>NW_028123974.1:0-1200000 GCF_965194805.1 Balaenoptera borealis
ACACCCATGAAACAAAGACAGTGAAAGAGAGAGAAATTCTTACACAATGCGTTCAGGGGCTGTGATGCAACCTGGATTGACCATATCTAGACGCACAGCTGGATGAGACATAAGGGTGGACACTCTTGGGGCTGAGAGGTTTGGTGAGGTTGGGTGAGCAAACGCAGACCCTTTAAAGTAATACTGCGTGAAACCCATCGCATGGGTCCCAAATCTCCAGGTTCAAGGACATCTTCCTACATCGAAAACATGCATGAGAAACCCAGAAGATGGTACACCGTGTGATGGGGAAAGGTTTCTAAAACACACCTCATTTCTCATCTCCTTGTGCCCGGGTTCGCCATTCCAGCCGCTTTACTAGCAAGCTCCCTACTTGGAGCATCAGCACCTTTAACCTCCTGTTCCATGCAGGTTGCAATTTGTCCTGAGGATAAACGGGAAGACGTGGAACCAACGAGAGACTAGCTCTTGGTGTTGGGACAGGCACAGGTCACTCTATTTTCCCATCAGAAAGAAGAATTAACCACAGGCTCAGCCTGCCCCCCGGAACCAGAACAGGGCCTGAAGCCATTCTGCAATTTTGCGGCCAGCTCCCATAAAAACGAGTTGTAAAATGGAGGTTCAGGGCACTGCAATTCACAAACCTGCAGAGTTATAAATGATAACTCTCGTCCACAAATATATTGAGGGAAGGCAAAGAAGCGGATTTGAAATCAAGGCAGAATTGCAGGAAACAGATTTCAGGAGGTAGATACGAATCGCCTTTAAAGCACATGAAAAGCGGCAAAACGTTGACAATGATGCCCTTGGCCAAAAAGGGCGTATGCGTTTTTTCCTGAATATATTCAGGAAAAAACGCATACGCCCTTTTTGGCCAACCAAGCAACCTGGAAAGGCAAATCAGCGCTACAAAGAAGTCTCGCTTCCCATCGGTCAAAAGGGCCATGCTGAAAAAAGTGTCAAAACCAGAAATGCAGGACAGGCCATGGAGAAATGGGAGCCTTGCTACACTGATGGGCGGGATGTAAATTGCCAAGAGCCACTCCGGAGAAGTGTCCGGTGAGTCCTGAAACATCTGAAAAACACAGCTTAGAGAGCATAGGGCACTTCCACTCATGGGGGTATAAATTGGGAAAATTAAAAATCAGCAAGACACAAGCACCCCAAAGTTTAGGGCTGCTCTGTTGACCAGGACCTCCACTTCATTCCACCTTAAATATCCCAGGAAAGAGAAAAATGGATACAGAAGTGGTGGTCCTTATGTACAATGGAATATCACTCAGCCATGAAATCAATGTCGTAAGGTTAGTAGCAGCATGATGAGTGGATTTAGGTACGACGATTCTAAGTGAAATAAGTCACACAGAAAAGGACACTTCTCATAAGGTATCACTGATAGAGGGAATGTAAAAACCGTTACACTTGAACTGAATTACAAAACAGAACAGAGTCACACATGCAGAAAACACACTATGGCTGCTTAACGGGAAAGGTGAGGTGGGGTGATACATAAAACAAGGGTATCAAATTAGCTCAGATACCGTTCCATAAACTCAATATGTAATAGACAAGACCTACTCCTTGCTCAGAGAACTGGACTCAACACGCCCTATTCACCGCACAAGAATATATCTGACTAATAATAATCGTAAAACCTATGTATTGATATCTCTCTGTTAGTGTGTCAAGTGGGTGTAAAGCGGCATAAACACAGCAGTGAAAAGCAGCTAAACCCCATTATAAAAATAAATTACTTTGAAACACCCATGAAACAAAGACAGTGAAAGAGAGAGAAATTCTTACACAATGCGTTCAGGGGCTGTGATGCAACCTGGATTGACCATATCTAGACGCACAGCTGGATGAGACATAAGGGTGGACACTCTTGGGGCTGAGAGGTTTGGTGAGGTTGGGTGAGCAAACGCAGACCCTTTAAAGGAATACTGCGTGGTACCCATCGCATGGGTCCCAAATCTCCAGGTTCAAGGGCATCTTCCTACATCAAAAACATGCATGAGAAACCCAGAAGATGGTACACCGTGTGATGGGGAATGGTTTCTAAAACGCACCTCATTTCTCATCTCCTTGTGCCCGGGTTCGCCATTCCAGCCGCTTTACTAGCAAGCTCCCTACTTGGAGCATCAGCACCTTTAACCTCCTGTTCCATGCAGGTTGCAATTTGTCCTGAGGATAAACGGGAAGACGTGGAACCAACGAGAGACTAGCTCTTGGTGTTGGGACAGGCACAGGTCACTCTATTTTCCCATCAGAAAGAAGAATTAACCACAGGCTCAGCCTGCCCCCCGGAACCAGAACAGGGCCTGAAGCCATTCTGCGATTTTGCGGCCAGCTCCCAAAAAAACGAGTTGTAAAATGGAGGTTCAGGGCACTGCAATTCACAAAACTGCAGAGTTATTAATGATAACTCTCGTCCACAAATATATTGAGGGAAGGCAAAGAAGAGGATTTGAAATCAAGGCAGAATTGCAGGAAACAGATTTCAGGAGGTAGATACGAATCGCCTTTAAAGCACATGAGAAGCGGCAAAACGTTGACAATGATGCCCTTGGCCAAAAAGGGCGTATGCGTTTTTTCCTGAATATATTCAGGAAAAAACGCATACGCCCTTTTTGGCCAACCAAGCAACCTGGAATGGCAAATCAGCGCTACAAACAAGTCTCGCTTCCCATCGGTCAAAAGGGCCATGCTGAAAAAAGTGTCAAAACCAGAAATGCAGGACAGGCCATGGAGAAATGGGAGCCTTGCTACACTGATGGGCGGGATGTAAATTGCCAAGAGCCACTCCGGAGAAGTGTCCGGTGAGTCCTGAAACATCTGAAAAACACAGCTTAGAGAGCATAGGGCACTTCCACTCATGGGGGTATAAATTGGGAAAATTAAAAATCAGCAAGACACAAGCACCCCAAAGTTTAGGGCTGCTCTGTTGACCAGGACCTCCACTTCATTCCACCTTAAATATCCCAGGAAAGAGAAAAATGGATACAGAAGTGGTGGTCCTTATGTACAATGGAATATCACTCAGCCATGAAATCAATGTCGTAAGGTTAGTAGCAGCATGATGAGTGGATTTAGGTACGACGATTCTAAGTGAAATAACTCACACAGAAAAGGACACTTCTCATAAGGTATCACTGATAGAGGGAATGTAAAAACCGTTACACTTGAACTGAATTACAAAACAGAACAGAGTCACACATGCAGAAAACACACTATGGCTGCTTAACGGGAAAGGTGAGGTGGGGTGATACATAAAACAAGGGTATCAAATTAGCTCAGATACCGTTCCATAAACCCAATATGTAATAGACAAGACCTACTCCTTGCTCAGAGAACTGGACTCAACACGCCCTATTCACCGCACAAGAATATATCTGACTAATAATAATCGTAAAACCTATGTATTGATATCTCTCTGTTAGTGTGTCAAGTGGGTGTAAAGCGGCATAAACACAGCAGTGAAAAGCAGCTAAACCCCATTATAAAAATAAATTACTTTGAAACACCCATGAAACAAAGACAGTGAAAGAGAGAGAAATTCTTACACAATGCGTTCAGGGGCTGTGATGCAACCTGGATTGACCATATCTAGACGCACAGCTGGATGAGACATAAGGGTGGACACTCTTGGGGCTGAGAGGTTTGGTGAGGTTGGGTGAGCAAACGCAGACCCTTTAAAGGAATACTGCGTGGTACCCATCGCATGGGTCCCAAATCTCCAGGTTCAAGGGCATCTTCCTACATCAAAAACATGCATGAGAAACCCAGAAGATGGTACACCGTGTGATGGGGAAAGGTTTCTAAAACGCACCTCATTTCTCATCTCCTTGTGCCCGGGTTCGCCATTCCAGCCGCTTTACTAGCAAGCTCCCTACTTGGAGCATCAGCACCTTTAACCTCCTGTTCCATGCAGGTTGCAATTTGTCCTGAGGATAAACGGGAAGACGTGGAACCAACGAGAGACTAGCTCTTGGTGTTGGGACAGGCACAGGTCACTCTATTTTCCCATCAGAAAGAAGAATTAACCACAGGCTCAGCCTGCCCCCCGGAACCAGAACAGGGCCTGAAGCCATTCTGCGATTTTGCGGCCACCTCCCAAAAAAACGAGTTGTAAAATGGAGGTTCAGGGCACTGCAATTCACAAACCTGCAGAGTTATTAATGATAACTCTCGTCCACAAATATATTGAGGGAAGGCAAAGAAGAGGATTTGAAATCAAGGCAGAATTGCAGGAAACAGATTTCAGGAGGTAGATACGAATCGCCTTTAAAGCACATGAAAAGCGGCAAAACGTTGACAATGATGCCCTTGGCCAAAAAGGGCGTATGCGTTTTTTCCTGAATATATTCAGGAAAAAACGCATACGCCCTTTTTGGCCAACCAAGCAACCTGGAAAGGCAAATCAGCGCTACAAACAAGTCTCGCTTCCCATCGGTCAAAAGGGCCATGCTGAAAAAAGTGTCAAAACCAGAAATGCAGGACAGGCCATGGAGAAATGGGAGCCTTGCTACACTGATGGGCGGGATGTAAATTGCCAAAAGCCACTCCGGAGAAGTGTCCGGTGAGTCCTGAAACATCTGAAAAACACAGCTTAGAGAGCATAGGGCACTTCCACTCATGGGGGTATAAATTGGGAAAATTAAAAATCAGCAAGACACAAGCACCCCAAAGTTTAGGGCTGCTCTGTTGACCAGGACCTCCACTTCATTCCACCTTAAATATCCCAGGAAAGAGAAAAATGGATAAAGAAGTTGTGGTCCTTATGTACAATGGAATACCACTCAGCCATGAAATCAATGTCGTAAGGTTAGTAGCAGCATGATGAGTGGATTTAGGTAGGACGATTCTAAGTGAAATAAGTCACACAGAAAAGGACACTTCTCATAAGGTATCACTGATAGAGGGAATGTAAAAACCCTTACACTTGAACTGAATTACAAAACAGAACAGAGTCACACATGCAGAAAACACACTATGGCTGCTTAACGGGAAAGGTGAGGTGGGGTGATACATAAAACAAGGGTATCAAATTAGCTCAGATACCGTTCCATAAACCCAATATGTAATAGACAAGACCTACTCCTTGCTCAGAGAACTGGACTCAACACGCCCTATTCACCGCACAAGAATATATCTGACTAATAATAATCGTAAAACCTATGTATTGATATCTCTCTGTTAGTGTGTAAAGTGGGTGTAAAGCGGCATAAACACAGCAGTGAAAAGCAGCTAAACCCCATTATAAAAATAAATTACTTTGAAACACCCATGAAACAAAGACAGTGAAAGAGAGAGAAATTCTTACACAATGCGTTCAGGGGCTGTGATGCAACCTGGATTGACCATATCTAGACGCACAGCTGGATGAGACATAAGGGTGGACACTCTTGGGGCTGAGAGGTTTGGTGAGGTTGGGTGAGCAAACGCAGACCCTTTAAAGTAATACTGCGTGAAACCCATCGCATGGGTCCCAAATCTCCAGGTTCAAGGACATCTTCCTACATCGAAAACATGCATGAGAAACCCAGAAGATGGTACACCGTGTGATGGGGAAAGGTTTCTAAAACACACCTCATTTCTCATCTCCTTGTGCCCGGGTTCGCCATTCCAGCCGCTTTACTAGCAAGCTCCCTACTTGGAGCATCAGCACCTTTAACCTCCTGTTCCATGCAGGTTGCAATTTGTCCTGAGGATAAACGGGAAGACGTGGAACCAACGAGAGACTAGCTCTTGGTGTTGGGACAGGCACAGGTCACTCTATTTTCCCATCAGAAAGAAGAATTAACCACAGGCTCAGCCTGCCCCCCGGAACCAGAACAGGGCCTGAAGCCATTCTGCAATTTTGCGGCCAGCTCCCATAAAAACGAGTTGTAAAATGGAGGTTCAGGGCACTGCAATTCACAAACCTGCAGAGTTATAAATGATAACTCTCGTCCACAAATATATTGAGGGAAGGCAAAGAAGCGGATTTGAAATCAAGGCAGAATTGCAGGAAACAGATTTCAGGAGGTAGATACGAATCGCCTTTAAAGCACATGAAAAGCGGCAAAACGTTGACAATGATGCCCTTGGCCAAAAAGGGCGTATGCGTTTTTTCCTGAATATATTCAGGAAAAAACGCATACGCCCTTTTTGGCCAACCAAGCAACCTGGAAAGGCAAATCAGCGCTACAAAGAAGTCTCGCTTCCCATCGGTCAAAAGGGCCATGCTGAAAAAAGTGTCAAAACCAGAAATGCAGGACAGGCCATGGAGAAATGGGAGCCTTGCTACACTGATGGGCGGGATGTAAATTGCCAAGAGCCACTCTCTAGAAGTGTCCGGTGAGTCCTGAAACATCTGAAAAACACAGCTTAGAGAGCATAGGGCACTTCCACTCATGGGGGTATAAATTGGGAAAATTAAAAATCAGCAAGACACAAGCACCCCAAAGTTTAGGGCTGCTCTGTTGACCAGGACCTCCACTTCATTCCACCTTAAATATCCCAGGAAAGAGAAAAATGGATAAAGAAGTGGTGGTCCTTATGTACAATGGAATATCACTCAGCCATGAAATCAATGTCGTAAGGTTAGTAGTAGCATGATGAGTGGATTTAGGTACGACGATTCTAAGTGAAATAAGTCACACAGAAAAGGACACTTCTCATAAGGTATCACTGATAGAGGGAATGTAAAAACCGTTACACTTGAACTGAATTACAAAACAGAACAGAGTCACACATGCAGAAAACACACTATGGCTGCTTAACGGGAAAGGTGAGGTGGGGTGATACATAAAACAAGGGTATCAAATTAGCTCAGATACCGTTCCATAAACTCAATATGTAATAGACAAGACCTACTCCTTGCTCAGAGAACTGGACTCAACACGCCCTATTCACCGCACAAGAATATATCTGACTAATAATAATCGTAAAACCTATGTATTGATATCTCTCTGTTAGTGTGTCAAGTGGGTGTAAAGCGGCATAAACACAGCAGTGAAAAGCAGCTAAACCCCATTATAAAAATAAATTACTTTGAAACACCCATGAAACAAAGACAGTGAAAGAGAGAGAAATTCTTACACAATGCGTTCAGGGGCTGTGATGCAACCTGGATTGACCATATCTAGACGCACAGCTGGATGAGACATAAGGGTGGACACTCTTGGGGCTGAGAGGTTTGGTGAGGTTGGGTGAGCAAACGCAGACCCTTTAAAGGAATACTGCGTGGTACCCATCGCATGGGTCCCAAATCTCCAGGTTCAAGGGCATCTTCCTACATCAAAAACATGCATGAGAAACCCAGAAGATGGTACACCGTGTGATGGGGAAAGGTTTCTAAAACGCACCTCATTTCTCATCTCCTTGTGCCCGGGTTCGCCATTCCAGCCGCTTTACTAGCAAGCTCCCTACTTGGAGCATCAGCACCTTTAACCTCCTGTTCCATGCAGGTTGCAATTTGTCCTGAGGATAAACGGGAAGACGTGGAACCAACGAGAGACTAGCTCTTGGTGTTGGGACAGGCACAGGTCACTCTATTTTCCCATCAGAAAGAAGAATTAACCACAGGCTCAGCCTGCCCCCCGGAACCAGAACAGGGCCTGAAGCCATTCTGCGATTTTGCGGCCAGCTCCCAAAAAAACGAGTTGTAAAATGGAGGTTCAGGGCACTGCAATTCACAAACCTGCAGAGTTATTAATGATAACTCTCGTCCACAAATATATTGAGGGAAGGCAAAGAAGAGGATTTGAAATCAAGGCAGAATTGCAGGAAACAGATTTCAGGAGGTAGATACGAATCGCCTTTAAAGCACATGAGAAGCGGCAAAACGTTGACAATGATGCCCTTGGCCAAAAAGGGCGTATGCGTTTTTTCCTGAATATATTCAGGAAAAAACGCATACGCCCTTTTTGGCCAACCAAGCAACCTGGAATGGCAAATCAGCGCTACAAACAAGTCTCGCTTCCCATCGGTCAAAAGGGCCATGCTGAAAAAAGTGTCAAAACCAGAAATGCAGGACAGGCCATGGAGAAATGGGAGCCTTGCTACACTGATGGGCGGGATGTAAATTGCCAAGAGCCACTCCGGAGAAGTGTCCGGTGAGTCCTGAAACATCTGAAAAACACAGCTTAGAGAGCATAGGGCACTTCCACTCATGGGGGTATAAATTGGGAAAATTAAAAATCAGCAAGACACAAGCACCCCAAAGTTTAGGGCTGCTCTGTTGACCAGGACCTCCACTTCATTCCACCTTAAATATCCCAGGAAAGAGAAAAATGGATACAGAAGTGGTGGTCCTTATGTACAATGGAATATCACTCAGCCATGAAATCAATGTCGTAAGGTTAGTAGCAGCATGATGAGTGGATTTAGGTACGACGATTCTAAGTGAAATAACTCACACAGAAAAGGACACTTCTCATAAGGTATCACTGATAGAGGGAATGTAAAAACCGTTACACTTGAACTGAATTACAAAACAGAACAGAGTCACACATGCAGAAAACACACTATGGCTGCTTAACGGGAAAGGTGAGGTGGGGTGATACATAAAACAAGGGTATCAAATTAGCTCAGATACCGTTCCATAAACTCAATATGTAATAGACAAGACCTACTCCTTGCTCAGAGAACTGGACTCAACACGCCCTATTCACCGCACAAGAATATATCTGACTAATAATAATCGTAAAACCTATGTATTGATATCTCTCTATTAGTGTGTCAAGTGGGTGTAAAGCGGCATAAACACAGCAGTGAAAAGCAGCTAAACCCCATTATAAAAATAAATTACTTTGAAACACCCATGAAACAAAGACAGTGAAAGAGAGAGAAATTCTTACACAATGCGTTCAGGGGCTGTGATGCAACCTGGATTGACCATATCTAGACGCACAGCTGGATGAGACATAAGGGTGGACACTCTTGGGGCTGAGAGGTTTGGTGAGGTTGGGTGAGCAAACGCAGACCCTTTAAAGGAATACTGCGTGGTACCCATCGCATGGGTCCCAAATCTCCAGGTTCAAGGGCATCTTCCTACATCAAAAACATACATGAGAAACCCAGAAGATGGTACACCGTGTGATGGGGAAAGGTTTCTAAAACGCACCTCATTTCTCATCTCCTTGTGCCCGGGTTTGCCATTCCAGCCGCTTTACTAGCAAGCTCCCTACTTGGAGCATCAGCACCTTTAACCTCCTGTTCCATGCAGGTTGCAATTTGTCCTGAGGATAAACGGGAAGACGTGGAACCAACGAGAGACTAGCTCTTGGTGTTGGGACAGGCACAGGTCACTCTATTTTCCCATCAGAAAGAAGAATTAACCACAGGCTCAGCCTGCCCCCCGGAACCAGAACAGGGCCTGAAGCCATTCTGCGATTTTGCGGCCAGCTCCCAAAAAAACGAGTTGTAAAATGGAGGTTCAGGGCACTGAAATTCACAAACCTGCAGAGTTATTAATGATAACTCTCGTCCACAAATATATTGAGGGAAGGCAAAGAAGAGGATTTGAAATCAAGGCAGAATTGCAGGAAACAGATTTCAGGAGGTAGATACGAATCGCCTTTAAAGCACATGAGAAGCGGCAAAACGTTGACAATGATGCCCTTGGCCAAAAAGGGCGTATGCGTTTTTTCCTGAATATATTCAGGAAAAAACGCATACGCCCTTTTTGGCCAACCAAGCAACCTGGAAAGGCAAATCAGCGCTACAAAGAAGTCTCGCTTCCCATCGGTCAAAAGGGCCATGCTGAAAAAAGTGTCAAAACCAGAAATGCAGGACAGGCCATGGAGAAATGGGAGCCTTGCTACACTGATGGGCGGGATGTAAATTGCCAAGAGCCACTCCGGAGAAGTGTCCGGTGAGTCCTGAAACATCTGAAAAACACAGCTTAGAGAGCATAGGGCACTTCCACTCATGGGGGTATAAATTGGGAAAATTAAAAATCAGCAAGACACAAGCACCCCAAAGTTTAGGGCTGCTCTGTTGACCAGGACCTCCACTTCATTCCACCTTAAATATCCCAGGAAAGAGAAAAATGGATACAGAAGTGGTGGTCCTTATGTACAATGGAATATCACTCAGCCATGAAATCAATGTCGTAAGGTTAGTAGCAGCATGATGAGTGGATTTAGGTACGACGATTCTAAGTGAAATAAGTCACACAGAAAAGGACACTTCTCATAAGGTATCACTGATAGAGGGAATGTAAAAACCGTTACACTTGAACTGAATTACAAAACAGAACAGAGTCACACATGCAGAAAACACACTATGGCTGCTTAACGGGAAAGGTGAGGTGGGGTGATACATAAAACAAGGGTATCAAATTAGCTCAGATACCGTTCCATAAACTCAATATGTAATAGACAAGACCTACTCCTTTCTCAGAGAACTGGACTCAACACGCCCTATTCACCGCACAAGAATATATCTGACTAATAATAATCGTAAAACCTATGTATTGATATCTCTCTGTTAGTGTGTCAAGTGGGTGTAAAGCGGCATAAACACAGCAGTGAAAAGCAGCTAAACCCCATTATAAAAATAAATTACTTTGAAACAACCATGAAACAAAGACAGTGAAAGAGAGAGAAATTCTTACACAATGCGTTCAGGGGCTGTGATGCAACCTGGATTGACCATATCTAGACGCACAGCTGGATGAGACATAAGGGTGGACACTCTTGGGGCTGAGAGGTTTGGTGAGGTTGGGTGAGCAAACGCAGACCCTTTAAAGGAATACTGCGTGGTACCCATCGCATGGGTCCCAAATCTCCAGGTTCAAGGGCATCTTCCTACATCAAAAACATACATGAGAAACCCAGAAGATGGTACACCGTGTGATGGGGAAAGGTTTCTAAAACGCACCTCATTTCTCATCTCCTTGTGCCCGGGTTCGCCATTCCAGCCGCTTTACTAGCAAGCTCCCTACTTGGAGCATCAGCACCTTTAACCTCCTGTTCCATACAGGTTGCAATTTGTCCTGAGGATAAACGGGAAGACGTGGAACCAACGAGAGACTAGCTCTTGGTGTTGGGACAGGCACAGGTCACTCTATTTTCCCATCAGAAAGAAGAATTAACCACAGGCTCAGCCTGCCCCCCGGAACCAGAACAGGGCCTGAAGCCATTCTGCGATTTTGCCGCCAGCTCCCAAAAACGAGTTGTAAAATGGAGGTTCAGGGCACTGCAATTCACAAACCTGCAGAGTTATTAATGATAACTCTCGTCCACAAATATATTGAGGGAAGGCAAAGAAGAGGATTTGAAATCAAGGCAGAATTGCAGGAAACAGATTTCAGGAGGTAGATACGAATCGCCTTTAAAGCACATGAGAAGCGGCAAAACGTTGACAATGATGCCCTTGGCCAAAAAGGGCGTATGCGTTTTTTCCTGAATATATTCAGGAAAAAACGCATACGCCCTTTTTGGCCAACCAAGCAACCTGGAATGGCAAATCAGCGCTACAAACAAGTCTCGCTTCCCATCGGTCAAAAGGGCCATGCTGAAAAAAGTGTCAAAACCAGAAATGCAGGACAGGCCATGGAGAAATGGGAGCCTTGCTACACTGATGGGCGGGATGTAAATTGCCAAGAGCCACTCCGGAGAAGTGTCCGGTGAGTCCTGAAACATCTGAAAAACACAGCTTAGAGAGCATAGGGCACTTCCACTCATGGGGGTATAAATTGGGAAAATTAAAAATCAGCAAGACACAAGCACCCCAAAGTTTAGGGCTGCTCTGTTGACCAGGACCTCCACTTCATTCCACCTTAAATATCCCAGGAAAGAGAAAAATGGATACAGAAGTGGTGGTCCTTATGTACAATGGAATATCACTCAGCCATGAAATCAATGTCGTAAGGTTAGTAGCAGCATGATGAGTGGATTTAGGTACGACGATTCTAAGTGAAATAAGTCACACAGAAAAGGACACTTCTCATAAGGTATCACTGATAGAGGGAATGTAAAAACCGTTACACTTGAACTGAATTACAAAACAGAACAGAGTCACACATGCAGAAAACACACTATGGCTGCTTAACGGGAAAGGTGAGGTGGGGTGATACATAAAACAAGGGTATCAAATTAGCTCAGATACCGTTCCATAAACCCAATATGTAATAGACAAGACCTACTCCTTGCTCAGAGAACTGGACTCAACACGCCCTATTCACCGCACAAGAATATATCTGACTAATAATAATCGTAAAACCTATGTATTGATATCTCTCTGTTAGTGTGTCAAGTGGGTGTAAAGCGGCATAAACACAGCAGTGAAAAGCAGCTAAACCCCATTATAAAAATAAATTACTTTGAAACACCCATGAAACAAAGACAGTGAAAGAGAGAGAAATTCTTACACAATGCGTTCAGGGGCTGTGATGCAACCTGGATTGACCATATCTAGACGCACAGCTGGATGAGACATAAGGGTGGACACTCTTGGGGCTGAGAGGTTTGGTGAGGTTGGGTGAGCAAACGCAGACCCTTTAAAGGAATACTGCGTGGTACCCATCGCATGGGTCCCAAATCTCCAGGTTCAAGGGCATCTTCCTACATCAAAAACATGCATGAGAAACCCAGAAGATGGTACACCGTGTGATGGGGAAAGGTTTCTAAAACGCACCTCATTTCTCATCTCCTTGTGCCCGGGTTCGCCATTCCAGCCGCTTTACTAGCAAGCTCCCTACTTGGAGCATCAGCACCTTTAACCTCCTGTTCCATACAGGTTGCAATTTGTCCTGAGGATAAACGGGAAGACGTGGAACCAACGAGAGACTAGCTCTTGGTGTTGGGACAGGCACAGGTCACTCTATTTTCCCATCAGAAAGAAGAATTAACCACAGGCTCAGCCTGCCCCCCGGAACCAGAACAGGGCCTAAAGCCATTCTGCGATTTTGCCGCCAGCTCCCATAAAAACGAGTTGTAAAATGGAGGTTCAGGGCACTGCAATTCACAAACCTGCAGAGTTATTAATGATAACTCTCGTCCACAAATATATTGAGGGAAGGCAAAGAAGAGGATTTGAAATCAAGGCAGAATTGCAGGAAACAGATTTCAGGAGGTAGATACGAATCGCCTTTAAAGCACATGAGAAGCGGCAAAACGTTGACAATGATGCCCTTGGCCAAAAAGGGCGTATGCGTTTTTTCCTGAATATATTCAGGAAAAAACGCATACGCCCTTTTTGGCCAACCAAGCAACCTGGAATGGCAAATCAGCGCTACAAACAAGTCTCGCTTCCCATCGGTCAAAAGGGCCATGCTGAAAAAAGTGTCAAAACCAGAAATGCAGGACAGGCCATGGAGAAATGGGAGCCTTGCTACACTGATGGGCGGGATGTAAATTGCCAAGAGCCACTCCGGAGAAGTGTCCGGTGAGTCCTGAAACATCTGAAAAACACAGCTTAGAGAGCATAGGGCACTTCCACTCATGGGGGTATAAATTGGGAAAATTAAAAATCAGCAAGACACAAGCACCCCAAAGTTTAGGGCTGCTCTGTTGACCAGGACCTCCACTTCATTCCACCTTAAATATCCCAGGAAAGAGAAAAATGGATACAGAAGTGGTGGTCCTTATGTACAATGGAATATCACTCAGCCATGAAATCAATGTCGTAAGGTTAGTAGCAGCATGATGAGTGGATTTAGGTACGACGATTCTAAGTGAAATAACTCACACAGAAAAGGACACTTCTCATAAGGTATCACTGATAGAGGGAATGTAAAAACCGTTACACTTGAACTGAATTACAAAACAGAACAGAGTCACACATGCAGAAAACACACTATGGCTGCTTAACGGGAAAGGTGAGGTGGGGTGATACATAAAACAAGGGTATCAAATTAGCTCAGATACCGTTCCATAAACTCAATATGTAATAGACAAGACCTACTCCTTGCTCAGAGAACTGGACTCAACACGCCCTATTCACCGCACAAGAATATATCTGACTAATAATAATCGTAAAACCTATGTATTGATATCTCTCTATTAGTGTGTCAAGTGGGTGTAAAGCGGCATAAACACAGCAGTGAAAAGCAGCTAAACCCCATTATAAAAATAAATTACTTTGAAACACCCATGAAACAAAGACAGTGAAAGAGAGAGAAATTCTTACACAATGCGTTCAGGGGCTGTGATGCAACCTGGATTGACCATATCTAGACGCACAGCTGGATGAGACATAAGGGTGGACACTCTTGGGGCTGAGAGGTTTGGTGAGGTTGGGTGAGCAAACGCAGACCCTTTAAAGGAATACTGCGTGGTACCCATCGCATGGGTCCCAAATCTCCAGGTTCAAGGGCATCTTCCTACATCAAAAACATACATGAGAAACCCAGAAGATGGTACACCGTGTGATGGGGAAAGGTTTCTAAAACGCACCTCATTTCTCATCTCCTTGTGCCCGGGTTTGCCATTCCAGCCGCTTTACTAGCAAGCTCCCTACTTGGAGCATCAGCACCTTTAACCTCCTGTTCCATGCAGGTTGCAATTTGTCCTGAGGATAAACGGGAAGACGTGGAACCAACGAGAGACTAGCTCTTGGTGTTGGGACAGGCACAGGTCACTCTATTTTCCCATCAGAAAGAAGAATTAACCACAGGCTCAGCCTGCCCCCCGGAACCAGAACAGGGCCTGAAGCCATTCTGCGATTTTGCGGCCAGCTCCCAAAAAAACGAGTTGTAAAATGGAGGTTCAGGGCACTGAAATTCACAAACCTGCAGAGTTATTAATGATAACTCTCGTCCACAAATATATTGAGGGAAGGCAAAGAAGAGGATTTGAAATCAAGGCAGAATTGCAGGAAACAGATTTCAGGAGGTAGATACGAATCGCCTTTAAAGCACATGAGAAGCGGCAAAACGTTGACAATGATGCCCTTGGCCAAAAAGGGCGTATGCGTTTTTTCCTGAATATATTCAGGAAAAAACGCATACGCCCTTTTTGGCCAACCAAGCAACCTGGAAAGGCAAATCAGCGCTACAAAGAAGTCTCGCTTCCCATCGGTCAAAAGGGCCATGCTGAAAAAAGTGTCAAAACCAGAAATGCAGGACAGGCCATGGAGAAATGGGAGCCTTGCTACACTGATGGGCGGGATGTAAATTGCCAAGAGCCACTCCGGAGAAGTGTCCGGTGAGTCCTGAAACATCTGAAAAACACAGCTTAGAGAGCATAGGGCACTTCCACTCATGGGGGTATAAATTGGGAAAATTAAAAATCAGCAAGACACAAGCACCCCAAAGTTTAGGGCTGCTCTGTTGACCAGGACCTCCACTTCATTCCACCTTAAATATCCCAGGAAAGAGAAAAATGGATACAGAAGTGGTGGTCCTTATGTACAATGGAATATCACTCAGCCATGAAATCAATGTCGTAAGGTTAGTAGCAGCATGATGAGTGGATTTAGGTACGACGATTCTAAGTGAAATAAGTCACACAGAAAAGGACACTTCTCATAAGGTATCACTGATAGAGGGAATGTAAAAACCGTTACACTTGAACTGAATTACAAAACAGAACAGAGTCACACATGCAGAAAACACACTATGGCTGCTTAACGGGAAAGGTGAGGTGGGGTGATACATAAAACAAGGGTATCAAATTAGCTCAGATACCGTTCCATAAACTCAATATGTAATAGACAAGACCTACTCCTTTCTCAGAGAACTGGACTCAACACGCCCTATTCACCGCACAAGAATATATCTGACTAATAATAATCGTAAAACCTATGTATTGATATCTCTCTGTTAGTGTGTCAAGTGGGTGTAAAGCGGCATAAACACAGCAGTGAAAAGCAGCTAAACCCCATTATAAAAATAAATTACTTTGAAACAACCATGAAACAAAGACAGTGAAAGAGAGAGAAATTCTTACACAATGCGTTCAGGGGCTGTGATGCAACCTGGATTGACCATATCTAGACGCACAGCTGGATGAGACATAAGGGTGGACACTCTTGGGGCTGAGAGGTTTGGTGAGGTTGGGTGAGCAAACGCAGACCCTTTAAAGGAATACTGCGTGGTACCCATCGCATGGGTCCCAAATCTCCAGGTTCAAGGGCATCTTCCTACATCAAAAACATACATGAGAAACCCAGAAGATGGTACACCGTGTGATGGGGAAAGGTTTCTAAAACGCACCTCATTTCTCATCTCCTTGTGCCCGGGTTCGCCATTCCAGCCGCTTTACTAGCAAGCTCCCTACTTGGAGCATCAGCACCTTTAACCTCCTGTTCCATACAGGTTGCAATTTGTCCTGAGGATAAACGGGAAGACGTGGAACCAACGAGAGACTAGCTCTTGGTGTTGGGACAGGCACAGGTCACTCTATTTTCCCATCAGAAAGAAGAATTAACCACAGGCTCAGCCTGCCCCCCGGAACCAGAACAGGGCCTGAAGCCATTCTGCGATTTTGCCGCCAGCTCCCAAAAACGAGTTGTAAAATGGAGGTTCAGGGCACTGCAATTCACAAACCTGCAGAGTTATTAATGATAACTCTCGTCCACAAATATATTGAGGGAAGGCAAAGAAGAGGATTTGAAATCAAGGCAGAATTGCAGGAAACAGATTTCAGGAGGTAGATACGAATCGCCTTTAAAGCACATGAGAAGCGGCAAAACGTTGACAATGATGCCCTTGGCCAAAAAGGGCGTATGCGTTTTTTCCTGAATATATTCAGGAAAAAACGCATACGCCCTTTTTGGCCAACCAAGCAACCTGGAATGGCAAATCAGCGCTACAAACAAGTCTCGCTTCCCATCGGTCAAAAGGGCCATGCTGAAAAAAGTGTCAAAACCAGAAATGCAGGACAGGCCATGGAGAAATGGGAGCCTTGCTACACTGATGGGCGGGATGTAAATTGCCAAGAGCCACTCCGGAGAAGTGTCCGGTGAGTCCTGAAACATCTGAAAAACACAGCTTAGAGAGCATAGGGCACTTCCACTCATGGGGGTATAAATTGGGAAAATTAAAAATCAGCAAGACACAAGCACCCCAAAGTTTAGGGCTGCTCTGTTGACCAGGACCTCCACTTCATTCCACCTTAAATATCCCAGGAAAGAGAAAAATGGATACAGAAGTGGTGGTCCTTATGTACAATGGAATATCACTCAGCCATGAAATCAATGTCGTAAGGTTAGTAGCAGCATGATGAGTGGATTTAGGTACGACGATTCTAAGTGAAATAAGTCACACAGAAAAGGACACTTCTCATAAGGTATCACTGATAGAGGGAATGTAAAAACCGTTACACTTGAACTGAATTACAAAACAGAACAGAGTCACACATGCAGAAAACACACTATGGCTGCTTAACGGGAAAGGTGAGGTGGGGTGATACATAAAACAAGGGTATCAAATTAGCTCAGATACCGTTCCATAAACCCAATATGTAATAGACAAGACCTACTCCTTGCTCAGAGAACTGGACTCAACACGCCCTATTCACCGCACAAGAATATATCTGACTAATAATAATCGTAAAACCTATGTATTGATATCTCTCTGTTAGTGTGTCAAGTGGGTGTAAAGCGGCATAAACACAGCAGTGAAAAGCAGCTAAACCCCATTATAAAAATAAATTACTTTGAAACACCCATGAAACAAAGACAGTGAAAGAGAGAGAAATTCTTACACAATGCGTTCAGGGGCTGTGATGCAACCTGGATTGACCATATCTAGACGCACAGCTGGATGAGACATAAGGGTGGACACTCTTGGGGCTGAGAGGTTTGGTGAGGTTGGGTGAGCAAACGCAGACCCTTTAAAGGAATACTGCGTGGTACCCATCGCATGGGTCCCAAATCTCCAGGTTCAAGGGCATCTTCCTACATCAAAAACATGCATGAGAAACCCAGAAGATGGTACACCGTGTGATGGGGAAAGGTTTCTAAAACGCACCTCATTTCTCATCTCCTTGTGCCCGGGTTCGCCATTCCAGCCGCTTTACTAGCAAGCTCCCTACTTGGAGCATCAGCACCTTTAACCTCCTGTTCCATACAGGTTGCAATTTGTCCTGAGGATAAACGGGAAGACGTGGAACCAACGAGAGACTAGCTCTTGGTGTTGGGACAGGCACAGGTCACTCTATTTTCCCATCAGAAAGAAGAATTAACCACAGGCTCAGCCTGCCCCCCGGAACCAGAACAGGGCCTAAAGCCATTCTGCGATTTTGCCGCCAGCTCCCATAAAAACGAGTTGTAAAATGGAGGTTCAGGGCACTGCAATTCACAAACCTGCAGAGTTATTAATGATAACTCTCGTCCACAAATATATTGAGGGAAGGCAAAGAAGAGGATTTGAAATCAAGGCAGAATTGCAGGAAACAGATTTCAGGAGGTAGATAGGAATCGCCTTTAAAGCACATGAAAAGCGGCAAAACGTTGACAATGATGCCCTTGGCCAAAAAGGGCGTATGCGTTTTTTCCTGAATATATTCAGGAAAAATCGCATACGCCCTTTTTGGCCAACCAAGCAACCTGGAAAGGCAAATCAGCGCTACAAAGAAGTCTCGCTTCCCATCGGTCAAAAGGGCCATGCTGAAAAAAGTGTCAAAACCAGAAATGCAGGACAGGCCATGGAGAAATGGGAGCCTTGCTACACTGATGGGCGGGATGTAAATTGCCAAAAGCCACTCCGGAGAAGTGTCCGGTGAGTCCTGAAACATCTGAAAAACACAGCTTAGAGAGCATAGGGCACTTCCACTCATGGGGGTATAAATTGGGAAAATTAAAAATCAGCAAGACACAAGCACCCCAAAGTTTAGGGCTGCTCTGTTGACCAGGACCTCCACTTCATTCCACCTTAAATATCCCAGGAAAGAGAAAAATGGATAAAGAAGTTGTGGTCCTTATGTATAATGGAATACCACTCAGCCATGAAATCAATGTCGTAAGGTTAGTAGCAGCATGATGAGTGGATTTAGGTAGGACGATTCTAAGTGAAATAAGTCACACAGAAAAGGACACTTCTCATAAGGTATCACTGATAGAGGGAATGTAAAAACCGTTACACTTGAACTGAATTACAAAACAGAACAGAGTCACACATGCAGAAAACACACTATGGCTGCTTAACGGGAAAGGTGAGGTGGGGTGATACATAAAACAAGGGTATCAAATTAGCTCAGATACCATTCCATAAACCCAATATGTAATAGACAAGACCTACTCCTTGCTCAGAGAACTGGACTCAACACGCCCTATTCACCGCACAAGAATATATCTGACTAATAATAATCGTAAAACCTATGTATTGATATCTCTCTGTTATTGTGTCAAGTGGGTGTAAAGCGGCATAAACACAGCAGTGAAAAGCAGCTAAACCCCATTATAAAAATAAATTACTTTGAAACACCCATGAAACAAAGACAGTGAAAGAGAGAGAAATTCTTACACAATGCGTTCAGGGGCTGTGATGCAACCTGGATTGACCATATCTAGACGCACAGCTGGATGAGACATAAGGGTGGACACTCTTGGGGCTGAGAGGTTTGGTGAGGTTGGGTGAGCAAACGCAGACCCTTTAAAGTAATACTGCGTGGTACCCATCGCATGGGTCCCAAATCTCCAGGTTCAAGGGCATCTTCCTACATCAAAAACATGCATGAGAAACCCAGAAGATGGTACACCGTGTGATGGGGAAAGGTTTCTAAAACGCACCTCATTTCTCATCTCCTTGTGCCCGGGTTCGCCATTCCAGCCGCTTTACTAGCAAGCTCCCTACTTGGAGCATCAGCACCTTTAACCTCCTGTTCCATGCAGGTTGCAATTTGTCCTGAGGATAAACGGGAAGACGTGGAACCAACGAGAGACTAGCTCTTGGTGTTGGGACAGGCACAGGTCACTCTATTTTCCCATCAGAAAGAAGAATTAACCACAGGCTCAGCCTGCCCCCCGGAACCAGAACAGGGCCTGAAGCCATTCTGCGATTTTGCGGCCAGCTCCCATAAAAACGAGTTGTAAAATGGAGGTTCAGGGCACTGCAATTCACAAACCTGCAGAGTTATAAATGATAACTCCCGTCCACAAATATATTGAGGGAAGGCAAAGAAGAGGATTTGAAATCAAGGCAGAATTGCAGGAAACAGATTTCAGGAGGTAGATACGAATCGCCTTTAAAGCACATGAAAAGCGGCAAAACGTTGACAATGATGCCCTTGGCCAAAAAGGGCGTATGCGTTTTTTCCTGAATATATTCAGGAAAAAACGCATACGCCCTTTTTGGCCAACCAAGCAACCTGGAAAGGCAAATCAGCGCTACAAAGAAGTCTCGCTTCCCATCGGTCAAAAGGGCCATGCTGAAAAAAGTGTCAAAACCAGAAATGCAGGACAGGCCATGGAGAAATGGGAGCCTTGCTACACTGATGGGCGGGATGTAAATTGCCAAGAGCCACTCCGGAGAAGTGTCCGGTGAGTCCTGAAACATCTGAAAAACACAGCTTAGAGAGCATAGGGCACTTCCACTCATGGGGGTATAAATTGGGAAAATTAAAAATCAGCAAGACACAAGCACCACAAAGTTTAGGGCTGCTCTGTTGACCAGGACCTCCACTTCATTCCACCTTAAATATCCCAGGAAAGAGAAAAATGGATAAAGAAGTTGTGGTCCTTATGTACAATGGAATATCACTCAGCCATGAAATCAATGTCGTAAGGTTAGTAGCAGCATGATGAGTGGATTTAGGTACGACGATTCTAAGTGAAATAAGTCACACAGAAAAGGACACTTCTCATAAGGTATCACTGATAGAGGGAATGTAAAAACCGTTACACTTGAACTGAATTACAAAACAGAACAGAGTCACACATACAGAAAACACACTATGGCTGCTTAACGGGAAAGGTGAGGTGGGGTGATACATAAAACAAGGGTATCAAATTAGCTCAGATACCGTTCCATAAACCCAATATGTAATAGACAAGACCTACTCCTTGCTCAGAGAACTGGACTCAACACGCCCTATTCACCGCACAAGAATATATCTGACTAATAATAATCGTAAAACCTATGTATTGATATCTCTCTGTTAGTGTGTCAAGTGGGTGTAAAGCGGCATAAACACAGCAGTGAAAAGCAGCTAAACCCCATTATAAAAATAAATTACTTTGAAACACCCATGAAACAAAGACAGTGAAAGAGAGAGAAATTCTTACACAATGCGTTCAGGGGCTGTGATGCAACCTGGATTGACCATATCTAGACGCACAGCTGGATGAGACATAAGGGTGGACACTCTTGGGGCTGAGAGGTTTGGTGAGGTTGGGTGAGCAAACGCAGACCCTTTAAAGGAATACTGCGTGGTACCCATCGCATGGGTCCCAAATCTCCAGGTTCAAGGGCATCTTCCTACATCAAAAACATGCATGAGAAACCCAGAAGATGGTACACCGTGTGATGGGGAAAGGTTTCTAAAACGCACCTCATTTCTCATCTCCTTGTGCCCGGGTTCGCCATTCCAGCCGCTTTACTAGCAAGCTCCCTACTTGGAGCATCAGCACCTTTAACCTCCTGTTCCATGCAGGTTGCAATTTGTCCTGAGGATAAACGGGAAGACGTGGAACCAACGAGAGACTAGCTCTTGGTGTTGGGACAGGCACAGGTCACTCTATTTTCCCATCAGAAAGAAGAATTAACCACAGGCTCAGCCTGCCCCCCGGAACCAGAACAGGGCCTGAAGCCATTCTGCAATTTTGCGGCCAGCTCCCATAAAAACGAGTTGTAAAATGGAGGTTCAGGGCACTGCAATTCACAAACCTGCAGAGTTATAAATGATAACTCTCGTCCACAAATATATTGAGGGAAGGCAAAGAAGCGGATTTGAAATCAAGGCAGAATTGCAGGAAACAGATTTCAGGAGGTAGATACGAATCGCCTTTAAAGCACATGAAAAGCGGCAAAACGTTGACAATGATGCCCTTGGCCAAAAAGGGCGTATGCGTTTTTTCCTGAATATATTCAGGAAAAAACGCATACGCCCTTTTTGGCCAACCAAGCAACCTGGAAAGGCAAATCAGCGCTACAAAGAAGTCTCGCTTCCCATCGGTCAAAAGGGCCATGCTGAAAAAAGTGTCAAAACCAGAAATGCAGGACAGGCCATGGAGAAATGGGAGCCTTGCTACACTGATGGGCGGGATGTAAATTGCCAAGAGCCACTCTCTAGAAGTGTCCGGTGAGTCCTGAAACATCTGAAAAACACAGCTTAGAGAGCATAGGGCACTTCCACTCATGGGGGTATAAATTGGGAAAATTAAAAATCAGCAAGACACAAGCACCCCAAAGTTTAGGGCTGCTCTGTTGACCAGGACCTCCACTTCATTCCACCTTAAATATCCCAGGAAAGAGAAAAATGGATAAAGAAGTGGTGGTCCTTATGTACAATGGAATATCACTCAGCCATGAAATCAATGTCGTAAGGTTAGTAGTAGCATGATGAGTGGATTTAGGTACGACGATTCTAAGTGAAATAAGTCACACAGAAAAGGACACTTCTCATAAGGTATCACTGATAGAGGGAATGTAAAAACCGTTACACTTGAACTGAATTACAAAACAGAACAGAGTCACACATGCAGAAAACACACTATGGCTGCTTAACGGGAAAGGTGAGGTGGGGTGATACATAAAACAAGGGTATCAAATTAGCTCAGATACCGTTCCATAAACTCAATATGTAATAGACAAGACCTACTCCTTGCTCAGAGAACTGGACTCAACACGCCCTATTCACCGCACAAGAATATATCTGACTAATAATAATCGTAAAACCTATGTATTGATATCTCTCTGTTAGTGTGTCAAGTGGGTGTAAAGCGGCATAAACACAGCAGTGAAAAGCAGCTAAACCCCATTATAAAAATAAATTACTTTGAAACACCCATGAAACAAAGACAGTGAAAGAGAGAGAAATTCTTACACAATGCGTTCAGGGGCTGTGATGCAACCTGGATTGACCATATCTAGACGCACAGCTGGATGAGACATAAGGGTGGACACTCTTGGGGCTGAGAGGTTTGGTGAGGTTGGGTGAGCAAACGCAGACCCTTTAAAGGAATACTGCGTGGTACCCATCGCATGGGTCCCAAATCTCCAGGTTCAAGGGCATCTTCCTACATCAAAAACATGCATGAGAAACCCAGAAGATGGTACACCGTGTGATGGGGAAAGGTTTCTAAAACGCACCTCATTTCTCATCTCCTTGTGCCCGGGTTCGCCATTCCAGCCGCTTTACTAGCAAGCTCCCTACTTGGAGCATCAGCACCTTTAACCTCCTGTTCCATGCAGGTTGCAATTTGTCCTGAGGATAAACGGGAAGACGTGGAACCAACGAGAGACTAGCTCTTGGTGTTGGGACAGGCACAGGTCACTCTATTTTCCCATCAGAAAGAAGAATTAACCACAGGCTCAGCCTGCCCCCCGGAACCAGAACAGGGCCTGAAGCCATTCTGCGATTTTGCGGCCAGCTCCCAAAAAAACGAGTTGTAAAATGGAGGTTCAGGGCACTGCAATTCACAAACCTGCAGAGTTATTAATGATAACTCTCGTCCACAAATATATTGAGGGAAGGCAAAGAAGAGGATTTGAAATCAAGGCAGAATTGCAGGAAACAGATTTCAGGAGGTAGATACGAATCGCCTTTAAAGCACATGAGAAGCGGCAAAACGTTGACAATGATGCCCTTGGCCAAAAAGGGCGTATGCGTTTTTTCCTGAATATATTCAGGAAAAAACGCATACGCCCTTTTTGGCCAACCAAGCAACCTGGAATGGCAAATCAGCGCTACAAACAAGTCTCGCTTCCCATCGGTCAAAAGGGCCATGCTGAAAAAAGTGTCAAAACCAGAAATGCAGGACAGGCCATGGAGAAATGGGAGCCTTGCTACACTGATGGGCGGGATGTAAATTGCCAAGAGCCACTCCGGAGAAGTGTCCGGTGAGTCCTGAAACATCTGAAAAACACAGCTTAGAGAGCATAGGGCACTTCCACTCATGGGGGTATAAATTGGGAAAATTAAAAATCAGCAAGACACAAGCACCCCAAAGTTTAGGGCTGCTCTGTTGACCAGGACCTCCACTTCATTCCACCTTAAATATCCCAGGAAAGAGAAAAATGGATACAGAAGTGGTGGTCCTTATGTACAATGGAATATCACTCAGCCATGAAATCAATGTCGTAAGGTTAGTAGCAGCATGATGAGTGGATTTAGGTACGACGATTCTAAGTGAAATAACTCACACAGAAAAGGACACTTCTCATAAGGTATCACTGATAGAGGGAATGTAAAAACCGTTACACTTGAACTGAATTACAAAACAGAACAGAGTCACACATGCAGAAAACACACTATGGCTGCTTAACGGGAAAGGTGAGGTGGGGTGATACATAAAACAAGGGTATCAAATTAGCTCAGATACCGTTCCATAAACTCAATATGTAATAGACAAGACCTACTCCTTGCTCAGAGAACTGGACTCAACACGCCCTATTCACCGCACAAGAATATATCTGACTAATAATAATCGTAAAACCTATGTATTGATATCTCTCTATTAGTGTGTCAAGTGGGTGTAAAGCGGCATAAACACAGCAGTGAAAAGCAGCTAAACCCCATTATAAAAATAAATTACTTTGAAACACCCATGAAACAAAGACAGTGAAAGAGAGAGAAATTCTTACACAATGCGTTCAGGGGCTGTGATGCAACCTGGATTGACCATATCTAGACGCACAGCTGGATGAGACATAAGGGTGGACACTCTTGGGGCTGAGAGGTTTGGTGAGGTTGGGTGAGCAAACGCAGACCCTTTAAAGGAATACTGCGTGGTACCCATCGCATGGGTCCCAAATCTCCAGGTTCAAGGGCATCTTCCTACATCAAAAACATACATGAGAAACCCAGAAGATGGTACACCGTGTGATGGGGAAAGGTTTCTAAAACGCACCTCATTTCTCATCTCCTTGTGCCCGGGTTTGCCATTCCAGCCGCTTTACTAGCAAGCTCCCTACTTGGAGCATCAGCACCTTTAACCTCCTGTTCCATGCAGGTTGCAATTTGTCCTGAGGATAAACGGGAAGACGTGGAACCAACGAGAGACTAGCTCTTGGTGTTGGGACAGGCACAGGTCACTCTATTTTCCCATCAGAAAGAAGAATTAACCACAGGCTCAGCCTGCCCCCCGGAACCAGAACAGGGCCTGAAGCCATTCTGCGATTTTGCGGCCAGCTCCCAAAAAAACGAGTTGTAAAATGGAGGTTCAGGGCACTGAAATTCACAAACCTGCAGAGTTATTAATGATAACTCTCGTCCACAAATATATTGAGGGAAGGCAAAGAAGAGGATTTGAAATCAAGGCAGAATTGCAGGAAACAGATTTCAGGAGGTAGATACGAATCGCCTTTAAAGCACATGAGAAGCGGCAAAACGTTGACAATGATGCCCTTGGCCAAAAAGGGCGTATGCGTTTTTTCCTGAATATATTCAGGAAAAAACGCATACGCCCTTTTTGGCCAACCAAGCAACCTGGAAAGGCAAATCAGCGCTACAAAGAAGTCTCGCTTCCCATCGGTCAAAAGGGCCATGCTGAAAAAAGTGTCAAAACCAGAAATGCAGGACAGGCCATGGAGAAATGGGAGCCTTGCTACACTGATGGGCGGGATGTAAATTGCCAAGAGCCACTCCGGAGAAGTGTCCGGTGAGTCCTGAAACATCTGAAAAACACAGCTTAGAGAGCATAGGGCACTTCCACTCATGGGGGTATAAATTGGGAAAATTAAAAATCAGCAAGACACAAGCACCCCAAAGTTTAGGGCTGCTCTGTTGACCAGGACCTCCACTTCATTCCACCTTAAATATCCCAGGAAAGAGAAAAATGGATACAGAAGTGGTGGTCCTTATGTACAATGGAATATCACTCAGCCATGAAATCAATGTCGTAAGGTTAGTAGCAGCATGATGAGTGGATTTAGGTACGACGATTCTAAGTGAAATAAGTCACACAGAAAAGGACACTTCTCATAAGGTATCACTGATAGAGGGAATGTAAAAACCGTTACACTTGAACTGAATTACAAAACAGAACAGAGTCACACATGCAGAAAACACACTATGGCTGCTTAACGGGAAAGGTGAGGTGGGGTGATACATAAAACAAGGGTATCAAATTAGCTCAGATACCGTTCCATAAACTCAATATGTAATAGACAAGACCTACTCCTTTCTCAGAGAACTGGACTCAACACGCCCTATTCACCGCACAAGAATATATCTGACTAATAATAATCGTAAAACCTATGTATTGATATCTCTCTGTTAGTGTGTCAAGTGGGTGTAAAGCGGCATAAACACAGCAGTGAAAAGCAGCTAAACCCCATTATAAAAATAAATTACTTTGAAACAACCATGAAACAAAGACAGTGAAAGAGAGAGAAATTCTTACACAATGCGTTCAGGGGCTGTGATGCAACCTGGATTGACCATATCTAGACGCACAGCTGGATGAGACATAAGGGTGGACACTCTTGGGGCTGAGAGGTTTGGTGAGGTTGGGTGAGCAAACGCAGACCCTTTAAAGGAATACTGCGTGGTACCCATCGCATGGGTCCCAAATCTCCAGGTTCAAGGGCATCTTCCTACATCAAAAACATACATGAGAAACCCAGAAGATGGTACACCGTGTGATGGGGAAAGGTTTCTAAAACGCACCTCATTTCTCATCTCCTTGTGCCCGGGTTCGCCATTCCAGCCGCTTTACTAGCAAGCTCCCTACTTGGAGCATCAGCACCTTTAACCTCCTGTTCCATGCAGGTTGCAATTTGTCCTGAGGATAAACGGGAAGACGTGGAACCAACGAGAGACTAGCTCTTGGTGTTGGGACAGGCACAGGTCACTCTATTTTCCCATCAGAAAGAAGAATTAACCACAGGCTCAGCCTGCCCCCCGGAACCAGAACAGGGCCTGAAGCCATTCTGCGATTTTGCGGCCAGCTCCCAAAAAAACGAGTTGTAAAATGGAGGTTCAGGGCACTGCAATTCACAAACCTGCAGAGTTATTAATGATAACTCTCGTCCACAAATATATTGAGGGAAGGCAAAGAAGAGGATTTGAAATCAAGGCAGAATTGCAGGAAACAGATTTCAGGAGGTAGATACGAATCGCCTTTAAAGCACATGAGAAGCGGCAAAACGTTGACAATGATGCCCTTGGCCAAAAAGGGCGTATGCGTTTTTTCCTGAATATATTCAGGAAAAAACGCATACGCCCTTTTTGGCCAACCAAGCAACCTGGAATGGCAAATCAGCGCTACAAACAAGTCTCGCTTCCCATCGGTCAAAAGGGCCATGCTGAAAAAAGTGTCAAAACCAGAAATGCAGGACAGGCCATGGAGAAATGGGAGCCTTGCTACACTGATGGGCGGGATGTAAATTGCCAAGAGCCACTCCGGAGAAGTGTCCGGTGAGTCCTGAAACATCTGAAAAACACAGCTTAGAGAGCATAGGGCACTTCCACTCATGGGGGTATAAATTGGGAAAATTAAAAATCAGCAAGACACAAGCACCCCAAAGTTTAGGGCTGCTCTGTTGACCAGGACCTCCACTTCATTCCACCTTAAATATCCCAGGAAAGAGAAAAATGGATACAGAAGTGGTGGTCCTTATGTACAATGGAATATCACTCAGCCATGAAATCAATGTCGTAAGGTTAGTAGCAGCATGATGAGTGGATTTAGGTACGACGATTCTAAGTGAAATAAGTCACACAGAAAAGGACACTTCTCATAAGGTATCACTGATAGAGGGAATGTAAAAACCGTTACACTTGAACTGAATTACAAAACAGAACAGAGTCACACATGCAGAAAACACACTATGGCTGCTTAACGGGAAAGGTGAGGTGGGGTGATACATAAAACAAGGGTATCAAATTAGCTCAGATACCGTTCCATAAACCCAATATGTAATAGACAAGACCTACTCCTTGCTCAGAGAACTGGACTCAACACGCCCTATTCACCGCACAAGAATATATCTGACTAATAATAATCGTAAAACCTATGTATTGATATCTCTCTGTTAGTGTGTCAAGTGGGTGTAAAGCGGCATAAACACAGCAGTGAAAAGCAGCTAAACCCCATTATAAAAATAAATTACTTTGAAACACCCATGAAACAAAGACAGTGAAAGAGAGAGAAATTCTTACACAATGCGTTCAGGGGCTGTGATGCAACCTGGATTGACCATATCTAGACGCACAGCTGGATGAGACATAAGGGTGGACACTCTTGGGGCTGAGAGGTTTGGTGAGGTTGGGTGAGCAAACGCAGACCCTTTAAAGGAATACTGCGTGGTACCCATCGCATGGGTCCCAAATCTCCAGGTTCAAGGGCATCTTCCTACATCAAAAACATGCATGAGAAACCCAGAAGATGGTACACCGTGTGATGGGGAAAGGTTTCTAAAACGCACCTCATTTCTCATCTCCTTGTGCCCGGGTTCGCCATTCCAGCCGCTTTACTAGCAAGCTCCCTACTTGGAGCATCAGCACCTTTAACCTCCTGTTCCATACAGGTTGCAATTTGTCCTGAGGATAAACGGGAAGACGTGGAACCAACGAGAGACTAGCTCTTGGTGTTGGGACAGGCACAGGTCACTCTATTTTCCCATCAGAAAGAAGAATTAACCACAGGCTCAGCCTGCCCCCCGGAACCAGAACAGGGCCTAAAGCCATTCTGCGATTTTGCCGCCAGCTCCCATAAAAACGAGTTGTAAAATGGAGGTTCAGGGCACTGCAATTCACAAACCTGCAGAGTTATTAATGATAACTCTCGTCCACAAATATATTGAGGGAAGGCAAAGAAGAGGATTTGAAATCAAGGCAGAATTGCAGGAAACAGATTTCAGGAGGTAGATAGGAATCGCCTTTAAAGCACATGAAAAGCGGCAAAACGTTGACAATGATGCCCTTGGCCAAAAAGGGCGTATGCGTTTTTTCCTGAATATATTCAGGAAAAATCGCATACGCCCTTTTTGGCCAACCAAGCAACCTGGAAAGGCAAATCAGCGCTACAAAGAAGTCTCGCTTCCCATCGGTCAAAAGGGCCATGCTGAAAAAAGTGTCAAAACCAGAAATGCAGGACAGGCCATGGAGAAATGGGAGCCTTGCTACACTGATGGGCGGGATGTAAATTGCCAAAAGCCACTCCGGAGAAGTGTCCGGTGAGTCCTGAAACATCTGAAAAACACAGCTTAGAGAGCATAGGGCACTTCCACTCATGGGGGTATAAATTGGGAAAATTAAAAATCAGCAAGACACAAGCACCCCAAAGTTTAGGGCTGCTCTGTTGACCAGGACCTCCACTTCATTCCACCTTAAATATCCCAGGAAAGAGAAAAATGGATAAAGAAGTTGTGGTCCTTATGTATAATGGAATACCACTCAGCCATGAAATCAATGTCGTAAGGTTAGTAGCAGCATGATGAGTGGATTTAGGTAGGACGATTCTAAGTGAAATAAGTCACACAGAAAAGGACACTTCTCATAAGGTATCACTGATAGAGGGAATGTAAAAACCGTTACACTTGAACTGAATTACAAAACAGAACAGAGTCACACATGCAGAAAACACACTATGGCTGCTTAACGGGAAAGGTGAGGTGGGGTGATACATAAAACAAGGGTATCAAATTAGCTCAGATACCATTCCATAAACCCAATATGTAATAGACAAGACCTACTCCTTGCTCAGAGAACTGGACTCAACACGCCCTATTCACCGCACAAGAATATATCTGACTAATAATAATCGTAAAACCTATGTATTGATATCTCTCTGTTATTGTGTCAAGTGGGTGTAAAGCGGCATAAACACAGCAGTGAAAAGCAGCTAAACCCCATTATAAAAATAAATTACTTTGAAACACCCATGAAACAAAGACAGTGAAAGAGAGAGAAATTCTTACACAATGCGTTCAGGGGCTGTGATGCAACCTGGATTGACCATATCTAGACGCACAGCTGGATGAGACATAAGGGTGGACACTCTTGGGGCTGAGAGGTTTGGTGAGGTTGGGTGAGCAAACGCAGACCCTTTAAAGTAATACTGCGTGGTACCCATCGCATGGGTCCCAAATCTCCAGGTTCAAGGGCATCTTCCTACATCAAAAACATGCATGAGAAACCCAGAAGATGGTACACCGTGTGATGGGGAAAGGTTTCTAAAACGCACCTCATTTCTCATCTCCTTGTGCCCGGGTTCGCCATTCCAGCCGCTTTACTAGCAAGCTCCCTACTTGGAGCATCAGCACCTTTAACCTCCTGTTCCATGCAGGTTGCAATTTGTCCTGAGGATAAACGGGAAGACGTGGAACCAACGAGAGACTAGCTCTTGGTGTTGGGACAGGCACAGGTCACTCTATTTTCCCATCAGAAAGAAGAATTAACCACAGGCTCAGCCTGCCCCCCGGAACCAGAACAGGGCCTGAAGCCATTCTGCGATTTTGCGGCCAGCTCCCATAAAAACGAGTTGTAAAATGGAGGTTCAGGGCACTGCAATTCACAAACCTGCAGAGTTATAAATGATAACTCCCGTCCACAAATATATTGAGGGAAGGCAAAGAAGAGGATTTGAAATCAAGGCAGAATTGCAGGAAACAGATTTCAGGAGGTAGATACGAATCGCCTTTAAAGCACATGAAAAGCGGCAAAACGTTGACAATGATGCCCTTGGCCAAAAAGGGCGTATGCGTTTTTTCCTGAATATATTCAGGAAAAAACGCATACGCCCTTTTTGGCCAACCAAGCAACCTGGAAAGGCAAATCAGCGCTACAAAGAAGTCTCGCTTCCCATCGGTCAAAAGGGCCATGCTGAAAAAAGTGTCAAAACCAGAAATGCAGGACAGGCCATGGAGAAATGGGAGCCTTGCTACACTGATGGGCGGGATGTAAATTGCCAAGAGCCACTCCGGAGAAGTGTCCGGTGAGTCCTGAAACATCTGAAAAACACAGCTTAGAGAGCATAGGGCACTTCCACTCATGGGGGTATAAATTGGGAAAATTAAAAATCAGCAAGACACAAGCACCACAAAGTTTAGGGCTGCTCTGTTGACCAGGACCTCCACTTCATTCCACCTTAAATATCCCAGGAAAGAGAAAAATGGATAAAGAAGTTGTGGTCCTTATGTACAATGGAATATCACTCAGCCATGAAATCAATGTCGTAAGGTTAGTAGCAGCATGATGAGTGGATTTAGGTACGACGATTCTAAGTGAAATAAGTCACACAGAAAAGGACACTTCTCATAAGGTATCACTGATAGAGGGAATGTAAAAACCGTTACACTTGAACTGAATTACAAAACAGAACAGAGTCACACATACAGAAAACACACTATGGCTGCTTAACGGGAAAGGTGAGGTGGGGTGATACATAAAACAAGGGTATCAAATTAGCTCAGATACCGTTCCATAAACCCAATATGTAATAGACAAGACCTACTCCTTGCTCAGAGAACTGGACTCAACACGCCCTATTCACCGCACAAGAATATATCTGACTAATAATAATCGTAAAACCTATGTATTGATATCTCTCTGTTAGTGTGTCAAGTGGGTGTAAAGCGGCATAAACACAGCAGTGAAAAGCAGCTAAACCCCATTATAAAAATAAATTACTTTGAAACACCCATGAAACAAAGACAGTGAAAGAGAGAGAAATTCTTACACAATGCGTTCAGGGGCTGTGATGCAACCTGGATTGACCATATCTAGACGCACAGCTGGATGAGACATAAGGGTGGACACTCTTGGGGCTGAGAGGTTTGGTGAGGTTGGGTGAGCAAACGCAGACCCTTTAAAGGAATACTGCGTGGTACCCATCGCATGGGTCCCAAATCTCCAGGTTCAAGGGCATCTTCCTACATCAAAAACATGCATGAGAAACCCAGAAGATGGTACACCGTGTGATGGGGAAAGGTTTCTAAAACGCACCTCATTTCTCATCTCCTTGTGCCCGGGTTCGCCATTCCAGCCGCTTTACTAGCAAGCTCCCTACTTGGAGCATCAGCACCTTTAACCTCCTGTTCCATGCAGGTTGCAATTTGTCCTGAGGATAAACGGGAAGACGTGGAACCAACGAGAGACTAGCTCTTGGTGTTGGGACAGGCACAGGTCACTCTATTTTCCCATCAGAAAGAAGAATTAACCACAGGCTCAGCCTGCCCCCCGGAACCAGAACAGGGCCTGAAGCCATTCTGCGATTTTGCGGCCACCTCCCAAAAAAACGAGTTGTAAAATGGAGGTTCAGGGCACTGCAATTCACAAACCTGCAGAGTTATTAATGATAACTCTCGTCCACAAATATATTGAGGGAAGGCAAAGAAGAGGATTTGAAATCAAGGCAGAATTGCAGGAAACAGATTTCAGGAGGTAGATACGAATCGCCTTTAAAGCACATGAAAAGCGGCAAAACGTTGACAATGATGCCCTTGGCCAAAAAGGGCGTATGCGTTTTTTCCTGAATATATTCAGGAAAAAACGCATACGCCCTTTTTGGCCAACCAAGCAACCTGGAAAGGCAAATCAGCGCTACAAACAAGTCTCGCTTCCCATCGGTCAAAAGGGCCATGCTGAAAAAAGTGTCAAAACCAGAAATGCAGGACAGGCCATGGAGAAATGGGAGCCTTGCTACACTGATGGGCGGGATGTAAATTGCCAAAAGCCACTCCGGAGAAGTGTCCGGTGAGTCCTGAAACATCTGAAAAACACAGCTTAGAGAGCATAGGGCACTTCCACTCATGGGGGTATAAATTGGGAAAATTAAAAATCAGCAAGACACAAGCACCCCAAAGTTTAGGGCTGCTCTGTTGACCAGGACCTCCACTTCATTCCACCTTAAATATCCCAGGAAAGAGAAAAATGGATAAAGAAGTTGTGGTCCTTATGTACAATGGAATACCACTCAGCCATGAAATCAATGTCGTAAGGTTAGTAGCAGCATGATGAGTGGATTTAGGTAGGACGATTCTAAGTGAAATAAGTCACACAGAAAAGGACACTTCTCATAAGGTATCACTGATAGAGGGAATGTAAAAACCCTTACACTTGAACTGAATTACAAAACAGAACAGAGTCACACATGCAGAAAACACACTATGGCTGCTTAACGGGAAAGGTGAGGTGGGGTGATACATAAAACAAGGGTATCAAATTAGCTCAGATACCGTTCCATAAACCCAATATGTAATAGACAAGACCTACTCCTTGCTCAGAGAACTGGACTCAACACGCCCTATTCACCGCACAAGAATATATCTGACTAATAATAATCGTAAAACCTATGTATTGATATCTCTCTGTTAGTGTGTAAAGTGGGTGTAAAGCGGCATAAACACAGCAGTGAAAAGCAGCTAAACCCCATTATAAAAATAAATTACTTTGAAACACCCATGAAACAAAGACAGTGAAAGAGAGAGAAATTCTTACACAATGCGTTCAGGGGCTGTGATGCAACCTGGATTGACCATATCTAGACGCACAGCTGGATGAGACATAAGGGTGGACACTCTTGGGGCTGAGAGGTTTGGTGAGGTTGGGTGAGCAAACGCAGACCCTTTAAAGTAATACTGCGTGAAACCCATCGCATGGGTCCCAAATCTCCAGGTTCAAGGACATCTTCCTACATCGAAAACATGCATGAGAAACCCAGAAGATGGTACACCGTGTGATGGGGAAAGGTTTCTAAAACACACCTCATTTCTCATCTCCTTGTGCCCGGGTTCGCCATTCCAGCCGCTTTACTAGCAAGCTCCCTACTTGGAGCATCAGCACCTTTAACCTCCTGTTCCATGCAGGTTGCAATTTGTCCTGAGGATAAACGGGAAGACGTGGAACCAACGAGAGACTAGCTCTTGGTGTTGGGACAGGCACAGGTCACTCTATTTTCCCATCAGAAAGAAGAATTAACCACAGGCTCAGCCTGCCCCCCGGAACCAGAACAGGGCCTGAAGCCATTCTGCAATTTTGCGGCCAGCTCCCATAAAAACGAGTTGTAAAATGGAGGTTCAGGGCACTGCAATTCACAAACCTGCAGAGTTATAAATGATAACTCTCGTCCACAAATATATTGAGGGAAGGCAAAGAAGCGGATTTGAAATCAAGGCAGAATTGCAGGAAACAGATTTCAGGAGGTAGATACGAATCGCCTTTAAAGCACATGAAAAGCGGCAAAACGTTGACAATGATGCCCTTGGCCAAAAAGGGCGTATGCGTTTTTTCCTGAATATATTCAGGAAAAAACGCATACGCCCTTTTTGGCCAACCAAGCAACCTGGAAAGGCAAATCAGCGCTACAAAGAAGTCTCGCTTCCCATCGGTCAAAAGGGCCATGCTGAAAAAAGTGTCAAAACCAGAAATGCAGGACAGGCCATGGAGAAATGGGAGCCTTGCTACACTGATGGGCGGGATGTAAATTGCCAAGAGCCACTCTCTAGAAGTGTCCGGTGAGTCCTGAAACATCTGAAAAACACAGCTTAGGGAGCATAGGGCACTTCCACTCATGGGGGTATAAATTGGGAAAATTAAAAATCAGCAAGACACAAGCACCCCAAAGTTTAGGGCTGCTCTGTTGACCAGGACCTCCACTTCATTCCACCTTAAATATCCCAGGAAAGAGAAAAATGGATAAAGAAGTGGTGGTCCTTATGTACAATGGAATATCACTCAGCCATGAAATCAATGTCGTAAGGTTAGTAGTAGCATGATGAGTGGATTTAGGTACGACGATTCTAAGTGAAATAAGTCACACAGAAAAGGACACTTCTCATAAGGTATCACTGATAGAGGGAATGTAAAAACCGTTACACTTGAACTGAATTACAAAACAGAACAGAGTCACACATGCAGAAAACACACTATGGCTGCTTAACGGGAAAGGTGAGGTGGGGTGATACATAAAACAAGGGTATCAAATTAGCTCAGATACCGTTCCATAAACTCAATATGTAATAGACAAGACCTACTCCTTGCTCAGAGAACTGGACTCAACACGCCCTATTCACCGCACAAGAATATATCTGACTAATAATAATCGTAAAACCTATGTATTGATATCTCTCTGTTAGTGTGTCAAGTGGGTGTAAAGCGGCATAAACACAGCAGTGAAAAGCAGCTAAACCCCATTATAAAAATAAATTACTTTGAAACACCCATGAAACAAAGACAGTGAAAGAGAGAGAAATTCTTACACAATGCGTTCAGGGGCTGTGATGCAACCTGGATTGACCATATCTAGACGCACAGCTGGATGAGACATAAGGGTGGACACTCTTGGGGCTGAGAGGTTTGGTGAGGTTGGGTGAGCAAACGCAGACCCTTTAAAGTAATACTGCGTGGTACCCATCGCATGGGTCCCAAATCTCCAGGTTCAAGGGCATCTTCCTACATCAAAAACATGCATGAGAAACCCAGAAGATGGTACACCGTGTGATGGGGAAAGGTTTCTAAAACGCACCTCATTTCTCATCTCCTTGTGCCCGGGTTCGCCATTCCAGCCGCTTTACTAGCAAGCTCCCTACTTGGAGCATCAGCACCTTTAACCTCCTGTTCCATGCAGGTTGCAATTTGTCCTGAGGATAAACGGGAAGACGTGGAACCAACGAGAGACTAGCTCTTGGTGTTGGGACAGGCACAGGTCACTCTATTTTCCCATCAGAAAGAAGAATTAACCACAGGCTCAGCCTGCCCCCCGGAACCAGAACAGGGCCTGAAGCCATTCTGCGATTTTGCGGCCAGCTCCCAAAAAAACGAGTTGTAAAATGGAGGTTCAGGGCACTGCAATTCACAAACCTGCAGAGTTATTAATGATAACTCTCGTCCACAAATATATTGAGGGAAGGCAAAGAAGAGGATTTGAAATCAAGGCAGAATTGCAGGAAACAGATTTCAGGAGGTAGATACGAATCGCCTTTAAAGCACATGAGAAGCGGCAAAACGTTGACAATGATGCCCTTGGCCAAAAAGGGCGTATGCGTTTTTTCCTGAATATATTCAGGAAAAAACGCATACGCCCTTTTTGGCCAACCAAGCAACCTGGAATGGCAAATCAGCGCTACAAACAAGTCTCGCTTCCCATCGGTCAAAAGGGCCATGCTGAAAAAAGTGTCAAAACCAGAAATGCAGGACAGGCCATGGAGAAATGGGAGCCTTGCTACACTGATGGGCGGGATGTAAATTGCCAAGAGCCACTCCGGAGAAGTGTCCGGTGAGTCCTGAAACATCTGAAAAACACAGCTTAGAGAGCATAGGGCACTTCCACTCATGGGGGTATAAATTGGGAAAATTAAAAATCAGCAAGACACAAGCACCCCAAAGTTTAGGGCTGCTCTGTTGACCAGGACCTCCACTTCATTCCACCTTAAATATCCCAGGAAAGAGAAAAATGGATACAGAAGTGGTGGTCCTTATGTACAATGGAATATCACTCAGCCATGAAATCAATGTCGTAAGGTTAGTAGCAGCATGATGAGTGGATTTAGGTACGACGATTCTAAGTGAAATAAGTCACACAGAAAAGGACACTTCTCATAAGGTATCACTGATAGAGGGAATGTAAAAACCGTTACACTTGAACTGAATTACAAAACAGAACAGAGTCACACATGCAGAAAACACACTATGGCTGCTTAACGGGAAAGGTGAGGTGGGGTGATACATAAAACAAGGGTATCAAATTAGCTCAGATACCGTTCCATAAACTCAATATGTAATAGACAAGACCTACTCCTTGCTCAGAGAACTGGACTCAACACGCCCTATTCACCGCACAAGAATATATCTGACTAATAATAATCGTAAAACCTATGTATTGATATCTCTCTATTAGTGTGTCAAGTGGGTGTAAAGCGGCATAAACACAGCAGTGAAAAGCAGCTAAACCCCATTATAAAAATAAATTACTTTGAAACACCCATGAAACAAAGACAATGAAAGTGAGAGAAATTCTTACACAATGCGTTCAGGGGCTGTGATGCAACCTGGATTGACCATATCTAGACGCACAGCTGGATGAGACATAAGGGTGGACACTCTTGGGGCTGAGAGGTTTGGTGAGGTTGGGTGAGCAAACGCAGACCCTTTAAAGGAATACTGCGTGGTACCCATCGCATGGGTCCCAAATCTCCAGGTTCAAGGGCATCTTCCTACATCAAAAACATACATGAGAAACCCAGAAGATGGTACACCGTGTGATGGGGAAAGGTTTCTAAAACGCACCTCATTTCTCATCTCCTTGTGCCCGGGTTTGCCATTCCAGCCGCTTTACTAGCAAGCTCCCTACTTGGAGCATCAGCACCTTTAACCTCCTGTTCCATGCAGGTTGCAATTTGTCCTGAGGATAAACGGGAAGACGTGGAACCAACGAGAGACTAGCTCTTGGTGTTGGGACAGGCACAGGTCACTCTATTTTCCCATCAGAAAGAAGAATTAACCACAGGCTCAGCCTGCCCCCCGGAACCAGAACAGGGCCTGAAGCCATTCTGCGATTTTGCGGCCAGCTCCCAAAAAAACGAGTTGTAAAATGGAGGTTCAGGGCACTGAAATTCACAAACCTGCAGAGTTATTAATGATAACTCTCGTCCACAAATATATTGAGGGAAGGCAAAGAAGAGGATTTGAAATCAAGGCAGAATTGCAGGAAACAGATTTCAGGAGGTAGATACGAATCGCCTTTAAAGCACATGAGAAGCGGCAAAACGTTGACAATGATGCCCTTGGCCAAAAAGGGCGTATGCGTTTTTTCCTGAATATATTCAGGAAAAAACGCATACGCCCTTTTTGGCCAACCAAGCAACCTGGAAAGGCAAATCAGCGCTACAAAGAAGTCTCGCTTCCCATCGGTCAAAAGGGCCATGCTGAAAAAAGTGTCAAAACCAGAAATGCAGGACAGGCCATGGAGAAATGGGAGCCTTGCTACACTGATGGGCGGGATGTAAATTGCCAAGAGCCACTCCGGAGAAGTGTCCGGTGAGTCCTGAAACATCTGAAAAACACAGCTTAGAGAGCATAGGGCACTTCCACTCATGGGGGTATAAATTGGGAAAATTAAAAATCAGCAAGACACAAGCACCCCAAAGTTTAGGGCTGCTCTGTTGACCAGGACCTCCACTTCATTCCACCTTAAATATCCCAGGAAAGAGAAAAATGGATACAGAAGTTGTGGTCCTTATGTACAATGGAATATCACTCAGCCATGAAATCAATGTCGTAAGGTTAGTAGCAGCATGATGAGTGGATTTAGGTACGACGATTCTAAGTGAAATAAGTCACACAGAAAAGGACACTTCTCATAAGGTATCACTGATAGAGGGAATGTAAAAACCGTTACACTTGAACTGAATTACAAAACAGAACAGAGTCACACATGCAGAAAACACACTATGGCTGCTTAACGGGAAAGGTGAGGTGGGGTGATACATAAAACAAGGGTATCAAATTAGCTCAGATACCGTTCCATAAACCCAATATGTAATAGACAAGACCTACTCCTTGCTCAGAGAACTGGACTCAACACGCCCTATTCACCGCACAAGAATATATCTGACTAATAATAATCGTAAAACCTATGTATTGATATCTCTCTGTTAGTGTGTCAAGTGGGTGTAAAGCGGCATAAACACAGCAGTGAAAAGCAGCTAAACCCCATTATAAAAATAAATTACTTTGAAACACCCATGAAACAAAGACAGTGAAAGAGAGAGAAATTCTTACACAATGCGTTCAGGGGCTGTGATGCAACCTGGATTGACCATATCTAGACGCACAGCTGGATGAGACATAAGGGTGGACACTCTTGGGGCTGAGAGGTTTGGTGAGGTTGGGTGAGCAAACGCAGACCCTTTAAAGGAATACTGCGTGGTACCCATCGCATGGGTCCCAAATCTCCAGGTTCAAGGGCATCTTCCTACATCAAAAACATGCATGAGAAACCCAGAAGATGGTACACCGTGTGATGGGGAAAGGTTTCTAAAACGCACCTCATTTCTCATCTCCTTGTGCCCGGGTTCGCCATTCCAGCCGCTTTACTAGCAAGCTCCCTACTTGGAGCATCAGCACCTTTAACCTCCTGTTCCATGCAGGTTGCAATTTGTCCTGAGGATAAACGGGAAGACGTGGAACCAACGAGAGACTAGCTCTTGGTGTTGGGACAGGCACAGGTCACTCTATTTTCCCATCAGAAAGAAGAATTAACCACAGGCTCAGCCTGCCCCCCGGAACCAGAACAGGGCCTGAAGCCATTCTGCGATTTTGCGGCCACCTCCCAAAAAAACGAGTTGTAAAATGGAGGTTCAGGGCACTGCAATTCACAAACCTGCAGAGTTATTAATGATAACTCTCGTCCACAAATATATTGAGGGAAGGCAAAGAAGAGGATTTGAAATCAAGGCAGAATTGCAGGAAACAGATTTCAGGAGGTAGATACGAATCGCCTTTAAAGCACATGAGAAGCGGCAAAACGTTGACAATGATGCCCTTGGCCAAAAAGGGCGTATGCGTTTTTTCCTGAATATATTCAGGAAAAAACGCATACGCCCTTTTTGGCCAACCAAGCAACCTGGAAAGGCAAATCAGCGCTACAAAGAAGTCTCGCTTCCCATCGGTCAAAAGGGCCATGCTGAAAAAAGTGTCAAAACCAGAAATGCAGGACAGGCCATGGAGAAATGGGAGCCTTGCTACACTGATGGGCGGGATGTAAATTGCCAAGAGCCACTCCGGAGAAGTGTCCGGTGAGTCCTGAAACATCTGAAAAACACAGCTTAGAGAGCATAGGGCACTTCCACTCATGGGGGTATAAATTGGGAAAATTAAAAATCAGCAAGACACAAGCACCCCAAAGTTTAGGGCTGCTCTGTTGACCAGGACCTCCACTTCATTCCACCTTAAATATCCCAGGAAAGAGAAAAATGGATACAGAAGTTGTGGTCCTTATGTACAATGGAATACCACTCAGCCATGAAATCAATGTCGTAAGGTTAGTAGCAGCATGATGAGTGGATTTAGGTAGGACGATTCTAAGTGAAATAAGTCACACAGAAAAGGACACTTCTCATAAGGTATCACTGATAGAGGGAATGTAAAAACCCTTACACTTGAACTGAATTACAAAACAGAACAGAGTCACACATGCAGAAAACACACTATGGCTGCTTAACGGGAAAGGTGAGGTGGGGTGATACATAAAACAAGGGTATCAAATTAGCTCAGATACCGTTCCATAAACCCAATATGTAATAGACAAGACCTACTCCTTGCTCAGAGAACTGGACTCAACACGCCCTATTCACCGCACAAGAATATATCTGACTAATAATAATCGTAAAACCTATGTATTGATATCTCTCTGTTAGTGTGTAAAGTGGGTGTAAAGCGGCATAAACACAGCAGTGAAAAGCAGCTAAACCCCATTATAAAAATAAATTACTTTGAAACACCCATGAAACAAAGACAGTGAAAGAGAGAGAAATTCTTACACAATGCGTTCAGGGGCTGTGATGCAACCTGGATTGACCATATCTAGACGCACAGCTGGATGAGACATAAGGGTGGACACTCTTGGGGCTGAGAGGTTTGGTGAGGTTGGGTGAGCAAACGCAGACCCTTTAAAGTAATACTGCGTGAAACCCATCGCATGGGTCCCAAATCTCCAGGTTCAAGGACATCTTCCTACATCGAAAACATGCATGAGAAACCCAGAAGATGGTACACCGTGTGATGGGGAAAGGTTTCTAAAACACACCTCATTTCTCATCTCCTTGTGCCCGGGTTCGCCATTCCAGCCGCTTTACTAGCAAGCTCCCTACTTGGAGCATCAGCACCTTTAACCTCCTGTTCCATGCAGGTTGCAATTTGTCCTGAGGATAAACGGGAAGACGTGGAACCAACGAGAGACTAGCTCTTGGTGTTGGGACAGGCACAGGTCACTCTATTTTCCCATCAGAAAGAAGAATTAACCACAGGCTCAGCCTGCCCCCCGGAACCAGAACAGGGCCTGAAGCCATTCTGCAATTTTGCGGCCAGCTCCCATAAAAACGAGTTGTAAAATGGAGGTTCAGGGCACTGCAATTCACAAACCTGCAGAGTTATAAATGATAACTCTCGTCCACAAATATATTGAGGGAAGGCAAAGAAGCGGATTTGAAATCAAGGCAGAATTGCAGGAAACAGATTTCAGGAGGTAGATACGAATCGCCTTTAAAGCACATGAAAAGCGGCAAAACGTTGACAATGATGCCCTTGGCCAAAAAGGGCGTATGCGTTTTTTCCTGAATATATTCAGGAAAAAACGCATACGCCCTTTTTGGCCAACCAAGCAACCTGGAAAGGCAAATCAGCGCTACAAAGAAGTCTCGCTTCCCATCGGTCAAAAGGGCCATGCTGAAAAAAGTGTCAAAACCAGAAATGCAGGACAGGCCATGGAGAAATGGGAGCCTTGCTACACTGATGGGCGGGATGTAAATTGCCAAGAGCCACTCCGGAGAAGTGTCCGGTGAGTCCTGAAACATCTGAAAAACACAGCTTAGAGAGCATAGGGCACTTCCACTCATGGGGGTATAAATTGGGAAAATTAAAAATCAGCAAGACACAAGCACCCCAAAGTTTAGGGCTGCTCTGTTGACCAGGACCTCCACTTCATTCCACCTTAAATATCCCAGGAAAGAGAAAAATGGATACAGAAGTGGTGGTCCTTATGTACAATGGAATATCACTCAGCCATGAAATCAATGTCGTAAGGTTAGTAGCAGCATGATGAGTGGATTTAGGTACGACGATTCTAAGTGAAATAAGTCACACAGAAAAGGACACTTCTCATAAGGTATCACTGATAGAGGGAATGTAAAAACCGTTACACTTGAACTGAATTACAAAACAGAACAGAGTCACACATGCAGAAAACACACTATGGCTGCTTAACGGGAAAGGTGAGGTGGGGTGATACATAAAACAAGGGTATCAAATTAGCTCAGATACCGTTCCATAAACTCAATATGTAATAGACAAGACCTACTCCTTGCTCAGAGAACTGGACTCAACACGCCCTATTCACCGCACAAGAATATATCTGACTAATAATAATCGTAAAACCTATGTATTGATATCTCTCTGTTAGTGTGTCAAGTGGGTGTAAAGCGGCATAAACACAGCAGTGAAAAGCAGCTAAACCCCATTATAAAAATAAATTACTTTGAAACACCCATGAAACAAAGACAGTGAAAGAGAGAGAAATTCTTACACAATGCGTTCAGGGGCTGTGATGCAACCTGGATTGACCATATCTAGACGCACAGCTGGATGAGACATAAGGGTGGACACTCTTGGGGCTGAGAGGTTTGGTGAGGTTGGGTGAGCAAACGCAGACCCTTTAAAGGAATACTGCGTGGTACCCATCGCATGGGTCCCAAATCTCCAGGTTCAAGGGCATCTTCCTACATCAAAAACATGCATGAGAAACCCAGAAGATGGTACACCGTGTGATGGGGAATGGTTTCTAAAACGCACCTCATTTCTCATCTCCTTGTGCCCGGGTTCGCCATTCCAGCCGCTTTACTAGCAAGCTCCCTACTTGGAGCATCAGCACCTTTAACCTCCTGTTCCATGCAGGTTGCAATTTGTCCTGAGGATAAACGGGAAGACGTGGAACCAACGAGAGACTAGCTCTTGGTGTTGGGACAGGCACAGGTCACTCTATTTTCCCATCAGAAAGAAGAATTAACCACAGGCTCAGCCTGCCCCCCGGAACCAGAACAGGGCCTGAAGCCATTCTGCGATTTTGCGGCCAGCTCCCAAAAAAACGAGTTGTAAAATGGAGGTTCAGGGCACTGCAATTCACAAAACTGCAGAGTTATTAATGATAACTCTCGTCCACAAATATATTGAGGGAAGGCAAAGAAGAGGATTTGAAATCAAGGCAGAATTGCAGGAAACAGATTTCAGGAGGTAGATACGAATCGCCTTTAAAGCACATGAGAAGCGGCAAAACGTTGACAATGATGCCCTTGGCCAAAAAGGGCGTATGCGTTTTTTCCTGAATATATTCAGGAAAAAACGCATACGCCCTTTTTGGCCAACCAAGCAACCTGGAATGGCAAATCAGCGCTACAAACAAGTCTCGCTTCCCATCGGTCAAAAGGGCCATGCTGAAAAAAGTGTCAAAACCAGAAATGCAGGACAGGCCATGGAGAAATGGGAGCCTTGCTACACTGATGGGCGGGATGTAAATTGCCAAGAGCCACTCCGGAGAAGTGTCCGGTGAGTCCTGAAACATCTGAAAAACACAGCTTAGAGAGCATAGGGCACTTCCACTCATGGGGGTATAAATTGGGAAAATTAAAAATCAGCAAGACACAAGCACCCCAAAGTTTAGGGCTGCTCTGTTGACCAGGACCTCCACTTCATTCCACCTTAAATATCCCAGGAAAGAGAAAAATGGATACAGAAGTGGTGGTCCTTATGTACAATGGAATATCACTCAGCCATGAAATCAATGTCGTAAGGTTAGTAGCAGCATGATGAGTGGATTTAGGTACGACGATTCTAAGTGAAATAACTCACACAGAAAAGGACACTTCTCATAAGGTATCACTGATAGAGGGAATGTAAAAACCGTTACACTTGAACTGAATTACAAAACAGAACAGAGTCACACATGCAGAAAACACACTATGGCTGCTTAACGGGAAAGGTGAGGTGGGGTGATACATAAAACAAGGGTATCAAATTAGCTCAGATACCGTTCCATAAACTCAATATGTAATAGACAAGACCTACTCCTTGCTCAGAGAACTGGACTCAACACGCCCTATTCACCGCACAAGAATATATCTGACTAATAATAATCGTAAAACCTATGTATTGATATCTCTCTATTAGTGTGTCAAGTGGGTGTAAAGCGGCATAAACACAGCAGTGAAAAGCAGCTAAACCCCATTATAAAAATAAATTACTTTGAAACACCCATGAAACAAAGACAGTGAAAGAGAGAGAAATTCTTACACAATGCGTTCAGGGGCTGTGATGCAACCTGGATTGACCATATCTAGACGCACAGCTGGATGAGACATAAGGGTGGACACTCTTGGGGCTGAGAGGTTTGGTGAGGTTGGGTGAGCAAACGCAGACCCTTTAAAGGAATACTGCGTGGTACCCATCGCATGGGTCCCAAATCTCCAGGTTCAAGGGCATCTTCCTACATCAAAAACATACATGAGAAACCCAGAAGATGGTACACCGTGTGATGGGGAAAGGTTTCTAAAACGCACCTCATTTCTCATCTCCTTGTGCCCGGGTTTGCCATTCCAGCCGCTTTACTAGCAAGCTCCCTACTTGGAGCATCAGCACCTTTAACCTCCTGTTCCATGCAGGTTGCAATTTGTCCTGAGGATAAACGGGAAGACGTGGAACCAACGAGAGACTAGCTCTTGGTGTTGGGACAGGCACAGGTCACTCTATTTTCCCATCAGAAAGAAGAATTAACCACAGGCTCAGCCTGCCCCCCGGAACCAGAACAGGGCCTGAAGCCATTCTGCGATTTTGCGGCCAGCTCCCAAAACAACGAGTTGTAAAATGGAGGTTCAGGGCACTGAAATTCACAAACCTGCAGAGTTATTAATGATAACTCTCGTCCACAAATATATTGAGGGAAGGCAAAGAAGAGGATTTGAAATCAAGGCAGAATTGCAGGAAACAGATTTCAGGAGGTAGATACGAATCGCCTTTAAAGCACATGAGAAGCGGCAAAACGTTGACAATGATGCCCTTGGCCAAAAAGGGCGTATGCGTTTTTTCCTGAATATATTCAGGAAAAAACGCATACGCCCTTTTTGGCCAACCAAGCAACCTGGAAAGGCAAATCAGCGCTACAAAGAAGTCTCGCTTCCCATCGGTCAAAAGGGCCATGCTGAAAAAAGTGTCAAAACCAGAAATGCAGGACAGGCCATGGAGAAATGGGAGCCTTGCTACACTGATGGGCGGGATGTAAATTGCCAAGAGCCACTCCGGAGAAGTGTCCGGTGAGTCCTGAAACATCTGAAAAACACAGCTTAGAGAGCATAGGGCACTTCCACTCATGGGGGTATAAATTGGGAAAATTAAAAATCAGCAAGACACAAGCACCCCAAAGTTTAGGGCTGCTCTGTTGACCAGGACCTCCACTTCATTCCACCTTAAATATCCCAGGAAAGAGAAAAATGGATACAGAAGTGGTGGTCCTTATGTACAATGGAATATCACTCAGCCATGAAATCAATGTCGTAAGGTTAGTAGCAGCATGATGAGTGGATTTAGGTACGACGATTCTAAGTGAAATAAGTCACACAGAAAAGGACACTTCTCATAAGGTATCACTGATAGAGGGAATGTAAAAACCGTTACACTTGAACTGAATTACAAAACAGAACAGAGTCACACATGCAGAAAACACACTATGGCTGCTTAACGGGAAAGGTGAGGTGGGGTGATACATAAAACAAGGGTATCAAATTAGCTCAGATACCGTTCCATAAACTCAATATGTAATAGACAAGACCTACTCCTTGCTCAGAGAACTGGACTCAACACGCCCTATTCACCGCACAAGAATATATCTGACTAATAATAATCGTAAAACCTATGTATTGATATCTCTCTGTTAGTGTGTCAAGTGGGTGTAAAGCGGCATAAACACAGCAGTGAAAAGCAGCTAAACCCCATTATAAAAATAAATTACTTTGAAACACCCATGAAACAAAGACAGTGAAAGAGAGAGAAATTCTTACACAATGCGTTCAGGGGCTGTGATGCAACCTGGATTGACCATATCTAGACGCACAGCTGGATGAGACATAAGGGTGGACACTCTTGGGGCTGAGAGGTTTGGTGAGGTTGGGTGAGCAAACGCAGACCCTTTAAAGGAATACTGCGTGGTACCCATCGCATGGGTCCCAAATCTCCAGGTTCAAGGGCATCTTCCTACATCAAAAACATACATGAGAAACCCAGAAGATGGTACACCGTGTGATGGGGAAAGGTTTCTAAAACGCACCTCATTTCTCATCTCCTTGTGCCCGGGTTCGCCATTCCAGCCGCTTTACTAGCAAGCTCCCTACTTGGAGCATCAGCACCTTTAACCTCCTGTTCCATACAGGTTGCAATTTGTCCTGAGGATAAACGGGAAGACGTGGAACCAACGAGAGACTAGCTCTTGGTGTTGGGACAGGCACAGGTCACTCTATTTTCCCATCAGAAAGAAGAATTAACCACAGGCTCAGCCTGCCCCCCGGAACCAGAACAGGGCCTGAAGCCATTCTGCGATTTTGCCGCCAGCTCCCAAAAACGAGTTGTAAAATGGAGGTTCAGGGCACTGCAATTCACAAACCTGCAGAGTTATTAATGATAACTCTCGTCCACAAATATATTGAGGGAAGGCAAAGAAGAGGATTTGAAATCAAGGCAGAATTGCAGGAAACAGATTTCAGGAGGTAGATACGAATCGCCTTTAAAGCACATGAGAAGCGGCAAAACGTTGACAATGATGCCCTTGGCCAAAAAGGGCGTATGCGTTTTTTCCTGAATATATTCAGGAAAAAACGCATACGCCCTTTTTGGCCAACCAAGCAACCTGGAATGGCAAATCAGCGCTACAAAGAAGTCTCGCTTCCCATCGGTCAAAAGGGCCATGCTGAAAAAAGTGTCAAAACCAGAAATGCAGGACAGGCCATGGAGAAATGGGAGCCTTGCTACACTGATGGGCGGGATGTAAATTGCCAAGAGCCACTCCGGAGAAGTGTCCGGTGAGTCCTGAAACATCTGAAAAACACAGCTTAGAGAGCATAGGGCACTTCCACTCATGGGGGTATAAATTGGGAAAATTAAAAATCAGCAAGACACAAGCACCCCAAAGTTTAGGGCTGCTCTGTTGACCAGGACCTCCACTTCATTCCACCTTAAATATCCCAGGAAAGAGAAAAATGGATACAGAAGTGGTGGTCCTTATGTACAATGGAATATCACTCAGCCATGAAATCAATGTCGTAAGGTTAGTAGCAGCATGATGAGTGGATTTAGGTACGACGATTCTAAGTGAAATAAGTCACACAGAAAAGGACACTTCTCATAAGGTATCACTGATAGAGGGAATGTAAAAACCGTTACACTTGAACTGAATTACAAAACAGAACAGAGTCACACATGCAGAAAACACACTATGGCTGCCTAACGGGAAAGGTGAGGTGGGGTGATACATAAAACAAGGGTATCAAATTAGCTCAGATACCGTTCCATAAACCCAATATGTAATAGACAAGACCTACTCCTTGCTCAGAGAACTGGACTCAACACGCCCTATTCACCGCACAAGAATATATCTGACTAATAATAATCGTAAAACCTATGTATTGATATCTCTCTGTTAGTGTGTCAAGTGGGTGTAAAGCGGCATAAACACAGCAGTGAAAAGCAGCTAAACCCCATTATAAAAATAAATTACTTTGAAACACCCATGAAACAAAGACAGTGAAAGAGAGAGAAATTCTTACACAATGCGTTCAGGGGCTGTGATGCAACCTGGATTGACCATATCTAGACGCACAGCTGGATGAGACATAAGGGTGGACACTCTTGGGGCTGAGAGGTTTGGTGAGGTTGGGTGAGCAAACGCAGACCCTTTAAAGGAATACTGCGTGGTACCCATCGCATGGGTCCCAAATCTCCAGGTTCAAGGGCATCTTCCTACATCAAAAACATGCATGAGAAACCCAGAAGATGGTACACCGTGTGATGGGGAAAGGTTTCTAAAACGCACCTCATTTCTCATCTCCTTGTGCCCGGGTTCGCCATTCCAGCCGCTTTACTAGCAAGCTCCCTACTTGGAGCATCAGCACCTTTAACCTCCTGTTCCATACAGGTTGCAATTTGTCCTGAGGATAAACGGGAAGACGTGGAACCAACGAGAGACTAGCTCTTGGTGTTGGGACAGGCACAGGTCACTCTATTTTCCCATCAGAAAGAAGAATTAACCACAGGCTCAGCCTGCCCCCCGGAACCAGAACAGGGCCTAAAGCCATTCTGCGATTTTGCCGCCAGCTCCCATAAAAACGAGTTGTAAAATGGAGGTTCAGGGCACTGCAATTCACAAACCTGCAGAGTTATTAATGATAACTCTCGTCCACAAATATATTGAGGGAAGGCAAAGAAGAGGATTTGAAATCAAGGCAGAATTGCAGGAAACAGATTTCAGGAGGTAGATACGAATCGCCTTTAAAGCACATGAAAAGCGGCAAAACGTTGACAATGATGCCCTTGGCCAAAAAGGGCGTATGCGTTTTTTCCTGAATATATTCAGGAAAAAACGCATACGCCCTTTTTGGCCAACCAAGCAACCTGGAATGGCAAATCAGCGCTACAAACAAGTCTCGCTTCCCATCGGTCAAAAGGGCCATGCTGAAAAAAGTGTCAAAACCAGAAATGCAGGACAGGCCATGGAGAAATGGGAGCCTTGCTACACTGATGGGCGGGATGTAAATTGCCAAGAGCCACTCCGGAGAAGTGTCCGGTGAGTCCTGAAACATCTGAAAAACACAGCTTAGAGAGCATAGGGCACTTCCACTCATGGGGGTATAAATTGGGAAAATTAAAAATCAGCAAGACACAAGCACCCCAAAGTTTAGGGCTGCTCTGTTGACCAGGACCTCCACTTCATTCCACCTTAAATATCCCAGGAAAGAGAAAAATGGATACAGAAGTGGTGGTCCTTATGTACAATGGAATATCACTCAGCCATGAAATCAATGTCGTAAGGTTAGTAGCAGCATGATGAGTGGATTTAGGTACGACGATTCTAAGTGAAATAAGTCACACAGAAAAGGACACTTCTCATAAGGTATCACTGATAGAGGGAATGTAAAAACCGTTACACTTGAACTGAATTACAAAACAGAACAGAGTCACACATGCAGAAAACACACTATGGCTGCTTAACGGGAAAGGTGAGGTGGGGTGATACATAAAACAAGGGTATCAAATTAGCTCAGATACCGTTCCATAAACCCAATATGTAATAGACAAGACCTACTCCTTGCTCAGAGAACTGGACTCAACACGCCCTATTCACCGCACAAGAATATATCTGACTAATAATAATCGTAAAACCTATGTATTGATATCTCTCTGTTAGTGTGTCAAGTGGGTGTAAAGCGGCATAAACACAGCAGTGAAAAGCAGCTAAACCCCATTATAAAAATAAATTACTTTGAAACACCCATGAAACAAAGACAGTGAAAGAGAGAGAAATTCTTACACAATGCGTTCAGGGGCTGTGATGCAACCTGGATTGACCATATCTAGACGCACAGCTGGATGAGACATAAGGGTGGACACTCTTGGGGCTGAGAGGTTTGGTGAGGTTGGGTGAGCAAACGCAGACCCTTTAAAGGAATACTGCGTGGTACCCATCGCATGGGTCCCAAATCTCCAGGTTCAAGGGCATCTTCCTACATCAAAAACATGCATGAGAAACCCAGAAGATGGTACACCGTGTGATGGGGAAAGGTTTCTAAAACGCACCTCATTTCTCATCTCCTTGTGCCCGGGTTCGCCATTCCAGCCGCTTTACTAGCAAGCTCCCTACTTGGAGCATCAGCACCTTTAACCTCCTGTTCCATACAGGTTGCAATTTGTCCTGAGGATAAACGGGAAGACGTGGAACCAACGAGAGACTAGCTCTTGGTGTTGGGACAGGCACAGGTCACTCTATTTTCCCATCAGAAAGAAGAATTAACCACAGGCTCAGCCTGCCCCCCGGAACCAGAACAGGGCCTAAAGCCATTCTGCGATTTTGCCGCCAGCTCCCATAAAAACGAGTTGTAAAATGGAGGTTCAGGGCACTGCAATTCACAAACCTGCAGAGTTATTAATGATAACTCTCGTCCACAAATATATTGAGGGAAGGCAAAGAAGAGGATTTGAAATCAAGGCAGAATTGCAGGAAACAGATTTCAGGAGGTAGATAGGAATCGCCTTTAAAGCACATGAAAAGCGGCAAAACGTTGACAATGATGCCCTTGGCCAAAAAGGGCGTATGCGTTTTTTCCTGAATATATTCAGGAAAAATCGCATACGCCCTTTTTGGCCAACCAAGCAACCTGGAAAGGCAAATCAGCGCTACAAAGAAGTCTCGCTTCCCATCGGTCAAAAGGGCCATGCTGAAAAAAGTGTCAAAACCAGAAATGCAGGACAGGCCATGGAGAAATGGGAGCCTTGCTACACTGATGGGCGGGATGTAAATTGCCAAAAGCCACTCCGGAGAAGTGTCCGGTGAGTCCTGAAACATCTGAAAAACACAGCTTAGAGAGCATAGGGCACTTCCACTCATGGGGGTATAAATTGGGAAAATTAAAAATCAGCAAGACACAAGCACCCCAAAGTTTAGGGCTGCTCTGTTGACCAGGACCTCCACTTCATTCCACCTTAAATATCCCAGGAAAGAGAAAAATGGATAAAGAAGTTGTGGTCCTTATGTATAATGGAATACCACTCAGCCATGAAATCAATGTCGTAAGGTTAGTAGCAGCATGATGAGTGGATTTAGGTAGGACGATTCTAAGTGAAATAAGTCACACAGAAAAGGACACTTCTCATAAGGTATCACTGATAGAGGGAATGTAAAAACCGTTACACTTGAACTGAATTACAAAACAGAACAGAGTCACACATGCAGAAAACACACTATGGCTGCTTAACGGGAAAGGTGAGGTGGGGTGATACATAAAACAAGGGTATCAAATTAGCTCAGATACCATTCCATAAACCCAATATGTAATAGACAAGACCTACTCCTTGCTCAGAGAACTGGACTCAACACGCCCTATTCACCGCACAAGAATATATCTGACTAATAATAATCGTAAAACCTATGTATTGATATCTCTCTGTTATTGTGTCAAGTGGGTGTAAAGCGGCATAAACACAGCAGTGAAAAGCAGCTAAACCCCATTATAAAAATAAATTACTTTGAAACACCCATGAAACAAAGACAGTGAAAGAGAGAGAAATTCTTACACAATGCGTTCAGGGGCTGTGATGCAACCTGGATTGACCATATCTAGACGCACAGCTGGATGAGACATAAGGGTGGACACTCTTGGGGCTGAGAGGTTTGGTGAGGTTGGGTGAGCAAACGCAGACCCTTTAAAGTAATACTGCGTGGTACCCATCGCATGGGTCCCAAATCTCCAGGTTCAAGGGCATCTTCCTACATCAAAAACATGCATGAGAAACCCAGAAGATGGTACACCGTGTGATGGGGAAAGGTTTCTAAAACGCACCTCATTTCTCATCTCCTTGTGCCCGGGTTCGCCATTCCAGCCGCTTTACTAGCAAGCTCCCTACTTGGAGCATCAGCACCTTTAACCTCCTGTTCCATGCAGGTTGCAATTTGTCCTGAGGATAAACGGGAAGACGTGGAACCAACGAGAGACTAGCTCTTGGTGTTGGGACAGGCACAGGTCACTCTATTTTCCCATCAGAAAGAAGAATTAACCACAGGCTCAGCCTGCCCCCCGGAACCAGAACAGGGCCTGAAGCCATTCTGCGATTTTGCGGCCAGCTCCCATAAAAACGAGTTGTAAAATGGAGGTTCAGGGCACTGCAATTCACAAACCTGCAGAGTTATAAATGATAACTCCCGTCCACAAATATATTGAGGGAAGGCAAAGAAGAGGATTTGAAATCAAGGCAGAATTGCAGGAAACAGATTTCAGGAGGTAGATACGAATCGCCTTTAAAGCACATGAAAAGCGGCAAAACGTTGACAATGATGCCCTTGGCCAAAAAGGGCGTATGCGTTTTTTCCTGAATATATTCAGGAAAAAACGCATACGCCCTTTTTGGCCAACCAAGCAACCTGGAAAGGCAAATCAGCGCTACAAAGAAGTCTCGCTTCCCATCGGTCAAAAGGGCCATGCTGAAAAAAGTGTCAAAACCAGAAATGCAGGACAGGCCATGGAGAAATGGGAGCCTTGCTACACTGATGGGCGGGATGTAAATTGCCAAGAGCCACTCCGGAGAAGTGTCCGGTGAGTCCTGAAACATCTGAAAAACACAGCTTAGAGAGCATAGGGCACTTCCACTCATGGGGGTATAAATTGGGAAAATTAAAAATCAGCAAGACACAAGCACCCCAAAGTTTAGGGCTGCTCTCTTGACCAGGACCTCCACTTCATTCCACCTTAAATATCCCAGGAAAGAGAAAAATGGATAAAGAAGTTGTGGTCCTTATGTACAATGGAATATCACTCAGCCATGAAATCAATGTCGTAAGGTTAGTAGCAGCATGATGAGTGGATTTAGGTACGACGATTCTAAGTGAAATAAGTCACACAGAAAAGGACACTTCTCATAAGGTATCACTGATAGAGGGAATGTAAAAACCGTTACACTTGAACTGAATTACAAAACAGAACAGAGTCACACATACAGAAAACACACTATGGCTGCTTAACGGGAAAGGTGAGGTGGGGTGATACATAAAACAAGGGTATCAAATTAGCTCAGATACCGTTCCATAAACCCAATATGTAATAGACAAGACCTACTCCTTGCTCAGAGAACTGGACTCAACACGCCCTATTCACCGCACAAGAATATATCTGACTAATAATAATCGTAAAACCTATGTATTGATATCTCTCTGTTAGTGTGTCAAGTGGGTGTAAAGCGGCATAAACACAGCAGTGAAAAGCAGCTAAACCCCATTATAAAAATAAATTACTTTGAAACACCCATGAAACAAAGACAGTGAAAGAGAGAGAAATTCTTACACAATGCGTTCAGGGGCTGTGATGCAACCTGGATTGACCATATCTAGACGCACAGCTGGATGAGACATAAGGGTGGACACTCTTGGGGCTGAGAGGTTTGGTGAGGTTGGGTGAGCAAACGCAGACCCTTTAAAGGAATACTGCGTGGTACCCATCGCATGGGTCCCAAATCTCCAGGTTCAAGGGCATCTTCCTACATCAAAAACATGCATGAGAAACCCAGAAGATGGTACACCGTGTGATGGGGAAAGGTTTCTAAAACGCACCTCATTTCTCATCTCCTTGTGCCCGGGTTCGCCATTCCAGCCGCTTTACTAGCAAGCTCCCTACTTGGAGCATCAGCACCTTTAACCTCCTGTTCCATGCAGGTTGCAATTTGTCCTGAGGATAAACGGGAAGACGTGGAACCAACGAGAGACTAGCTCTTGGTGTTGGGACAGGCACAGGTCACTCTATTTTCCCATCAGAAAGAAGAATTAACCACAGGCTCAGCCTGCCCCCCGGAACCAGAACAGGGCCTGAAGCCATTCTGCGATTTTGCGGCCACCTCCCAAAAAAACGAGTTGTAAAATGGAGGTTCAGGGCACTGCAATTCACAAACCTGCAGAGTTATTAATGATAACTCTCGTCCACAAATATATTGAGGGAAGGCAAAGAAGAGGATTTGAAATCAAGGCAGAATTGCAGGAAACAGATTTCAGGAGGTAGATACGAATCGCCTTTAAAGCACATGAAAAGCGGCAAAACGTTGACAATGATGCCCTTGGCCAAAAAGGGCGTATGCGTTTTTTCCTGAATATATTCAGGAAAAAACGCATACGCCCTTTTTGGCCAACCAAGCAACCTGGAAAGGCAAATCAGCGCTACAAACAAGTCTCGCTTCCCATCGGTCAAAAGGGCCATGCTGAAAAAAGTGTCAAAACCAGAAATGCAGGACAGGCCATGGAGAAATGGGAGCCTTGCTACACTGATGGGCGGGATGTAAATTGCCAAAAGCCACTCCGGAGAAGTGTCCGGTGAGTCCTGAAACATCTGAAAAACACAGCTTAGAGAGCATAGGGCACTTCCACTCATGGGGGTATAAATTGGGAAAATTAAAAATCAGCAAGACACAAGCACCCCAAAGTTTAGGGCTGCTCTGTTGACCAGGACCTCCACTTCATTCCACCTTAAATATCCCAGGAAAGAGAAAAATGGATAAAGAAGTTGTGGTCCTTATGTACAATGGAATACCACTCAGCCATGAAATCAATGTCGTAAGGTTAGTAGCAGCATGATGAGTGGATTTAGGTAGGACGATTCTAAGTGAAATAAGTCACACAGAAAAGGACACTTCTCATAAGGTATCACTGATAGAGGGAATGTAAAAACCCTTACACTTGAACTGAATTACAAAACAGAACAGAGTCACACATGCAGAAAACACACTATGGCTGCTTAACGGGAAAGGTGAGGTGGGGTGATACATAAAACAAGGGTATCAAATTAGCTCAGATACCGTTCCATAAACCCAATATGTAATAGACAAGACCTACTCCTTGCTCAGAGAACTGGACTCAACACGCCCTATTCACCGCACAAGAATATATCTGACTAATAATAATCGTAAAACCTATGTATTGATATCTCTCTGTTAGTGTGTCAAGTGGGTGTAAAGCGGCATAAACACAGCAGTGAAAAGCAGCTAAACCCCATTATAAAAATAAATTACTTTGAAACACCCATGAAACAAAGACAGTGAAAGAGAGAGAAATTCTTACACAATGCGTTCAGGGGCTGTGATGCAACCTGGATTGACCATATCTAGACGCACAGCTGGATGAGACATAAGGGTGGACACTCTTGGGGCTGAGAGGTTTGGTGAGGTTGGGTGAGCAAACGCAGACCCTTTAAAGTAATACTGCGTGAAACCCATCGCATGGGTCCCAAATCTCCAGGTTCAAGGACATCTTCCTACATCGAAAACATGCATGAGAAACCCAGAAGATGGTACACCGTGTGATGGGGAAAGGTTTCTAAAACACACCTCATTTCTCATCTCCTTGTGCCCGGGTTCGCCATTCCAGCCGCTTTACTAGCAAGCTCCCTACTTGGAGCATCAGCACCTTTAACCTCCTGTTCCATGCAGGTTGCAATTTGTCCTGAGGATAAACGGGAAGACGTGGAACCAACGAGAGACTAGCTCTTGGTGTTGGGACAGGCACAGGTCACTCTATTTTCCCATCAGAAAGAAGAATTAACCACAGGCTCAGCCTGCCCCCCGGAACCAGAACAGGGCCTGAAGCCATTCTGCAATTTTGCGGCCAGCTCCCATAAAAACGAGTTGTAAAATGGAGGTTCAGGGCACTGCAATTCACAAACCTGCAGAGTTATAAATGATAACTCTCGTCCACAAATATATTGAGGGAAGGCAAAGAAGCGGATTTGAAATCAAGGCAGAATTGCAGGAAACAGATTTCAGGAGGTAGATACGAATCGCCTTTAAAGCACATGAAAAGCGGCAAAACGTTGACAATGATGCCCTTGGCCAAAAAGGGCGTATGCGTTTTTTCCTGAATATATTCAGGAAAAAACGCATACGCCCTTTTTGGCCAACCAAGCAACCTGGAAAGGCAAATCAGCGCTACAAAGAAGTCTCGCTTCCCATCGGTCAAAAGGGCCATGCTGAAAAAAGTGTCAAAACCAGAAATGCAGGACAGGCCATGGAGAAATGGGAGCCTTGCTACACTGATGGGCGGGATGTAAATTGCCAAGAGCCACTCTCTAGAAGTGTCCGGTGAGTCCTGAAACATCTGAAAAACACAGCTTAGAGAGCATAGGGCACTTCCACTCATGGGGGTATAAATTGGGAAAATTAAAAATCAGCAAGACACAAGCACCCCAAAGTTTAGGGCTGCTCTGTTGACCAGGACCTCCACTTCATTCCACCTTAAATATCCCAGGAAAGAGAAAAATGGATACAGAAGTGGTGGTCCTTATGTACAATGGAATATCACTCAGCCATGAAATCAATGTCGTAAGGTTAGTAGCAGCATGATGAGTGGATTTAGGTACGACGATTCTAAGTGAAATAACTCACACAGAAAAGGACACTTCTCATAAGGTATCACTGATAGAGGGAATGTAAAAACCGTTACACTTGAACTGAATTACAAAACAGAACAGAGTCACACATGCAGAAAACACACTATGGCTGCTTAACGGGAAAGGTGAGGTGGGGTGATACATAAAACAAGGGTATCAAATTAGCTCAGATACCGTTCCATAAACTCAATATGTAATAGACAAGACCTACTCCTTGCTCAGAGAACTGGACTCAACACGCCCTATTCACCGCACAAGAATATATCTGACTAATAATACTCGTAAAACCTATGTATTGATATCTCTCTATTAGTGTGTCAAGTGGGTGTAAAGCGGCATAAACACAGCAGTGAAAAGCAGCTAAACCCCATTATAAAAATAAATTACTTTGAAACACCCATGAAACAAAGACAATGAAAGTGAGAGAAATTCTTACACAATGCGTTCAGGGGCTGTGATGCAACCTGGATTGACCATATCTAGACGCACAGCTGGATGAGACATAAGGGTGGACACTCTTGGGGCTGAGAGGTTTGGTGAGGTTGGGTGAGCAAACGCAGACCCTTTAAAGGAATACTGCGTGGTACCCATCGCATGGGTCCCAAATCTCCAGGTTCAAGGGCATCTTCCTACATCAAAAACATACATGAGAAACCCAGAAGATGGTACACCGTGTGATGGGGAAAGGTTTCTAAAACGCACCTCATTTCTCATCTCCTTGTGCCCGGGTTTGCCATTCCAGCCGCTTTACTAGCAAGCTCCCTACTTGGAGCATCAGCACCTTTAACCTCCTGTTCCATGCAGGTTGCAATTTGTCCTGAGGATAAACGGGAAGACGTGGAACCAACGAGAGACTAGCTCTTGGTGTTGGGACAGGCACAGGTCACTCTATTTTCCCATCAGAAAGAAGAATTAACCACAGGCTCAGCCTGCCCCCCGGAACCAGAACAGGGCCTGAAGCCATTCTGCGATTTTGCGGCCAGCTCCCAAAAAAACGAGTTGTAAAATGGAGGTTCAGGGCACTGAAATTCACAAACCTGCAGAGTTATTAATGATAACTCTCGTCCACAAATATATTGAGGGAAGGCAAAGAAGAGGATTTGAAATCAAGGCAGAATTGCAGGAAACAGATTTCAGGAGGTAGATACGAATCGCCTTTAAAGCACATGAGAAGCGGCAAAACGTTGACAATGATGCCCTTGGCCAAAAAGGGCGTATGCGTTTTTTCCTGAATATATTCAGGAAAAAACGCATACGCCCTTTATGGCCAACCAAGCAACCTGGAAAGGCAAATCAGCGCTACAAAGAAGTCTCGCTTCCCATCGGTCAAAAGGGCCATGCTGAAAAAAGTGTCAAAACCAGAAATGCAGGACAGGCCATGGAGAAATGGGAGCCTTGCTACACTGATGGGCGGGATGTAAATTGCCAAGAGCCACTCCGGAGAAGTGTCCGGTGAGTCCTGAAACATCTGAAAAACACAGCTTAGAGAGCATAGGGCACTTCCACTCATGGGGGTATAAATTGGGAAAATTAAAAATCAGCAAGACACAAGCACCCCAAAGTTTAGGGCTGCTCTGTTGACCAGGACCTCCACTTCATTCCACCTTAAATATCCCAGGAAAGAGAAAAATGGATACAGAAGTGGTGGTCCTTATGTACAATGGAATATCACTCAGCCATGAAATCAATGTCGTAAGGTTAGTAGCAGCATGATGAGTGGATTTAGGTACGACGATTCTAAGTGAAATAAGTCACACAGAAAAGGACACTTCTCATAAGGTATCACTGATAGAGGGAATGTAAAAACCGTTACACTTGAACTGAATTACAAAACAGAACAGAGTCACACATGCAGAAAACACACTATGGCTGCTTAACGGGAAAGGTGAGGTGGGGTGATACATAAAACAAGGGTATCAAATTAGCTCAGATACCGTTCCATAAACTCAATATGTAATAGACAAGACCTACTCCTTTCTCAGAGAACTGGACTCAACACGCCCTATTCACCGCACAAGAATATATCTGACTAATAATAATCGTAAAACCTATGTATTGATATCTCTCTGTTAGTGTGTCAAGTGGGTGTAAAGCGGCATAAACACAGCAGTGAAAAGCAGCTAAACCCCATTATAAAAATAAATTACTTTGAAACAACCATGAAACAAAGACAGTGAAAGAGAGAGAAATTCTTACACAATGCGTTCAGGGGCTGTGATGCAACCTGGATTGACCATATCTAGACGCACAGCTGGATGAGACATAAGGGTGGACACTCTTGGGGCTGAGAGGTTTGGTGAGGTTGGGTGAGCAAACGCAGACCCTTTAAAGGAATACTGCGTGGTACCCATCGCATGGGTCCCAAATCTCCAGGTTCAAGGGCATCTTCCTACATCAAAAACATACATGAGAAACCCAGAAGATGGTACACCGTGTGATGGGGAAAGGTTTCTAAAACGCACCTCATTTCTCATCTCCTTGTGCCCGGGTTCGCCATTCCAGCCGCTTTACTAGCAAGCTCCCTACTTGGAGCATCAGCACCTTTAACCTCCTGTTCCATACAGGTTGCAATTTGTCCTGAGGATAAACGGGAAGACGTGGAACCAACGAGAGACTAGCTCTTGGTGTTGGGACAGGCACAGGTCACTCTATTTTCCCATCAGAAAGAAGAATTAACCACAGGCTCAGCCTGCCCCCCGGAACCAGAACAGGGCCTGAAGCCATTCTGCGATTTTGCCGCCAGCTCCCAAAAACGAGTTGTAAAATGGAGGTTCAGGGCACTGCAATTCACAAACCTGCAGAGTTATTAATGATAACTCTCGTCCACAAATATATTGAGGGAAGGCAAAGAAGAGGATTTGAAATCAAGGCAGAATTGCAGGAAACAGATTTCAGGAGGTAGATACGAATCGCCTTTAAAGCACATGAGAAGCGGCAAAACGTTGACAATGATGCCCTTGGCCAAAAAGGGCGTATGCGTTTTTTCCTGAATATATTCAGGAAAAAACGCATACGCCCTTTTTGGCCAACCAAGCAACCTGGAATGGCAAATCAGCGCTACAAACAAGTCTCGCTTCCCATCGGTCAAAAGGGCCATGCTGAAAAAAGTGTCAAAACCAGAAATGCAGGACAGGCCATGGAGAAATGGGAGCCTTGCTACACTGATGGGCGGGATGTAAATTGCCAAGAGCCACTCCGGAGAAGTGTCCGGTGAGTCCTGAAACATCTGAAAAACACAGCTTAGAGAGCATAGGGCACTTCCACTCATGGGGGTATAAATTGGGAAAATTAAAAATCAGCAAGACACAAGCACCCCAAAGTTTAGGGCTGCTCTGTTGACCAGGACCTCCACTTCATTCCACCTTAAATATCCCAGGAAAGAGAAAAATGGATACAGAAGTGGTGGTCCTTATGTACAATGGAATATCACTCAGCCATGAAATCAATGTCGTAAGGTTAGTAGCAGCATGATGAGTGGATTTAGGTACGACGATTCTAAGTGAAATAAGTCACACAGAAAAGGACACTTCTCATAAGGTATCACTGATAGAGGGAATGTAAAAACCGTTACACTTGAACTGAATTACAAAACAGAACAGAGTCACACATGCAGAAAACACACTATGGCTGCTTAACGGGAAAGGTGAGGTGGGGTGATACATAAAACAAGGGTATCAAATTAGCTCAGATACCGTTCCATAAACCCAATATGTAATAGACAAGACCTACTCCTTGCTCAGAGAACTGGACTCAACACGCCCTATTCACCGCACAAGAATATATCTGACTAATAATAATCGTAAAACCTATGTATTGATATCTCTCTGTTAGTGTGTCAAGTGGGTGTAAAGCGGCATAAACACAGCAGTGAAAAGCAGCTAAACCCCATTATAAAAATAAATTACTTTGAAACACCCATGAAACAAAGACAGTGAAAGAGAGAGAAATTCTTACACAATGCGTTCAGGGGCTGTGATGCAACCTGGATTGACCATATCTAGACGCACAGCTGGATGAGACATAAGGGTGGACACTCTTGGGGCTGAGAGGTTTGGTGAGGTTGGGTGAGCAAACGCAGACCCTTTAAAGGAATACTGCGTGGTACCCATCGCATGGGTCCCAAATCTCCAGGTTCAAGGGCATCTTCCTACATCAAAAACATACATGAGAAACCCAGAAGATGGTACACCGTGTGATGGGGAAAGGTTTCTAAAACGCACCTCATTTCTCATCTCCTTGTGCCCGGGTTTGCCATTCCAGCCGCTTTACTAGCAAGCTCCCTACTTGGAGCATCAGCACCTTTAACCTCCTGTTCCATACAGGTTGCAATTTGTCCTGAGGATAAACGGGAAGACGTGGAACCAACGAGAGACTAGCTCTTGGTGTTGGGACAGGCACAGGTCACTCTATTTTCCCATCAGAAAGAAGAATTAACCACAGGCTCAGCCTGCCCCCCGGAACCAGAACAGGGCCTGAAGCCATTCTGCGATTTTGCCGCCAGCTCCCAAAAACGAGTTGTAAAATGGAGGTTCAGGGCACTGCAATTCACAAACCTGCAGAGTTATTAATGATAACTCTCGTCCACAAATATATTGAGGGAAGGCAAAGAAGAGGATTTGAAATCAAGGCAGAATTGCAGGAAACAGATTTCAGGAGGTAGATACGAATCGCCTTTAAAGCACATGAGAAGCGGCAAAACGTTGACAATGATGCCCTTGGCCAAAAAGGGCGTATGCGTTTTTTCCTGAATATATTCAGGAAAAAACGCATACGCCCTTTTTGGCCAACCAAGCAACCTGGAATGGCAAATCAGCGCTACAAACAAGTCTCGCTTCCCATCGGTCAAAAGGGCCATGCTGAAAAAAGTGTCAAAACCAGAAATGCAGGACAGGCCATGGAGAAATGGGAGCCTTGCTACACTGATGGGCGGGATGTAAATTGCCAAGAGCCACTCTGGAGAAGTGTCCGGTGAGTCCTGAAACATCTGAAAAACACAGCTTAGAGAGCATAGGGCACTTCCACTCATGGGGGTATAAATTGGGAAAATTAAAAATCAGCAAGACACAAGCACCCCAAAGTTTAGGGCTGCTCTGTTGACCAGGACCTCCACTTCATTCCACCTTAAATATCCCAGGAAAGAGAAAAATGGATACAGAAGTGGTGGTCCTTATGTACAATGGAATATCACTCAGCCATGAAATCAATGTCGTAAGGTTAGTAGCAGCATGATGAGTGGATTTAGGTACGACGATTCTAAGTGAAATAAGTCACACAGAAAAGGACACTTCTCATAAGGTATCACTGATAGAGGGAATGTAAAAACCGTTACACTTGAACTGAATTACAAAACAGAACAGAGTCACACATGCAGAAAACACACTATGGCTGCTTAACGGGAAAGGTGAGGTGGGGTGATACATAAAACAAGGGTATCAAATTAGCTCAGATACCGTTCCATAAACTCAATATGTAATAGACAAGACCTACTCTTTGCTCAGAGAACTGGACTCAACACGCCCTATTCACCGCACAAGAATATATCTGACTAATAATAATCGTAAAACCTATGTATTGATATCTCTCTATTAGTGTGTCAAGTGGGTGTAAAGCGGCATAAACACAGCAGTGAAAAGCAGCTAAACCCCAGTATAAAAATAAATTACTTTGAAACACCCATGAAACAAAGACAGTGAAAGAGAGAGAAATTCTTACACAATGCGTTCAGGGGCTGTGATGCAACCTGGATTGACCATATCTAGACGCACAGCTGGATGAGACATAAGGGTGGACACTCTTGGGGCTGAGAGGTTTGGTGAGGTTGGGTGAGCAAACGCAGACCCTTTAAAGGAATACTGCGTGGTACCCATCGCATGGGTCCCAAATCTCCAGGTTCAAGGGCATCTTCCTACATCAAAAACATGCATGAGAAACCCAGAAGATGGTACACCGTGTGATGGGGAAAGGTTTCTAAAACGCACCTCATTTCTCATCTCCTTGTGCCCGGGTTCGCCATTCCAGCCGCTTTACTAGCAAGCTCCCTACTTGGAGCATCAGCACCTTTAACCTCCTGTTCCGTAGACGTTGCAATTTGTCCTGAGGATAAACGGGAAGACGTGGAACCAACGAGAGACTAGCTCTTGGTGTTGGGACAGGCACAGGTCACTCTATTTTCCCATCAGAAAGAAGAATTAACCACAGGCTCAGCCTGCCCCCCGGAACCAGAACAGGGCCTGAAGCCATTCTGCAATTTTGCGGCCAGCTCCCATAAAAACGAGTTGTAAAATGGAGGTTCAGGGCACTGCAATTCACAAACCTGCAGAGTTATAAATGATAACTCTCGTCCACAAATATATTGAGGGAAGGCAAAGAAGCGGATTTGAAATCAAGGCAGAATTGCAGGAAACAGATTTCAGGAGGTAGATACGAATCGCCTTTAAAGCACATGAGAAGCGGCAAAACGTTGACAATGATGCCCTTGGCCAAAAAGGGCGTATGCGTTTTTTCCTGAATATATTCAGGAAAAAACGCATACGCCCTTTTTGGCCAACCAAGCAACCTGGAAAGGCAAATCAGCGCTACAAACAAGTCTCGCTTCCCATCGGTCAAAAGGGCCATGCTGAAAAAAGTGTCAAAACCAGAAATGCAGGACAGGCCATGGAGAAATGGGAGCCTTGCTACACTGATGGGCGGGATGTAAATTGCCAAGAGCCACTCCGGAGAAGTGTCCGGTGAGTCCTGAAACATCTGAAAAACACAGCTTAGAGAGCATAGGGCACTTCCACTCATGGGGGTATAAATTGGGAAAATTAAAAATCAGCAAGACACAAGCACCCCAAAGTTTAGGGCTGCTCTGTTGACCAGGACCTCCACTTCATTCCACCTTAAATATCCCAGGAAAGAGAAAAATGGATACAGAAGTGGTGGTCCTTATGTACAATGGAATATCACTCAGCCATGAAATCAATGTCGTAAGGTTAGTAGCAGCATGATGAGTGGATTTAGGTACGACGATTCTAAGTGAAATAAGTCACACAGAAAAGGACACTTCTCATAAGGTATCACTGATAGAGGGAATGTAAAAACCGTTACACTTGAACTGAATTACAAAACAGAACAGAGTCACACATGCAGAAAACACACTATGGCTGCTTAACGGGAAAGGTGAGGTGGGGTGATACATAAAACAAGGGTATCAAATTAGCTCAGATACCGTTCCATAAACTCAATATGTAATAGACAAGACCTACTCCTTGCTCAGAGAACTGGACTCAACACGCCCTATTCACCGCACAAGAATATATCTGACTAATAATAATCGTAAAACCTATGTATTGATATCTCTCTGTTACTCTGTCAAGTGGGTGTAAAGCGGCATAAACACAGCAGTGAAAAGCAGCTAAACCCCATTATAAAAATAAATTACTTTGAAACAACCATGAAACAAAGACAGTGAAAGAGAGAGAAATTCTTACACAATGCGTTCAGGGGCTGTGATGCAACCTGGATTGACCATATCTAGACGCACAGCTGGATGAGACATAAGGGTGGACACTCTTGGGGCTGAGAGGTTTGGTGAGGTTGGGTGAGCAAACGCAGACCCTTTAAAGGAATACTGCGTGGTACCCATCGCATGGGTCCCAAATCTCCAGGTTCAAGGGCATCTTCCTACATCAAAAACATACATGAGAAACCCAGAAGATGGTACACCGTGTGATGGGGAAAGGTTTCTAAAACGCACCTCATTTCTCATCTCCTTGTGCCCGGGTTCGCCATTCCAGCCGCTTTACTAGCAAGCTCCCTACTTGGAGCATCAGCACCTTTAACCTCCTGTTCCATGCAGGTTGCAATTTGTCCTGAGGATAAACGGGAAGACGTGGAACCAACGAGAGACTAGCTCTTGGTGTTGGGACAGGCACAGGTCACTCTATTTTCCCATCAGAAAGAAGAATTAACCACAGGCTCAGCCTGCCCCCCGGAACCAGAACAGGGCCTGAAGCCATTCTGCGATTTTGCGGCCAGCTCCCAAAAAAACGAGTTGTAAAATGGAGGTTCAGGGCACTGAAATTCACAAACCTGCAGAGTTATTAATGATAACTCTCGTCCACAAATATATTGAGGGAAGGCAAAGAAGAGGATTTGAAATCAAGGCAGAATTGCAGGAAACAGATTTCAGGAGGTAGATACGAATCGCCTTTAAAGCACATGAGAAGCGGCAAAACGTTGACAATGATGCCCTTGGCCAAAAAGGGCGTATGCGTTTTTTCCTGAATATATTCAGGAAAAAACGCATACGCCCTTTATGGCCAACCAAGCAACCTGGAAAGGCAAATCAGCGCTACAAAGAAGTCTCGCTTCCCATCGGTCAAAAGGGCCATGCTGAAAAAAGTGTCAAAACCAGAAATGCAGGACAGGCCATGGAGAAATGGGAGCCTTGCTACACTGATGGGCGGGATGTAAATTGCCAAGAGCCACTCCGGAGAAGTGTCCGGTGAGTCCTGAAACATCTGAAAAACACAGCTTAGAGAGCATAGGGCACTTCCACTCATGGGGGTATAAATTGGGAAAATTAAAAATCAGCAAGACACAAGCACCCCAAAGTTTAGGGCTGCTCTGTTGACCAGGACCTCCACTTCATTCCACCTTAAATATCCCAGGAAAGAGAAAAATGGATACAGAAGTGGTGGTCCTTATGTACAATGGAATATCACTCAGCCATGAAATCAATGTCGTAAGGTTAGTAGCAGCATGATGAGTGGATTTAGGTACGACGATTCTAAGTGAAATAAGTCACACAGAAAAGGACACTTCTCATAAGGTATCACTGATAGAGGGAATGTAAAAACCGTTACACTTGAACTGAATTACAAAACAGAACAGAGTCACACATGCAGAAAACACACTATGGCTGCTTAACGGGAAAGGTGAGGTGGGGTGATACATAAAACAAGGGTATCAAATTAGCTCAGATACCGTTCCATAAACTCAATATGTAATAGACAAGACCTACTCCTTTCTCAGAGAACTGGACTCAACACGCCCTATTCACCGCACAAGAATATATCTGACTAATAATAATCGTAAAACCTATGTATTGATATCTCTCTGTTAGTGTGTCAAGTGGGTGTAAAGCGGCATAAACACAGCAGTGAAAAGCAGCTAAACCCCATTATAAAAATAAATTACTTTGAAACAACCATGAAACAAAGACAGTGAAAGAGAGAGAAATTCTTACACAATGCGTTCAGGGGCTGTGATGCAACCTGGATTGACCATATCTAGACGCACAGCTGGATGAGACATAAGGGTGGACACTCTTGGGGCTGAGAGGTTTGGTGAGGTTGGGTGAGCAAACGCAGACCCTTTAAAGGAATACTGCGTGGTACCCATCGCATGGGTCCCAAATCTCCAGGTTCAAGGGCATCTTCCTACATCAAAAACATACATGAGAAACCCAGAAGATGGTACACCGTGTGATGGGGAAAGGTTTCTAAAACGCACCTCATTTCTCATCTCCTTGTGCCCGGGTTCGCCATTCCAGCCGCTTTACTAGCAAGCTCCCTACTTGGAGCATCAGCACCTTTAACCTCCTGTTCCATACAGGTTGCAATTTGTCCTGAGGATAAACGGGAAGACGTGGAACCAACGAGAGACTAGCTCTTGGTGTTGGGACAGGCACAGGTCACTCTATTTTCCCATCAGAAAGAAGAATTAACCACAGGCTCAGCCTGCCCCCCGGAACCAGAACAGGGCCTGAAGCCATTCTGCGATTTTGCCGCCAGCTCCCAAAAACGAGTTGTAAAATGGAGGTTCAGGGCACTGCAATTCACAAACCTGCAGAGTTATTAATGATAACTCTCGTCCACAAATATATTGAGGGAAGGCAAAGAAGAGGATTTGAAATCAAGGCAGAATTGCAGGAAACAGATTTCAGGAGGTAGATACGAATCGCCTTTAAAGCACATGAGAAGCGGCAAAACGTTGACAATGATGCCCTTGGCCAAAAAGGGCGTATGCGTTTTTTCCTGAATATATTCAGGAAAAAACGCATACGCCCTTTTTGGCCAACCAAGCAACCTGGAATGGCAAATCAGCGCTACAAACAAGTCTCGCTTCCCATCGGTCAAAAGGGCCATGCTGAAAAAAGTGTCAAAACCAGAAATGCAGGACAGGCCATGGAGAAATGGGAGCCTTGCTACACTGATGGGCGGGATGTAAATTGCCAAGAGCCACTCCGGAGAAGTGTCCGGTGAGTCCTGAAACATCTGAAAAACACAGCTTAGAGAGCATAGGGCACTTCCACTCATGGGGGTATAAATTGGGAAAATTAAAAATCAGCAAGACACAAGCACCCCAAAGTTTAGGGCTGCTCTGTTGACCAGGACCTCCACTTCATTCCACCTTAAATATCCCAGGAAAGAGAAAAATGGATACAGAAGTGGTGGTCCTTATGTACAATGGAATATCACTCAGCCATGAAATCAATGTCGTAAGGTTAGTAGCAGCATGATGAGTGGATTTAGGTACGACGATTCTAAGTGAAATAAGTCACACAGAAAAGGACACTTCTCATAAGGTATCACTGATAGAGGGAATGTAAAAACCGTTACACTTGAACTGAATTACAAAACAGAACAGAGTCACACATGCAGAAAACACACTATGGCTGCTTAACGGGAAAGGTGAGGTGGGGTGATACATAAAACAAGGGTATCAAATTAGCTCAGATACCGTTCCATAAACCCAATATGTAATAGACAAGACCTACTCCTTGCTCAGAGAACTGGACTCAACACGCCCTATTCACCGCACAAGAATATATCTGACTAATAATAATCGTAAAACCTATGTATTGATATCTCTCTGTTAGTGTGTCAAGTGGGTGTAAAGCGGCATAAACACAGCAGTGAAAAGCAGCTAAACCCCATTATAAAAATAAATTACTTTGAAACACCCATGAAACAAAGACAGTGAAAGAGAGAGAAATTCTTACACAATGCGTTCAGGGGCTGTGATGCAACCTGGATTGACCATATCTAGACGCACAGCTGGATGAGACATAAGGGTGGACACTCTTGGGGCTGAGAGGTTTGGTGAGGTTGGGTGAGCAAACGCAGACCCTTTAAAGGAATACTGCGTGGTACCCATCGCATGGGTCCCAAATCTCCAGGTTCAAGGGCATCTTCCTACATCAAAAACATACATGAGAAACCCAGAAGATGGTACACCGTGTGATGGGGAAAGGTTTCTAAAACGCACCTCATTTCTCATCTCCTTGTGCCCGGGTTTGCCATTCCAGCCGCTTTACTAGCAAGCTCCCTACTTGGAGCATCAGCACCTTTAACCTCCTGTTCCATACAGGTTGCAATTTGTCCTGAGGATAAACGGGAAGACGTGGAACCAACGAGAGACTAGCTCTTGGTGTTGGGACAGGCACAGGTCACTCTATTTTCCCATCAGAAAGAAGAATTAACCACAGGCTCAGCCTGCCCCCCGGAACCAGAACAGGGCCTGAAGCCATTCTGCGATTTTGCCGCCAGCTCCCAAAAACGAGTTGTAAAATGGAGGTTCAGGGCACTGCAATTCACAAACCTGCAGAGTTATTAATGATAACTCTCGTCCACAAATATATTGAGGGAAGGCAAAGAAGAGGATTTGAAATCAAGGCAGAATTGCAGGAAACAGATTTCAGGAGGTAGATACGAATCGCCTTTAAAGCACATGAGAAGCGGCAAAACGTTGACAATGATGCCCTTGGCCAAAAAGGGCGTATGCGTTTTTTCCTGAATATATTCAGGAAAAAACGCATACGCCCTTTTTGGCCAACCAAGCAACCTGGAATGGCAAATCAGCGCTACAAACAAGTCTCGCTTCCCATCGGTCAAAAGGGCCATGCTGAAAAAAGTGTCAAAACCAGAAATGCAGGACAGGCCATGGAGAAATGGGAGCCTTGCTACACTGATGGGCGGGATGTAAATTGCCAAGAGCCACTCTGGAGAAGTGTCCGGTGAGTCCTGAAACATCTGAAAAACACAGCTTAGAGAGCATAGGGCACTTCCACTCATGGGGGTATAAATTGGGAAAATTAAAAATCAGCAAGACACAAGCACCCCAAAGTTTAGGGCTGCTCTGTTGACCAGGACCTCCACTTCATTCCACCTTAAATATCCCAGGAAAGAGAAAAATGGATACAGAAGTGGTGGTCCTTATGTACAATGGAATATCACTCAGCCATGAAATCAATGTCGTAAGGTTAGTAGCAGCATGATGAGTGGATTTAGGTACGACGATTCTAAGTGAAATAAGTCACACAGAAAAGGACACTTCTCATAAGGTATCACTGATAGAGGGAATGTAAAAACCGTTACACTTGAACTGAATTACAAAACAGAACAGAGTCACACATGCAGAAAACACACTATGGCTGCTTAACGGGAAAGGTGAGGTGGGGTGATACATAAAACAAGGGTATCAAATTAGCTCAGATACCGTTCCATAAACTCAATATGTAATAGACAAGACCTACTCTTTGCTCAGAGAACTGGACTCAACACGCCCTATTCACCGCACAAGAATATATCTGACTAATAATAATCGTAAAACCTATGTATTGATATCTCTCTATTAGTGTGTCAAGTGGGTGTAAAGCGGCATAAACACAGCAGTGAAAAGCAGCTAAACCCCAGTATAAAAATAAATTACTTTGAAACACCCATGAAACAAAGACAGTGAAAGAGAGAGAAATTCTTACACAATGCGTTCAGGGGCTGTGATGCAACCTGGATTGACCATATCTAGACGCACAGCTGGATGAGACATAAGGGTGGACACTCTTGGGGCTGAGAGGTTTGGTGAGGTTGGGTGAGCAAACGCAGACCCTTTAAAGGAATACTGCGTGGTACCCATCGCATGGGTCCCAAATCTCCAGGTTCAAGGGCATCTTCCTACATCAAAAACATGCATGAGAAACCCAGAAGATGGTACACCGTGTGATGGGGAAAGGTTTCTAAAACGCACCTCATTTCTCATCTCCTTGTGCCCGGGTTCGCCATTCCAGCCGCTTTACTAGCAAGCTCCCTACTTGGAGCATCAGCACCTTTAACCTCCTGTTCCGTAGACGTTGCAATTTGTCCTGAGGATAAACGGGAAGACGTGGAACCAACGAGAGACTAGCTCTTGGTGTTGGGACAGGCACAGGTCACTCTATTTTCCCATCAGAAAGAAGAATTAACCACAGGCTCAGCCTGCCCCCCGGAACCAGAACAGGGCCTGAAGCCATTCTGCAATTTTGCGGCCAGCTCCCATAAAAACGAGTTGTAAAATGGAGGTTCAGGGCACTGCAATTCACAAACCTGCAGAGTTATAAATGATAACTCTCGTCCACAAATATATTGAGGGAAGGCAAAGAAGCGGATTTGAAATCAAGGCAGAATTGCAGGAAACAGATTTCAGGAGGTAGATACGAATCGCCTTTAAAGCACATGAGAAGCGGCAAAACGTTGACAATGATGCCCTTGGCCAAAAAGGGCGTATGCGTTTTTTCCTGAATATATTCAGGAAAAAACGCATACGCCCTTTTTGGCCAACCAAGCAACCTGGAAAGGCAAATCAGCGCTACAAACAAGTCTCGCTTCCCATCGGTCAAAAGGGCCATGCTGAAAAAAGTGTCAAAACCAGAAATGCAGGACAGGCCATGGAGAAATGGGAGCCTTGCTACACTGATGGGCGGGATGTAAATTGCCAAGAGCCACTCCGGAGAAGTGTCCGGTGAGTCCTGAAACATCTGAAAAACACAGCTTAGAGAGCATAGGGCACTTCCACTCATGGGGGTATAAATTGGGAAAATTAAAAATCAGCAAGACACAAGCACCCCAAAGTTTAGGGCTGCTCTGTTGACCAGGACCTCCACTTCATTCCACCTTAAATATCCCAGGAAAGAGAAAAATGGATACAGAAGTGGTGGTCCTTATGTACAATGGAATATCACTCAGCCATGAAATCAATGTCGTAAGGTTAGTAGCAGCATGATGAGTGGATTTAGGTACGACGATTCTAAGTGAAATAAGTCACACAGAAAAGGACACTTCTCATAAGGTATCACTGATAGAGGGAATGTAAAAACCGTTACACTTGAACTGAATTACAAAACAGAACAGAGTCACACATGCAGAAAACACACTATGGCTGCTTAACGGGAAAGGTGAGGTGGGGTGATACATAAAACAAGGGTATCAAATTAGCTCAGATACCGTTCCATAAACTCAATATGTAATAGACAAGACCTACTCCTTGCTCAGAGAACTGGACTCAACACGCCCTATTCACCGCACAAGAATATATCTGACTAATAATAATCGTAAAACCTATGTATTGATATCTCTCTGTTACTCTGTCAAGTGGGTGTAAAGCGGCATAAACACAGCAGTGAAAAGCAGCTAAACCCCATTATAAAAATAAATTACTTTGAAACAACCATGAAACAAAGACAGTGAAAGAGAGAGAAATTCTTACACAATGCGTTCAGGGGCTGTGATGCAACCTGGATTGACCATATCTAGACGCACAGCTGGATGAGACATAAGGGTGGACACTCTTGGGGCTGAGAGGTTTGGTGAGGTTGGGTGAGCAAACGCAGACCCTTTAAAGGAATACTGCGTGGTACCCATCGCATGGGTCCCAAATCTCCAGGTTCAAGGGCATCTTCCTACATCAAAAACATACATGAGAAACCCAGAAGATGGTACACCGTGTGATGGGGAAAGGTTTCTAAAACGCACCTCATTTCTCATCTCCTTGTGCCCGGGTTCGCCATTCCAGCCGCTTTACTAGCAAGCTCCCTACTTGGAGCATCAGCACCTTTAACCTCCTGTTCCATACAGGTTGCAATTTGTCCTGAGGATAAACGGGAAGACGTGGAACCAACGAGAGACTAGCTCTTGGTGTTGGGACAGGCACAGGTCACTCTATTTTCCCATCAGAAAGAAGAATTAACCACAGGCTCAGCCTGCCCCCCGGAACCAGAACAGGGCCTGAAGCCATTCTGCGATTTTGCCGCCAGCTCCCAAAAACGAGTTGTAAAATGGAGGTTCAGGGCACTGCAATTCACAAACCTGCAGAGTTATTAATGATAACTCTCGTCCACAAATATATTGAGGGAAGGCAAAGAAGAGGATTTGAAATCAAGGCAGAATTGCAGGAAACAGATTTCAGGAGGTAGATACGAATCGCCTTTAAAGCACATGAGAAGCGGCAAAACGTTGACAATGATGCCCTTGGCCAAAAAGGGCGTATGCGTTTTTTCCTGAATATATTCAGGAAAAAACGCATACGCCCTTTTTGGCCAACCAAGCAACCTGGAAAGGCAAATCAGCGCTACAAACAAGTCTCGCTTCCCATCGGTCAAAAGGGCCATGCTGAAAAAAGTGTCAAAACCAGAAATGCAGGACAGGCCTTGGAGAAATGGGAGCCTTGCTACACTGATGGGCGGGATGTAAATTGCCAAGAGCCACTCCGGAGAAGTGTCCGGTGAGTCCTGAAACATCTGAAAAACACAGCTTAGAGAGCATAGGGCACTTCCACTCATGGGGGTATAAATTGGGAAAATTAAAAATCAGCAAGACACAAGCACCCCAAAGTTTAGGGCTGCTCTGTTGACCAGGACCTCCACTTCATTCCACCTTAAATATCCCAGGAAAGAGAAAAATGGATACAGAAGTGGTGGTCCTTATGTACAATGGAATATCACTCAGCCATGAAATCAATGTCGTAAGGTTAGTAGCAGCATGATGAGTGGATTTAGGTACGACGATTCTAAGTGAAATAAGTCACACAGAAAAGGACACTTCTCATAAGGTATCACTGATAGAGGGAATGTAAAAACCGTTACACTTGAACTGAATTACAAAACAGAACAGAGTCACACATGCAGAAAACACACTATGGCAGCTTAACGGGAAAGGTGAGGTGGGGTGATACATAAAACAAGGGTATCAAATTAGCTCAGATACCGTTCCATAAACTCAATATGTAATAGACAAGACCTACTCCTTGCTCAGAGAACTGGACTCAACACGCCCTATTCACCGCACAAGAATATATCTGACTAATAATAATCGTAAAACCTATGTATTGATATCTCTCTGTTAGTGTGTCAAGTGGGTGTAAAGCGGCATAAACACAGCAGTGAAAAGCAGCTAAACCCCATTATAAAAATAAATTACTTTGAAACACCCATGAAACAAAGACAGTGAAAGAGAGAGAAATTCTTACACAATGCGTTCAGGGGCTGTGATGCAACCTGGATTGACCATATCTAGACGCACAGCTGGATGAGACATAAGGGTGGACACTCTTGGGGCTGAGAGGTTTGGTGAGGTTGGGTGAGCAAACGCAGACCCTTTAAAGGAATACTGCATGGTACCCATCGCATGGGTCCCAAATCTCCAGGTTCAAGGGCATCTTCCTACATCAAAAACATGCATGAGAAACCCAGAAGATGGTACACCGTGTGATGGGGAAAGGTTTCTAAGACGCACCTCATTTCTCATCTCCTTGTGCCCGGGTTCGCCATTCCAGCCGCTTTACTAGCAAGCTCCCTACTTGGAGCATCAGCACCTTTAACCTCCTGTTCCATACAGGTTGCAATTTGTCCTGAGGATAAACGGGAAGACGTGGAACCAACGAGAGACTAGCTCTTGGTGTTGGGACAGGCACAGGTCACTCTATTTTCCCATCAGAAAGAAGAATTAACCACAGGCTCAGCCTGCCCCCCGGAACCAGAACAGGGCCTGAAGCCATTCTGCGATTTTGCGGCCAGCTCCCATAAAAACGAGTTGTAAAATGGAGGTTCAGGGCACTGCAATTCACAAACCTGCAGAGTTATTAATGATAACTCTCGTCCACAAATATATTGAGGGAAGGCAAAGAAGAGGATTCGAAATCAAGGCAGAATTGCAGGAAACAGATTTCAGGAGGTAGATACGAATCGCCTTTAAAGCACATGAGAAGCGGCAAAACGTTGACAATGATGCCCTTGGCCAAAAAGGGCGTATGCGTTTTTTCCTGAATATATTCAGGAAAAAACGCATACGCCCTTTTTGGCCAACCAAGCAACCTGGAAAGGCAAATCAGCGCTACAAACAAGTCTCGCTTCCCATCGGTCAAAAGGGCCATGCTGAAAAAAGTGTCAAAACCAGAAATGCAGGACAGGCCATGGAGAAATGGGAGCCTTGCTACACTGATGGGCGGGATGTAAATTGCCAAGAGCCACTCCGGAGAACTGTCCGGTGAGTCCTGAAACATCTGAAAAACACAGCTTAGAGAGCATAGGGCACTTCCACTCATGGGGGTATAAATTGGGAAAATTAAAAATCAGCAAGACACAAGCACCCCAAAGTTTAGGGCTGCTCTGTTGACCAGGACCTCCACTTCATTCCACCTTAAATATCCCAGGAAAGAGAAAAATGGATAAAGAAGTTGTGGTCCTTATGTACAATGGAATATCACTCAGCCAGGAAATCAATGTCGTAAGGTTAGTAGCAGCATGATGAGTGGATTTAGGTACGACGATTCTAAGTGAAATAAGTCACACAGAAAAGGACACTTCTCATAAGGTATCACTGATAGAGGGAATGTAAAAACCGTTACACTTGAACTGAATTACAAAACAGAACAGAGTCACACATGCAGAAAACACACTATGGCTGCTTAACGGGAAAGGTGAGGTGGGGTGATACATAAAACAAGGGTATCAAATTAGCTCAGATACCGTTCCATAAACTCAATATGTAATAGACAAGACCTACTCCTTGCTCAGAGAACTGGACTCAACACGCCCTATTCACCGCACAAGAATATATCTGACTAATAATAATCGTAAAACCTATGTATTGATATCTCTCTGTTAGTGTGTCAAGTGGGTGTAAAGCGGCATAAATACAGCAGTGAAAAGCAGCTAAACCCCATTATAAAAATAAATTACTTTGAAACACCCATGAAACAAAGACAGTGAAAGAGAGAGAAATTCTTACACAATGCGTTCAGGGGCTGTGATGCAACCTGGATTGACCATATCTAGACGCACAGCTGGATGAGACATAAGGGTGGACACTCTTGGGGCTGAGAGGTTTGGTGAGGTTGGGTGAGCAAACGCAGACCCTTTAAAGGAATACTGCGTGGTACCCATCGCATGGGTCCCAAATCTCCAGGTTCAAGGGCATCTTCCTACATCAAAAACATGCATGAGAAACCCAGAAGATGGTACACCGTGTGATGGGGAAAGGTTTCTAAAACGCACCTCATTTCTCATCTCCTTGTGCCCGGGTTCGCCATTCCAGCCGCTTTACTAGCAAGCTCCCTACTTGGAGCATCAGCACCTTTAACCTCCTGTTCCGTAGACGTTGCAATTTGTCCTGAGGATAAACGGGAAGACGTGGAACCAACGAGAGACTAGCTCTTGGTGTTGGGACAGGCACAGGTCACTCTATTTTCCCATCAGAAAGAAGAATTAACCACAGGCTCAGCCTGCCCCCCGGAACCAGAACAGGGCCTGAAGCCATTCTGCGATTTTGCGGCCAGCTCCCATAAAAACGAGTTGTAAAATGGAGGTTCAGGGCACTGCAATTCACAAACCTGCAGAGTTATAAATGATAACTCTCGTCCACAAATATATTGAGGGAAGGCAAAGAAGAGGATTTGAAATCAAGGCAGAATTGCAGGAAACAGATTTCAGGAGGTAGATACGAATCGCCTTTAAAGCACATGAAAAGCGGCAAAACGTTGACAATGATGCCCTTGGCCAAAAAGGGCGTATGCGTTTTTTCCTGAATATATTCAGGAAAAAACGCATACGCCCTTTTTGGCCAACCAAGCAACCTGGAAAGGCAAATCAGCGCTACAAAGAAGTCTCGCTTCCCATCGGTCAAAAGGGCCATGCTGAAAAATGTGTCAAAACCAGAAATGCAGGACAGGCTATGGAGAAATGGGAGCCTTGCTACACTGATGGGCGGGATGTAAATTGCCAAGAGCCACTCTGGAGAAGTGTCCGGTGAGTCCTGAAACATCTGAAAAACACAGCTCAGAGAGCATAGGGCACTTCCACTCATGGGGGTATAAATTGGGAAAATTAAAAATCAGCAAAACACAAGCACCCCAAAGTTTAGGGCTGCTCTGTTGACCAGGACCTCCACTTCATTCCACCTTAAATATCCCAGGAAAGAGAAAAATGGATAAAGAAGTTGTGGTCCTTATGTACAATGGAATATCACTCAGCCATGAAATCAATGTCGTAAGGTTAGTAGCAGCATGATGAGTGGATTTAGGTACGACGATTCTAAGTGAAATAAGTCACACAGAAAAGGACACTTCTCATAAGGTATCACTGATAGAGGGAATGTAAAAACCGTTACACTTGAACTGAATTACAAAACAGAACAGAGTCACACATGCAGAAAACACACTATGGCTGCTTAACGGGAAAGGTGAGGTGGGGTGATACATAAAACAAGGGTATCAAATTAGCTCAGATACCGTTCCATAAACCCAATATGTAATAGACAAGACCTACTCCTTGCTCAGAAAACTGGACTCAACACGCCCTATTCACCGCACAAGAATATATCTGACTAATAATAATCGTAAAACCTATGTATTGATATCTCTCTGTTAGTGTGTCAAGTGGGTGTAAAGCAGCATAAACACAGCAGTGAAAAGCAGCTAAACCCCATTATAAAAATAAATTACTTTGAAACACCCATGAAACAAAGACAGTGAAAGAGAGAGAAATTCTTACACAATGCGTTCAGGGGCTGTGATGCAACCTGGATTGACCATATCTAGACGCACAGCTGGATGAGACATAAGGGTGGACACTCTTGGGGCTGAGAGGTTTGGTGAGGTTGGGTGAGCAAACGCAGACCCTTTAAAGGAATACTGCGTGGTACCCATCGCATGGGTCCCAAATCTCCAGGTTCAAGGGCATCTTCCTACATCAAAAACATGCATGAGAAACCCAGAAGATGGTACACCGTGTGATGGGGAAAGGTTTCTAAAACGCACCTCATTTCTCATCTCCTTGTGCCCGGGTTCGCCATTCCAGCCGCTTTACTAGCAAGCTCCCTACTTGGAGCATCAGCACCTTTAACCTCCTGTTCCGTAGACGTTGCAATTTGTCCTGAGGATAAACGGGAAGACGTGGAACCAACGAGAGACTAGCTCTTGGTGTTGGGACAGGCACAGGTCACTCTATTTTCCCATCAGAAAGAAGAATTAACCACAGGCTCAGCCTGCCCCCCGGAACCAGAACAGGGCCTGAAGCCATTCTGCAATTTTGCGGCCAGCTCCCATAAAAACGAGTTGTAAAATGGAGGTTCAGGGCACTGCAATTCACAAACCTGCAGAGTTATAAATGATAACTCTCGTCCACAAATATATTGAGGGAAGGCAAAGAAGCGGATTTGAAATCAAGGCAGAATTGCAGGAAACAGATTTCAGGAGGTAGATACGAATCGCCTTTAAAGCACATGAGAAGCGGCAAAACGTTGACAATGATGCCCTTGGCCAAAAAGGGCATATGCGTTTTTTCCTGAATATATTCAGGAAAAAACGCATACGCCCTTTTTGGCCAACCAAGCAACCTGGAAAGGCAAATCAGCGCTACAAACAAGTCTCGCTTCCCATCGGTCAAAAGGGCCATGCTGAAAAAAGTGTCAAAACCAGAAATGCAGGACAGGCCATGGAGAAATGGGAGCCTTGCTACACTGATGGGCGGGATGTAAATTGCCAAGAGCCACTCCGGAGAAGTGTCCGGTGAGTCCTGAAACATCTGAAAAACACAGCTTAGAGAGCATAGGGCACTTCCACTCATGGGGGTATAAATTGGGAAAATTAAAAATCAGCAAGACACAAGCACCCCAAAGTTTAGGGCTGCTCTGTTGACCAGGACCTCCACTTCATTCCACCTTAAATATCCCAGGAAAGAGAAAAATGGATACAGAAGTGGTGGTCCTTATGTACAATGGAATATCACTCAGCCATGAAATCAATGTCGTAAGGTTAGTAGCAGCATGATGAGTGGATTTAGGTACGACGATTCTAAGTGAAATAAGTCACACAGAAAAGGACACTTCTCATAAGGTATCACTGATAGAGGGAATGTAAAAACCGTTACACTTGAACTGAATTACAAAACAGAACAGAGTCACACATGCAGAAAACACACTATGGCTGCTTAACGGGAAAGGTGAGGTGGGGTGATACATAAAACAAGGGTATCAAATTAGCTCAGATACCGTTCCATAAACTCAATATGTAATAGACAAGACCTACTCCTTGCTCAGAGAACTGGACTCAACACGCCCTATTCACCGCACAAGAATATATCTGACTAATAATAATCGTAAAACCTATGTATTGATATCTCTCTGTTACTCTGTCAAGTGGGTGTAAAGCGGCATAAACACAGCAGTGAAAAGCAGCTAAACCCCATTATAAAAATAAATTACTTTGAAACAACCATGAAACAAAGACAGTGAAAGAGAGAGAAATTCTTACACAATGCGTTCAGGGGCTGTGATGCAACCTGGATTGACCATATCTAGACGCACAGCTGGATGAGACATAAGGGTGGACACTCTTGGGGCTGAGAGGTTTGGTGAGGTTGGGTGAGCAAACGCAGACCCTTTAAAGGAATACTGCGTGGTACCCATCGCATGGGTCCCAAATCTCCAGGTTCAAGGGCATCTTCCTACATCAAAAACATACATGAGAAACCCAGAAGATGGTACACCGTGTGATGGGGAAAGGTTTCTAAAACGCACCTCATTTCTCATCTCCTTGTGCCCGGGTTCGCCATTCCAGCCGCTTTACTAGCAAGCTCCCTACTTGGAGCATCAGCACCTTTAACCTCCTGTTCCATACAGGTTGCAATTTGTCCTGAGGATAAACGGGAAGACGTGGAACCAACGAGAGACTAGCTCTTGGTGTTGGGACAGGCACAGGTCACTCTATTTTCCCATCAGAAAGAAGAATTAACCACAGGCTCAGCCTGCCCCCCGGAACCAGAACAGGGCCTGAAGCCATTCTGCGATTTTGCCGCCAGCTCCCAAAAACGAGTTGTAAAATGGAGGTTCAGGGCACTGCAATTCACAAACCTGCAGAGTTATTAATGATAACTCTCGTCCACAAATATATTGAGGGAAGGCAAAGAAGAGGATTTGAAATCAAGGCAGAATTGCAGGAAACAGATTTCAGGAGGTAGATACGAATCACCTTTAAAGCACATGAGAAGCGGCAAAACGTTGACAATGATGCCCTTGGCCAAAAAGGGCGTATGCGTTTTTTCCTGAATATATTCAGGAAAAAACGCATACGCCCTTTTTGGCCAACCAAGCAACCTGGAAAGGCAAATCAGCGCTACAAACAAGTCTCGCTTCCCATCGGTCAAAAGGGCCATGCTGAAAAAAGTGTCAAAACCAGAAATGCAGGACAGGCCTTGGAGAAATGGGAGCCTTGCTACACTGATGGGCGGGATGTAAATTGCCAAGAGCCACTCCGGAGAAGTGTCCGGTGAGTCCTGAAACATCTGAAAAACACAGCTTAGAGAGCATAGGGCACTTCCACTCATGGGGGTATAAATTGGGAAAATTAAAAATCAGCAAGACACAAGCACCCCAAAGTTTAGGGCTGCTCTGTTGACCAGGACCTCCACTTCATTCCACCTTAAATATCCCAGGAAAGAGAAAAATGGATACAGAAGTGGTGGTCCTTATGTACAATGGAATATCACTCAGCCATGAAATCAATGTCGTAAGGTTAGTAGCAGCATGATGAGTGGATTTAGGTACGACGATTCTAAGTGAAATAAGTCACACAGAAAAGGACACTTCTCATAAGGTATCACTGATAGAGGGAATGTAAAAACCGTTACACTTGAACTGAATTACAAAACAGAACAGAGTCACACATGCAGAAAACACACTATGGCAGCTTAACGGGAAAGGTGAGGTGGGGTGATACATAAAACAAGGGTATCAAATTAGCTCAGATACCGTTCCATAAACTCAATATGTAATAGACAAGACCTACTCCTTGCTCAGAGAACTGGACTCAACACGCCCTATTCACCGCACAAGAATATATCTGACTAATAATAATCGTAAAACCTATGTATTGATATCTCTCTGTTAGTGTGTCAAGTGGGTGTAAAGCGGCATAAACACAGCAGTGAAAAGCAGCTAAACCCCATTATAAAAATAAATTACTTTGAAACACCCATGAAACAAAGACAGTGAAAGAGAGAGAAATTCTTACACAATGCGTTCAGGGGCTGTGATGCAACCTGGATTGACCATATCTAGACGCACAGCTGGATGAGACATAAGGGTGGACACTCTTGGGGCTGAGAGGTTTGGTGAGGTTGGGTGAGCAAACGCAGACCCTTTAAAGGAATACTGCGTGGTACCCATCGCATGGGTCCCAAATCTCCAGGTTCAAGGGCATCTTCCTACATCAAAAACATGCATGAGAAACCCAGAAGATGGTACACCGTGTGATGGGGAAAGGTTTCTAAAACGCACCTCATTTCTCATCTCCTTGTGCCCGGGTTCGCCATTCCAGCCGCTTTACTAGCAAGCTCCCTACTTGGAGCATCAGCACCTTTAACCTCCTGTTCCATACAGGTTGCAATTTGTCCTGAGGATAAACGGGAAGACGTGGAACCAACGAGAGACTAGCTCTTGGTGTTGGGACAGGCACAGGTCACTCTATTTTCCCCTCAGAAAGAAGAATTAACCACAGGCTCAGCCTGCCCCCCGGAACCAGAACAGGGCCTGAAGCCATTTTGCGATTTTGCGGCCAGCTCCCATAAAAACGAGTTGTAAAATGGAGGTTCAGGGCACTGCAATTCACAAACCTGCAGAGTTATTAATGATAACTCTCGTCCACAAATATATTGAGGGAAGGCAAAGAAGAGGATTCGAAATCAAGGCAGAATTGCAGGAAACAGATTTCAGGAGGTAGATACGAATCGCCTTTAAAGCACATGAGAAGCGGCAAAACGTTGACAATGATGCCCTTGGCCAAAAAGGGCGTATGCGTTTTTTCCTGAATATATTCAGGAAAAAACGCATACGCCCTTTTTGGCCAACCAAGCAACCTGGAAAGGCAAATCAGCGCTACAAACAAGTCTCGCTTCCCATCGGTCAAAAGGGCCATGCTGAAAAAAGTGTCAAAACCAGAAATGCAGGACAGGCCATGGAGAAATGGGAGCCTTGCTACACTGATGGGCGGGATGTAAATTGCCAACAGCCACTCCGGAGAACTGTCCGGTGAGTCCTGAAACATCTGAAAAACACAGCTTAGAGAGCATAGGGCACTTCCACTCATGGGGGTATAAATTGGGAAAATTAAAAATCAGCAAGACACAAGCACCCCAAAGTTTAGGGCTGCTCTGTTGACCAGGACCTCCACTTCATTCCACCTTAAATATCCCAGGAAAGAGAAAAATGGATAAAGAAGTTGTGGTCCTTATGTACAATGGAATATCACTCAGCCAGGAAATCAATGTCGTAAGGTTAGTAGCAGCATGATGAGTGGATTTAGGTACGACGATTCTAAGTGAAATAAGTCACACAGAAAAGGACACTTCTCATAAGGTATCACTGATAGAGGGAATGTAAAAACCGTTACACTTGAACTGAATTACAAAACAGAACAGAGTCACACATGCAGAAAACACACTATGGCTGCTTAACGGGAAAGGTGAGGTGGGGTGATACATAAAACAAGGGTATCAAATTAGCTCAGATACCGTTCCATAAACTCAATATGTAATAGACAAGACCTACTCCTTGCTCAGAGAACTGGACTCAACACGCCCTATTCACCGCACAAGAATATATCTGACTAATAATAATCGTAAAACCTATGTATTGATATCTCTCTGTTAGTGTGTCAAGTGGGTGTAAAGCGGCATAAATACAGCAGTGAAAAGCAGCTAAACCCCATTATAAAAATAAATTACTTTGAAACACCCATGAAACAAAGACAGTGAAAGAGAGAGAAATTCTTACACAATGCGTTCAGGGGCTGTGATGCAACCTGGATTGACCATATCTAGACGCACAGCTGGATGAGACATAAGGGTGGACACTCTTGGGGCTGAGAGGTTTGGTGAGGTTGGGTGAGCAAACGCAGACCCTTTAAAGTAATACTGCATGGTACCCATCGCATGGGTCCCAAATCTCCAGGTTCAAGGGCATCTTCCTACATCAAAAACATGCATGAGAAACCCAGAAGATGGTACACCGTGTGATGGGGAAAGGTTTCTAAAACGCACCTCATTTCTCATCTCCTTGTGCCCGGGTTCGCCATTCCAGCCGCTTTACTAGCAAGCTCCCTACTTGGAGCATCAGCACCTTTAACCTCCTGTTCCGTAGACGTTGCAATTTGTCCTGAGGATAAACGGGAAGACGTGGAACCAACGAGAGACTAGCTCTTGGTGTTGGGACAGGCACAGGTCACTCTATTTTCCCATCAGAAAGAAGAATTAACCACAGGCTCAGCCTGCCCCCCGGAACCAGAACAGGGCCTGAAGCCATTCTGCGATTTTGCGGCCAGCTCCCATAAAAACGAGTTGTAAAATGGAGGTTCAGGGCACTGCAATTCACAAACCTGCAGAGTTATAAATGATAACTCTCGTCCACAAATATATTGAGGGAAGGCAAAGAAGAGGATTTGAAATCAAGGCAGAATTGCAGGAAACAGATTTCAGGAGGTAGATACGAATCGCCTTTAAAGCACATGAAAAGCGGCAAAACGTTGACAATGATGCCCTTGGCCAAAAAGGGCGTATGCGTTTTTTCCTGAATATATTCAGGAAAAAACGCATACGCCCTTTTTGGCCAACCAAGCAACCTGGAAAGGCAAATCAGCGCTACAAAGAAGTCTCGCTTCCCATCGGTCAAAAGGGCCATGCTGAAAAATGTGTCAAAACCAGAAATGCAGGACAGGCTATGGAGAAATGGGAGCCTTGCTACACTGATGGGCGGGATGTAAATTGCCAAGAGCCACTCTGGAGAAGTGTCCGGTGAGTCCTGAAACATCTGAAAAACACAGCTCAGAGAGCATAGGGCACTTCCACTCATGGGGGTATAAATTGGGAAAATTAAAAATCAGCAAAACACAAGCACCCCAAAGTTTAGGGCTGCTCTGTTGACCAGGACCTCCACTTCATTCCACCTTAAATATCCCAGGAAAGAGAAAAATGGATAAAGAAGTTGTGGTCCTTATGTACAATGGAATATCACTCAGCCAGGAAATCAATGTCGTAAGGTTAGTAGCAGCATGATGAGTGGATTTAGGTACGACGATTCTAAGTGAAATAAGTCACACAGAAAAGGACACTTCTCATAAGGTATCACTGATAGAGGGAATGTAAAAACCGTTACACTTGAACTGAATTACAAAACAGAACAGAGTCACACATGCAGAAAACACACTATGGCTGCTTAACGGGAAAGGTGAGGTGGGGTGATACATAAAACAAGGGTATCAAATTAGCTCAGATACCGTTCCATAAACCCAATATGTAATAGACAAGACCTACTCCTTGCTCAGAAAACTGGACTCAACACGCCCTATTCACCGCACAAGAATATATCTGACTAATAATAATCGTAAAACCTATGTATTGATATCTCTCTGTTAGTGTGTCAAGTGGGTGTAAAGCAGCATAAACACAGCAGTGAAAAGCAGCTAAACCCCATTATAAAAATAAATTACTTTGAAACACCCATGAAACAAAGACAGTGAAAGAGAGAGAAATTCTTACACAATGCGTTCAGGGGCTGTGATGCAACCTGGATAGACCATATCTAGACGCACAGCTGGATGAGACATAAGGGTGGACACTCTTGGGGCTGAGAGGTTTGGTGAGGTTGGGTGAGCAAACGCAGACCCTTTAAAGGAATACTGCGTGGTACCCATCGCATGGGTCCCAAATCTCCAGGTTCAAGGGCATCTTCCTACATCAAAAACATGCATGAGAAACCCAGAAGATGGTACACCGTGTGATGGGGAAAGGTTTCTAAAACGCACCTCATTTCTCATCTCCTTGTGCCCGGGTTCGCCATTCCAGCCGCTTTACTAGCAAGCTCCCTACTTGGAGCATAAGCACCTTTAACCTCGGGTTCCGTACAGGTTGCAATTTGTCCTGAGGATAAACGGGAAGACGTGGAACCAACGAGAGACTAGCTCTTGGTGTTGGGACAGGCACAGGTCACTCTATTTTCCCATCAGAAAGAAGAATTAACCACAGGCTCAGCCTGCCCCCCGGAACCAGAACAGGGCCTGAAGCCATTCTGCGATTTTGTGGCCAGCTCCCATAAAAACGAGTTGTAAAATGGAGGTTCAGGGCACTGCAATTCACAAACCTGCAGAGTTATAAATGATAACTCTCGTCCACAAATATATTGAGGGAAGGCAAAGAAGAGGATTTGAAATCAAGGCAGAATTGCAGGAAACAGATTTCAGGAGGTAGATTCGAATCGCCTTTAAAGCACATGAAAAGCGGCAAAACGTTGACAATGATGCCCTTGGCCAAAAAGGGCGTATGCGTTTTTTCCTGAATATATTCAGGAAAAAACGCATACGCCCTTTTTGGCCAACCAAGCAACCTGGAAAGGCAAATCAGCGCTACAAAGAAGTCTCGCTTCCCATCGGTCAAAAGGGCCATGCTGAAAAAAGTGTCAAAACCAGAAATGCAGGACAGGCCATGGAGAAATGGGAGCCTTGCTACACTGATGGGCGGGATGTAAATTGCCAAGAGCCACTCTGGAGAAGTGTCCGGTGAGTCCTGAAACATCTGAAAAACACAGCTCAGAGAGCATAGGGCACTTCCACTCATGGGGGTATAAATTGGGAAAATTAAAAATCAGCAAGACACAAGCACCCCAAAGTTTAGGGCTGCTCTGTTGACCAGGACCTCCACTTCATTCCACCTTCAATATCCCAGGAAAGAGAAAAATGGATAAAGAAGTTGTGGTCCTTATGTACAATGGAATATCACTCAGCCATGAAATCAATGTCGTAAGGTTAGTAGCAGCATGATGAGTGGATTTAGGTACGACGATTCTAAGTGAAATAAGTCACACAGAAAAGGACACTTCTCATAAGGTATCACTGATAGAGGGAATGTAAAAACCGTTACACTTGAACTGAATTACAAAACAGAACAGAGTCACACATGCAGAAAACACACTATGGCTGCTTAACGGGAAAGGTGAGGTGGGATGATACATAAAACAAGGGTATCAAATTAGCTCAGATATCGTTCCATAAACCCAATATGTAATAGACAAGACCTACTCCTTGCTCAGAGAACTGGACTCAACACGCCCTATTCACCGCACAAGAATATATCTGACTAATAATAATCGTAAAACCTATGTATTGCTATCTCTCTGTTAGTGTGTCAAGTGGGTATAAAGCGGCATAAACACAGCAGTGAAAAGCAGCTAAACCCCATTATAAAAATAAATTACTTTTACAAACCCATGAAACAAAGACAGTGAAAGAGAGAGAAATTCTTACACAATGCGTTCAGGGGCTGTGATGCAAGCTGGATTGACCATATCTAGACCCACAGTTGGATGAGACATAAGGGTGGACACTCTTGGGGCTGAGAGGTTTGGTGAGGTTGGGTGAGCAAACGCAGACCCTTTAAAGGAATACTGCGTGGTACCCATCGCATGGGTCCCAAATCTCCAGGTTCAAGGGCATCTTCCTACATCAAAAACATGCATGAGAAACCCAGAAGATGGTACACCGTGTGATGGGGAAAGGTTTCTAAAACGCACCTCATTTCTCATCTCCTTGTGCCCGGGTTCGCCATTCCAGCCGCTTTACTAGCAAGCTCCCTACTTGGAGCATCAGCACCTTTAACCTCCTGTTCCGTAGACGTTGCAATTTGTCCTGAGGATAAACGGGAAGACGTGGAACCAACGAGAGACTAGCTCTTGGTGTTGGGACAGGCACAGGTCACTCTATTTTCCCATCAGAAAGAAGAATTAACCACAGGCTCAGCCTGCCCCCCGGAACCAGAACAGGGCCTGAAGCCATTCTGCGATTTTGCGGCCAGCTCCCATAAAAACGAGTTGTAAAATGGAGGTTCAGGGCACTGCAATTCACAAACCTGCAGAGTTATAAATGATAACTCTCGTCCACAAATATATTGAGGGAAGGCAAAGAAGAGGATTTGAAATCAAGGCAGAATTGCAGGAAACAGATTTCAGGAGGTAGATACGAATCGCCTTTAAAGCACATGAAAAGCGGCAAAACGTTGACAATGATGCCCTTGGCCAAAAAGGGCGTATGCGTTTTTTCCTGAATATATTCAGGAAAAAACGCATACGCCCTTTTTGGCCAACCAAGCAACCTGGAAAGGCAAATCAGCGCTACAAAGAAGTCTCGCTTCCCATCGGTCAAAAGGGCCATGCTGAAAAATGTGTCAAAACCAGAAATGCAGGACAGGCTATGGAGAAATGGGAGCCTTGCTACACTGATGGGCGGGATGTAAATTGCCAAGAGCCACTCTGGAGAAGTGTCCGGTGAGTCCTGAAACATCTGAAAAACACAGCTCAGAGAGCATAGGGCACTTCCACTCATGGGGGTATAAATTGGGAAAATTAAAAATCAGCAAAACACAAGCACCCCAAAGTTTAGGGCTGCTCTGTTGACCAGGACCTCCACTTCATTCCACCTTAAATATCCCAGGAAAGAGAAAAATGGATAAAGAAGTTGTGGTCCTTATGTACAATGGAATATCACTCAGCCAGGAAATCAATGTCGTAAGGTTAGTAGCAGCATGATGAGTGGATTTAGGTACGACGATTCTAAGTGAAATAAGTCACACAGAAAAGGACACTTCTCATAAGGTATCACTGATAGAGGGAATGTAAAAACCGTTACACTTGAACTGAATTACAAAACAGAACAGAGTCACACATGCAGAAAACACACTATGGCTGCTTAACGGGAAAGGTGAGGTGGGGTGATACATAAAACAAGGGTATCAAATTAGCTCAGATACCGTTCCATAAACCCAATATGTAATAGACAAGACCTACTCCTTGCTCAGAAAACTGGACTCAACACGCCCTATTCACCGCACAAGAATATATCTGACTAATAATAATCGTAAAACCTATGTATTGATATCTCTCTGTTAGTGTGTCAAGTGGGTGTAAAGCAGCATAAACACAGCAGTGAAAAGCAGCTAAACCCCATTATAAAAATAAATTACTTTGAAACACCCATGAAACAAAGACAGTGAAAGAGAGAGAAATTCTTACACAATGCGTTCAGGGGCTGTGATGCAACCTGGATAGACCATATCTAGACGCACAGCTGGATGAGACATAAGGGTGGACACTCTTGGGGCTGAGAGGTTTGGTGAGGTTGGGTGAGCAAACGCAGACCCTTTAAAGGAATACTGCGTGGTACCCATCGCATGGGTCCCAAATCTCCAGGTTCAAGGGCATCTTCCTACATCAAAAACATGCATGAGAAACCCAGAAGATGGTACACCGTGTGATGGGGAAAGGTTTCTAAAACGCACCTCATTTCTCATCTCCTTGTGCCCGGGTTCGCCATTCCAGCCGCTTTACTAGCAAGCTCCCTACTTGGAGCATAAGCACCTTTAACCTCGGGTTCCGTACAGGTTGCAATTTGTCCTGAGGATAAACGGGAAGACGTGGAACCAACGAGAGACTAGCTCTTGGTGTTGGGACAGGCACAGGTCACTCTATTTTCCCATCAGAAAGAAGAATTAACCACAGGCTCAGCCTGCCCCCCGGAACCAGAACAGGGCCTGAAGCCATTCTGCGATTTTGTGGCCAGCTCCCATAAAAACGAGTTGTAAAATGGAGGTTCAGGGCACTGCAATTCACAAACCTGCAGAGTTATAAATGATAACTCTCGTCCACAAATATATTGAGGGAAGGCAAAGAAGAGGATTTGAAATCAAGGCAGAATTGCAGGAAACAGATTTCAGGAGGTAGATTCGAATCGCCTTTAAAGCACATGAAAAGCGGCAAAACGTTGACAATGATGCCCTTGGCCAAAAAGGGCGTATGCGTTTTTTCCTGAATATATTCAGGAAAAAACGCATACGCCCTTTTTGGCCAACCAAGCAACCTGGAAAGGCAAATCAGCGCTACAAAGAAGTCTCGCTTCCCATCGGTCAAAAGGGCCATGCTGAAAAAAGTGTCAAAACCAGAAATGCAGGACAGGCCATGGAGAAATGGGAGCCTTGCTACACTGATGGGCGGGATGTAAATTGCCAAGAGCCAATCTGGAGAAGTGTCCGGTGAGTCCTGAAACATCTGAAAAACACAGCTCAGAGAGCATAGGGCACTTCCACTCATGGGGGTATAAATTGGGAAAATTAAAAATCAGCAAGACACAAGCACCCCAAAGTTTAGGGCTGCTCTGTTGACCAGGACCTCCACTTCATTCCACCTTCAATATCCCAGGAAAGAGAAAAATGGATAAAGAAGTTGTGGTCCTTATGTACAATGGAATATCACTCAGCCATGAAATCAATGTCGTAAGGTTAGTAGCAGCATGATGAGTGGATTTAGGTACGACGATTCTAAGTGAAATAAGTCACACAGAAAAGGACACTTCTCATAAGGTATCACTGATAGAGGGAATGTAAAAACCGTTACACTTGAACTGAATTACAAAACAGAACAGAGTCACACATGCAGAAAACACACTATGGCTGCTTAACGGGAAAGGTGAGGTGGGATGATACATAAAACAAGGGTATCAAATTAGCTCAGATATCGTTCCATAAACCCAATATGTAATAGACAAGACCTACTCCTTGCTCAGAGAACTGGACTCAACACGCCCTATTCACCGCACAAGAATATATCTGACTAATAATAATCGTAAAACCTATGTATTGCTATCTCTCTGTTAGTGTGTCAAGTGGGTATAAAGCGGCATAAACACAGCAGTGAAAAGCAGCTAAACCCCATTATAAAAATAAATTACTTTTACAAACCCATGAAACAAAGACAGTGAAAGAGAGAGAAATTCTTACACAATGCGTTCAGGGGCTGTGATGCAAGCTGGATTGACCATATCTAGACCCACAGTTGGATGAGACATAAGGGTGGACACTCTTGGGGCTGAGAGGTTTGGTGAGGTTGGGTGAGCAAACGCAGACCCTTTAAAGTAATACTGCGTGGTACCCATCGCATGGGTCCCAAATCTCCAGGTTCAAGGGCATCTTCCTACATCAAAAACATGCATGAGAAACCCAGAAGATGGTACACCGTGTGATGGGGAAAGGTTTCTAAAACGCACCTCATTTCTCATCTCCTTGTGCCCGGGTTCGCCATTCCAGCCGCTTTACTAGCAAGCTCCCTACTTGGAGCATCAGCACCTTTAACCTCCTGTTCCGTACAGGTTGCAATTTGTCCTGAGGATAAACGGGAAGACGTGGAACCAACGAGAGACTAGCTCTTGGTGTTGGGACAGGCACAGGTCACTCTATTTTCCCATCAGAAAGAAGAATTAACCACAGGCTCAGCCTGGCCCCCGGAACCAGAACAGGGCCTGAAGCCATTCTGCGATTTTGCGCCCAGCTCCCATAAAAACGAGTTGTAAAATGGAGGTTCAGGGCACTGCAATTCACAAACCTGCAGAGTTATTAATGATAACTCTCGTCCACAAATATATTGAGGGAAGGCAAAGAAAAGGATTTGAAATCAAGGCAGAATTGCAGGAAACAGATTTCAGGAGGTAGATACGAATCGCCTTTAAAGCACATGAAAAGCGGCAAAACGTTGACAATGAGGCCCTTGGCCAAAAAGAGCGCATGCGTTTTTTCCTGAATATATTCAGGAAAAAACGCATGCGCCATTTTTGGCCAACCAAGCAACCTGGAAAGGCAAATCAGCGCTACAAAGGAGTCTCGCTTCCCATCGGTCAAAAGGGCCATGCTGAAAAATGTGTCAAAACCAGAAATGCAGGACAGGCCATGGAGAAATGGGAGCCTTGCTACACTGATGGGCGGGATGTAAATTGCCAAGAGCCACTCTGGAGAAGTGTCCGGTGAGTCCTGAAACATCTGAAAAACACAGCTTAGAGAGCATAGGGCACTTCCACTCATGGGGGTATAAATTGGGAAAATTAAAAATCAGCAAGACACAAGCACCCCAAAGTTTAGGGCTGCTCTGTTGACCAGGACCTCCACTTCATTCCACCTTCAATATCCCAGGAAAGAGAAAAATGGATAAAGAAGTGGTGGTCCTTATGTACAATGGAATATCACTCAGCCATGAAATCAATGTCGTAAGGTTAGTAGCAGCATGATGAGTGGATTTAGGTACGACCATTCTAAGTGAAATAAGTCACACAGAAAAGGACACTTCTCATAAAGTATCACTAATAGAGGGAATGTAAAAACCGTTACACTTGAACTGAATTACAAAACAGAACAGAGTCACACATGCAGAAAACACACTATGGCTGCTTAACGGGAAAGGTGAGGTGGGGTGATACATAAAAGAAGGTTTTCAATTTAGCTCAGATACCGTTACATAAACCCAATATGTAATAGACAAGACCTACTCCTTGCTCAGAGAAGTGGACACAACACGCCCTATTCACCGCACAAGAATATATCTGACTAATAATAATCGTAAAACCTATGTATTGATATCTCTCTGTTAGTGTGTCAAGTGGGTGTAAAGCGGCATAAACACAGCAGTGAAAAGCAGCTAAACCCCATTATAAAAATAAATTACTTTGAAACACCCATGAAACAAAGACAGTGAAAGAGAGAGAAATTCTTAGACAATGCGTTCAGGGGCTGTGATGCAACCTGGATTGACCATATCTAGACGCACAGCTGGATGAGACATAAGGGTGGACACTCTTGGGGCTGAGACGTTTGGTGAGGTTGGGTGAGCAAACACAGACCCTTTAAAGTAATACTGCGTGGTACCCATCGCATGGGTCCCAAATCTCCAGGTTCAAGGGCATCTTCCTACATCAAAAACATGCATGAGAAACCCAGAAGATGGTACACCGTGTGATGGGGAAAGGTTTCTAAAACGCACCTCATTTCTCATCTCCTTGTGCCTGGGTTCGCAATTCCAGCCACTTTACTAGCAAGCTCCCTACTTGGAGCATCAGCACCTTTAACCTCCTGTTCCATACAGGTTGCAATCTGTCCTGAGGATAAACGGGAAGACGTGGAACCAACGAGAGACTAGCTCTTGGTGTTGGGACAGGCACAGGTCACTCTATATTCCCATCAGAAAGAAGAATTAACCACAGGCTCATCCTGCCCCCTGGAACCAGAACAGGGCCTGAAGCCGTCCTGCCCTTTTGCGGCCAGCTACCAAAAAAGCGAGTTGTAAAATGGAGGTTCAGGGCACTGCAATTCACAAACCTGCAGAGTTATAAAGGATAACTCTCGTCCACAAATATATTGAGGGAAGGCAAAGAAAAGGATTTGAAATCATGGCAGAATTGCAGGAAACAGATTTCAGGAGGTAGATACGAATCGCCTTTAAAGCACATGAAAAGCGGCAAAACGTTGACAATGATGCCCTTGGCCAAAAAGGGCGTATGCGTTTTTTCCTGAATATATTCAGGAAAAAACGCATACGCCCTTTTTGGCCAACCAAGCAACCTGGAAAGGCAAATCAGCGCTACAAAGAAGTCTCGCTTCCCATCGGTCAAAAGGGCCATGCTGAAAAAAGTGTCAAAACCAGAAATGCAGGACAGGCCATGGAGAAATGGGAGCCTTGCTACACTGATGGGCGGGATGTAAATTGCCAAGAGCCACTCTGGAGAAGTGTCCGGTGAGTCCTGAAACATCTGAAAAACACAGCTTAGAGAGCATAGGGCACTTCCACTCATGGGGGTATAAATTGGGAAAATTAAAAATCAGCAAGACACAAGCACCCCAAAGTTGAGGGCTGCTCTGTTGACAAGGACCTCCACTTCATTCCACCTTAAATATCCCAGGAAAGAGAAAAATGGATAAAGAAGTTGTGGTCCTTATGTACAATGGAATATCACTCAGCCATGAAATCAATGTCGTAAGGTTAGTAGCAGCATGATGAGTGGATTTAGGTACGACGATTCTAAGTGAAATAAGTCACACAGAAAAGGACACTTCTCATAAGGTATCACTGATAGAGGGAATGTAAAAACCGTTACACTTGAACTGAATTACAAAACAGAACAGAGTCACACATGCAGAAAACACACTATGGCTGCTTAACGGGAAAGGTGAGGTGGGGTGATACATAAAACAAGGGTATCAAATTAGCTCAGATACCGTTCCATAAACCCAATATGTAATAGACAAGACCTACTCCTTGCTCAGAGAAATGGACTCAACACGCCCTATTCACCACACAAGAATATATCTGACTAATAATAATCGTAAAACCTATGTATTGATATCTCTCTGTTAGTGTGTCAAGTGGGTGTAAAGCGGCATAAACACAGCAGTGAAAAGCAGCTAAACCCCATTATAAAAATAAATTACTTTGAAACACCCATGAAAGAAAGACAGTGAAAGTGAGAGAAATTCTTAGACAATGCGTTCAGGGGCTGTGATGCAACCTGGATTGACCATATCTAGACCCACAGCTGGATGAGACATAAGGGTGGACACTCTTGGGGCTAAGAGGTTTGGTGAGGTTGGGTGAGCAAACACAGACCCTTTCAAGTAATACTGCGTGGTACCCATCGCATGGGTCCCAAATCTCCAGGTTCAAGGGCATCTTCCTACATCGAAAACATGCATGAGAAACCCAGAAGATGGTACACCGTGTGATGGGGAAAGGTTTCTAAAAGGCACCTCATTTCTCATCTCCTTGTGCCCGGGTTCGCCATTCCAGCCGCTTTACTAGAAAGCTCCCTACTTGGAGCATCAGCACCTTTAACTTCCTGTTCCATACAGGTTGCAATCTGTCCTGAGGATAAACGGGAAGACGTGGAACCAACGAGAGACTAGCTCTTGGTGTTGGGACAGGCACAGGTCACTCTATATTCCCATCAGAAAGAAGAATTAACCACAGGCTCAGCCTGCCCCCCGGAACCAGAACAGGGCCTGAAGCCATTCTGCGATTTTGCGGCCAGCTCCCTTAAAAACGAGTTGTAAAATGGAGGTTCAGGGCACTGCAATTCACAAACCTGCAGAGTTATAAATGATAACTCTCGTCCACAAATATATTGAGGGAAGGCAAAGAAGAGGATATGAAATCAAGGCAGAATTGCAGGAAACAGATTTCAGGAGGTAGATTCGAATCGCCTTTAAAGCACATGAAAAGCGGCAAAACGTTGACAATGATGCCCTTGGCCAAAAAGGGCGTATGCGTTTTTTCCTGAATATATTCAGGAAAAAACGCATACGCCCTTTTTGGCCAACCAAGCAACCTGGAAAGGCAAATCAGCGCTACAAAGAAGTCTCGCTTCCCATCGGTCAAAAGGGCCATGCTGAAAAAAGTGTCAAAACCAGAAATGCAGGACAGGCCATGGAGAAATGGGAGCCTTGCTACACTGATGGGCGGGATGTAAATTGCCAAGAGCCACTCTGGAGAAGTGTCCGGTGAGTCCTGAAACATCTGAAAAACACAGCTTAGAGAGCATAGGGCACTTCCACTCATGGGGGTATAAATTGGGAAAATTAAAAATCAGCAAGACACAAGCACCCCAAAGTTTAGGGCTGCTCTGTTGACCAGGACCTCCACTTCATTCCACCTTCAATATCCCAGGAAAGAGAAAAATGGATAAAGAAGTGGTGGTCCTTATGTACAATGGAATATCACTCAGCCATGAAATCAATGTCGTAAGGTTAGTAGCAGCATGATGAGTGGATTTAGGTACGACCATTCTAAGTGAAATAAGTCACACAGAAAAGGACACTTCTCATAAAGTATCACTAATAGAGGGAATGTAAAAACCGTTACACTTGAACTGAATTACAAAACAGAACAGAGTCACACATGCAGAAAACACACTATGGCTGCTTAACGGGAAAGGTGAGGTGGGGTGATACATAAAAGAAGGTTTTCAATTTAGCTCAGATACCGTTACATAAACCCAATATGTAATAGACAAGACCTACTCCTTGCTCAGAGAAGTGGACACAACACGCCCTATTCACCGCACAAGAATATATCTGACTAATAATAATCGTAAAACCTATGTATTGATATCTCTCTGTTAGTGTGTCAAGTGGGTGTAAAGCGGCATAAACACAGCAGTGAAAAGCAGCTAAACCCCATTATAAAAATAAATTACTTTGAAACACCCATGAAACAAAGACAGTGAAAGAGAGAGAAATTCTTAGACAATGCGTTCAGGGGCTGTGATGCAACCTGGATTGACCATATCTAGACGCACAGCTGGATGAGACATAAGGGTGGACACTCTTGGGGCTGAGACGTTTGGTGAGGTTGGGTGAGCAAACACAGACCCTTTAAAGTAATACTGCGTGGTACCCATCGCATGGGTCCCAAATCTCCAGGTTCAAGGGCATCTTCCTACATCAAAAACATGCATGAGAAACCCAGAAGATGGTACACCGTGTGATGGGGAAAGGTTTCTAAAACGCACCTCATTTCTCATCTCCTTGTGCCTGGGTTCGCAATTCCAGCCACTTTACTAGCAAGCTCCCTACTTGGAGCATCAGCACCTTTAACCTCCTGTTCCATACAGGTTGCAATCTGTCCTGAGGATAAACGGGAAGACGTGGAACCAACGAGAGACTAGCTCTTGGTGTTGGGACAGGCACAGGTCACTCTATATTCCCATCAGAAAGAAGAATTAACCACAGGCTCATCCTGCCCCCTGGAACCAGAACAGGGCCTGAAGCCGTCCTGCCCTTTTGCGGCCAGCTACCAAAAAAGCGAGTTGTAAAATGGAGGTTCAGGGCACTGCAATTCACAAACCTGCAGAGTTATAAAGGATAACTCTCGTCCACAAATATATTGAGGGAAGGCAAAGAAGAGGATTTGAAATCAAGGCAGAATTGCAGGAAAGAGATTTCAGGAGGTAGATTCGAATCGTCTTTAAAGCACATGAAAAGCGGCAAAACGTTGACAATGATGCCCTTGGCCAAAAAGGGCGTATGCGTTTTTTCCTGAATATATTCAGGAAAAAACGCATACGCCCTTTTTGGCCAACCAAGCAACCTGGAAAGGCAAATCAGCGCTACAAAGAAGTCTCGCTTCCCATCGGTCAAAAGGGCCATGCTGAAAAAAGTGTCAAAACCAGAAATGCAGGACAGGCCATGGAGAAATGGGAGCCTTGCTACACTGATGGGCGGGATGTAAATTGCCAAGAGCCACTCTGGAGAAGTGTCCGGTGAGTCCTGAAACATCTGAAAAACACAGCTTAGAGAGCATAGGGCACTTCCACTCATGGGGGTATAAATTGGGAAAATTAAAAATCAGCAAGACACAAGCACCCCAAAGTTTAGGGCTGCTCTGTTGACCAGGACCTCCACTTCATTCCACCTTAAATATCCCAGGAAAGAGAAAAATGGATAAAGAAGTTGTGGTCCTTATGTACAATGGAATATCACTCAGCCATGAAATCAATGTCATAAGGTTAGTAGCAGCATGATGAGTGGATTTAGGTACGACGATTCTAAGTGAAATAAGTCACACAGAAAAGGACACTTCTCATAAGGTATCACTGATAGAGGGAATGTAAAAACCGTTACACTTGAACTGAATTACAAAACAGAACAGAGTCACACATACAGAAAACACACTATGGCTGCTTAACGGGAAAGGTGAGGTGGGGTGATACATAAAACAAGGGTATCAAATTAGCTCAGATACCGTTCCATAAACCCAATATGTAATAGACAAGACCTACTCCTTGCTCAGAGAACTGGACTCAACACGCCCTATTCACCGCACAAGAATATATCTGACTAATAATAATCGTAAAACCTATGTATTGATATCTCTCTGTTAGTGTGTCAAGTGGGTGTAAAGCGGCATAAACACAGCAGTGAAAAGCAGCTAAACCCCATTATAAAAATAAATTACTTTGAAACACCCATGAAACAAAGACAGTGAAAGAGAGAGAAATTCTTACACAATGCGTTCAGGGGCTGTGATGCAACCTGGATTGACCATATCTAGACTCACAGCTGGATGAGACATAAGGGTGGACACTCTTGGGGCTGAGAGGTTTGGTGAGGTTGGGTGAGCAAACGCAGACCCTTTAAAGTAATACTGCATGGTACCCATCGCATGGGTCCCAAATCTCCAGGTTCAAGGGCATCTTCCTACATCAAAAACATGCATGAGAAACCCAGAAGATGGTACACCGTGTGATGGGGAAAGGTTTCTAAAACGCACCTCATTTCTCATCGCCTTGTGCCCGGGTTCGCCATTCCAGCCGCTTTACTAGCAATCTCCCTACTTGGAGCATCAGCACCTTTAACCTCCTGTTCCATACAGGTTGCAATTTGTCCTGAGGATAAACGGGAAGACGTGGAACCAACGAGAGACTAGCTCTTGGTGTTGGGACAGGCACAGGTCACTCTATTTTCCCATCAGAAAGAAGAATTAACCACAGGCTCAGCCTGCCCCCCGGAACCAGAACAGGGCCTGAAGCCATTGTGCGATTTTGCCGCCAGCTCCCATAAAAACGAGTTGTAAAATGGAGGTTCAGGGCACTGCAATTCACAGACCTGCAGAGTTATAAATGATAACTCTCGTCCACAAATATATTGAGGGAAGGCAAAGAAGAGGATTTGAAATCAAGGCAGAATTGCAGGAAAGAGATTTCAGGAGGTAGATTCGAATCGTCTTTAAAGCACATGAAAAGCGGCAAAACGTTGACAATGATGCCCTTGGCCAAAAAGGGCGTATGCGTTTTTTCCTGAATATATTCAGGAAAAAACGCATACGCCCTTTTTGGCCAACCAAGCAACCTGGAAAGGCAAATCAGCGCTACAAAGAAGTCTCGCTTCCCATCGGTCAAAAGGGCCATGCTGAAAAAAGTGTCAAAACCAGAAATGCAGGACAGGCCATGGAGAAATGGGAGCCTTGCTACACTGATGGGCGGGATGTAAATTGCCAAGAGCCACTCTGGAGAAGTGTCCGGTGAGTCCTGAAACATCTGAAAAACACAGCTTAGAGAGCATAGGGCACTTCCACTCATGGGGGTATAAATTGGGAAAATTAAAAATCAGCAAGACACAAGCACCCCAAAGTTGAGGGCTGCTCTGTTGACCAGGACCTCCACTTCATTCCACCTTAAATATCCCAGGAAAGAGAAAAATAGGTAAAGAAGTTGTGGTCCTTATGTACAATGGAATATCACTCAGCCATGAAATCAATGTCATAAGGCTAGTAGCAGCATGATGAGTGGATTTAGGTACGACGATTCTAAGTGAAATAAGTCACACAGAAAAGGACACTTCTCATAAGGTATCACTGATAGAGGGAATGTAAAAACCGTTACACTTGAACTGAATTACAAAACAGAACAGAGTCACACATGCAGAAAACACACTATGGCTGCTTAACGGGAAAGGTGAGGTGGGGTGATACATAAAACAAGGGTATCAAATTAGCTCAGATACCGTTCCATAAACCCAATATGTAATAGACAAGACCTACTCCTTGCTCAGAGAACTGGACTCAACACGCCCTATTCACCGCACAAGAATATATCTGACTAATAATAATCGTAAAACCTATGTATTGATATCTCTCTGTTAGTGTGTCAAGTGGGTGTAAAGCGGCATAAACACAGCAGTGAAAAGCAGCTAAACCCCATTATAAAAATAAATTACTTTGAAACACCCATGAAACAAAGACAGTGAAAGAGAGAGAAATTCTTACACAATGCGTTCAGGGGCTGTGATGCAACCTGGATTGACCATATCTAGACTCACAGCTGGATCAGACATAAGGGTGGACACTCTTGGGGCTGAGAGGTTTGGTGAGGTTGGGTGAGCAAACGCAGACCCTTTAAAGGAATACTGCGTGGTACCCATCGCATGGGTCCCAAATCTCCAGGTTCAAGGGCATCTTCCTACATCAAAAACATGCATGAGAAACCCAGAAGATGGTACACCGTGTGATGGGGAAAGGTTTCTAAAACGCACCTCATTTCTCATCGCCTTGTGCCCGGGTTTGCCATTCCAGCCGCTTTACTAGCATGCTCCCTACTTGGAGCATCAGCACCTTTAACCTCCTGTTCCGTACAGGTTGCAATTTGTCCTGAGGATAAACGGGAAGACGTGGAACCAACGAGAGACTAGCTCTTGGTGTTGGGACAGGCACAGGTCACTCTATTTTCCCATCAGAAAGAAGAATTAACCACAGGCTCAGCCTGCCCCCCGGAACCAGAACAGGGCCTGAAGCCATTCTGCGATTTTGCCGCCAGCTCCCATAAAAACGTGTTGTAAACTGGAGGTTCAGGGCACTGCAATTCACAAACCTGCAGAGTTATAAATGATAACTCTCGTCCACAAATATATTGAGGGAAGGCAAAGAAGAGGATTTGAAATCAAGGCAGAATTGCAGGAAACAGATTTCAGGAGGTAGATTCGAATCGCCTTTAAAGCACATGAAAAGCGGCAAAACGTTGACAATGATGCCCTTGGCCAAAAAGGGCGTATGCGTTTTTTCCTGAATATATTCAGGAAAAAACGCATACGCCCTTTTTGGCCAACCAAGCAACCTGGAAAGGCAAATCAGTGCTACAAACAAGTCTCGCTTCCCATCGGTCAAAAGGGCCATGCTGAAAAAAGTGTCAAAACCAGAAATGCAGGACAGGCCATGGAGAAATGGGAGCCTTGCTACACTGATGGGCGGGATGTAAATTGCCAACAGCCACTCTGGAGAAGTGTACGGTGAGTCCTGAAACATCTAAAAAACACAGCTTAGAGAGCATAGGGCACTTCCACTCATGGGGGTATGAATTGGGAAAATGAAAAATCAGCAAGACACAAGCACTCCAAAGTTTAGGGCTGCTCTGTTGACCAGGACCTCCACTTCATTCCACCTTAAATATCCCAGGAAAGAGAAAAATAGGTAAAGAAGTTGTGGTCCTTATGTACAATGGAATATCACTCAGCCATGAAATCAATGTCATAAGGCTAGTAGCAGCATGATGAGTGGATTTAGGTACGACGATTCTAAGTGAAATAAGTCACACAGAAAAGGACACTTCTCATAAGGTATCACTGATAGAGGGAATGTAAAAACCGTTACACTTGAACTGAATTACAAAACAGAACAGAGTCACACATGCAGAAAACACACTGTGGCTGCTTAACGGGAAAGGTGAGGTGGGGTGATACATAAAACAAGGGTATCAAATTAGCTCAGATACCATTCCATAAACCCAATATGTAATAGACAAGACCTACTCCTTGCTCAGAGAACTGGACTCAACACGCCCTATTCACCGCACAAGAATATATCTGACTAATAATAATCGTAAAACCTATGTATTGACATCTCTCTGTTAGTGTGTCAAGTGGGTGTAAAGCGGCATAAACACAGCAGTGAAAAGCAGCTAAACCCCATTATAAAAATAAATTACTTTGAAACACCCATGAAACAAAGACAGTGAAAGAGAGAGAAATTCTTACACAATGCGTTCAGGGGCTGTGATGCAACCTGGATTGACCATATCTAGACTCACAGCTGGATGAGACATAAGGGTGGACACTCTTGGGGCTGAGAGGTTTGGTGAGGTTGGGTGAGCAAACGCAGACCCTTTAAAGTAATACTGCATGGTACCCATCGCATGGGTCCCAAATCTCCAGGTTCAAGGGCATCTTCCTACATCAAAAACATGCATGAGAAACCCAGAAGATGGTACACCGTGTGATGGGGAAAGGTTTCTAAAACGCACCTCATTTCTCATCGCCTTGTGCCCGGGTTTGCCATTCCAGCCGCTTTACTAGCATGCTCCCTACTTGGAGCATCAGCACCTTTAACCTCCTGTTCCGTACAGGTTGCAATTTGTCCTGAGGATAAACGGGAAGACGTGGAACCAACGAGAGACTAGCTCTTGGTGTTGGGACAGGCACAGGTCACTCTATTTTCCCATCAGAAAGAAGAATTAACCACAGGCTCAGCCTGCCCCCCGGAACCAGAACAGGGCCTGAAGCCATTCTGCGATTTTGCCGCCAGCTCCCATAAAAACGAGTTGTAAACTGGAGGTTCAGGGCACTGCAATTCACAAACCTGCAGAGTTATAAATGATAACTCTCGTCCACAAATATATTGAGGGAAGGCAAAGAAGAGGATTTGAAATCAAGGCAGAATTGCAGGAAACAGATTTCAGGAGGTAGATTCGAATCGCCTTTAAAGCACATGAAAAGCGGCAAAACGTTGACAATGATGCCCTTGGCCAAAAAGGGCGTATGCGTTTTTTCCTGAATATATTCAGGAAAAAACGCATACGCCCTTTTTGGCCAACCAAGCAACCTGGAAAGGCAAATCAGCGCTACAAACAAGTCTCGCTTCCCATCGGTCAAAAGGGCCATGCTGAAAAAAGTGTCAAAACCAGAAATGCAGGACAGGCCATGGAGAAATGGGAGCCTTGCTACACTGATGGGCGGGATGTAAATTGCCAACAGCCACTCTGGAGAAGTGTACGGTGAGTCCTGAAACATCTAAAAAACACAGCTTAGAGAGCATAGGGCACTTCCACTCATGGGGGTATGAATTGGGAAAATGAAAAATCAGCAAGACACAAGCACCCCAAAGTTTAGGGCTGCTCTGTTGACCAGGACCTCCACTTCATTCCACCTTAAATATCCCAGGAAAGAGAAAAATGGGTAAAGAAGTTGTGGTCCTTATGTACAATGGAATATCACTCAGCCATGAAATCAATGTCATAAGGCTAGTAGCAGCATGATGAGTGGATTTAGGTAAGACGATTCTAAGTGAAATAAGTCACACAGAAAAGGACACTTCTCATAAGGTATCACTGATAGAGGGAATGTAAAAACCGTTACACTTGAACTGAATTACAAAACAGAACAGAGTCACACATGCAGAAAACACACTATGGCTGCTTAACGGGAAAGGTGAGGTGGGGTGATACATAAAACAAGGGTATCAAATTAGCTCAGATACCATTCCATAAACCCAATATGTAATAGACAAGACCTACTCCTTGCTCAGAGAACTGGACTCAACACGCCCTATTCACCGCACAAGAATATATCTGACTAATAATAATCGTAAAACCTATGTATTGACATCTCTCTGTTAGTGTGTCAAGTGGGTGTAAAGCGGCATAAACACAGCAGTGAAAAGCAGCTAAACCCCATTATAAAAATAAATTACTTTGAAACACCCATGAAACAAAGACAGTGAAAGAGAGAGAAATTCTTACACAATGAGTTCAGGGGCTGTGATGCAACCTGGATTGACCATATCTAGACTCACAGCTGGATGAGACATAAGGGTGGACACTCTTGGGGCTGAGAGGTTTGGTGAGGTTGGGTGAGCAAACGCAGACCCTTTAAAGTAATACTGCATGGTACCCATCGCATGGGTCCCAAATCTCCAGGTTCAAGGGCATCTTCCTACATCAAAAACATGCATGAGAAACCCAGAAGATGGTACACCATGTGATGGGGAAAGGTTTCTAAAACGCACCTCATTTCTCATCTCCTTGTGCCCTGGTTCGCCATTTCAGCCGCTTTACTAGCATGCTCCCTACTTGGAGCATCAGCACCTTTAACCTCCTGTTCCGTACAGGTTGCAATTTGTCCTGAGGATAAACGGGAAGACGTGGAACCAACGAGAGACTAGCTCTTGGTGTTGGGACAGGCACAGGTCACTCTATTTTCCCATCAGAAAGAAGAATTAACCACAGGCTCAGCCTGCCCCCCGGAACCAGAACAGGGCCTGAAGCCATTCTGCGATTTTGCCGCCAGCTCCCATAAAAACGAGTTGTAAAATGGAGGTTCAGGGCACTGCAATTCACAAACCTGCAGAGTTATAAATGATAACTCTCGTCCACAAATATATTGAGGGAAGGCAAAGAAGAGGATTTGAAATCAAGGCAGAATTGCAGGAAACAGATTTCAGGAGGTAGATTCGAATCGCCTTTAAAGCACATGAAAAGCGGCAAAACGTTGACAATGATGCCCTTGGCCAAAAAGGGCGTATGCGTTTTTTCCTGAATATATTCAGAAAAAAACGCATACGCCCTTTTTGGCCAACCAAGCAACCTGGAAAGGCAAATCAGCGCTACAAACAAGTCTCGCTTCCCATCGGTCAAAAGGGCCATGCTGAAAAAAGTGTCAAAACCAGAAATGCAGGACAGGCCATGGAGAAATGGGAGCCTTGCTACACTGATGGGCGGGATGTAAATTGCCAACAGCCACTCTGGAGAAGTGTACGGTGAGTCCTGAAACATCTAAAAAACACAGCTTAGAGAGCATAGGGCACTTCCACTCATGGGGGTATGAATTGGGAAAATGAAAAATCAGCAAGACACAAGCACCCCAAAGTTTAGGGCTGCTCTGTTGACCAGGACCTCCACTTCATTCCACCTTAAATATCCCAGGAAAGAGAAAAATGGGTAAAGAAGTTGTGGTCCTTATGTACAATGGAATATCACTCAGCCATGAAATCAATGTCATAAGGCTAGTAGCAGCATGATGAGTGGATTTAGGTAAGACGATTCTAAGTGAAATAAGTCACACAGAAAAGGACACTTCTCATAAGGTATCACTGATAGAGGGAATGTAAAAACCGTTACACTTGAACTGAATTACAAAACAGAACAGAGTCACACATGCAGAAAACACACTATGGCTGCTTAACGGGAAAGGTGAGGTGGGGTGATACATAAAACAAGGGTATCAAATTAGCTCAGATACCATTCCATAAACCCAATATGTAATAGACAAGACCTACTCCTTGCTCAGAGAACTGGACTCAACACGCCCTATTCACCGCACAAGAATATATCTGACTAATAATAATCGTAAAACCTATGTATTGACATCTCTCTGTTAGTGTGTCAAGTGGGTGTAAAGCGGCATAAACACAGCAGTGAAAAGCAGCTAAACCCCATTATAAAAATAAATTACTTTGAAACACCCATGAAACAAAGACAGTGAAAGAGAGAGAAATTCTTACACAATGCGTTCAGGGGCTGTGATGCAACCTGGATTGACCATATCTAGACTCACAGCTGGATCAGACATAAGGGTGGACACTCTTGGGGCTGAGAGGTTTGGTGAGGTTGGGTGAGGAAACGCAGACCCTTTAAAGTAATACTGCATGGTACCCATCGCATGGGTCCCAAATCTCCAGGTTCAAGGGCATCTTCCTACATCAAAAACATGCATGAGAAACCCAGAAGATGGTACACCGTGTGATGGGGAAAGGTTTCTAAAACGCACCTCATTTCTCATCGCCTTGTGCCCGGGTTCGCCATTCCAGCCGCTTTACTAGCAAGCTCCCTACTTGGAGCATCAGCACCTTTAACCTCCTGTTCCGTACAGGTTGCAATTTGTCCTGAGGATAAACAGGAAGAAGTGGAACCAACGAGAGACTAGCTCTTGGTGTTGGGCCAGGCACAGGTCACTCTATTTTCCCATCAGAAAGAAGAATTAACCACAGGCTCAGCCTGCCCCCCGGAACCAGAACAGGGCCTGAAGCCATTCTGCGATTTTGCCGCCAGCTCCCATAAAAACGAGTTGTAAACTGGAGGTTCAGGGCACTGCAATTCACAAACCTGCAGAGTTATAAATGATAACTCTCGTCCACAAATAAATTGAGGGAAGGCAAAGAAGAGGATTTGAAATCAAGGCAGAATTGCAGGAAACAGATTTCAGGAGGTAGATTCGAATCGCCTTTAAAGCACATGAAAAGCGGCAAAACGTTGACAATGATGCCCTTGGCCAAAAAGGGCGTATGCGTTTTTTCCTGAATATATTCAGGAAAAAACGCATACGCCCTTTTTGGCCAACCAAGCAACCTGGAAAGGCAAATCAGCGCTACAAACAAGTCTCGCTTCCCATCGGTCAAAAGGGCCATGCTGAAAAAAGTGTCAAAACCAGAAATGCAGGACAGGCCATGGAGAAATGGGAGCCTTGCTACACTGATGGGCGGGATGTAAATTGCCAACAGCCACTCCGGGTAAGTGTCCGGTGAGTCCTGAAACATCTAAAAAACACAGCTTAGAGAGCATAGGGCACTTCCACTCATGGGGGTATGAATTGGGAAAATGAAAAATCAGCAAGACACAAGCACCCCAAAGTTTAGGGCTGCTCTGTTGACAAGGACCTCCACTTCATTCCACCTTAAATATCCCAGGAAAGAGAAAAATGGGTAAAGAAGTTGTGGTCCTTATGTACAGTGGAATATCACTCAGCCATGAAATCAATGTCATAAGGCTAGTAGCAGCATGATGAGTGGATTTAGGTACGACGATTCTAAGTGAAATAAGTCACACAGAAAAGGACACTTCTCATAAGGTATCACTGATAGAGGGAATGTAAAAACCGTTACACTTGAACTGAATTACAAAACAGAACAGAGTCACACATGCAGAAAACACACTATGGCTGCTTAACGGGAAAGGTGAGGTGGGGTGATACATAAAACAAGGGTATCAAATTAGCTCAGATACCATTCCATAAACCCAATATGTAATAGACAAGACCTACTCCTTGCTCAGAGAACTGGACTCAACACGCCCTATTCACCGCACAAGAATATATCTGACTAATAATAATCGTAAAACCTATGTATTGATATCTCTCTGTTAGTGTGTCAAGTGGGTGTAAAGCGGCATAAACACAGCAGTGAAAAGCAGCTAAACCCCATTATAAAAATAAATTACTTTGAAACACCCATGAAACAAAGACAGTGAAAGAGAGAGAAATTCTTACACAATGCGTTCAGGGGCTGTGATGCAACCTGGATTGACCATATCTAGACTCACAGCTGGATCAGACATAAGGGTGGACACTCTTGGGGCTGAGAGGTTTGGTGAGGTTGGGTGAGGAAACGCAGACCCTTTAAAGTAATACTGCATGGTACCCATCGCATGGGTCCCAAATCTCCAGGTTCAAGGGCATCTTCCTACATCAAAAACATGCATGAGAAACCCAGAAGATGGTACACCGTGTGATGGGGAAAGGTTTCTAAAACGCACCTCATTTCTCATCGCCTTGTGCCCGGGTTCGCCATTCCAGCCGCTTTACTAGCAAGCTCCCTACTTGGAGCATCAGCACCTTTAACCTCCTGTTCCGTACAGGTTGCAATTTGTCCTGAGGATAAACGGGAAGACGTGGAACCAACGAGAGACTAGCTCTTGGTGTTGGGACAGGCACAGGTCACTCTATTTTCCCATCAGAAAGAAGAATTAACCACAGGCTCAGCCTGCCCCCTGGAAACAGAACAGGGCCTGAAGCCATTCTGCGATTTTGTGGCCAGCTCCCATAAAAACGAGTTGTAAAATGGAGGTTCAGGGCACTGCAATTCACAAACCTGCAGAGTTATAAATGATAACTGTCGTCCACAAATATATTGAGGGAAGGCAAAGAAGAGGATTTGAAATCAAGGCAGAATTGCAGGAAAGAGATTTCAGGAGGTAGATTCGAATCGCATTTAAAGCACATGAAAAGCGGCAAAACGTTGACAATGATGCCCTTGGCCAAAAAGGGCGTATGCGTTTTTTCCTGAATATATTCAGGAAAAAACGCATACGCCCTTTATGGCCAACCAAGCAACCTGGAAAGGCAAATCAGCGCTACAAACAAGTCTCACTTCCCATCGGTCAAAAGGGCCATGCTGAAAAAAGTGTCAAAACCAGAAATGCAGGACAGGCCATGGAGAAATGGGAGCCTTGCTACACTGATGGGCGGGATGTAAATTGCCAACAGCCACTCTGGAGAAGTGTACGGTGAGTCCTGAAACATCTAAAAAACACAGCTTAGAGAGCATAGGGCACTTCCACTCATGGGGGTATGAATTGGGAAAATGAAAAATCAGCAAGACACAAGCACCCCAAAGTTTAGGGCTGCTCTGTTGACAAGGACCTCCACTTCATTCCACCTTAAATATCCAAGGAAAGAGAAAAATGGGTAAAGAAGTTGTGGTCCTTATGTACAATGGAATATCACTCAGCTATGAAATCAATGTCATAAGGCTAGTAGCAGCATGATGAGTGGATTTAGGTACGACGATTCTAAGTGAAATAAGTCACACAGAAAAGGACACTTCTCATAAGGTATCACTGATAGAGGGAATGTAAAAACCGTTACACTTGAACTGAATTACAAAACAGAACAGAGTCACACATGCAGAAAACACACTATGGCTGCTTAACGGGAAAGGTGAGGTGGGGTGATACATAAAACAAGGGTATCAAATTAGCTCAGATACCATTCCATAAACCCAATATGTAACAGACAAGACCTACTCCTTGCTCAGAGAACTGGACTCAACACGCCCTATTCACCGCACAAGAATATATCTGACTAATAATAATCGTAAAACCTATGTATTGATATCTCTCTGTTAGTGTGTCAAGTGGGTGTAAAGCGGCATAAACACAGCAGTGAAAAGCAGCTAAACCCCATTATAAAAATAAATTACTTTGAAACACCCATGAAACAAAGACAGTGAAAGAGAGAGAAATTCTTACACAATGCGTTCAGGGGCTGTGATGCAACCTGGATTGACCATATCTAGACTCACAGCTGGATCAGACATAAGGGTGGACACTCTTGGGGCTGAGAGGTTTGGTGAGGTTGGGTGAGCAAACGCAGACCCTTTAAAGTAATACTGCGTGGTACCCATCCCATGGGTCCCACATCTCCAGGTTCAAGGGCATCTTCCTACATCAAAAACATGCATGAGAAACCCAGAAGATGGTACACCGTGTGATGGGGAAAGGTTTCTAAAACGCACCTCATTTCTCATCGCCTTGTGCCCGGGTTCGCCATTCCAGCCGCTTTACTAGCAAGCTCCCTACTTGGAGCATCAGCACCTTTAACCTCCTGTTCCGTACAGGTTGCAATTTGTCCTGAGGATAAACGGGAAGACGTGGAACCAACGAGAGACTACCTCTTGGTGTTGGGACAGGCACAGGTCACTCTATTTTCCCATCAGAAAGAAGAATTAACCACAGGCTCAGCCTGCCCCCCGGAACCAGAACAGGGCCTGAAGCCATTCTGTGATTTTGCGGCCAGCTCCCATAAAAACGAGTTGTAAAATGGAGGTTCAGGGCACTGCAATTCACAAACCTGCAGTTATAAATGATAACTCTCGTCCACAAATATATTGAGGGAAGGCAACGAAGAGGATTTGAAATCAAGGCAGAATTGCAGGAAACAGATTTCAGGAAGTAGATTCGAATCGCATTTAAAGCACATGAAAAGCGGCAAAACGTTGACAATGATGCCCTTGGCCAAAAAGGGCGTATGCGTTTTTTCCTGAATATATTCAGGAAAAAAGGCATACGCCCTTTTTGGCCAACCAAGCAACCTGGAAAGGCAAATCAGCGCTACAAACAAGTCTCGCTTCCCATCGGTCAAAAGGGCCATGCTGAAAAAAGTGTCAAAACCAGAAATGCAGGACAGGCCATGGAGAAATGGGAGCCTTGCTACACTGATGGGCGGGATTTAAATTGCCAACAGCCACTCTGGAGAAGTGTCCGGTGAGTCCTGAAACATCTGAAAAACACAGCTTAGAGAGCATAGGGCACTTCCACTCATGGGGGTATAAATTGGGAAAATTAAAAATCAGCAAGACACAAGCACCCCAAAGTTTAGGGCTGCTCTGTTGACCAGGACCTCCACTTCATTCCACCTTAAATATCCCAGGAAAGAGAAAAATGGATAAAGAAGTTGTGGTCCTTATGTACAATGGAATATCACTCAGCCATGAAATCAATGTCATAAGGTTAGTAGCAGCATGATGAGTGGATTTAGGTACGACGATTCTAACTGAAATAAGTCACACAGAAAAGGACACTTCTCATAAGGTATCACTTTTAGAGGGAATGTAAAAACCGTTACACTTGAACTGAATTACAAAACAGAACAGAGTCACACATGCAGAAAACACACTATGGCTGCTTAACGGGAAAGGTGAGGTGGGGTGATACATAAAACAAGGGTATCAAATTAGCTCAGATACCGTTCCATAAACCCAATATGTAGTAGACAAGACCTACTCCTTGCTCAGAGAACTGGACTCAACACGCCCTATTCACCGCACAAGAATATATCTGACTAGTAATAATCTTAAAACCTATGTATTGATATCTCTCTGTTAGTGTGTCAAGTGGGTGTAAAGCGGCATAAACACAGCCGTGAAAAGCAGCTAAACCCCATTATGAAAATAAATTACTTTGAAAAACCCATGAAACAACGACAGTGAAAGAGATAGAAATTCTTACACAATGCGTTCAGGGGCTGTGATGCAACCTGGATTGACCATATCTAGACCCACAGCTGGATGAGACATAAGGGTGGACACTCTTGGGGCTGAGAGGTTTGGTGAGGTTGGGTGAGCAAACGCAGACCCTTTAAAGTAATACTGCGTGACACCCATCGCATGGGTCCCAAATCTCCAGGTTCAAGGGCATCTTCCTACATCAAAAACATGCATGAGAAACCCAGAAGATGGTACACCATGTGATCGGGAAAGGTTTCTAAAATGCACCTCATTTATCATCTCCTTGTGCTCGGGTTGGCCATTCCAGCCACTTTCCTAGCAATCTCCCTACTTGGAGCATCAGCACCTTTAACCTCCTGTTCCGTACAGGTTGCAATTTGTCCTGAGGATGAACGGGAAGAGGGGGAACCAATGAGAGACTAGATCTAGGTGTTGGGACAAGCACAGGTCACTCTATTTTCCCTTCAGAAAGAAGAATTAACCACAGGCTCAGCCTGCCCCCCGGAAGTAGAACAGGGCCTGAAGCAATCCTGCGCTTTTGCGGCCAACTCCCAAAAAAGCGAGTTGAAAAATGGATCTCAGGGGCACTGCAATTCACAAACCTGCAGAGTTATCAATGATAACTCTCGTCCACAAATATATTGAGGGAAGGCAACGAAGAGGATTTGAAAGCAAGGCAGAATTGCAGAAACATACTTAAGGAGGTAGATTCGAATCGCCTTTAAAGCAAATGAAAAGCGGCAAAACGTTGACAATGATACCCTTGGCCAAAAAGGGCGTATGCGTTTTTTCCTGAATATATTCAGGAAAAAACGCATACGCCCTTTTTGGCCAACCAAGCAACCTGGAAAGGCAAATCAGCGCTACAAAGAAGTCTCGCTTCCCATCGGTCAAAAGGGCCATGCTGAAAAAAGTGTCAAAACCAGAAATGCAGGACAGGCCATGGAGAAATGGGAGCCTTCCTACACTGATGGGCGGGATGTAAATTGCCAACAGCCACTCTGGAGAAGTGTACGGTGTGTCCTGAAACATCTAAAAAACACAGCTTAGAGAGCATAGGGCATTTCCACTCATGGGCGTATAAATTGGGAAAACTAAAAATCAGCAAGACACAGGCACACCAAAGTTTAGGGCTGCTCTGTTGACAAGAACCTTCTCTTCATTACACCTTAAATATCCCAGGAAATAGGAAAATGGATAACGATGTTGTGGTCCTTATGTACAATGGAATATCACTCAGCCATGAAATCAATGTCATAAGGCTATTAGCAGCATGATGAGTGGATTTATGTTCGACGATTCTAAGTGAAATAAGTCACACAGAAAAAGACACTTATCATAAGCTATCACTTATAGAGGGAATGTAAAAACCGCTACACTTGAACTGAATTACAAAGCAGAACAGAGTCACACGTTTAGAAAACACACTATGGGTGCTTAACGGGAAAGGTGAGGTGGGGTGATGCATAAAACAAGGGTTTCATATTAGCTCAAATACCGATCCATAAACCCAATATGTAATAGACATGACCTACTCCTTGCTCAGTGAAGTGGATGCAACACCCCCTATTCAACGAACAAGAATATATCTGACTAGTAAAAATCTTAAAACCTATGTATTGATTTCTCTCTGTAAGTGAATCAAGTGGGTGTAAAGGGGCATAAACACAGCAGTGAAAATCAGGTAACCCCCATTATAAAAATAAATTACTTTAAAATCCCAAAAAACAAAGACAGTGATAGAGGGAGAAATTTTTACATAATTCGTTCCGGGGCTGTGATGCAACCTGGTGTGACCATATCTAGACCCACAGCTGGATGAGAAATAAAGCTGGACACTCTTGGGGCTGAAGGTCTCTTTCCCTATTTACCAGATTGGGAACGTAGAAAGGCTGCCACCCTCTGGCCGTTACCTGCAAAAGCAGCTTTAAAACCTGTGCTAATGGTCACTTCATATGAACAAGTACTTCAGGGCTGTAAATGAAACGTGCCCTCAAAATGTCTTGAGGGAGGTAATGGCCAAAAATTTTCAAAATGTGACACTTACTTTAAGAAAACACTTTGAAGAACTAAGCTGTAATCACAGTTTGATAAATAAAAAGGGCATGCTTTAAAGCTCAATTTCAACAGATTATGGGACACATGCAAATTCAACCACAGATAGGTATCAGCTCGCACCTGTTAGAATAACCATCAGCAAGAAAACTACAAACAATAAATATTGAAGGTGTTTTGGAGAAATGCATACCCTCAATTTTAAGTGGGACGTAACCTGGAAAGAGCCACTAATGAGAACTGAATGGTGGTGCCTTTAAAACATACACACTGAGCTACCATATGATACAGCAAGCCCACTCCTTGGCCTATAACATAAGAAGATATAACTGGAAAGACACAGGCAAGCAAATGTGCATTGCAGCAGTATTACAATAGCCAAGACATGGAGGCAACCAGAAAGTCCATCAAGAGGTGCGTGGCCAAAGAAGAACTGGTACACGTACAGATGGAATATTAGCCAGGGAAAAAAATGAAACAATGCCATTTGCAGCACCATGTATGATTCTTGAGGTAATCAGGCAAATTGTACTAAGTCAGAAAGCAAAAGACACATATCCTATAATATCACTTATAGGTCTTAGCTAAAAATTGATACCAATGAAGATATTTCCACAGAGAAATGCAATCACAGATTCATTAAACAAACTTATGGTTCACCAAATGGAAAGGTGTGAGGATTGGATACATTAGGATATTGGGGTTAAGATAGATATAGAAACACATGTGAAATATGTAATCACCAAAGACCTACGTAATACCAAGACAAGACTACTCAACATCGTGTCATAACCTACATGGGAAAATGATCCAAAGAAGAATAGATATATGTATATGTTTAAAAGAACCACATCTTTCACACCTAGAAGAAACAAAACATTTTAATTAAATTTGCTCTGACAAAAAATAAAAATTAAATTAAAAAAAGAACAAGAAGTAATGAGACATAAACTTAAGGGGCTATTTGCTGGCACATTGCATTCTAATTTACAACCAGAACATGACTTCCATTAAGGCTCTGTCATCACTAATAAAGCAGCTTTATAAGCAATGTTGAAGGTAGCTTAAAAGAAGTCTCACTAATTATTGATAGTAACAAGGAAACAAAGAAAAGTAAAAATCTCACTGCAAAAAGTATACATAGGGTAAGGATAGTAGATCAAACACTTATTAAACTTCTCTAAAGAATAAAAGACAACAGTAGTATGTTTTTTTAAAAAGAGAGGGCCCAAATAAATCTGAAATGAAAGAGATGATGTTACAACGGACACCACAGAAATACAAAGTATCCTAAGATACACACAGGGTAACTCAGGGCTCAGACTGGACAGAGCCCACTCTCCAGTCCCCTGTACATGACTTACAGGAGCCTCAGGAACTGAGGAGGGGGTCCCTGAGGAGAGGCTCAAGATAGAATATGGTAGACATTAACATGACTGCATTCATCTTAAACATGCCTGAACTACATTCACACGAGATGATTTTGTCCTGTATGTACATCGGCACCTCTAGTTGGAACTGCAGATCTTTGGCTTCAACACCTCTACTGACAACATTAGCGTCACCTGCTGTGGACCGTCTCCTATAGGATTTCTAGAATCACAAAACATCGAAGCTTCACAGGACCCAGAGTCTGTGCAACTCCACACAGAGTCTCAGAGTCTCAACTCCACTCAGATACTCCACTCTTGGAGGGCACACACAAAGTAGTGTGCACATCAGGACCCAGGGGAAGGAGCAGTGACCCTGTAGGAGAATGACCAGAACTACCCGCTACTTTTAGAGGGTCTCCTGCAGAGGCAGGTGGTGGCTGTGGCTGTGGCTCACCGTGAGGACAACGACACTGGCAGCAGAAGTTCTGGGAAATACTCCTTGGTGTGAGCCCTCCCAGAGTCCGCCATTAGCCCCACCAAGAGCAAGGTAGGCTCCAGGGCTGGGTCGCCTCAGGCCAAACAACCAACAGGGAGGGAACCCAGCCCCATGCATCAGCAGACAAGCGGATTAAACTTTTTATTAAAGTTTTATTTAATCCGTAGACAAGCGGATTAAAGCTCTGCCCACCAAAGCAACACCCAGCTCTACCCACCACCAGTCCTTCCCATCAGGAAGCTTGCACAAGCCTCTAAGATAGACTCATCCACCGGAGAGCAGACAGCAGAAGCAAGAAGAACTACAATTCTGCAGCCTGTGGAAGGAAAACCACATTCACAGAAAGATAGACAAAATGAAAAGGCAGAGGACTTTATACCAGATCAAGGAACAAGATAAAACCCCAGAAAAAAAAAACAAAATGAGGTGGAGATAGGGAACCTTCCAGAAAAAAAATTCAGAATAATGATAGTGAAGTTGAGCCAAGACCTTGGAAAAAGAAAGGAGGCAAAGATCGAGAAGATGCAAGAAATGTTTAACAAAGACCTAGAAGAATTAAGGAACAAACACCTAGAAGAATTAAAGAACAAACAAACAGAGGTGAACAATGGAATAACTGAAATGAAAAATACACTAGAAGGAATCAGTAGCAGAATAACTGTGGCAGAAGAACGGATAAGTGACCTGGAAGACAGAAAGGTGGAAATCACTGCCATGGAACAGAATAAAGAAAAAGAATGAAAATAAACGAAGACACCCCAAGAGTCCTCTGGGACAACATTAAACGCAACAACATTCGCATTATAGGGGTCCCAGAAGGAGAAGAGAGAGAGAAAGGACCCGAGAATATATTTAAAGAGATAATGGTCAAAAACTTCCCTAGCATGGGAAAAGAAATAGCCACCCAAGTCCAGAAGCACAGAGTGTCCCAGGCAGGATAAACCAAAGGAGAAAAATGACAAGACACATAGTAATCAAATTGACAAAAATTAACGACAAAGAAAAATGATTGAAAGCAGCAAGGGAAAAATGACAAATAACATACAAGGGAACTCCCATAAGGATAACAACTGATTTCTCAGCAGAAAATCTACAAGCCAGAAGGAAGTGGCATGATAAATTTAAAGTGATGAAAGGGAAGAACCTACAACCAAGAGTACTCCACCCTGCAAAGAGCTCATTCAGATTTGATGGAGAAATCAAAAGCCTTACAGACAAGCAAAAGCTAAGAGAATTCAGCACCATGAAACCAGCTCTACACCAAATGCTAAAGGAACTTCTCTAAGTGGGAAACACAAGAGAAGAAAAGGACCCACCAAGACAAACCCATAACAATTAAGAAAATAGTAGTAGGAACATACATATCGATAATTACCTTAAACGTGAATGCACTACATGTTCCAACCAAAAGACACAGGCTCGCTGAATGGATACAAAAACAAGACCCATATATATGCTGTCTACAAGAGATCCATTTCAGACCTAGGGACACATACAGACTCAAAGTGAGGCGATGGAAAAATATATTCTATGCAAATGAAAATCAAAAGAAAGCTGGAGTAGCAATACTCATATCAGATAAAATAGACTTTAAAATAAAGAATGTTACAAGAGACAAGGAAAGGCACTACATAATGGTCAGGGGATCAATCCAAGAAGAAGATATAACAATTATAAATATATATGTACCCAAAATAGGAGCAGCTCAATGTATAAGGCAACTGCTAACAGCTATAAAAGAGGAAATCGACAGTAACACAATAATAGCGGGGGACTTTAACAGCTCACTTACACCAGTGGAGATCAGCCAGACAGAAAATTAATAAGGAAACACAAGCTTTAAATGACACAATAGACCAGATAGAGTTAATTGATATTTATAGGACATTCCATCCAAAAACAGCAGATTACACGTTCTTCTCAACTGCACACGGAACATTCTCCAGGATAGATCACATCTTGGGTCACAGATAAAGCCTCAGTAAATTTAAGAAAACTGAAATCATATCAAGCAGCTGTTCCGACCACAATGCTATGAGATTAGAAATCAATTACACGGAAAAAACCGTAAAAAACACAAACACATGGAGGCTAAACAATACGTTACTAAATAACCAAGAGATCACTGAAGAAATCAAAGAGGAAATCAAAAACTACCTAGAGACAAATGACAACAAAAACACGATGATCCAAAACCTATGGGATGCAGCAAAAGGAGTTCTAAGAGGGAAGTTTATAGCAATACAAGCCTACCTCAAGAAACAAGAAAAATCTCAAATAAACAATCTAACCTTACACCTAGAGGAACTAGAGAAAGAAGAACAAAACCCAAAGTTAGTAGAAGGAAAGAAATCATAAAGATCAGAGCAGAAATAAATGAAATAGAAACAAAGAAAACGAAAGCAAAGATCAATAAAACTAAAAGCTGGTTCTTTGAGAAGATAAGCAAAAATGATCAACCTTTAGCCGGACTCCAGAAAAAGAGGGAGAGGACGCAAATCAACAAAATTAGAAGTGAAAAAGCAGAAGTTATAACAGACACCACAGGAATACAAAGCATCCTAAGAGACTACTACAAGCAACTCTAGGCCAATAAAATGGACAATCTGGAAGAAATGGACAAATTCTTAGAAAGGGATAACCTTCTAAGACTGAACCAGGAAGAAATAGAAAATATGAACAAACCTATCACAAGCAATGAAATTGAAACTGTGATTAAAAATCTTCCAACAAACAAAAGTCCAGAACCAGATGGCATCACAGGTGAATTCTATCAAACATTTAGAGCAGAGCTAACACCCAACCTTCTCAAATTCTTCAAAACAATTGCAGCGGAAGGAACACTCCCAAACTCATTCTATGAGACCACCATCACCCTGATACCAAAATCAGACAGAGATACTACAAGGAAAGAAAATTATAGACCAATATCACTGATGAATATAGATGTAAAAATCCTCAACAAAATACTAGCAAACAGAATCGAACAACACATGAAAAGGATCATACACCATGATCAAGTGGGGTTTATCCCAGGGATGCGAGGATTCTTCAATATACACAAATCAATGTGATACACCATATTAACAAATTGTAGAATAAAAGCATATGATCATCTCAATAGATGAAGGAAAAGATTTTGAGAAAATTCAACACTCATTTACGATAAAAACTCTGCAGAGTGTGGGCATAGAGGGAAACTACCTCAACATAATAAAGGCCATATATGACAAACCCACAGCAAACAACATTCTCAATGGTGAAAAACTGAAAGCGTTTCCTCTAAGATCAGGAACAAGACGAGGATGTCCACTCTCACCACTGCTATTCAACATAGTTTTGGAAGTCCTAGCCATGGCAATCAGAGAAGAAAAAGAAATAAAAGGAATACAAAAAGGAAAAGAAGAAGTAAAATTGTCACTGTTTGCAGATGACATGATATCATAGATAGAGAATCCTAAAGATGCCACCAGAAAACCACTGGAGCTAATCAATGAATTTGGTAAAGTTGCAGGATACAAAATTAATGCACAGAAATTGCTTGCATTCCTATACACTAACAATGAAAGATCAGAAAGAGAAATTAAGGAAACAATCCCATTACCACTGCAACAAAAAGAATAAAATACCTAGGAATAAACCTACCTAAGGAAGTAAAAGACCTGTACTCAGAAAACTATAAGACACTGATGAAAGAAATCAAAGATGATATAAACAGATGGAGACATATACCATGTTCTCGGATTAGAAGAATCAATATTGTGAAAATGACTATACTACCCAAAGCAATCTACAGATTCAATGCAATCCCGATCAAAATACCTTTGGCATTTTCTACAGAACAAGAAAAAAAAAATCTTAAAATTTGTAGGGAGACACAAAAGACCCTGGATAGCCAAAGCAGTCTTGAGGGGGGAAAAAAAGAGCTGGAGGAATCAGACTTCCAGACTTCAGACTATATTGCAAAGCTACAGTAATCAAGATAATATGGTACTGACACAAGAACAGAAATATAGGTCAATAGAACAGGATAGAAAGCACAGAGATAAACCCACGTACCTATGGTTCACTAATCTATGACAAAGGAGGCAAGGGTATACAATGGAGAAAAGACAGTGTCTTCAGCAAGTGGTGCTGGGAAAACTGGACAGTTACATGTAAAAGAATGAAATTAGTACAGTCCCTAACACCATACACAAAAATAAACTCAAAATGGATTAGAGACCTAAATATAAGACCAGCCACTATAAAACTCTTAGAGGAAAACATAAGCAGAACAGTCTATGACATAAATCACAGCAAGATCCTTTTTGACCCACCTCCTAGAGAAATGGAAATAAAAACAAAAATAAAAAAATGGGACCGAATGAAACATAAATTCTTTTGCACAGCAAAGGAAAACATAAGCAAGATGAAAAGACAACCATCAGAATGGGAGAAAATATTTTCAAATGAAGCAAATGGCAAAGGATTAATCTCCAAAAAGCAGCTCATGTAGCTCAATATCACAAAACCAAACAACCCAATCCAAAAATGGGCAGAAGACCTAAATAGACATTTCTCCAAAGAAGATATACAGGTTGCCAACAAACACATGAAAGGATGCTGAACATCACTAATCATTAGAGAAATGCAAATCAAAACTACAGTGAGGTATCACCTCACACCAGTCAGAATGGCCATCATCAAAAAATCTACCAACAATAAATGCTGGAGAGGCATTTCTTGGAGCAAAGGGAACCCTCTTGCACTGTTGGTGGGAATGTAAATTGATATAGCCACTAGGGAGAACGGTATGGGGGTTCCTTAAAAACTAAAAATAGAACTACCATACAACCCAGCAAACCCACTCCTGGACATTTACCCTGAGAAAACCATAATTCAAAAAGAGTCATGTACCACAATGTTCACTGTAGCTCTATTTACAATAGCCAGGACATGGAAGCAACCTAAGTGTCCATCAACAGATAAATGGATAAGGAAGATGTGGCACAAATATACAATGGAACATTATTCAGCCATAAAAAGAAACGAAATTGAGTTACTTTTAGTGAGGTGGATGGATCTAGAGTCTGTCCTACAGAGTGAAGTAAGTCAGAAAGAGAAAAACAAATACCGTATGCTAACACATATATATGGAATCTTAAAAAAAAAAAAGTTTATGAAGAACCTAGGGGCAGGAAAGGATTAAGGACACAGACGTAGAGAAAGGACTTGAGGACATGGGGAGAGGGAAGGGTAAGCTGGGACAAAGTGAGAGAGTGGTATGGACATATATACACTACCAAATGTAAAATTGATAGCTACTGGGAAGCAGCCACATAGCACAGGGAGATCAGCTCTGTGCTTTGTGACCACCTAAAAGGGTGGGATAAGGGAGTGAGAGGGAGTTGCAAGAGGGAGGGGATATGGTGTTATATGTATACGCACAGCTGATTCACTTTTTTATACAGCAGAAACTAACACACAATTGTAAAGCAATTATACTCCAATAAAGATGTAAAAGAAAAAAAAAAGCCCAGAGATAAACCTACACACCTATGGCCCACTAATCTATGACAAAGGAGGCAAGGGTATACAAAGGAGAAAAGACAGTCTCTTCAATAAGTGGTGCTGGGAAAAATGGACAGCTACATGTAAAAGAATGAAATTAGAACACTCCCTAACGCCATACACAAAAAATAAACTCAAAATGGATTAGAGACCAAAATGTAAGACCGGACACTATAAAACTCTTAGAGGAAAACATAGGAAGAATACTCTTTGACATAAATCACAGCAAGATCTTTTTTGATCCACCTCCTAGAGTAATGGAATAAAAAAAAAATAAACATATGGGAGCAAATGAAACCTAAAAGCTTTTGCAAAGCAAAGGAAACTACAAACAAGACGAAAAGACAACCCTCACAATGGGAGAAAATATTTGCAAACGAATCAATGGACAAAGGATTAATCTCCAATGTATATAAACAGCTCATGCAGCTCAACAGTAAAAAAACAAACAACCCAATCCAAAAATGGGCAGATGACGTAAATAGACATTTGTCCCAAGAAGACATACAGATGACCAAGAAGCACATGAAAAGCTGCTCGACATCACTAATTATTAGAGAAATATAAACCAAAACTACAATGAGGTATCGCCTCACACGAGTTAGAATGGGCATCATCAGAAAATCTACAAGCAACAAATGCTGGAGAGGGTGTGGAGAAAAGGGAACCCTCTTACACTATTTGTGGGAATGTAAATTGATACAGTCACGATGGAGAACAGTATGGAGGTTCCTTAAAAAACTAAAAATAGAATTACCATATGACCCAGCAATCCCACTACTGGCCATATACCCAGAGAAAACCATAATTCAAAAAGACATATTCACCACAATATTCATTGCAGCACTATTTACAATAGCCAGGTCATGGAAGCAACCTAAATGCCCATAGACAGACGAACAGAAAAGATGTGCTACATATATAAAATGGAATATTACTCAGCCATAAAAAGGAATGAAATTGGGTCATTTGTAGAGACGTGGATAGATCTAGAGACTGTCATACAGAGTGAAGTAAGTCAGAAAGAGAAAAACAAATATCGTATATTAACGCATACATGTGGAACCTAGAAAAATGGTAAAGATGAACCGGTTTGCAAGGCAGAAATAGAGACACAGATGTAGAGAACAAATGTATGGACACCAAGGGGGGAAAGTGGCAGGGTGGTGGTGGTGGGATGAATTGCGAGCCTGGGATTGACATATATACACTTATATGTATAAAATAGGTTACCAATAAGAGCCTGCTGTATAAAAAAATGAATAAAATAAATTCAAAAATTAAAAAATAAGTAATACTTAAAAAAATAAAACAGAAAAAAAAGTTCTGCCCTTCCCATAGACGTATTTATATGAATGAATTATTTCCATGCTTATATCCATAAATACAAAAAGAGGAATAAAACTTACCTTGAACCAAAAAAGAAAAAAAAAAAAAAACAGAACCCACTGGTCATACAGAGGAAAACCCTATCAGGGCACTTGCTCCAGGGGTAAACAATTCTGAAGTTGGTCACAGGTGGGGAATCATCTCCCATGCAGCCAGCAGCCCCCACACGAGGAGCGTCCTCATTGCAAAGCTGGGGGACCGTGAGGAGGCGTCTCTGAGTAAACGTGAGCTGAGCCCCAGGCCAGCTGCTGCTGAACTTTTCCCACCCTTCCCAGGTAAAACACCTGAATGTGTGCAAAGACTTTAAAAACTAGAGGAAGGGGCTTGGAGTCACACCAGCGACAGCACGCAGGCCGACTTGGTGCCTGCAGGCCAGCCAGGATGGTCCTGGCCCCGGGCGCTCGTCTGGAAGCTTTCCATTTCCCTGCCTGAGGTACCCCTCCTGTCCCGGCCCCCACTGCTTTTTTCCTTCCTCACCTCTGCCCGGGGAGAAATTCCAGCAGCAAGTATGGGTGACACATCCTCTTCTTTAGCAGGTGGCAGCCCGGCAACTCCTGCAGAAAGTCCAGCAGAGCCCCAGTCACACTGGGCCACTCATAGAGCCGTGGGCCCTACTCCCTCCCACCAGCCCAACCCCGAGACTGCTGACGGGGCAGAGAATATGGCGTCAGGCACAGCTGCAGAGGCTTTTGCTGCCTGGAGGGGTGTTTATATTGACCTCAACCCAGGCACACCTGGGAAGGGCTGGCCGGCCGGGTCAGGCTGCCCAGGTCAGCCAATCCTCGCCCCTCAGGGGCTCAGAGTTGCAGGAAATGGGCCTTGCTGCACCGGCCAGATCCAAGGAACAGGTGTAGGGTCCCGAGAGTCAGGATAGATAAGGGGCGGCAGCCCTGGCTTGTTTTCGAATCATTTTATCTGGTCCATGAGTGGGAGACAACTTCAAGAAGACCCTCTGCTAATGAGAGGAACCCAGGAGTCAGGGAGAGGAGGGGTGGTGGGTGGAGACAGAGGCCTGGTGCCCCGGCTGCAGTGGAAGCCCCTGGAAGACCAGGCAGAGGGAGGCCGCACAGAGTGAAGCCTAGGGTCACAGACCTGTTGGAGCTGCTGTTTGTTAGTTCAAGCTCTGCTCTGAGGTGCTCTGTGTCAGCTCTGAGTGACAGGGGTGCTGGGGGTGCTCTGCAATGAGGGCTATGTGCACGGTTCCTGTGTGCCCAGCCCTGCCGGGGTACCTGTCCACGGGAGCTCCATATCCAGGGAGGGGCCTGCCCACGAGAGCCCCGTGGGCTGCTGCGTACCTGCCCAGGTGAGCTCCATATCCTGGGAGGGGCCTGACCACAAGAGCCCCGTGGGCTGCTGGGGACCTGGTAGAGGACGCCAGGACAGTCAGTGAAGCCACAGAGGATATACATCTAGTAGTTCCTAATTCCTACACCCTGCTGGTCATTCTACCATCCACCAGGACATGGCATTCTGTATTAGACTTCAATGATGCCTTCTTCTGTATTCCATTAGTCCCAGAGTCACAAGAAATTTTGCCTGTGAGTGGCAGGACTCAACCTACAACAAAAACAATACTGCTGGGCCGTCCTGCCCCAGGGGTTCAAAAATTCCCACACCATCTTTGGGGAAACGTTAGCTAAAGACCTAAAAGATCTACCTCTGGAGAAGGGAACCCTCCTTCAATATGCAGATGACATTCTGATCACCAGCCCGACTAAGGAGGCCTCTGAACTACCTAGCCAATAAAAGATAGAAGGTGTCCAAGGAAAAGGCTCAAATATCACAAACTAAGGTGGCCTTCCTGGGCTTCATTCGCACAGAAGGTCGGAGAAGCCCACCCCAGGAAAGGGAAGAAGCCATTTGCAGCCTCACCTTTCCTGAAACTAGAAGACAGCTTAGGGGTTCCTGGGGAGACCGGGGTTTGCTGCATCTGGATCCCTAACTACAGTCTAATAGCTGGGCCTCTATATGAAACACTGAAAGGAAAAGATGATGATCCTTTTGAATAGAATCCAGAAGCGGCCTTTCAAGAATGGAAAGAGCAGTCAATTCAGACCCTGGCCCTGGACCTCCCTAAGTTAGCTAAACCCTTTGACCTTTACATTCCTGGTCCAAGGCGAATCGCCCTTGGAGTATTAGTGCAAAAACTGGGACCACTTGAAATGGAACAATGCAAGAATGCCCTCCAGGCATTGGCCAGCCACCCCATCCGACCAGGATACTGGGGGTATCTAAAAACCTGGAAATCAGCAGCCCGCAAGGCCAGCTCCCTCCTAAGGGAAAAGGACGCCACTTGGTGATCCTAACCACCCACCATGCCCTGAAGTTGCAGGGATTGCTCCGTGGGCACAATGACCTCGAGTGAGGAGGCCCTCCAACACCAACCTCCAGAGAGACAACCTGGGGCAATGGGCCCCCATGACGACTCGTGTGACCATCACTTGACCTGGAGCTTCTCTCAGAAAACAACAAGAGTGTGCCCCAAAAGAGCAGACTATTGCTTACAGGACTTACTGCACCCAGAGCAGAGCTAATAAACTTGGCAGGGGAACCGTAAATAACGCTGCCACCATAGAAAAGCCTACAGACACCGCAGTGACGGCGGCCAATGAGACCGGCTGTACTCCTGGCTACTTCAAAAGGCCGTTGACTGAGTGGCCATCATGGTCCTGGATCACCACCGGCCCTGGACTGTCTGGGAGTTGAGCAAGCAGGGCTCTGACACCTGGTGCTGTTTGTACGTTAATTCAGTGGCCTAACTGAAGAAAGCACAGACTACTGGTCAGAGCATCTAGGCTGGCAGAAACCATCAGCCTAAGGGGGCTGAACCAATGTGGAGCAGGGTAAAACCGCCCACCCCCCCAGCGTCTCTGCACATCTCTTTCCTGGACCCTTAAAGGTCATTAGAATCTATAAAACTTCCAATGCTGGTGCTCAGGCAGACGAGCAGTGAGGGAGGAGGCCTGCGGACAATCAACCTCACCTGGAGGCTGCTGGGGAGAAGTCCTGCCCCTCCCCCCGGGTATGAGGACACCCAACTCAGCATGAAGCATTTACAGAAGACGTGTCTGCACCCTCAGCGCCCCAAGAATGAGGAATGGGACAAAAGGCAGAGGAGGGCTTTGTCACTGGCAAAGCCCATTAAAAATTCCTGGGAGATAAAAATAGAATCTGGGCAATAAAATAAAGTCTAACCATTTTTTCCTTTGTGCTTTGTCTAATTTCACTTGCTCCTAGGTTTCCACATGCAGAGGTCCCACACCCGACACTTCAGACCCGATTTCCTAGTGCAAAATGGCTGGGCCGACACCTCAGCTCGTGGGGCCCCGTGCAGACTCTGCGACATAGGAGCCTGAGCTCCAGCCAACCTGGCCCTCGAGAGCTCCGCCCCCTCCCTCCCGCTGATGCTGACAGGATCCCTACACAGCAGCCCGGCCCACAACCCGCAGGGGAGCACACACTCTCACCTCTCCATTCTCTGATCAAAATATAAAGTTTTCCTTTGCTTCTGAACCAAAGTCAGTCTCGATCTGTTGGCTCCAATGACACTGGGCAGGGAGACCCTTGTTGGGGCCCACTCTGCAGGATCAGTAACAGAATTTGAGAACATTGTAACTTCAATGAACAGATGTGTGAGCCAAACTGTAATTAACATAGAGCAGTGTATAAGGCTCGTGTAAAATAAGATGTTTCTAACACTTCCATTTGATATTTCCATCACTTTATTATAAGCAAGTTCAGTGGAGGGGTTTGTCTTATTTGTCAGGTCAACAGTAGAGAAATGCAGTGATTTCTTTCCAAGGATGTACATCTAATAATCTTGGTTGAAGTTTCAACCTTGTTTGGAATGATTTTCCATTGAAAATGATACCTCTCTTTCAGCTCCTAGATTTCTGAGAAGTATAAAATCTTATATTTTTTATTACCAAAGGGGAAAGGTGGGAGGAGGGATAAATTAACAGTTTCAGATTAACATATACACACTGCTATGTATAAAATATATCATCAACAAGGAACTACTGTATAGCACAGGGAACTATACTCAATATTTTGTAATGACCCCTGAGGGGAAATAACCTGAAAAACAATAGATATCTATATCGACATCATCTATCAACTACAGATAAAATGGAAACTAAAGGAGGCCGATGGTGAGCGTTTCTGAACCTAAAGACTTCAATCATCTAAAGTTCGGACTCTGCCTACGGCCCAAGTCCCTTAATGAACACACATGTACCAGTAGCTTAAAAATTCCCCAGATTGGAGTTCGGGGAGACACTGATTTGGAAAAATCCCTTGTGTTCTCCTTACATACACGGGACCTTTCCTACAGCTAAAACATGCCTGTGACACCCAGAAGATGGAACACGGTTGGATCAGGAAGATTTTGGAAAAGGCACCAAAACGCCTAATTTCCTGGTTGTTGGGTTCACCCCTCCAGCCTTTTTCCTTAAAATCTCCCCACTAGAGGATGTCAGCACCTTCAACATCCAGTTGCACAGAAATCGGAATTTGTCCAAAGGAAGAAGGGGAAGGAGGAGAAACAAGGAGAGCCAAGCCCTAGATGTTCGGAGAGGCACATGTCACTCTAATTTCCAGTCAGGAAGAAGAATTAAGCAAAGGCTTAGCCTGCCACCGGGAACCAGAGTAGGGCCAGAAGCAAATGAGAGTTTCTGCGGAAAGCTCCCAAAAAAGAGAGTTGAAAAATGGAGCTCAGGGGCACTGCAATTCACAAATATGCAGAGTTATAAATGATAACTCTCGTCCACAAATATATTGAGGGAAGGCAACGAAGAGGATTTGAAATCAAGGCAGAATTGCAGGAAACAGATTTCAGGAGTTAGATTTGAATCACCCCTAAAGCACATGAAAAACATCAAAACGTCGACAATGATGCACTTGGCCAAAAAGAGCATATGCGTTTTTTTCTGAATGAATTCAGGAAAAAACCCATAGGCCCTTTGTGGCCAACCAAGCAAGCCGGAAATGCAATTCAGCACTACAAAGAAGTCTGACTTCCCATCGGTCAAAATGGCCTTGCTAAAAAAGTGTAAAAACAAGAAATGCAGGAGAGGCCAGGGAGGAAAGGGAGCCTTGTTACACTGATGGGTGGGGTATAAATTGCCAATGATGACTCTGGAGAAGGGTATGGTGTTTCCTAAAACATCTAAAAAACACAGCTAGAGAGAAAGGGGCACATCCACTCATGGGCGTATAAATTGGGAAAACTAAAAATCAGCAAGACACAGGCACCCCAAACATTAGGGCTGCTCTGTAGACAAGAACCTCCACTTAATTCCACCTTAAATATGCAAGGAAAGAGAAAAATGGATAAAGAAGTTGTGGTCCATATGTACAATTGTATATCACTCGGGCGTGAGATAAATATTATAAGGCTGGTAGCAGCATGATGACTGGATTTAGGTAGGACTATTCTAAGTGAAATAAGTCACACAGAAAAAGACACTTATCATAAGATATCACTAACAGAGGGAATGTAAAAACTGCTACACTTGAACGGAATAACAAAACAGAACAGAGTCACACATTAAGAAAACATACTATGGTTGCTTAACGGGAAAGGTGAGGTGGGGTGATGCATAAAACAAGGATTTCAAATTAGCTCAGATAACGTTCCATAAATCCAATATGTAATAGACAAGACCTACTCCTTGCTCAGTGAACTGGACTCAACACCCCCTATTCACCGCTCAAGAACATATATGACTAGTAAGAATCGTAAAACCTATGTACTGATATCTCTCTGGAAGTGAGTCAAGTGGGTGTAAAGCGGCATAAACACAGCCGTGAAAAGCAGCTAAACCCCATTATAAAAATAAATTACTTTGAAAAACCCATGAAACAACGACAGTGAAAGAGAGAGAAATTCTTACACAATGCGTTCAGGGGCTGTGATGCAACCTGGATTGACCATATCTAGACGCACAGCTGGATGAGACATAAGGGTGGACACTCTTGGGGCTGAGAGGTTTGGTGAGGTTGGGTGAGCAAACGCAGACCCTTTAAAGTAATACTGCGTGACACCCATCGCATGGGTCCCAAATCTCCAGGTTCAAGGGCATCTTCCTACATCAAAAACATGCATGAGAAACCCAGAAGATGGTACACCATGTGATCGGGAAAGGTTTCTAAAATGCACCTCATTTATCATCTCCTTGTGCTCGGGTTGGCCATTCCAGCCACTTTCCTAGCAATCTCCCTACTTGGAGCATCAGCACCTTTAACCTCCTGTTCCGTACAGGCTTTCAATTTGTCCTGAGGATGAACGGGAAGACGGGGAACCAATGAGAGCCTAGCTCTTGGTGTTGGGACAGGCACAGGTCACTCTACTTTCCCATCAGGAAGAAGAATTAACCACAGGCTCAGCCTGTCCCCCGGAATCAGAACAGAGCCTAAAGCCATCCGGCGCTTTTGTGGCCAGCTCCCAAATACACGAGTTGTAAAATGGAGGTTCAGGGCACTGCAATTCACAAACCTGCAGAGTTATAAATGATAACTCTCGTCCACAAATATATTGAGGGAAGGCAAAGAAGAGGATTTGAAATCAAGGCAGAATTGCAGGAAACAGATTTCAGGAGGTAGATACGAATCGCCTTTAAAGCACATGAAAAGCGGCAAAACGTTGACAATGATGCCCTTGGCCAAAAAGGGCGTATGCGTTTTTTCCTGAATATATTCAGGAAAAAACGCATACGCCCTTTTTGGCCAACCAAGGAACCTGGAAAGGCAAGTCAGCACTACAAAGAAGTCTCGCTTCCCATCGGTCAAAAGGGCCATGCTGAAAAAATTGTCAAAACCAGAAAAGCAGGACAGGCCATGGAGAAATGGGAGCCTTGCTACACTGATGGGCGGGATGTACATTGCCAAGAGCCACTCTGAAGAAGTGTCCGGTGAGTCCTGAAACATCTGAAAAACACAGCTTAGAGAGCATAGGGCACTTCCACTCATGGGGGTATAAATTGGGAAAATTAAAAATCAGCAAGACACAAGCACCCCAAAGTTTAGGGCTGCTCTGTTGACCAGGACCTCCACTTCATTCCACCTTAAATATCCCAGGAAAGAGAAAAATGGATAAAGAAGTTGTGGTCCTTATGTACAATGGAATATCACTCAGCCAGGAAATCAATGTCGTAAGGTTAGTAGCAGCATGATGAGTGGATTTAGGTACGACGATTCTAAGTGAAATAAGTCACACAGAAAAGGACACTTCTCATAAGGTATCACTGATAGAGGGAATGTAAAAACCGTTACACTTGAACTGAATTACAAAACAGAACAGAGTCACACATGCAGAAAACACACTATGGCTGCTTAACGGGAAAGGTGAGGTGGGGTGATACATAAAACAAGGGTATCAAATTAGCTCAGATACCGTTCCATAAACCCAATATGTAGTAGACAAGACCTACTCCTTGCTCAGAGAACTGGACTCAACACGCCCTATTCACCGCACAAGAATATATCTGACTAATAATAATCGTAAAACCTATGTATTGATATCTCTCTGTTAGTGTGTCAAGTGGGTGTAAAGCGGCATAAGCACAGCAGTGAAAAGCAGCTAAACCCCATTATAAAAATAAATTACTTTGAAACACCCATGAAACAAAGACAGTGAAAGAGAGAGAAATTCTTACACAATGCGTTCAGGGGCTGTGATGCAACCTGGATTGACCATATCTAGACGCACAGCTGGATGAGACATAAGGGTGGACACTCTTGGGGCTGAGAGGTTTGGTGAGGTTGGGTGAGCAAACGCAGACCCTTTAAAGTTATACTGCGTGGTACCCATCGCATGGGTCCCAAATCTCCAGGTTCAAGGGCATCTTCCTACATCAAAAACATGCATGAGAAACCCAGAAGATGGTACACCGTGTGATGGGGAAAGGTTTCTAAAACGCACCTCATTTCTCATCTCCTTGTGCCCGGGTTCGCCATTCCAGCTGCTTTACTAGCAAGCTCCCTACTTGGAGCATCAGCACCTTTAACCTCCTGTTCCATACAGGTTGCAATTTGTCCTGAGGATAAACGGGAAGACGTGGAACCAACGAGAGACTAGCTCTTGATGTTGGGACAGGCACAGGTCACTCTATTTTCCCATCAGAAAGAAGAATCAACCACAGGCTCAGCCTGCCCCCCGGAACCAGAACAGGGCCTGAAGCGATTCTGCGATTTTGCGGCCAGCTCCCATAAAAACGAGTTGTAAAATGGAGGTTCAGGGCACTGCAATTCACAAACCTGCAGAGTTATAAATGATAACTCTCGTCCACAAATATATTGAGGGAAGGCAAAGAAGAGGATTTGAAATCAAGGCAGAATTGCAGGAAACAGATTTCAGGAGGTAGATACGAATCGCCTTTAAAGCACATGAAAAGCGGCAAAACGTTGACAATGATGCCCTTGGCCAAAAAGGGCGTATGCGTATTTTCCTGAATATATTCAGGAAAAAACGCATACGCCCTTTTTGGCCAACCAAGCAACCTGGAAAGGCAAATCAGCGCTACAAAGAAGTCTCGCTTCCCATCGGTCAAAAGGGCCATGCTGAAAAAAGTGTCAAAACCAGAAATGCAGGACAGGCCATGGAGAAATGGGAGCCTTGCTACACTGATGGGCGGGATGTAAATTGCCAAGAGCCACTCTGGAGAAGTGTCCGGTGAGTCCTGAAACATCTGAAAAACACAGCTTAGAGAGCATAGGGCACTTCCACTCATGGGGGTATAAATTGGGAAAATTAAAAATCAGCAAAACACAAGCACCCCAAAGTTTAGGGCTGCTCTGTTGACCAGGACCTCCACTTCATTCCACCTTAAATATCCCAGGAAAGAGAAAAATGGATAAAGAAGTTGTGGTCCTTATGTACAATGGAATATCACTCAGCCAGGAAATCAATGTCGTAAGGTTAGTAGCAGCATGATGAGTGGATTTAGGTACGACGATTCTAAGTGAAATAAGTCACACAGAAAAGGACACTTCTCATAAGGTATCACTGATAGAGGGAATGTAAAAACCGTTACACTTGAACTGAATTACAAAACAGAACAGAGTCACACATGCAGAAAACACACTATGGCTGCTTAACGGGAAAGGTGAGGTGGGGTGATACATAAAACAAGGGTATCAAATTAGCTCAGATACCGTTCCATAAACCCAATATGTAATAGACAAGACCTACTCCTTGCTCAGAGAACTGGACTCAACACGCCCTATTCACCGCACAAGAATATATCTGACTAATAATAATCGTAAAACCTATGTATTGATATCTCTCTGTTAGTGTGTCAAGTGGGTGTAAAGCGGCATAAACACAGCAGTGAAAAGCAGCTAAACCCCATTATAAAAATAAATTACTTTGAAACACCCATGAAACAAAGACAGTGAAAGAGAGAGAAATTCTTACACAATGCGTTCAGGGGCTGTGATGCAACCTGGATTGACCATATCTAGACGCACAGCTGGATGAGACATAAGGGTGGACACTCTTGGGGCTGAGAGGTTTGGTGAGGTTGGGTGAGCAAACGCAGACCCTTTAAAGGAATACTGCGTGGTACCCATCGCATGGGTCCCAAATCTCCAGGTTCAAGGGCATCTTCCTACATCAAAAACATGCATGAGAAACCCAGAAGATGGTACACCGTGTGATGGGGAAAGGTTTCTAAAACGCACCTCATTTCTCATCTCCTTGTGCCCGGGTTCGCCATTCCAGCCGCTTTACTAGCAAGCTCCCTACTTGGAGCATCAGCACCTTTAACCTCCTGTTCCGTACAGGTTGCAATTTGTCCTGAGGATAAACGGGAAGACGTGGAACCAACGAGAGACTAGCTCTTGGTGTTGGGACAGGCACAGGTCACTCTATTTTCCCATCAGAAAGAAGAATTAACCACAGGCTCAGCCTTCCCCCCGGAACCCGAACAGGGCCTGAAGCTATTCTGCGATTTTGCCGCCAGCTCCCATAAAAACGAGTTGTAAAATGGAGGTTCAGGGCACTGCAATTCACAAACCTGCAGAGTTATAAATGATAACTCTCGTCCACAAATATATTGAGGGAAGGCAAAGAAGAGGATTTGAAATCAAGGCAGAATTGCAGGAAACAGATTTCAGGAGGTAGATTCGAATCGCCTTTAAAGCACATGAAAAGCGGCAAAACGTTGACAATGATGCCCTTGGCCAAAAAGGGCGTATGCGTTTTTTCCTGAATATATTCAGGAAAAAACGCATACGCCCTTTTTGGCCAACCAAGCAACCTGGAAAGGCAAATCAGCGCTACAAAGAAGTCTCGCTTCCCATCGGTCAAAAGGGCCATGCTGAAAAAAGTGTCAAAACCAGAAATGCAGGACAGGCCATGGAGAAATGGGAGCCTTGCTACACTGATGGGCGGGATGTAAATTGCCAAGAGCCACTCTGGAGAAGTGTCCGGTGAGTCCTGAAACATCTGAAAAACACAGCTTAGAGAGCATAGGGCACTTCCACTCATGGGGGTATAAATTGGGAAAATTAAAAATCAGCAAGACACAAGCACCCCAAAGTTGAGGGCTGCTCTGTTGACAAGGACCTCCACTTCATTCCACCTTAAATATCCCAGGAAAGAGAGAAATGGATAAAGAAGTTGTGGTCCTTATGTACAAAGGAATATCACTCAGCTATGAAATCAATGTCATAAGGCTAGTAGCAGCATGATGAGTGGATTTAGGTACGACGATTCTAAGTGAAATAAGTCACACAGAAAAGGACACTTCTCATAAGGTATCACTGATAGAGGGAATGTAAAAACCGTTACACTTGAACTGAATTACAAAACAGAACAGAGTCACACATGCAGAAAACACACTATGGCTGCTTAACGGGAAAGGTGAGGTGGGGTGATACATAAAACAAGGGTATCAAATTAGCTCAGATACCGTTCCATAAACCCAATATGTAATAGACAAGACCTACTCCTTGCTCCGAGAACTGGACTCAACACGCCCTATTCACCGCACAAGAATATATCTGACTAATAATAATCGTAAAACCTATGTATTGATATCTCTCTGTTAGTGTGTCAAGTGGGTGTAAAGCGGCATAAGCACAGCAGTGAAAAGCAGCTAAACCCCATTATGAAAATAAATTACTTTGAAAAACCCATGAAACAAAGACAGTGAACGAGAGAGGAATTCTTACACAATGCGTTCAGGGGCTGTGATGCAACCTGGATTGACCATATCTAGACCCACAGCTGGATGAGACATAAGGGTGGACACTCTTGGGGCTGAGAGGTTTGGTGAGGTTGGGTGAGCAAACGCAGACCCTTTAAAGTAATACTGCATGGTACCCATCGCATGGGTCCCAAATCTCCAGGTTCAAGGGCATCTTCCTACATCAAAAACATGCATGAGAAACCCAGAAGATGGTACACCGTGTGATGGGGAAAGGTTTCTAAAACGCACCTCATTTCTCATCTCCTTGTGCCCGGGTTCGCCATTCCAGCCGCTTTACTAGCAAGCTCCCTACTTGGAGCATCAGCACCTTTAACCTCCTGTTCCGTAGAGGTTGCAATTTGTCCTGAGGATAAACGGGAAGACGTGGAACCAACGAGAGACTAGCTCTTGGTGTTGGGACAGGCACAGGTCACTCTATTTTCCCATCAGAAAGAAGAATTAACCACAGGCTCAGCCTGCCCCCCGGAACCAGAACAGGGCCTGAATCCATTCTGTGATTTTGCGGCCAGCTCCCATAAAAACGAGTTGTAAAATGGAGGTTCAGGGCACTGCAATTCACAAACCTGCAGTTATAAATGATAACTCTCGTCCACAAATATATTGAGGGAAGGCAAAGAAGAGGATTTGAAATCAAGGCAGAATTGCACGAAACAGATTTCAGGAGGTAGATTCGAATCGCCTTTAAAGCACATGAAAAGCGGCAAAACGTTGACAATGATGCCCTTGGCCAAAAAGGGCGTATGCGTTTTTTCCTGAATATATTCAGGAAAAAACGCATACGCCCTTTTTGGCCAACCAAGCAACCTGGAAAGGCAAATCAGCGCTACAAACAAGTCTCGCTTCCCATCGGTCAAAAGGGCCATGCTGAAAAAAGTGTCAAAACCAGAAATGCAGGACAGGCCATGGAGAAATGGGAGCCTTGCTACACTGATGGGCAGGATGGAAATTGCCAACAGCCACTCTGGAGAAGTGTACGGTGAGTCCTGAAACATCTAAAAAACACAGCTTAGAGAGCATAGGGCACTTCCACTCATGGGGGTATGAATTGGGAAAATGAAAAATCAGCAAGACACAAGCACCCCAAAGTTTAGGGCTGCTCTGTTGACAAGGACCTCCACTTCATTCCACCTTAAATATCCCAGGAAAGAGAAAAATGGGTAAAGAAGTTGTGGTCCTTATGTACAATGGAATATCACTCAGCCAGGAAATCAATGTCAGAAGGCTAGTAGCAGCATGATGAGTGGATTTAGGTACGAAGATTCTAAGTGAAATAAGTCACACAGAAAAGGACACTTCTCATAAGGTATCACTGATAGAGGGAATGTAAAAACCGTTACACTTGAACTGAATTACAAAACAGAACAGAGTCACACATGCAGAAAACACACTATGGCTGCTTAACGGGAAAGGTGAGGTGGGGTGATACATAAAACAAGGGTATCAAATTAGCTCAGATACCATTCCATAAACCCAATATGTAATAGACAAGACCTACTCCTTGCTCAGAGAACAGGACTCAACACGCCCTATTCACCGCACAAGAATATATCTGACTAATAATAATCGTAAAACCTATGTATTGATATCTCTCTGTTAGTGTGTCAAGTGGGTGTAAAGCGGCATAAACACAGCAGTGAAAAGCAGCTAAACCCCATTATAAAAATAAATTACTTTGAAACACCCATGAAACAAAGACAGTGAAAGAGAGAGAAATTCTTACACAATGCGTTCAGGGGCTGTGATGCAACCTGGATTGACCATATCTAGACTCACAGCTGGATCAGACATAAGGGTGGACACTCTTGGGTCTGAGAGGTTTGGTGAGGTTGGGTGAGCAAATGCAGACCCTTTATAGTAATACTGCATGGTACCCATCGCATGGGTCCCAAATCTCCAGGTTCAAGGGCATCTTCCTACATCAAAAACATGCATGAGAAACCCAGAAGATGGTACACCGTGTGATGGGGAAAGGTTTCTAAAACGCACCTCATTTCTCATCGCCTTGTGCCCGGGTTCGCCATTCCAGCCGCTTTACTAGCAAGCTCCCTACTTGGAGCATCAGCACCTTTAACCTCCTGTTCCGTACAGGTTGCAATTTGTCCTTAGGATAAACGGGAAGACGTGGAACCAACGAGAGACTAGCTCTTGGTGTTGGGATAGGCACAGGTCACTCTTTTTTCCCATCAGAAAGAAGAATTAACCACAGGCTCAGCCTGCACCCTGGAACCAGAACAGGGCCTGAAGCCATCCTGCGCTTTTGCGGCCAGCTCCCAAAAAAGCGAGTTGTAAAATGGAGGTTCAGGGCACTGCAATTCACAAACCTGCAGAGTTATCAATGATAACTCTCGTCCACAAATATATTGAGGGAAGGCAAAGAAGAGGATTTGAAATCAAGGCAGAACTGCAGGAAACAGATTTCAGGAGGTAGATTCGAATCGCCTTTAAAGCACATGAAAAGCGGCAAAACGTTGACAATGATGCCCTTGGCCAAAAAGGGCGTATGCGTTTTTTCCTGAATATATTCAGGAAAAAATGCATACGCCCTTTTTGGCCAACCAAGCAACCTGGAAAGGCAAATCAGCGCTACAAAGAAGTCTCGCTTCCCATCGGTCAAAAGGGCCATGCTGAAAAAAGTGTCAAAACCAGAAACGTAGGACAGGCTATGGAGAAATGGGAGCCTTGCTACACTGATGGGCGGGATGTAAATTGCCAACATTCACTCTGGAGAAGTGTACGGTGTGTCCTGAAACATCTGAAAAACACAGCTTAGAGAGCATAGGGCACTTCCATTCATGGGGGTATGAATTGGGAAAATGAAAAATCAGCAAGACACAAGCCACCCAAAGTTTAGGGCTGCTCTGTTGACCAGGACCTCCACTTCATTCCACCTTAAATATCCCAGGAAAGAGAAAAATGGATAAAGAAGTTGTGGTCCTTATGTACAATGGAATATCACTCAGCCAGGAAATCAATGTCGTAAGGTTAGTAGCAGCATGATGAGTGGATTTAGGTACGACGATTCTAAGTGAAATAAGTCACACAGAAAAGGACACTTCTCATAAGGTATCACTGATAGAGGGAATGTAAAAACCGTTACACTTGAACTGAATTACAAAACAGAACAGAGTCACACATGCAGAAAACACACTATGGCTGCTTAACGGGAAAGGTGAGGTGGGGTGATACATAAAACAAGGGTATCAAATTAGCTCAGATACCGTTCCATAAACCCAATATGTAATAGACAAGACCTACTCCTTGCTCCGAGAACTGGACTCAACACGCCCTATTCACCGCACAAGAATATATCTGACTAGTAATAATCGTAAAGCCTATGTATTGATATCTCTCTGTTAGTGTGTCAAGTGGGTGTAAAGCGGCATAAACACAGCAGTGAAAAGCAGCTAAACCTCATTATAATAATAAATTACTTTTAAAAACCCATGAAACAAAGACAGTGAAAGAGAGAGAAATTCTTACACAATGCGTTCAGGGGCTGTGATGCAACCTGGATTGACCATACCTAGACACACAGCTGGATGAGACATAAGGGTGGACACTCTTGGGGCTGAGAGGTTTGGTGAGGTTGGGTGAGCAAACGCAGACCCTTTAAAGTAATACTGCGTGGAACCCATCGCATGGGTCCCAAATCTCCAGGTTCAAGGGCATCTTCCTACATCGAAAACATGCATGAGAAACCCAGAAGATGGTACACCATGTGATGGGGAAAGGTTTCTAAAACGCACCTCATTTCTCATCTCCTTGTGCCCGGGTTCGCCATTCCAGCCGCTTTACTAGCAATCTCCCTACTTGGAGCATAAGCACCTTTAACTTCCTGTTTCGTACAGGTTGCAATTTGTCCTGAGGATGAACGGGAAGACGTGGAACCGATGAGAGACTAGCTCTTGGTTTTGGGACAGGCACAGGTCACTCTATTTTCCCATCAGGAAGAAGAATTAACCACAGGCTCAGCCTGCGCCCCGGAACAAGAACAGGGCTTGAAACCATCCTGCGCTTTTGCGGCCAGCTCCCAAAAAAGCGAGTTGAAAAATGGAGCTCAGGGGCACTGCAACTCAAAACCTGCAGAGTTATAAATGATAACTCTCGTCCACAAATATATTGAGGGAAGGCAACGAAGAGGATTTGAAATCAAGGCAGAATTGCAGGAAACAGATTTCAGGAGGTAGATACGAATCGCTTTTAAAGCACATGAAAAGCGGCAAAACGTCGACAATGATGCCTTTGGCCAAAAAGGGCGTATGCTTTTTTTCCTGAATATATTCAGGAAAAAACGCATACGCCCTTTTTGGCCAACCAAGCAACCTGGAAAGGCAAATCAGTGCTACAAAGCATTCTCGCTTCCCATCGGTCAAACGGACCATGCTGAAAAAAGTGTCAAAACCAGAAATGCAAGACAGGCCATGGAGAAATGGGAGCCTTGCTACGCTGATGGGCCGGATGTAAATTGCCAACAGCCACTCTGGAGAAGTGTACGGTGTGTCCTGAAACATCGAAAAAATACAGCTTAGAGAACATAGGGCACTTCCACTCATGGGCGTATAAATTGGGAAAATTAAAAATCAGGAAGACACAGGCACCCCAAAGTTTAGGGCTGCTCTGTTGACAAGAACCTCCACTTCATGACACCTGAAATATCCCAGGAAAGAGAAAAATGGATAAAGAAGTGGTGGTCCTTATGTACAATGGAATAACACTCAGCCATGAAATCAATGTCATAAGGCTAGTAGCAGCATGATGAGTGGATTTAGGTACGACGATTCTAAGTGAAATAAGTCACACAGAAAAAGACACTTATCATAAGCTATCACTTATAGAGGGAATGTAAAAACCGCTACACTTGAACTGAATTACAAAGCAGAACAGAGTCACACGTTTAGAAAACACACTATGGCTGCTTAACGGGAAAGGTGAGGTGGGGTGATGCATAAAACAAGGGTTTCAAATTATCTGAGATACCGTTCCATAAACCCAATACGTAATAGACAAGAACTACTCCTTGCTCAGAGAACAGGACTCAACACACCCTATTCACCGCAAAAGAATATATTTGATTAGTAGTAATCTTAAAACCTATGTATTGATATCTCTCTGTTAGTGTGTCAAGTGGGTGTAAAGCCGCATAAACACAGTAGTGAAAAGCAGCTAAACCCCATTCTAAAAATAAATTACTTTTAAAAACCCATGATACAAAGACAGTGAAAGAGAGAGAAATTCTTACACAATTCGTTCAGGGGCTGTGATGCAACCTGGATCGACCATATCTAGACCCACAGCTGGGTGAGACATAAGGGTGGACACTCTTGCGGCTGAGAGGTTTGGTGAGGTTGGATGAGCAAACGCAGACCCTTTAAAATAATACTGCGTGACACCCATCGCATGGGTCCCAAATCTCCAGGTTCAAGGGCATCTTCCTACATCAAAAACATGCATGAGAAACCCAGAAGATGGTACACCATGTGATCGGGAAAGGTTTCTAAAATGCACCTCATTTCTCATCTCCTTGTGCTCGGGTTCGCCATTCCAGCCACTTTCCTAGCAATCTCCCTACTTGGAGCATCAGCACCTTTAACCTCCTGTTCCGTACAGGTTGAAATTTGTACTGAGGATGAACGGGAAGAGGGGGAACCAATGAGAGACTAGATCTAGGTGTTGGGACAAGCACAGGTCACTCTATTTTCCCTTCAGAAAGAAGAATTAACCACAGGCTCAGCCTGCCCCCCGGAAGTAGAACAGGGCCTGAAGCAATCCTGCGCTTTTGCTGCCAACTCCCAAAAAATCGAGTTGAAAAATGGAGCTCAGGGGCACTGCAATTCACAAACCTGCAGAGTTATCAATGATAACTCTCGTCCACAAATATATTGAGGGAAGCCAACGAAGAGGATTTGAAAGCAAGGCAGAATTGCAGAAACAGACCTAAGGAGGTAGATTCGAATCGCCTTTAAAGCAAATGAAAAGCGGCAAAACGTTGACAATGATACCCTTGGCCAAAAAGGGCGTATGCGTTTTTTCCTGAATATATTCAGGAAAAAACGCATACGCCCTTTTTGGCCAACCAAGCAACCTGGAAAGGCAAATCAGCGCTACAAAGAAGTCTCGCTTCCCATTGGTCAAAAGGGCCATGCTGAAAAAAGTGTCAAAACCAGAAATGCAGGACAGGCCGTGGAGAAATGGGAGCCTTGCTACACTGATGGGCGGGATGTAAATTGCCAAGAGCCACTCTGGAGAAGTGTCCGGTGTGTCCTGAAACATCTAAAAAACACAGCTTAGAGAGCATAGGGCATTTCCACTCATGGGCGTATAAATTGGGAAAACTAAAAATCAGCAAGACATAGGCACACCAAAGTTTAGGGCTGCTCTGTTGACAAGAACCTCCTCTTCATTACACCTTAAATATCCCAGGAAATAGGAAAATGGATAACGATGTTGTGGTCCTTATGTACAATGGAATATCACTCAGCCATGAAATCAATGTCATAAGGCTATTAGCAGCATGATGATTGGATTTATGTTCGACGATTCTAAGTGAAATAAGTCACACAGAAAAAGACACTTATCATAAGATATCACTTGTAGAGGGAATGTAAAAACCGTTACACTTGAACTGAATTACAAAACAGAACAGAGTCACACATGCAGAAAACACACTATGGCTGCTTAACGGGAAAGGTGAGGTGGGGTGATGCATAAAACAAGGGTTTCATATTAGCTCAAATACCGATCCATAAACCCAATATGTAATAGACAAACCTACTCCTTGCTCAGTGAAGTGGATGCAACACCCCCTATTCAACGAACAAGAATATATCTGACTAGTAAAAATCTTAAAACCTATGTATTGATTTCTCTCTGTAAGTGAATCAAGTGGGTGTAAAGGGGCATAAACACAGCAGTGAAAATCAGGTAAACCCCATTATAAAAATAAATTACTTTAAAATCCGAAAAAACAGAGACAGTGATAGAGGGAGAAATTTTTACATAATTCGTTCCGGGGCTGTGATGCAACCTGGTGTGACCATATCTAGACCCACAGCTGGATGAGAAATAAAGCTGGACCCTCTTGGGGCTGAAGGTCTCTTTCCCTATTTACCAGATTGGGAACGTAGAAAGGCTGCCACCCTCTGGCCGTTACCTGCAAAAGCAGCTTTAAAACCTGTGCTAATGGTCACTTCATATGAACAAGTACTTCAGGGCTGTAAATGAAACGTGCCCTCAAAATGTCTTGAGGGAGGTAATGGCCAAAAATTTTCAAAATGTGACACTTACTTTAAGAAAACACTTTGAAGAACTAAGCTGTAATCACAGTTTGATAAATAAAAAGGGCATGCTTTAAAGCTCAATTTCAACAGATTATGGGACACATGCAAATTCAACCACAGATAGGTATCAGCTCGCACCTGTTAGAATAACCATCAGCAAGAAAACTACAAACAATAAATATTGAAGGTGTTTTGGAGAAATGCATACCCTCAATTTTAAGTGGGACGTAACCTGGAAAGAGCCACTAATGAGAACTGAATGGTGGTGCCTTTAAAACATACACACTGAGCTACCATATGATACAGCAAGCCCACTCCTTGGCCTATAACATAAGAAGATATAACTGGAAAGACACAGGCAAGCAAATGTGCATTGCAGCAGTATTACAATAGCCAAGACATGGAGGCAACCAGAAAGTCCATCAAGAGGTGCGTGGCCAAAGAAGAACTGGTACACGTACAGATGGAATATTAGCCAGGGAAAAAAATGAAACAATGCCATTTGCAGCACCATGTATGATTCTTGAGGTAATCAGGCAAATTGTACTAAGTCAGAAAGCAAAAGACACATATCCTATAATATCACTTATAGGTCTTAGCTAAAAATTGATACCAATGAAGATATTTCCACAGAGAAATGCAATCACAGATTCATTAAACAAACTTATGGTTCACCAAATGGAAAGGTGTGAGGATTGGATACATTAGGATATTGGGGTTAAGATAGATATAGAAACACATGTGAAATATGTAATCACCAAAGATCTACGTAATACCAAGACAAGACTACTCAACATTGTGTCATAACCTACATGGGAAAATGATCCAAAGAAGAATAGATATATGTATATGTTTAAAAGAACCACATCTTTCACACCTAGAAGAAACAAAACATTTTAATTAAATTTGCTCTGACAAAAAATAAAAATTAAATTAAAAAAAGAACAAGAAGTAATGAGACATAAACTTAAGGGGCTATTTGCTGGCACATTGCATTCTAATTTACAACCAGAACATGACTTCCATTAAGGCTCTGTCATCACTAATAAAGCAGCTTTATAAGCAATGTTGAAGGTAGCTTAAAAGAAGTCTCACTAATTATTGATAGTAACAAGGAAACAAAGAAAAGTAAAAATCTCACTGCAAAAAGTATACATAGGGTAAGGATAGTAGATCAAACACTTATTAAACTTCTGTAAAGAATAAAAGACAACAGTAGTATGTTTTTTTAAAAAGAGAGGGCCCAAATAAATCTGAAATGAAAGAGATGATGTTACAACGGACACCACAGAAATACAAAGTATCCTAAGATACACACAGGGTAACTCAGGGCTCAGACTGGACGGAGCCCACTCTCCAGTCCCCTGTACATGACTTACAGGAGCCTCAGGAACTGAGGAGGGGGTCCCTGAGGAGAGGCTCAAGATAGAATATGGTAGACATTAACATGACTGCATTCATCTTAAACATGCCTGAACTACATTCACACGAGATGATTTTGTCCTGTATGTACATCGGCACCTCTAGTTGGAACTGCAGATCTTTGGCTTCAACACCTCTACTGACAACATTAGCGTCACCTGCTGTGGACCGTCTCCTATAGGATTTCTAGAATCACAAAACATCGAAGCTTCACAGGACCCAGAGTCTGTGCAACTCCACACAGAGTCTCAGAGTCTCAACTCCACTCAGATACTCCACTCTTGGAGGGCACACACAAAGTAGTGTGCACATCAGGACCCAGGGGAAGGAGCAGTGACCCTGTAGGAGCATGACCAGAACTACCTGCTACTTTTAGAGGGTCTCCTGCAGAGGCAGGTGGTGGCTGTGGCTGTGGCTCACCGTGAGGACAACGACACTGGCAGCAGAAGTTCTGGGAAATACTCCTTGGTGTGAGCCCTCCCAGAGTCCGCCATTAGCCCCACCAAGAGCAAGGTAGGCTCCAGGGCTGGGTCGCCTCAGGCCAAACAACCAACAGGGAGGGAACCCAGCCCCATGCATCAGCAGACAAGTGGATTAAACTTTTTATTAAAGTTTTATTTAATCCATAGACAAGCGGATTAAAGCTCTGCCCACCAAAGCAACACCCAGCTCTACCCACCACCAGTCCCTCCCATCAGGAAGCTTGCACAAGCCTCTAAGATAGACTCATCCACCGGAGAGCAGACAGCAGAAGCAAGAAGAACTACAATTCTGCAGCCTGTGGAAGGAAAACCACATTCACAGAAAGATAGACAAAATGAAAAGGCAGAGGACTTTATACCAGATCAAGGAACAAGATAAAACCCCAGAAAAAAAAACAAAATGAGGTGGAGATAGGGAACCTTCCAGAAAAAAAATTCAGAATAATGATAGTGAAGTTGAGCCAAGACCTTGGAAAAAGAAAGGAGGCAAAGATCGAGAAGATGCAAGAAATGTTTAACAAAGACCTAGAAGAATTAAGGAACAAACACCTAGAAGAATTAAAGAACAAACAAACAGAGGTGAACAATGGAATAACTGAAATGAAAAATACACTAGAAGGAATCAGTAGCAGAATAACTGTGGCAGAAGAACGGATAAGTGACCTGGAAGACAGAAAGGTGGAAATCACTGCCATGGAACAGAATAAAGAAAAAGAATGAAAATAAACGAAGACACCCCAAGAGTCCTCTGGGACAACATTAAACGCAACAACATTCGCATTATAGGGGTCCCAGAAGGAGAAGAGAGAGAGAAAGGACCCGAGAATATATTTAAAGAGATAATGGTCAAAAACTTCCCTAGCATGGGAAAAGAAATAGCCACCCAAGTCCAGAAGCACAGAGTGTCCCAGGCAGGATAAACCAAAGGAGAAAAATGACAAGACACACAGTAATCAAATTGACAAAAATTAACGACAAAGAAAAATGATTGAAAGCAGCAAGGGAAAAATGACAAATAACATACAAGGGAACTCCCATAAGGATAACAACTGATTTCTCAGCAGAAAATCTACAAGCCAGAAGGAAGTGGCATGATAAATTTAAAGTGATGAAAGGGAAGAACCTACAACCAAGAGTACTCCACCCTGCAAAGAGCTCATTCAGATTTGATGGAGAAATCAAAAGCCTTACAGACAAGCAAAAGCTAAGAGAATTCAGCACCATGAAACCAGCTCTACACCAAATGCTAAAGGAACTTCTCTAAGTGGGAAACACAAGAGAAGAAAAGGACCCACCAAGACAAACCCATAACAATTAAGAAAATAGTAGTAGGAACATACATATCGATAATTACCTTAAACGTGAATGCACTACATGTTCCAACCAAAAGACACAGGCTCGCTGAATGGATACAAAAACAAGACCCATATATATGCTGTCTACAAGAGATCCATTTCAGACCTAGGGACACATACAGACTCAAAGTGAGGCGATGGAAAAATATATTCTATGCAAATGAAAATCAAAAGAAAGCTGGAGTAGCAATACTCATATCAGATAAAATAGACTTTAAAATAAAGAATGTTACAAGAGACAAGGAAAGGCACTACATAATGGTCAGGGGATCAATCCAAGAAGAAGATATAACAATTATAAATATATATGTACCCAAAATAGGAGCAGCTCAATGTATAAGGCAACTGCTAACAGCTATAAAAGAGGAAATCGACAGTAACACAATAATAGCGGGGGACTTTAACAGCTCACTTACACCAGTGGAGATCAGCCAGACAGAAAATTAATAAGGAAACACAAGCTTTAAATGACACAATAGACCAGATAGAGTTAATTGATATTTATAGGACATTCCATCCAAAAACAGCAGATTACACGTTCTTCTCAACTGCACACGGAACATTCTCCAGGATAGATCACATCTTGGGTCACAGATAAAGCCTCAGTAAATTTAAGAAAACTGAAATCATATCAAGCAGCTGTTCCGACCACAATGCTATGAGATTAGAAATCAATTACACGGAAAAAACCGTAAAAAACACAAACACATGGAGGCTAAACAATACGTTACTAAATAACCAAGAGATCACTGAAGAAATCAAAGAGGAAATCAAAAACTACCTAGAGACAAATGACAACAAAAACACGATGATCCAAAACCTATGGGATGCAGCAAAAGGAGTTCTAAGAGGGAAGTTTATAGCAATACAAGCCTACCTCAAGAAACAAGAAAAATCTCAAATAAACAATCTAACCTTACACCTAGAGGAACTAGAGAAAGAAGAACAAAACCCAAAGTTAGTAGAAGGAAAGAAATCATAAAGATCAGAGCAGAAATAAATGAAATAGAAACAAAGAAAACGAAAGCAAAGATCAATAAAACTAAAAGCTGGTTCTTTGAGAAGATAAGCAAAAATGATCAACCTTTAGCCGGACTCCAGAAAAAGAGGGAGAGGACGCAAATCAACAAAATTAGAAGTGAAAAAGCAGAAGTTATAACAGACACCACAGGAATACAAAGCATCCTAAGAGACTACTACAAGCAACTCTAGGCCAATAAAATGGACAATCTGGAAGAAATGGACAAATTCTTAGAAAGGGATAACCTTCTAAGACTGAACCAGGAAGAAATAGAAAATATGAACAAACCTATCACAAGCAATGAAATTGAAACTGTGATTAAAAATCTTCCAACAAACAAAAGTCCAGAACCAGATGGCATCACAGGTGAATTCTATCAAACATTTAGAGCAGAGCTAACACCCAACCTTCTCAAATTCTTCAAAACAATTGCAGCGGAAGGAACACTCCCAAACTCATTCTATGAGACCACCATCACCCTGATACCAAAATCAGACAGAGATACTACAAGGAAAGAAAATTATAGACCAATATCACTGATGAATATAGATGTAAAAATCCTCAACAAAATACTAGCAAACAGAATCGAACAACACATGAAAAGGATCATACACCATGATCAAGTGGGGTTTATCCCAGGGATGCGAGGATTCTTCAATATACACAAATCAATGTGATACACCATATTAACAAATTGTAGAATAAAACCATATGATCATCTCAATAGATGAAGGAAAAGATTTTGAGAAAATTCAACACTCATTTACGATAAAAACTCTGCAGAGTGTGGGCATAGAGGGAAACTACCTCAACATAATAAAGGCCATATATGACAAACCCACAGCAAACAACATTCTCAATGGTGAAAAACTGAAAGCGTTTCCTCTAAGATCAGGAACAAGACGAGGATGTCCACTCTCACCACTGCTATTCAACATAGTTTTGGAAGTCCTAGCCATGGCAATCAGAGAAGAAAAAGAAATAAAAGGAATACAAAAAGGAAAAGAAGAAGTAAAATTGTCACTGTTTGCAGATGACATGATATCATAGATAGAGAATCCTAAAGATGCCACCAGAAAACCACTGGAGCTAATCAATGAATTTGGTAAAGTTGCAGGATACAAAATTAATGCACAGAAATTGCTTGCATTCCTATACACTAACAATGAAAGATCAGAAAGAGAAATTAAGGAAACAATCCCATTACCACTGCAACAAAAAGAATAAAATACCTAGGAATAAACCTACCTAAGGAAGTAAAAGACCTGTACTCAGAAAACTATAAGACACTGATGAAAGAAATCAAAGATGATATAAACAGATGGAGACATATACCATGTTCTCGGATTAGAAGAATCAATATTGTGAAAATGACTATACTACCCAAAGCAATCTACAGATTCAATGCAATCCCGATCAAAATACCTTTGGCATTTTCTACAGAACAAGAAAAAAAAAATCTTAAAATTTGTAGGGAGACACAAAAGACCCTGGATAGCCAAAGCAGTCTTGAGGGGGGAAAAAAAGAGCTGGAGGAATCAGACTTCCAGACTTCAGACTATATTGCAAAGCTACAGTAATCAAGATAATATGGTACTGACACAAGAACAGAAATATAGGTCAATAGAACAGGATAGAAAGCACAGAGATAAACCCACGTACCTATGGTTCACTAATCTATGACAAAGGAGGCAAGGGTATACAATGGAGAAAAGACAGTGTCTTCAGCAAGTGGTGCTGGGAAAAATGGACAGCTACATGTAAAAGAATGAAATTAGAACACTCCCTAACACCATACACAAAAAATAAACTCAAAATGGATTAGAGACCAAAATGTAAGACCGGACACTATAAAACTCTTAGAGGAAAACATAGGAAGAATACTCTTTGACATAAATCACAGCAAGATCTTTTTTGATCCACCTCCTAGAGTAATGGAATAAAAAAAAATAAACATATGGGAGCAAATGAAACCTAAAAGCTTTTGCAAAGCAAAGGAAACTACAAACAAGACGAAAAGACAACCCTCACAATGGGAGAAAATATTTGCAAACGAATCAATGGACAAAGGATTAATCTCCAATGTATATAAACAGCTCATGCAGCTCAACAGTAAAAAAACAAACAACCCAATCCAAAAATGGGCAGATGACGTAAATAGACATTTGTCCCAAGAAGACATACAGATGACCAAGAAGCACATGAAAAGCTGCTCAACATCACTAATTATTAGAGAAATATAAACCAAAACTACAATGAGGTATCGCCTCACACGAGTTAGAATGGGCATCATCAGAAAATCTACAAGCAACAAATGCTGGAGAGGGTGTGGAGAAAAGGGAACCCTCTTACACTATTTGTGGGAATGTAAATTGATGCAGTCACGATGGAGAACAGTATGGAGGTTCCTTAAGAAACTAAAAATAGAATTACCATATGACCCAGCAATCCCACTACTGGCCATATACCCAGAGAAAACCATAATTCAAAAAGACATATTCACCACAATATTCATTGCAGCACTATTTACAATAGCCAGGTCATGGAAGCAACCTAAATGCCCATAGACAGACGAACAGAAAAGATGTGCTACATATATAAAATAGAATATTACTCAGCCATAAAAAGGAATGAAATTGGGTCATTTGTAGAGACGTGGATAGATCTAGAGACTGTCATACAGAGTGAAGTAAGTCAGAAAGAGAAAAACAAATATCGTATATTAACGCATACATGTGGAACCTAGAAAAATGGTAAAGATGAACCGGTTTGCAAGGCAGAAATAGAGACACAGATGTAGAGAACAAATGTATGGACACCAAGGGGGGAAAGTGGCAGGGTGGTGGTGGTGGGATGAATTGCGAGCCTGGGATTGACATATATACACTTATATGTATAAAATAGGTTACCAATAAGAGCCTGCTGTATAAAAAAATGAATAAAATAAATTCAAAAATTAAAAAATAAGTAATACTTAAAAAAATAAAACAGAAAAAAAGTTCTGTCCTTCCCATAGACGTATTTATATGAATGAATTATTTCCATGCTTATATCCATAAATACAAAAAGAGGAATAAAACTTACCTTGAACCAAAAAAGAAAAAAAAAAAAAACAGAACCCACTGGTCATACAGAGGAAAACCCTATCAGGGCACTTGCTCCAGGGGTAAACAATTCTGAAGTTGGTCACAGGTGGGGAATCATCTCCCATGCAGCCAGCAGCCCCCACACGAGGAGCGTCCTCATTGCAAAGCTGGGGGACCGTGAGGAGGCATCTCTGAGTAAACGTGAGCTGAGCCCCAGGCCAGCTGCTGCTGAACTTTTCCCACCCTTCCCAGGTAAAACACCTGAATGTGTGCAAAGACTTTAAAAACTAGAGGAAGGGGCTTGGAGTCACACCAGCGACAGCACGCAGGCCGACTTGGTGCCTGCAGGCCAGCCAGGATGGTCCTGGCCCCGGGCGCTCGTCTGGAAGCTTTCCATTTCCCTGCCTGAGGTACCCCTCCTGTCCCGGCCCCCACTGCTTTTTTCCTTCCTCACCTCTGCCCGGGGAGAAATTCCAGCAGCAAGTATGGGTGACACATCCTCTTCTTTAGCAGGTGGCAGCCCGGCAACTCCTGCAGAAAGTCCAGCAGAGCCCCAGTCACACTGGGCCACTCATAGAGCCGTGGGCCCTACTCCCTCCCACCAGCCCAACCCCGAGACTGCTGACGGGGCAGAGAATATGGCGTCAGGCACAGCTGCAGAGGCTTTTGCTGCCTGGAGGGGTGTTTATATTGACCTCAACCCAGGCACACCTGGGAAGGGCTGGCCGGCCGGGTCAGGCTGCCCAGGTCAGCCAATCCTCGCCCCTCAGGGGCTCAGAGTTGCAGGAAATGGGCCTTGCTGCACCGGCCAGATCCAAGGAACAGGTGTAGGGTCCCGAGAGTCAGGATAGATAAGGGGCGGCAGCCCTGGCTTGTTTTCGAATCATTTTATCTGGTCCATGAGTGGGAGACAACTTCAAGAAGACCCTCTGCTAATGAGAGGAACCCAGGAGTCAGGGAGAGGAGGGGTGGTGGGTGGAGACAGAGGCCTGGTGCCCCGGCTGCAGTGGAAGCCCCTGGAAGACCAGGCAGAGGGAGGCCGCACAGAGTGAAGCCTAGGGTCACAGACCTGTTGGAGCTGCTGTTTGTTAGTTCAAGCTCTGCTCTGAGGTGCTCTGTGTCAGCTCTGAGTGACAGGGGTGCTGGGGGTGCTCTGCAATGAGGGCTATGTGCACGGTTCCTGTGTGCCCAGCCCTGCCGGGGTACCTGTCCACGGGAGCTCCATATCCAGGGAGGGGCCTGCCCACGAGAGCCCCGTGGGCTGCTGCGTACCTGCCCAGGTGAGCTCCATATCCTGGGAGGGGCCTGACCACAAGAGCCCCGTGGGCTTCTGGGGACCTGGTAGAGGACGCCAGGACAGTCAGTGAAGCCACAGAGGATATACATCTAGTAGTTCCTAATTCCTACACCCTGCTGGTCATTCTACCATCCACCAGGACATGGCATTCTGTATTAGACTTCAATGATGCCTTCTTCTGTATTCCATTTTAGTCCCAGAGTCACAAGAAATTTTGCCTGTGAGTGGCAGGACTCAACCTACAACAAAAACAATACTGCTGGGCCGTCCTGCCCCAGGGGTTCAAAAATTCCCACACCATCTTTAGGGAAACGTTAGCTAAAGACCTAAAAGATCTACCTCTGGAGAAGGGAACCCTCCTTCAATATGCAGATGACATTCTGATCACCAGCCCGACTAAGGAGGCCTCTGAACTACCTAGCCAATAAAAGATAGAAGGTGTCCAAGGAAAAGGCTCAAATATCACAAACTAAGGTGGCCTTCCTGGGCTTCATTCGCACAGAAGGTCGGAGAAGCCCACCCCAGGAAAGGGAAGAAGCCATTTGCAGCCTCACCTTTCCTGAAACTAGAAGACAGCTTAGGGGTTCCTGGGGAGACCGGGGTTTGCTGCATCTGGATCCCTAACTACAGTCTAATAGCTGGGCCTCTATATGAAACACTGAAAGGAAAAGATGATGATCCTTTTGAATAGAATCCAGAAGCGGCCTTTCAAGAATGGAAAGAGCAGTCAATTCAGACCCTGGCCCTGGACCTCCCTAAGTTAGCTAAACCCTTTGACCTTTACATTCCTGGTCCAAGGCGAATCGCCCTTGGAGTATTAGTGCAAAAACTGGGACCACTTGAAATGGAACAATGTAAGAATGCCCTCCAGGCATTGGCCAGCCACCCCATCCGACCAGGATACTGGGGGTATCTAAAAACCTGGAAATCAGCAGCCCGCAAGGCCAGCTCCCTCCTAAGGGAAAAGGACGCCACTTGGTGATCCTAACCACCCACCATGCCCTGAAGTTGCAGGGATTGCTCCGTGGGCACAATGACCTCGAGTGAGGAGGCCCTCCAACACCAACCTCCAGAGAGACAACCTGGGGCAATGGGCCCCCATGACGACTCGTGTGACCATCACTTGACCTGGAGCTTCTCTCAGAAAACAACAAGAGTGTGCCCCAAAAGAGCAGACTATTGCTTACAGGACTTACTGCACCCAGAGCGGAGCTAATAAACTTGGCAGGGGAACCGTAAATAACGCTGCCACCATAGAAAAGCCTACAGACACCGCAGTGACGGCGGCCAATGAGACCGGCTGTACTCCTGGCTACTTCAAAAGGCCGTTGACTGAGTGGCCGTCATGGTCCTGGATCACCACCGGCCCTGGACTGTCTGGGAGTTGAGCAAGCAGGGCTCTGACACCTGGTGCTGTTTGTACGTTAATTCAGTGGCCTAACTAAAGAAAGCACAGACTACTGGTCAGAGCATCTAGGCTGGCAGAAACCATCAGCCTAAGGGGGCCGAACCAATGTGGAGCAGGGTAAAACCGCCCACCCCCCCAGCGTCTCTGCACATCTCTTTCCTGGACCCTTAAAGGTCATTAGAATCTATAAAACTTCCAATGCTGGTGCTCAGGCAGACGAGCAGTGAGGGAGGAGGCCTGCGGACAATCAACCTCACCTGGAGGCTGCTGGGGAGAAGTCCTGCCCCTCCCCCCGGGTATGAGGACACCCAACTCAGCATGAAGCATTTACAGAAGACGTGTCTGCACCCTCAGCGCCCCAAGAATGAGGAATGGGACAAAAGGCAGAGGAGGGCTTTTTCACTGGCAAAGCCCATTAAAAATTCCTGGGAGATAAAAATAGAATCTGGGCAATAAAATAAAGTCTAACCATTTTTTCCTTTGTGCTTTGTCTAATTTCACTTGCTCCTAGGTTTCCACATGCAGAGGTCCCACACCCGACACTTCAGACCCGATTTCCTCGTGCAAAATGGCTGGGCCGACACCTCAGCTCGTGGGGCCCCGTGCAGACTCTGCGACATAGAGCCTGAGCTCCAGCCAACCTGGCCCTCGAGAGCTCCGCCCCCTCCCTCCCGCTGATGCTGACAGGATCCCTACACAGCAGCCCGGCCCACAACCCGCAGGGGAGCACACACTCTCACCTCTCCATTCTCTGATCAAAATATAAAGTTTTCCTTTGCTTCTGAACCAAAGTCAGTCTCGATCTGTTGGCTCCAATGACACTGGGCAGGGAGACCCTTGTTGGGGCCCACTCTGCAGGATCAGTAACAGAATTTGAGAACATTGTAACTTCAATGAACAGATGTGTGAGCCAAACTGTAATTAACATAGAGCAGTGTATAAGGCTCGTGTAAAATAAGATGTTTCTAACACTTCCATTTGATATTTCCATCACTTTATTATAAGCAAGTTCAGTGGAGGGGTTTGTCTTATTTGTCAGGTCAACAGTAGAGAAATGCAGTGATTTCTTTCCAAGGATGTACATCTAATAATCTTGGTTGAAGTTTCAACCTTGTTTGGAATGATTTTCCATTGAAAATGATACCTCTCTTTCAGCTCCTAGATTTCTGAGAAGTATAAAATCTTATATTTTTTATTACCAAAGGGGAAAGGTGGGAGGAGGGATAAATTAACAGTTCCAGACTAACATATACACACTGCTATGTATAAAATATATCATCAACAAGGAACTACTGTATAGCACAGGGAACTATACTCAATATTTTGTAATGACCCCTGAGGGGAAATAATCTGAAAAACAATAGATATCTATATCGACATCATCTATCAACTACAGATAAAATGGAAACTAAAGGAGGCCGATGGTGAGCGTTTCTGAACCTGAAGACTTCAATCATCTAAAGTTCGGACTCTGCCCACGGCCCAAGTCCCTTAATGAACACACATGTACCAGTAGCTTAAAAATTCCCCAGATTGGAGTTCGGGGAGACACTGATTTGGAAAAATCCCTTGTGTTCTCCTTACATACACGGGACCTTTCCTACAGCTAAAACATGCCTGTGACACCCAGAAGATGGAACACGGTTGGATCAGGAAGATTTTGGAAAAGGCACCAAAACTCCTAATTTCCTGGTTGTTGGGTTCACCTCTCCAGCCTTTTTCCTTAAAATCTCCCCACTTGAGGATGTCAGCACCTTCAACATCCAGTTGCACAGAAATTGGAATTTGTCCAAAGGAAGAAGGGGAAGGAGGAGAAACAAGGAGAGCCAAGCCCTAGATGTTCGGAGAGGCACATGTCACTCTACTTTCCAGTCAGGAAGAAGAATTAAGAAAAGGCTTAGCCTGCCACCGGGAACCAGAGTAGGGCCAGAAGCAAATGAGAGTTTCTGTGGAAAGCTCCCAAAAAAGCGAGTTGAAAAATGGAGCTCAGGGGCACTGCAATTCACAAATCTGCAGAGTTATAAATGATAACTCTCGTCCACAAATATATTGAGGGAAGGCAACGAAGAGGATTTGAAATCAAGGCAGAATTGCAGGAAACAGATTTCAGGAGTTAGATTCGAATCACCCCTAAAGCACATGAAAAGCAGCAAAACGTCGACAATGATGCACTTGGCCAAAAAGAGCATATGCGTTTTTTTCTGAATGAATTCAGGAAAAAACCCATAGGCCCTTTGTGGCCAACCAAGCAAGCCGGAAATGCAATTCAGCACTACAAAGAAGTCTGACTTCCCATCGGTCAAAATGGCCTTGCTAAAAAAGTGTAAAAACAAGAAATGCAGGAGAGGCCAGGGAGGAAAGGGAGCCTTGTTACACTGATGGGTGGGGTATAAATTGCCAATGATGACTCTGGAGAAGGGTATGGTGTTTCCTAAAACATCTAAAAAACACAGCTAGACAGAAAGGGGCACATCCACTCATGGGCGTATAAATTGGGAAAACTAAAAATCAGCAAGACACAGGCACCCCAAACATTAGGGCTGCTCTGTAGACAAAAACCTCCACTTAATTCCACCTTAAATATCCAAGGAAAGAGAAAATTGGATAAAGAAGTTGTGGTCCATATGTACAATTGTATATCATTCAGGCGTGAGATAAATATTATAAGGCTGGTAGCAGCATGATGAGTGGATTTAGGTAGGACTATTCTAAGTGAAATAAGTCACACAGAAAAAGACACTCATCATAAGATATCACTAACAGAGGGAATGTAAAAACTGCTACACTTGAACGGAATTACAAAACAGAACAGATTCACACATTAAGAAAACACACTATGGTTGCTTAACGGGAAATGTGAGGTGGGGTGATGCATAAAACAAGGATTTCAAATTAGCTCAGATAACGTTCCATAAATCCAATATGTAATAGACAAGACCTACTCCTTGCTCAGTGAACTGGACTCAACACCCCCTATTCACCGCTCAAAAACATATATGACTAGTAAGAATCGTAAAACCTGTGTATTGATATCTCTCTGGAAGTGAGTCAAGTGGGTGTAAAGCGGCATAAACACAGCCGTGAAAAGCAGCTAAACCCCATTATAAAAATAAATTACTTTTAAAAACCCGTGAAACAAAGACAGTGAAAGAGAGAAATTCTTACAAAATTCGTTCAGGGGCTGTGATGCCACCTGGATTGACCATATCTAGACCCACAGCTGGATGAGACATAAGGGTGGACACTCTCGGGGCTGAGAGGCTTGGTGAGGCTGGGGGAGCAAACGCAGAGCCTTTAAAGTAATACTGCCTGTTACCCATCCCATGGGTTCCAAATCTCCAGGTTCAAGGGCATCTTCCTACATCGAAAACATGCATGAGAAACCCAGAAGGTGGTACACTGTGTGATCGGGAAAGGTTTCTAAAACGCACCTCATTTCTCCTCTCCTTGTGCTCGGGTTCGCCATTCCAGCTGCTTTAGTAGCAATCGCCCTCCATGGAGAATCAGCACCTTTAACCTCCTGTTCCATACAGCTTGCAATTTGTCCTGAGGATGAACGGAAAGACGGGGAGCCAATGAGAGATTAGCTCTTGGTGTTGGGACAGGCACAGGTCACTCTATTTTCCCATCAGGAAGAAGAATTAACCACAGGCTCAGCCTGCCGCCCAGAACAAGAATAGTGCCTGAGGCCATCCTGCGCTTTTGCGGACAGCTCCCAAAAAAGCGAGTTGAAAAATGGAGCTCAGGGGCATTGCAATTCACAAACCAGCAGAGTTATAAATGATAACTCTCGTCCAAAAATATATTGAGGGAAGGCAACGAAGAGGATTTGAAATCAAGGCAGAATTGCAAGAAACAGATTTCAGGAGGTAGATACGAATCGCCTTTAAAGCACATGAAAAGCGGCAAAACGTCGAAAATGATGCACTTGGCCAAAAAGAGCATATGCGTTTTTTTCTGAATGAATTCAGGAAAAATCCCATAGGCCCTTTGTGGCCAACCAAGCAACCTGGAAAGGCAAATCAGTGCTACAAAGATATCTCGCTTCCCATCGGTCAAAAGGGCCATGCTGAAAAAAGTGTCAAAACCAGAAATGCAGGACAGGCCATGGAGAAATGGGAGCCTTGCTACACTGATGGGCGGGATGTAAATTGCCAACAGCCACTCTGGAGAAGTGTACGGTGTGTCCTGAAACATCTGAAAAACACAGCTTAGAGAGCATAGGGCACTTCCACTCATGGGGGTATAAATTGGGAAAATGAAAAATCAGCAAGACACAAGCACCCCAAAGTTGAGGGCTGCTCTGTTGACAAGGACCTCCACTTCATTCCACCTTAAATATCCCAGGAAAGAGAAAAATGGATAAAGAAGTTGTGGTCTTTATGTACAATGAAATATCACTCAGCTATGAAATCAATGTCATAAGGTTAGTAGCAGCATGATGAGTGGATTTAGGTACGACGATTCTAAGTGAAATAAGTCACACAGAAAAGGACACTTCTCATAAGGTATCACTGATAGAGGGAATGTAAAAACCGTTACAGTTGAACTGAATTACAAAACAGAACAGAGTCACACATGCAGAAAACACACTATGGCTGCTTAACGGGAAAGGTGAGGTGGGGTGATACATAAAACAAGGGTATCAAATTAGCTCAGATACCGTTCCATAAACCCAATATGTAATAGACAAGACCTACTCCTTGCTCAGAGAACTGGACTCAACACGCCCTATTCACCGCACAAGAATATATCTGACTAGTAATAATCTTAAAACCTATGTATTGATATCTCTCTGTTAGTGTGTCAAGTGGGTGTAAAGCGGCATAAACACAGCAGTGAAAAGCAGCTAAACCCCATTATGAAAATAAATTACTTTGAAAAACCCATGAAACAACGAAAGTGAAAGAGAGGGAAATTCTTACACAATGCGTTCAGGGGCTGTGATGCAACCTGGATTGACCATATCTAGACCCACAGCTGGATGAGACATAAGGGTGGACACTCTTGGGGCTGAGAGGTTTGGTGAGGTTGGGTGAGCAAACGCAGACCCTTTAAAGTAATACTGCGTGGTACCCATCGCATGGGTCCCAAATCTCCAGCTTCAAGGGTATCTTCCTACATCGAAAACATGCATGAGAAACCCAGAAGATAGTACACCGTGTGATGGGGAAAGGTTTCTAAAACGCACCTCATTTCTCATCTCCTTGTGCCCGGGTTCGCCATTCCAGCCACTTTACTAGCAATCTCCCTACTTGGAGCATCAGCACCTTTAACCTCCTGTTCCGTACAGGTTGCAATTTGTCCTGAGGATGAACGGGAAGACGGGGAACCAACGAGAGACTAGCTCTTGGTGTTGGGACAGGCACAGGTCACTCTATTTTCCCATCAGGAAGAAGAATTAACCACAGGCTCAGCCTGCCCCCCGGAACCAGAACAGGGCCTGAAGCCATCCTGCGCTTTTGCGGCCAGCCCCCAAAAAAGCGAGTTGTAAAATGGAGGTTCAGGGCACTGCAATTCACAAACCTGCAGAGTTATAAATGATAACTCTCGTCCACAAATATATTGAGGGAAGGCAAAGAAGAGGATTTGAAATCAAGGCAGAATTGCAGGAAACAGATTTCAGGGGGTAGATTCGAATCGCCTTTAAAGCACATGAAAAGCGGCAAAATGTTGACAATGATGCCCTTGGCCAAAAAGGGCGTATGCGTTTTTTCCTGAATATATTCAGGAAAAAACGCATACGCCCTTTTTGGCCAACCAAGCAACCTGGAAAGGCAAATCAGCGCTACAAAGAAGTCTCGCTTCCCATTGGTCAAAAGGGCCATGCTGAAAAAAGTGTCAAAACCAGAAATGCAGGACAGGCCATGGAGAAATGAGAGCCTTGCTACACTGATGGGTGGGATGTAAATTGCCAACAGCCACTCTGGAGAAGTGTACGGTGTGTCCTGAAACATCTGAAAAACACAGCTTAGAGAGCATAGGGCACTTCCACTCATGGGGGTATAAATTGGGAAAATGAAATATCAGCAAGACACAAGTACCCCAAAGTTGAGGGCTGCTCTGTTGACAAGGACCTCCACTTAATTCCACCTTAAATATCCCAGGAAAGAGAAAAATGGATAAAGAAGTTGTGGTCCTTATGTACAATGGAATATCACTCAGCCATGAAATCAATGTCATAAGGTTAGTAGCAGCATGATGAGTGGATTTAGGTACGACGATTCTAAGTGAAATAAGTCACACAGAAAAGGACACTTCTCATAAGGTATCACTTTTAGAGGGAATGTAAAAACCGTTACACTTGAACTGAATTACAAAACAGAACAGAGTCACACATGCAGAAAACAGACTATGGCTGATTAACGGGAAAGGTGAGGTGGGGTGATACATAAAACAAGGGTATCAAATTAGCTCAGATACCGTTCCATAAACCCAATATGTAGTAGACAAGACCTACTCCTTGCTCAGAGAACTGGACTCAACACGCCCTATTCACCGCACAAGAATATACCTTACTAGTAATAATCTTAAAACCTATGTATTGATATCTCTCTGTTAGTGTGTCAAGTGGGTGTAAAGCGGCATAAACACAGCAGTGAAAAGCAGCTAAACCCCATTATGAAAATAAATTACTTTGAAAAACCCATGAAACAACAACAGTGAAAGAGATAGAAATTCTTACACAATGAGTTCAGGGGCTGTGATGCAACCTGGATTGACCATATCTAGACCCACAGCTGGATGAGACATAAGGGTGGACACTCTTGGGGCTGAGAGGTTTGGTGAGGTTGGGTGAGCAAACGCAGACCCTTTAAAGGAATACTGCGTGGTACCCATCGCATGGGTCCCAAATCTCCAGGTTCAAGGGCATCTTCCTACATCGAAAACATGCATGAGAAACCCAGAAGATGGTACACCGTGTGATAGGGAAAGGTTTCTAAAACGCACCTCATTTCTCATCTCCTTGTGCCCGGGTTCGCCATTCCAGCCGCTTTACTAGCAATCTCCCTACTTGGAGCATCAGCACCTTTAACCTCCTGTTCCGTACAGGTTGCAATTTGTCCTGAGGATGAACGGGAAGACGGGGAACCAACGAGAGACAAGCTCTTGGTGTCGGGACAGGCACAGGTCACTCTATTTTCCCATCAGGAAGAAGAATTAACCACAGGCTCAGCCTGCCCCCCGGAACCAGAACAGGGCCTGAAGCCATCCTGCGCTTTTGCGGCCAGCTCCCAAAAAAGCGAGTTGTAATATGGAGGTTCAGGGCACTGCAATTCACAAACCTGCAGAGTTATAAATGATAACTCTCGTCCACCAATATATTAAGGGAAGGCAAAGAAGAGGATTTGAAATCAAGGCAGAATTGCACGAAACAGATTTCAGGAGGTAGATACGAATCGCCTTTAAAGCACATGAAAAGCGGCAAAACGTTGACAATGATGCCCTTGGCCTAAAAGGTCGTATGCGTTTTTTCCTGAATATATTCAGGAAAAAACGCATACGCCCTTTTTGGCCAACCAAGCAACCTGGAAAGGCAAATCAGCGCTACAGAGAAGTCTCGCTTCCCATCGGTCAAAAGGGCCATGCTGAAAAAAGTGTCAAAACCAGAAATGCAGGACAGGCCATGGAGAAATGGGAGCCTTGCTACACTGATGGGCGGGATGTAAATTGCCAACAGCCACTCTGGAGAAGTGTACGGTGTGTCCTGAAACATCTGAAAAACACAGCTTAGAGAGCATAGGGCACTTCCACTCATGGGGGTATAAATTGGGAAAATGAAAAATCAGCAAGACACAAGCACCCCAAAGTTGAGGGCTGCTCTGTTGACAAGGACCTCCACTTCATTCCACCTTAAATATCCCAGGAAAGAGAAAAATGGATAAAGAAGTTGTGGTCTTTATGTACAATGGAATATCACTCAGCCATGAAATCAATGTCATAAGGTTAGTAGCAGCATGATGAGTGGATTTAGGTACGACGATTCTAAGTGAAATAAGTCACACAGAAAAGGACACTTCTCATAAGGTATCACTGATAGAGGGAATGTAAAAACCGTTACACTTGAACTGAATTACAAAACAGAACAGAGTCACACATGCAGAAAACACACTATGGCTGCTTAACGGGAAAGGTGAGGTGGGGTGATACATAAAACAAGGGTATCAAATTAGCTCAGATACCGTTCCATAAACCCAATATGTAATAGACAAGACCTACTCCTTGCTCAGAGAACTGGACTCAACACGCCCTCTTCACCGCACAAGAATATATCTGACTAGTAATAATCTTAAAACCTATGTATTGATATCTCTCTGTTAGTGTGTCAAGTGGGTGTAAAGCGGCATAAACACAGCAGTGAAAAGCAGCTAAACCCCATTATGAAAATAAATTACTTTGAAAAACCCATGAAACAACGACAGTGAAAGAGAGGGAAATTCTTACACAATGCGTTCAGGGGCTGTGATGCAACCTGGATTGACCATATCTAGACCCACAGCTGGATGAGACATAAGGGTGGACACTCTTGGGGCTGAGAGGTTTGGTGAGGTTGGGTGAGCAAACGCAGACCCTTTAAAGTAATACTGCGTGGTACCCATCGCATGGGTCCCAAATCTCCAGCTTCAAGGGTATCTTCCTACATCGAAAACATGCATGAGAAACCCAGAAGATAGTACACCGTGTGATGGGGAAAGGTTTCTAAAACGCACCTCATTTCTCATCTCCTTGTGCCCGGGTTCGCCATTCCAGCCGCTTTAGTAGCAATCTCCCTACTTGGAGCATCAGCACCTTTAACCTCCTGTTCCGTACAGGTTGCAATTTGTCCTGAGGATGAACGGGAAGACGGGGAACCAACGAGAGACTAGCTCTTGGTGTTGGGACAGGCACAGGTCACTCTATTTTCCCATCAGGAAGAAGAATTAACCACAGGCTCAGCCTGCCCCCCGGAACCAGAACAGGGCCTGAAGCCATCCTGCGCTTTTGCGGCCAGCCCCCAAAAAAGCGAGTTGTAAAATGGAGGTTCAGGGCACTGCAATTCACAAACCTGCAGAGTTATAAATGATAACTCTCGTCCACAAATATATTGAGGGAAGGCAAAGAAGAGGATTTGAAATCAAGGCAGAATTGCAGGAAACAGATTTCAGGAGGTAGATTCGAATCGCCTTTAAAGCACATGAAAAGCGGCAAAATGTTGACAATGATGCCCTTGGCCAAAAAGGGAGTATGCGTTTTTTCCTGAATATATTCAGGAAAAAACGCATACGCCCTTTTTGGCCAACCAAGCAACCTGGAAAGGCAAATCAGCGCTACAAAGAAGTCTCGCTTCCCATTGGTCAAAAGGGCCATGCTGAAAAAAGTGTCAAAACCAGAAATGCAGGACAGGCCATGGAGAAATGAGAGCCTTGCTACACTGATGGGCGGGATGTAAATTGCCAAAAGCCACTCTGGAGAAGTGTACGGTGTGTCCTGTAACATCTGAAAAACACAGCTTAGAGAGCATAGGGCACTTCCACTCATGGGGGTATAAATTGGGAAAATGAAATATCAGCAAGACACAAGCACCCCAAAGTTGAGAGCTGCTCTGTTGACAAGGACCTCCACTTCATTCCACCTTAAATATCCCAGGAAAGAGAAAAATGGATAAAGAAGTTGTGGTCCTTATGTACAATGGAATATCACTCAGCCATGAAATCAATGTCATAAGGTTAGTAGCAGCATGATGAGTGGATTTAGGTACGACGATTCTAAGTGAAATAAGTCACACAGAAAAGGACACTTCTCATAAGGTATCACTTTTAGAGGGAATGTAAAAACCGTTACACTTGAACTGAATTACAAAACAGAACAGAGTCACACATGCAGAAAACAGACTATGGCTGATTAACGGGAAAGGTGAGGTGGGGTGATACATAAAACAAGGGTATCAAATTAGCTCAGATACCGTTCCATAAACCCAATATGTAGTAGACAAGACCTACTCCTTGCTCAGAGAACTGGACTCAACACGCCCTATTCACCGCACAAGAATATACCTTACTAGTAATAATCTTAAAACCTATGTATTGATATCTCTCTGTTAGTGTGTCAAGTGGGTGTAAAGCGGCATAAACACAGCAGTGAAAAGCAGCTAAACCCCATTATGAAAATAAATTACTTTGAAAAACCCATGAAACAACAACAGTGAAAGAGATAGAAATTCTTACACAATGAGTTCAGGGGCTGTGATGCAACCTGGATTGACCATATCTAGACCCACAGCTGGATGAGACATAAGGGTGGACACTCTTGGGGCTGAGAGGTTTGGTGAGGTTGGGTGAGCAAACGCAGACCCTTTAAAGTAATACTGCATGGTACCCATCGCATGGGTCCCAAATCTCCAGGTTCAAGGGCATCTTCCTACATCGAAAACATGCATGAGAAACCCAGAAGATGGTACACCGTGTGATAGGGAAAGGTTTCTAAAACGCACCTCATTTCTCATCTCCTTGTGCCCGGGTTCGCCATTCCAGCCGCTTTACTAGCAATCTCCCTACTTGGAGCATCAGCACCTTTAACCTCCTGTTCCGTACAGGTTGCAATTTGTCCTGAGGATGAACGGGAAGACGGGGAACCAACGAGAGACAAGCTCTTGGTGTCGGGACAGGGACAGGTCACTCTATTTTCCCATCAGGAAGAAGAATTAACCACAGGCTCAGCCTGCCCCCCGGAACCAGAACAGGGCCTGAAGCCATCCTGCGCTTTTGCGGCCAGCTCCCAAAAAAGCGAGTTGTAAAATGGAGGTTCAGGGCACTGCAATTCACAAACCTGCAGAGTTATAAATGATAACTCTCGTCCACCAATATATTGAGGGAAGGCAAAGAAGAGGATTTGAAATCAAGGCAGAATTGCATGAAACAGATTTCAGGAGGTAGATACGAATCGCCTTTAAAGCACATGAAAAGCGGCAAAACGTTGAAAATGATGCCCTTGGCCTAAAAGGTCGTATGCGTTTTTTCCTGAATATATTCAGGAAAAAACGCATACGCCCTTTTTGGCCAACCAAGCAACCTGGAAAGGCAAATCAGCGCTACAGAGAAGTCTCGCTTCCCATCGGTCAAAAGGGCCATGCTGAAAAAAGTGTCAAAACCAGAAATGCAGGACAGGCCATGGAGAAATGGGAGCCTTGCTACACTGATGGGCGGGATGTAAATTGCCAACAGCCACTCTGGAGAAGTGTACGGTGTGTCCTGAAACATCTGAAAAACACAGCTTAGAGAGCATAGGGCACTTCCACTCATGGGGGTATAAATTGGGAAAATTAAAAATCAGCAAGACACAAGCACCCCAAAGTTGAGGGCTGCTCTGTTGACAAGGACCTCCACTTCATTCCACCTTAAATATCCCAGGAAAGAGAAAAATGGATAAAGAAGTTGTGGTCCTTATGTACATTGGAATATCACTCAGCCAGGAAATCAATGTCGTAAGGTTAGTAGCAGCATGATGAGTGGATTTAGGTACGACGATTCTAAGTGAAATAAGTCACACAGAAAAGGACACTTCTCATAAGGTATCACTGAGAGAGGGAATGTAAAAACCGTTACACTTGAACTGAATTACAAAACAGAACAGAGTCACACATGCAGAAAACACACTATGGCTGCTTAACGGGAAAGGTGAGGTGGGGTGATACATAAAAAAAGGGTATCAAATTAGCTCAGATACCGTTCCATAAACCCAATATGTAATAGACAAGACCTACTCCTTGCTCAGAGAACTGGACTCAACACGCCCTATTCACCGCACAAGAATATATCTGACTAATAATAATCGTAAAACCTATGTATTGATATCTCTCTGTTAGTGTGTCAAGTGGGTGTAAAGCGGCATAAACACAGCAGTGAAAAGCAGCTAAACCCCATTATAAAAATAAATTACTTTGAAACACCCATGAAACAAAGACAGTGAAAGAGAGAGAAATTCTTACACAATGCGTTCAGGGGCTGTGATGCAACCTGGATTGACCATATCTAGACGCACAGCTGGATGAGACATAAGGGTGGACACTCTTGGGGCTGAGAGGTTTGGTGAGGTTGGGTGAGCAAACACAGACCATTTAAAGGAATACTGCGTGGTACCCATCGCATGGGTCCCAAATCTCCAGGTTCAAGGGCATCTTCCTACATCAAAAACATACATGAGAAACCCAGAAGATGGTACACCGTGTGATGGGGAAAGGTTTCTAAAACGCACCTCATTTCTCATCTCCTTGTGCCCGGGTTCACCATTCCAGCCGCTTTACTAGCAAGCTCCCTACTTGGAGCATCAGCACCTTTAACCTCCTGTTCCATGCAGGTTGCAATTTGTCCTGAGGATAAACGGGAAGACGTGGAACCAACGAGAGACTAGCTCTTGGTGTTGGGACAGGCACAGGTCACTCTATTTTCCCATCAGAAAGAAGAATTAACCACAGGCTCAGCCTGCCCCCCGGAACCAGAACAGGGCCTGAAGCCATTCAGCGATTTTGCGGCCAGCTCCCATAAAAACGAGTTGTAAAATGGAGGTTCAGGGCACTGCAATTCACAAACCTGCAGAGTTATTAATGATAACTCTCGTCCACAAATATATTGAGGGAAGGCAAAGAAGAGGATTTGAAATCAAGGCAGAATTGCAGGAAACAGATTTCAGGAGGTAGATTCGAATCGCCTTTAAAGCACATGAAAAGCGGCAAAACGTTGACAATGATGCCCTTGGCCAAAAAGGGCGTATGCGTTTTTTCCTGAATATATTCAGGAAAAAACGCATACGCACTTTTTGGCCAACCAAGCAACCTGGAAAGGCAAATCAGCGCTACAAAGAAGTCTCGCTTCCCATCGGTCAAAAGGGCCATGCTGAAAAAAGTGTCAAAACCAGAAATGCAGGACAGGCCATGGAGAAATGGGAGCCTTGCTACACTGATGGGCGGGATGTAAATTGCCAAGAGCCACTCTGGAGAAGTGTCCGGTGAGTCCTGAAACATCTGAAAAACACAGCTTAGAGAGCATAGGGCACTTCCACTCATGGGGGTATAAATTGGGAAAATTAAAAATCAGCAAGACACAAGCACCCCAAAGTTGAGGGCTGCTCTGTTGACCAGGACCTCCACTTCATTCCACCTTAAATATCCCAGGAAAGAGAAAAATGGATAAAGAAGTTGTGGTCCTTATGTACATTGGAATATCACTCAGCCAGGAAATCAATGTCGTAAGGTTAGTAGCAGCATGATGAGTGGATTTAGGTACGACGATTCTAAGTGAAATAAGTCACACAGAAAAGGACACTTCTCATAAGGTATCACTGATAGAGGGAATGTAAAAACCGTTACACTTGAACTGAATTACAAAACAGAACAGAGTCACACATGCAGAAAACACACTATGGCTGCTTAACAGGAAAGGTGAGGTGGGGTGATACATAAAAAAAGGGTATCAAATTAGCTCAGATACCGTTCCATAAACCCAATATGTAATAGACAAGACCTACTCCTTGCTCAGAGAACTGGACTCAACACGCCCTATTCACCGCACAAGAATATATCTGACTAATAATAATCGTAAAACCTATGTATTGATATCTCTCTGTTAGTGTGTCAAGTGGGTGTAAAGCGGCATAAACACAGCAGTGAAAAGCAGCTAAACCCCATTATAAAAATAAATTACTTTGAAACACCCATGAAACAAAGACAGTGAAAGAGAGAGAAATTCTTACACAATGCGTTCAGGGGCTGTGATGCAACCTGGATTGACCATATCTAGACGCACAGCTGGATGAGACATAAGGGTGGACACTCTTGGGGCTGAGAGGTTTGGTGAGGTTGGGTGAGCAAACGCAGACCATTTAAAGGAATACTGCGTGGTACCCATCGCATGGGTCCCAAATCTCCAGGTTCAAGGGCATCTTCCTACATCAAAAACATACATGAGAAACCCAGAAGATGGTACACCGTGTGATGGGGAAAGGTTTCTAAAACGCACCTCATTTCTCATCTCCTTGTGCCCGGGTTCACCATTCCAGCCGCTTTACTAGCAAGCTCCCTACTTGGAGCATCAGCACCTTTAACCTCCTGTTCCATGCAGGTTGCAATTTGTCCTGAGGATAAACGGGAAGACGTGGAACCAACGAGAGACTAGCTCTTGGTGTTGGGACAGGCACAGGTCACTCTATTTTCCCATCAGAAAGAAGAATTAACCACAGGCTCAGCCTGCCCCCCGGAACCAGAACAGGGCCTGAAGCCATTCAGCGATTTTGCGGCCAGCTCCCATAAAAACGAGTTGTAAAATGGAGGTTCAGGGCACTGCAATTCACAAACCTGCAGAGTTATTAATGATAACTCTCGTCCACAAATATATTGAGGGAAGGCAAAGAAGAGGATTTGAAATCAAGGCAGAATTGCAGGACACAGATTTCAGGAGGTAGATTCGAATCGCCTTTAAAGCACATGAAAAGCGGCAAAACGTTGACAATGATGCCCTTGGCCAAAAAGGGCGTATGCGTTTTTTCCTGAATATATTCAGGAAAAAACGCATACGCCCTATTTGGCCAACCAAGCAACCTGGAAAGGCAAATCAGGGCTACAAAGAAGACTCGCTACCCATCGGTCAAAAGGGCCATGCTGAAAAATGTGTCAAAACCAGAAATGCAGGACAGGCCATGGAGAAATGGGAGCCTTGCTACACTGATGGGCGGGATGTAAATTGCCAAGAGCCACTCTGGAGAAGTGTCCGGTGAGTCCTGAAACATCTGAAAAACACAGCTTAGAGAGCATAGGGCACTTCCACTCATGGGGGTATAAATTGGGAAAATTAAAAATCAGCAAGACACAAGCACCCCAAAGTTTAGGGCTGCTCTGTTGACCAGGACCTCCACTTCATTCCACCTTAAATATCCCAGGAAAGAGAAAAATGGATAAAGAAGTTGTGGTCCTTATGTACATTGGAATATCACTCAGCCAGGAAATCAATGTCGTAAGGTTAGTAGCAGCATGATGAGTGGATTTAGGTACGACGATTCTAAGTGAAATAAGTCACACAGAAAAGGACACTTCTCATAAGGTATCACTGATAGAGGGAATGTAAAAACCGTTACACTTGAACTGAATTACAAAACAGAACAGAGTCACACATGCAGAAAACACACTATGGCTGCTTAACAGGAAAGGTGAGGTGGGGTGATACATAAAACAAGGGTGTCAAATTAGCTCAGATACCGTTCCATAAACCCAATATGTAATAGACAAGACCTACTCCTTGCTCAGAGAACTGGACTCAACACGCCCTATTCACCGCACAAGAATATATCTGACTAATAATAATCGTAAAACCTATGTATTGATATCTCTCTGTTAGTGTGTCAAGTGGGTGTAAAGCGGCATAAACACAGCAGTGAAAAGCAGCTTAACCACATTATAAAAATAAATTACTTTGAAACACCCATGAAACAAAGACAGTGAAAGAGAGAGAAATTCTTACACAATGCGTTCAGGGGCTGTGATGCAACCTGGATTGACCATATCTAGACGCACAGCTGGATGAGACATAAGGGTGGACACTCTTGGGGCTGAGAGGTTTGGTGAGGTTGGGTGAGCAAACGCAGACCCTTTAAAGGAATACTGCGTGGTACCCATCGCATGGGTCCCAAATCTCCAGGTTCAAGGGCATCTTCCTACATCAAAAACATGCATGAGAAACCCAGAAGATGGTACACCGTGTGATGGGGAAAGGTTTCTAAAACGCACCTCATTTCTCATCTCCTTGTGCCCGGGTTCGCCATTCCAGCCGCTTTACTAGCAAGCTCCCTACTTGGAGCATCAGCACCCTTAACCTCCTGTTCCATACAGGTTGCAATTTGTCCTGAGGATAAACGGGAAGACGTGGAACCAACGAGAGACTAGCTCTTGGTGTTGGGACAGGCACAGGTCACTCTATTTTCCCATCAGAAAGAAGAATTAACCACAGGCTCAGCCTGCCCCCCGGAACCAGAACAGGGCCTGAAGCCATTCTGCGATTTTGCGGCCAGCTCCCATAAAAACGAGTTGTAAAATGGAGGTTCAGGGCACTGCAATTCACAAACCTGCAGAGTTATAAATGATAACTCTCGTCCACAAATATATTGAGGGAAGGCAAAGAAGAGGATTTGAAATCAAGGCAGAATTGCAGGAAACAGATTTCAGGAGGTAGATACGAATCGCCTTTAAAGCACATGAAAAGCGGCAAAACGTTGACAATGATGCCCTTGGCCAAAAAGGGCGTATGCGTTTTTTCCTGAATATATTCAGGAAAAAACGCATACGCCCTTTTTGGCCAACCAAGCCACCTGGAAAGGCAAATCAGCGCTACAAAGAAGTCTCGCTTCCCATCGGTCAAAAGGGCCATGCTGAAAAAAGTGTCAAAACCAGAAATGCAGGACAGGCCATGGAGAAATGGGAGCCTTGCTACACTGATGGGCGGGATGTAAATTGCCAAGAGCCACTCTGGAGAAGTGTCCGGTGAGTCCTGAAACATCTGAAAAACACAGCTTAGAGAGCATAGGGCACTTCCACTCATGGGGGTATAAATTGGGAAAATTAAAAATCAGCAAGACACAAGCACCCCAAAGTTTAGGGCTGCTCTGTTGACCAGGACCTCCACTTCATTCCACCTTAAATATCCCAGGAAAGAGAAAAATGGATAAAGAAGTTGTGGTCCTTATGTACATTGGAATATCACTCAGCCAGGAAATCAATGTCGTAAGGTTAGTAGCAGCATGATGAGTGGATTTAGGTACGACGATTCTAAGTGAAATAAGTCACACAGAAAAGGACACTTCTCATAAGGTATCACTGATAGAGGGAATGTAAAAACCGTTACACTTGAACTGAATTACAAAACAGAACAGAGTCACACATGCAGAAAACACACTATGGCTGCTTAACGGGAAAGGTGAGGTGGGGTGATACATAAAACAAGGGTATCAAATTAGCTCAGATACCGTTCCATAAACCCAATATGTAATAGACAAGACCTACTCCTTGCTCAGAGAACTGGACTCAACACGCCCTATTCACCGCACAAGAATATATCTGACTAATAATAATCGTAAAACCTATGTATTGATATCTCTCTGTTAGTGTGTCAAGTGGGTGTAAAGCGGCATAAACACAGCAGTGAAAAGCAGCTAAACCCCATTATAAAAATAAATTACTTTGAAACACCCATGAAACAAAGACAGTGAAAGAGAGAGAAATTCTTACACAATGCGTTCAGGGGCTGTGATGCAACCTGGATTGACCATATCTAGACGCACAGCTGGATGAGCCATAAGGGTGGACACTCTTGGGGCTGAGAGGTTTGGTGAGGTTGGGTGAGCAAACGCAGACCCTTTAAAGGAATACTGCGTGGTACCCATCGCATGGGTCCCAAATCTCCATGTTCAAGGGCATCTTCCTACATCAAAAACATACATGAGAAACCCAGAAGATGGTACACCGTGTGATGGGGAAAGGTTTCTAAAACGCACCTCATTTCTCATCTCCTTGTGCCCGGGTTCGCCATTCCAGCCGCTTTACTAGCAAGCTCCCTACTTGGAGCATCAGCACCTTTAACCTCCTGTTCCATACAGGTTGCAATTTGTCCTGAGGATAAACGGGAAGACGTGGAACCAACGAGAGACTAGCTCTTGGTGTTGGGACAGGCACAGGTCACTCTATTTTCCCATCAGAAAGAAGAATTAACCACAGGCTCAGCCTGCCCCACGGAACCAGAACAGGGCCTGAAGCCATTCTGTGATTTTGCGGCCAGCTCCCATAAAAACGAGTTGTAAAATGGAGGTTCAGGGCACTGCAATTCACAAACCTGCAGAGTTATAAATGATAACTCTCGTCCACAAATATATTGAGGGAAGGCAAAGAAGAGGATTTGAAATCAAGGCAGAATTGCAGGAAACAGATTTCAGGAGGTAGATACGAATCGCCTTTAAAGCACATTAAAAGCGGCAAAACGTTGACAATGATGCCCTTGGCCAAAAAGGGCGTATGCGTTTTTTCCTGAATATATTCAGGAAAAAACGCATACGCCCTTTTTGGCCAACCAAGCAACCTGGAAAGGCAAATCAGCGCTACAAAGAAGTCTCGCTTCCCATCGGTCAAAAGGGTCATGCTGAAAAAAGTGTCAAAACCAGAAATGCAGGACAGGCCATGGAGAAATGGGAGCCTTGCTACACTGATGGGCGGGATATAAATTGCAAGAGCCACTCCGGAGAAGTGTCCGGTGAGTCCTGAAACATCTGAAAAACACAGCTTAGAGAGCATAGGGCACTTCCACTCATGGGGGTATAAATTGGGAAAATTAAAAATCAGCAAGACACAAGCACCCCAAAGTTTAGGGCTGCTCTGTTGACCAGGACCTCCACTTCATTCCACCTTAAATATCCCAGGAAAGAGAAAAATGGATAAAGAAGTTGTGATCCTTATGTACAATGGAATATCACTCAGCCATGAAATCAATGTCGTAAGGTTAGTAGCAGCATGATGAGAGGATTTAGGTACAACGATTCTAAGTGAAATAAGTCACACAGAAAAGGACACTTCTCATAAGGTATCACTGATAGAGGGAATGTAAAAACCGTTACACTTGAACTGAATTACAAAACAGAACAGAGTCACACATGCAGAAAACACACTATGGCTGCTTAACGGGAAAGGTGAGGTGGGGTGATACATAAAACAAGGGTATCAAATTAGCTCAGATACCGTTCCATAAACCCAATATGTAATAGACAAGACCTACTCCTTGCTCAGAGAACTGGACTCAACACGCCCTATTCACCGCACAAGAATGTATCTGACTAATAATAATCGTAAAACCTATGTATTGATATCTCTCTGTTAGTGTGTCAAGTGGGTGTAAAGCGGCATAAACACAGCAGTGAAAAGCAGCTAAACCCCATTATAAAAATAAATTACTTTGAAACACCCATGAAACAAAGACAGTGAAAGAGAGAGAAATTCTTAAACAATGCGTTCAGGGGCTGTGATGCAACCTGGATTGACCATATCTAGATGCACAGCTGGATGAGACATAAGGGTGGACACTCTTGGGGCTGAGAGGTTTGGTGAGGTTGGGTGAGCAAACGCAGACCCTTTAAAGTAATACTGCGTGGTACCCATCGCATGGGTCCCAAATCTCCAGGTTCAAGGGCATCTTCCTACATCAAAAACATGCATGAGAAACCCAGAAGATGGTACACCGTGTGATGGGGAAAGGTTTCTAAAACGCACCTCATTTCTCATCTCCTTGTGCCCGGGTTCGTCATTCCAGCTGCTTTACTAGCAAGTTCCCTACTTGGAGCATCAGCACCTTTATCCTCCTGTTCCATACAGGTTGCAATTTGTCCTGAGGATAAACGGGAAGACGTGGAACCAACGAGAGACTAGCTCTTGGTGTTGGGACAGGAACAGGTCACTCTATTTTCCCATCAGAAAGAAGAATTAACCACAGGCTCAGCCTGCCCCCCGGAACCAGAACAGGGCCTGAAGCCATTCTGCGATTTTGCGGCCAGCTCCCATAAAAACGAGTTGTAAAATGGAGGTTCAGGGAACTGCAATTCACAAACCTGCAGAGTTATAAATGATAACTGTCGTCCACAAATATATTGAGGGAAGGCAAAGAAGAGGATTTGAAATCAAGGCAGAATTGCAGGAAACAGATTTCAGGAGGTAGATACGAATCGCCTTTAAAGCACATGAAAAGCGGCAAAACGTTGACAATGATGCCCTTGGCCAAAAAGGGCGTATGCGTTTTTTCCTGAATATATTCAGGAAAAAACGCATACGCCCTTTTTGGCCAACCAAGGAACCTGGAAAGGCAAATCAGCGCTACAAAGAAGTCTCGCTTCCCATCGGTCAAAAGGGCCATGCTGAAAAAAGTGTCAAAACCAGAAATGCAGGACAGGCCATGGAGAAATGGGAGCCTTGCTACACTGATGGGCGGGATGTAAATTGCCAAGAGCCACTCTGGAGAAGTGTCCGGTGAGTCCTGAAACATCTGAAAAACACAGCTTAGAGAGCATAGGGCACTTCCACTCATGGGGGTATAAATTGGGAAAATTAAAAATCAGCAAGACACAAGCACCCCAAAGTTTAGGGCTGCTCTGTTGACCAGGACCTCCACTTCATTCCACCTTAAATATCCCAGGAAAGAGAAAAATGGATAAAGAAGTTGTGGTCCTTATGTACAATGGAATATCACTCAGCCATGAAATCAATGTTGTAAGGTTAGTAGCAGCATGATGAGTGGATTTAGGTACGACGATTCTAAGTGAAATAAGTCACACAGAAAAGGACACTTCTCATAAGGTATCACTGATAGAGGGAATGTAAAAACCGTTACACTTGAACTGAATTACAAAACAGAACAGAGTCACACATGCAGAAAACACACTATGGCTGCTTAACGGGAAAGGTGAGGTGGGGTGATACATAAAACAAGGGTATCAAATTAGCTCAGATACCGTTCCATAAACCCAATATGTAATAGACAAGACCTACTCCTTGCTCAGAGAACTGGACTCAACACGCCCTATTCACCGCACAAGAATATATCTGACTAATAATAATCGTAAAACCTATGTATTGATATCTGTTAGTGTGTCAAGTGGGTGTAAAGCGGCATAAACACAGCAGTGAAAAGCAGCTAAACCCCATTATAAAAATAAATTACTTTGAAACACCCATGAAACAAAGACAGTGAAAGAGAGAGAAATTCTTACACAATGCGTTCAGGGGCTGTGATGCAACCTGGATTGACCATATCTAGACGCACAGCTGGATGAGACATAAGGGTGGACACTCTTGGGGCTGAGAGGTTTGGTGAGGTTGGGTGAGCAAACGCAGACCCTTTAAAGGAATACTGCGTGGTACCCATCGCATGGGTCCCAAATCTCCAGGTTCAAGGGCATCTTCCTACATCAAAAACATGCATGAGAAACCCAGAAGATGGTACACCGTGTGATGGGGAAAGGTTTCTAAAACGCACCTCATTTCTCATCTCCTTGTGCCCGGGTTCGCCATTCCAGCTGCTTTACTAGCAAGTTCCCTACTTGGAGCATCAGCACCTTTATCCTCCTGTTCCATACAGGTTGCAATTTGTCCTGAGGATAAACGGGAAGACGTGGAACCAACGAGAGACTAGCTCTTGGTGTTGGGACAGGCACAGGTCACTCTATTTTCCCATCAGAAAGAAGAATTAACCACAGGCTCAGCCTGCCCCCCGGAACCAGAACAGGGCCTGAAGCCATTCTGCGATTTTGCGGCCAGCTCCCATAAAAACGAGTTGTAAAATGGAGCTTCAGGGCACTGCAATTCACAAACCTGCAGAGTTATAAATGAGAACTCTCGTCCACAAATATATTGAGGGAAGGCAAAGAAGAGGATTTGAAATCAAGGCAGAATTGCAGGAAACAGATTTCAGGAGGTAGATACGAATCGCCTTTAAAGCACATGAAAAGCGGCAAAACGTTGACAATGATGCCCTTGGCCAAAAAGGGCGTATGCGTTTTTTCCTGAATATATTCAGGAAAAAACGCATACGCCCTTTTTGGCCAACCAAGCCACCTGGAAAGGCAAATCAGCGCTACAAAGAAGTCTCGCTTCCCATCGGTCAAAAGGGCCATGCTGAAAAAAGTGTCAAAACCAGAAATGCAGGACAGGCCATGGAGAAATGGGAGCCTTGCTACACTGATGGGCGGGATGTAAATTGCCAAGAGCCACTCTGGAGAAGTGTCCGGTGAGTCCTGAAACATCTGAAAAACACAGCTTAGAGAGCATAGGGCACTTCCACTCATGGGGGTATAAATTGGGAAAATTAAAAATCAGCAAGACACAAGCACCCCAAAGTTTAGGGCTGCTCTGTTGACCAGGACCTCCACTTCATTCCACCTTAAATATCCCAGGAAAGAGAAAAATGGAGAAAGAAGTTGTGGTCCTTATGTACAATGGAATATCACTCAGCCAGGAAATCAATGTCGTAAGGTTAGTAGCAGCATGATGAGTGGATTTAGGTACGACGATTCTAAGTGAAATAAGTCACACAGAAAAGGACACTTCTCATAAGGTATCACTGATAGAGGGAATGTAAAAACCATTACACTTGAACTGAATTACAAAACAGAACAGAGTCACACATGCAGAAAACACACTATGGCTGCTTAACGGGAAAGGTGAGGTGGGGTGATACATAAAACAAGGGTATCAAATTAGCTCAGATACCGTTCCATAAACCCAATATGTAATAGACAAGACCTACTCCTTGCTCAGAGAACTGGACTCAGCACGCCCTATTCACCGCACAAGAATATATCTGACTAATAATAATCGTAAAACCTATGTATTGATATCTCTCTGTTAGTGTGTCAAGTGGGTGTAAAGCGGCATAAACACAGCAGTGAAAAGCAGCTAAACCCCATTATAAAAATAAATTACTTTGAAACACCCATGAAACAAAGACAGTGAAAGAGAGAGAAATTCTTACACAATGCGTTCAGGGGCTGTGATGCAACCTGGATTGACCATATCTAGATGCACAGCTGGATGAGACATAAGGGTGGACACTCTTGGGGCTGAGAGGTTTGGTGAGGTTGGGTGAGCAAACGCAGACCCTTTAAAGGAATACTGCGTGGTACCCATCGCATGGGTCCCAAATCTCCAGGTTCAAGGGCATCTTCCTACATCAAAAACATACATGAGAAACCCAGAAGATGGTACACCGTGTGATGGGGAAAGGTTTCTAAAACGCACCTCATTTCTCATCTCCTTGTGCCCGGGTTCGCCATTCCAGCCGCTTTACTAGCAAGCTCCCTACTTGGAGCATCAGCACCTTTAACCTCCTGTTCCGTACAGTTTGCAATTTGTCCTGAGGATAAACGGGAAGACGTGGAACCAACGAGAGACTAGCTCTTGGTGTTGGGACAGGCACAGGTCACTCTATTTTCCCATCAGAAAGAAGAATTAACCACAGGCTCAGCCTGCCCCCAGGAACCAGAACAGGGCCTGAAGCCATTCTGCGATTTTGCGGCCAGCTCCCATAAAAACGAGTTGTAAAATGGAGGTTCAGGGCACTGCAATTCACAAACCTGCAGAGTTATTAATGATAACTCTCGTCCACAAATATATTGAGGGAAGGCAAAGAAGAGGATTTGAAATCAAGGCAGAATTGCAGGAAACAGATTTCAGGAGGTAGATACGAATCGCCTTTAAAGCACATGAAAAGCGGCAAAACGTTGACAATGATGCCCTTGGCCAAAAAGGGCGTATGCGTTTTTTCCTGAATATATTCAGGAAAAAACGCATACGCCCTTTTTGGCCAACCAAGCAACCTGGAAAGGCAAATCAGCGCTACAAAGAAGTCTCGCTTCCCATCGGTCAAAAGGGCCATGCTGAAAAAAGTGTCAAAACCAGAAATGCAGGACAGGCCATGGAGAAATGGGAGCCTTGCTACACTGATGGGCGGGATGTAAATTGCCAAGAGCCACTCCGGAGAAGTGTCCGGTGAGTCCTGAAACATCTGAAAAACACAGCTTAGAGAGCATAGGGCACTTCCACTCATGGGGGTATAAATTGGGAAAATTAAAAATCAGCAAGACACAAGCACCCCAAAGTTTAGGGCTGCTCTGTTGACCAGGACCTCCACTTCATTCCACCTTAAATATCCCAGGAAAGAGAAAAATGGATAAAGAAGTTGTGATCCTTATGTACAATGGAATATCACTCAGCCATGAAATCAATGTCGTAAGGTTAGTAGCAGCATGATGAGAGGATTTAGGTACAACGATTCTAAGTGAAATAAGTCACACAGAAAACGACACTTCTCATAAGGTATCACTGATAGAGGGAATGTAAAAACCGTTACACTTGAACTGAATTACAAAACAGAACAGAGTCACACATGCAGAAAACACACTATGGCTGCTTAACGGGAAAGGTGAGGTGGGGTGATACATAAAACAAGGGTATCAAATTAGCTCAGATACCGTTCCATAAACCCAATATGTAATAGACAAGACCTACTCCTTGCTCAGAGAACTGGACTCAACACGCCCTATTCACCGCACAAGAATGTATCTGACTAATAATAATCGTAAAACCTATGTATTGATATCTCTCTGTTAGTGTGTCAAGTGGGTGTAAAGCGGCATAAACACAGCAGTGAAAAGCAGCTAAACCCCATTATAAAAATAAATTACTTTGAAACACCCATGAAACAAAGACAGTGAAAGAGAGAGAAATTCTTAAACAATGCGTTCAGGGGCTGTGATGCAACCTGGATTGACCATATCTAGATGCACAGCTGGATGAGACATAAGGGTGGACACTCTTGGGGCTGAGAGGTTTGGTGAGGTTGGGTGAGCAAACGCAGACCCTTTAAAGTAATACTGCGTGGTACCCATCGCATGGGTCCCAAATCTCCAGGTTCAAGGGCATCTTCCTACATCAAAAACATGCATGAGAAACCCAGAAGATGGTACACCGTGTGATGGGGAAAGGTTTCTAAAACGCACCTCATTTCTCATCTCCTTGTGCCCGGGTTCGTCATTCCAGCTGCTTTACTAGCAAGTTCCCTACTTGGAGCATCAGCACCTTTATCCTCCTGTTCCATACAGGTTGCAATTTGTCCTGAGGATAAACGGGAAGACGTGGAACCAACGAGAGACTAGCTCTTGGTGTTGGGACAGGAACAGGTCACTCTATTTTCCCATCAGAAAGAAGAATTAACCACAGGATCAGCCTGCCCCCCGGAACCAGAACAGGGCCTGAAGCCATTCTGCGATTTTGCGGCCAGCTCCCATAAAAACGAGTTGTAAAATGGAGGTTCAGGGCACTGCAATTCACAAACCTGCAGAGTTATAAATGATAACTGTCGTCCACAAATATATTGAGGGAAGGCAAAGAAGAGGATTTGAAATCAAGGCAGAATTGCAGGAAACAGATTTCAGGAGGTAGATACGAATCGCCTTTAAAGCACATGAAAAGCGGCAAAACGTTGACAATGATGCCCTTGGCCAAAAAGGGCGTATGCGTTTTTTCCTGAATATATTCAGGAAAAAACGCATACGCCCTTTTTGGCCAACCAAGGAACCTGGAAAGGCAAATCAGCGCTACAAAGAAGTCTCGCTTCCCATCGGTCAAAAGGGCCATGCTGAAAAAAGTGTCAAAACCAGAAATGCAGGACAGGCCATGGAGAAATGGGAGCCTTGCTACACTGATGGGCGGGATGTAAATTGCCAAGAGCCACTCTGGAGAAGTGTCCGGTGAGTCCTGAAACATCTGAAAAACACAGCTTAGAGAGCATAGGGCACTTCCACTCATGGGGGTATAAATTGGGAAAATTAAAAATCAGCAAGACACAAGCACCCCAAAGTTTAGGGCTGCTCTGTTGACCAGGACCTCCACTTCATTCCACCTTAAATATCCCAGGAAAGAGAAAAATGGATAAAGAAGTTGTGGTCCTTATGTACAATGGAATATCACTCAGCCATGAAATCAATGTTGTAAGGTTAGTAGCAGCATGATGAGTGGATTTAGGTACGACGATTCTAAGTGAAATAAGTCACACAGAAAAGGACACTTCTCATAAGGTATCACTGATAGAGGGAATGTAAAAACCGTTACACTTGAACTGAATTACAAAACAGAACAGAGTCACACATGCAGAAAACACACTATGGCTGCTTAACGGGAAAGGTGAGGTGGGGTGATACATAAAACAAGGGTATCAAATTAGCTCAGATACCGTTCCATAAACCCAATATGTAATAGACAAGACCTACTCCTTGCTCAGAGAACTGGACTCAACACGCCCTATTCACCGCACAAGAATATATCTGACTAATAATAATCGTAAAACCTATGTATTGATATCTGTTAGTGTGTCAAGTGGGTGTAAAGCGGCATAAACACAGCAGTGAAAAGCAGCTAAACCCCATTATAAAAATAAATTACTTTGAAACACCCATGAAACAAAGACAGTGAAAGAGAGAGAAATTCTTACACAATGCGTTCAGGGGCTGTGATGCAACCTGGATTGACCATATCTAGACGCACAGCTGGATGAGACATAAGGGTGGACACTCTTGGGGCTGAGAGGTTTGGTGAGGTTGGGTGAGCAAACGCAGACCCTTTAAAGTAATACTGCGTGGTACCCATCGCATGGGTCCCAAATCTCCAGGTTCAAGGGCATCTTCCTACATCAAAAACATGCATGAGAAACCCAGAAGATGGTACACCGTGTGATGGGGAAAGGTTTCTAAAACGCACCTCATTTCTCATCTCCTTGTGCCCGGGTTCGCCATTCCAGCTGCTTTACTAGCAAGTTCCCTACTTGGAGCATCAGCACCTTTATCCTCCTGTTCCATACAGGTTGCAATTTGTCCTGAGGATAAACGGGAAGACGTGGAACCAACGAGAGACTAGCTCTTGGTGTTGGGACAGGCACAGGTCACTCTATTTTCCCATCAGAAAGAAGAATTAACCACAGGCTCAGCCTGCCCCCCGGAACCAGAACAGGGCCTGAAGCCATTCTGCGATTTTGCGGCCAGCTCCCATAAAAACGAGTTGTAAAATGGAGGTTCAGGGCACTGCAATTCACAAACCTGCAGAGTTATAAATGAGAACTCTCGTCCACAAATATATTGAGGGAAGGCAAAGAAGAGGATTTGAAATCAAGGCAGAATTGCAGGAAACAGATTTCAGGAGGTAGATACGAATCGCCTTTAAAGCACATGAAAAGCGGCAAAACGTTGACAATGATGCCCTTGGCCAAAAAGGGCGTATGCGTTTTTTCCTGAATATATTCAGGAAAAAACGCATACGCCCTTTTTGGCCAACCAAGCCACCTGGAAAGGCAAATCAGCGCTACAAAGAAGTCTCGCTTCCCATCGGTCAAAAGGGCCATGCTGAAAAAAGTGTCAAAACCAGAAATGCAGGACAGGCCATGGAGAAATGGGAGCCTTGCTACACTGATGGGCGGGATGTAAATTGCCAAGAGCCACTCTGGAGAAGTGTCCGGTGAGTCCTGAAACATCTGAAAAACACAGCTTAGAGAGCATAGGGCACTTCCACTCATGGGGGTATAAATTGGGAAAATTAAAAATCAGCAAGACACAAGCACCCCAAAGTTTAGGGCTGCTCTGTTGACCAGGACCTCCACTTCATTACACCTTAAATATCCCAGGAAAGAGAAAAATGGAGAAAGAAGTTGTGGTCCTTATGTACAATGGAATATCACTCAGCCAGGAAATCAATGTCGTAAGGTTAGTAGCAGCATGATGAGTGGATTTAGGTACGACGATTCTAAGTGAAATAAGTCACACAGAAAAGGACACTTCTCATAAGGTATCACTGATAGAGGGAATGTAAAAACCGTTACACTTGAACTGAATTACAAAACAGAACAGAGTCACACATGCAGAAAACACACTATGGCTGCTTAACGGGAAAGGTGAGGTGGGGTGATACATAAAACAAGGGTATCAAATTAGCTCAGATACCGTTCCATAAACCCAATATGTAATAGACAAGACCTACTCCTTGCTCAGAGAACTGGACTCAACACGCCCTATTCACCGCACAAGAATATATCTGACTAATAATAATCGTAAAACCTATGTATTGATATCTCTCTGTTAGTGTGTCAAGTGGGTGTAAAGCGGCATAAACACAGCAGTGAAAAGCAGCTAAACCCCATTATAAAAATAAATTACTTTGAAACACCCATGAAACAAAGACAGTGAAAGAGAGAGAAATTCTTACACAATGCGTTCAGGGGCTGTGATGCAACCTGGATTGATCATATCTAGACGCACAGCTGGATGAGACATAAGGGTGGACACTCTTGGGGCTGAGAGGTTTGGTGAGGTTTGGTGAGCAAACGCAGACCCTTTAAAGGAATACTGCGTGGTACCCATCGCATGGGTCCCAAATCTCCAGGTTCAAGGGCATCTTCCTACATCAAAAACATGCATGAGAAACCCAGAAGATGGTACACCGTGTGATGGGGAAAGGTTTCTAAAACGCACCTCATTTCTCATCTCCTTGTGCCCGGGTTCGCCATTCCAGCCGCTTTACTAGCAAGCTCCCTACTTGGAGCATCAGCACCTTTAACCTCCTGTTCCATACAGGTTGCAATTTGTCCTGAGGATAAACGGGAAGACGTGGAACCAACGAGAGACTAGCTCTTGGTGTTGGGACAGGCACAGGTCACTCTATTTTCCCATCAGAAAGAAGAATTAACCACAGGCTCAGCCTGCCCCCCGTAACCAGAACAGGGCCTGAAACCATTCTGCGATTTTGCGGCCAGCTCCCATAAAAACGAGTTGTAAAATGGAGGTTCAGGGCACTGCAATTCACAAACCTGCAGAGTTATTAATGATAACTCTCGTCCACAAATATATTGAGGGAAGGCAAAGAAGAGGATTTGAAATCAAGGCAGAATTGCAGGAAACAGATTTCAGGAGGTAGATACGAATCGCCTTTAAAGCACATGAAAAGCGGCAAAACGTTGACAATGATGCCCTTGGCCAAAAAGGGCGTATGCGTTTTTTCCTGAATTTATTCAGGAAAAAACGCATACGCCCTTTTTGGCCAACCAAGCAACCTGGAAAGGCAAATCAGCGCTACAAAGAAGTCTCACTTCCCATCGGTCAAAAGGGTCATGCTGAAAAAAGTGTCAAAACCAGAAATGCAGGACAGGCCATGGAGAAATGGGAGCCTTGCTACACTGATGGGCGGGATGTAAATTGCCAAGAGCCACTCTGGAGAAGTGTCCGGTGAGTCCTGAAACATCTGAAAAACACAGCTTAGAGAGCATAGGGCACTTCCACTCATGGGGGTATAAATTGGGAAAATTAAAAATCAGCAAGACACAAGCACCCCAAAGTTTAGGGCTGCTCTGTTGACCAGGACCTCCACTTCATTACACCTTAAATATCCCAGGAAAGAGAAAAATGGAGAAAGAAGTTGTGGTCCTTATGTACAATGGAATATCACTCAGCCAGGAAATCAATGTCGTAAGGTTAGTAGCAGCATGATGAGTGGATTTAGGTACGACGATTCTAAGTGAAATAAGTCACACAGAAAAGGACACTTCTCATAAGGTATCACTGATAGAGGGAATGTAAAAACCGTTACACTTGAACTGAATTACAAAACAGAACAGAGTCACACATGCAGAAAACACACTATGGCTGCTTAACGGGAAAGGTGAGGTGGGGTGATACATAAAACAAGGGTATCAAATTAGCTCAGATACCGTTCCATAAACCCAATATGTAATAGACAAGACCTACTCCTTGCTCAGAGAACTGGACTCAACACGCCCTATTCACCGCACAAGAATATATCTGACTAATAATAATCGTAAAACCTATGTATTGATATCTCTCTGTTAGTGTGTCAAGTGGGTGTAAAGCGGCATAAACACAGCAGTGAAAAGCAGCTAAACCCCATTATAAAAATAAATTACTTTGAAACACCCATGAAACAAAGACAGTGAAAGAGAGAGAAATTCTTACACAATGCGTTCAGGGGCTGTGATGCAACCTGGATTGATCATATCTAGACGCACAGCTGGATGAGACATAAGGGTGGACACTCTTGGGGCTGAGAGGTTTGGTGAGGTTTGGTGAGCAAACGCAGACCCTTTAAAGGAATACTGCGTGGTACCCATCGCATGGGTCCCAAATCTCCAGGTTCAAGGGCATCTTCCTACATCAAAAACATGCATGAGAAACCCAGAAGATGGTACACCGTGTGATGGGGAAAGGTTTCTAAAACGCACCTCATTTCTCATCTCCTTGTGCCCGGGTTCGCCATTCCAGCCGCTTTACTAGCAAGCTCCCTACTTGGAGCATCAGCACCTTTAACCTCCTGTTCCATACAGGTTGCAATTTGTCCTGAGGATAAACGGGAAGACGTGGAACCAACGAGAGACTAGCTCTTGGTGTTGGGACAGGCACAGGTCACTCTATTTTCCCATCAGAAAGAAGAATTAACCACAGGCTCAGCCTGCCCCCCGTAACCAGAACAGGGCCTGAAACCATTCTGCGATTTTGCGGCCAGCTCCCATAAAAACGAGTTGTAAAATGGAGGTTCAGGGCACTGCAATTCACAAACCTGCAGAGTTATTAATGATAACTCTCGTCCACAAATATATTGAGGGAAGGCAAAGAAGAGGATTTGAAATCAAGGCAGAATTGCAGGAAACAGATTTCAGGAGGTAGATACGAATCGCCTTTAAAGCACATGAAAAGCGGCAAAACGTTGACAATGATGCCCTTGGCCAAAAAGGGCGTATGCGTTTTTTCCTGAATTTATTCAGGAAAAAACGCATACGCCCTTTTTGGCCAACCAAGCAACCTGGAAAGGCAAATCAGCGCTACAAAGAAGTCTCACTTCCCATCGGTCAAAAGGGTCATGCTGAAAAAAGTGTCAAAACCAGAAATGCAGGACAGGCCATGGAGAAATGGGAGCCTTGCTACACTGATGGGCGGGATGTAAATTGCCAAGAGCCACTCTGGAGAAGTGTCCGGTGAGTCCTGAAACATCTGAAAAACACAGCTTAGAGAGCATAGGGCACTTCCACTCATGGGGGTATAAATTGGGAAAATTAAAAATCAGCAAGACACAAGCACCCCAAAGTTTAGGGCTGCTCTGTTGACCAGGACCTCCACTTCATTACACCTTAAATATCCCAGGAAAGAGAAAAATGGAGAAAGAAGTTGTGGTCCTTATGTACAATGGAATATCACTCAGCCAGGAAATCAATGTCGTAAGGTTAGTAGCAGCATGATGAGTGGATTTAGGTACGACGATTCTAAGTGAAATAAGTCACACAGAAAAGGACACTTCTCATAAGGTATCACTGATAGAGGGAATGTAAAAACCGTTACACTTGAACTGAATTACAAAACAGAACAGAGTCACACATGCAGAAAACACACTATGGCTGCTTAACGGGAAAGGTGAGGTGGGGTGATACATAAAACAAGGGTATCAAATTAGCTCAGATACCGTTCCATAAACCCAATATGTAATAGACAAGACCTACTCCTTGCTCAGAGAACTGGACTCAGCAGGCCCTATTCACCGCACAAGAATATATCTGACTAATAATAATCGTAAAACCTATGTATTGATATCTCTCTGTTAGTGTGTCAAGTGGGTGTAAAGCGGCATAAACACAGCAGTGAAAAGCAGCTAAACCCCATTATAAAAATAAATTACTTTGAAACACCCATGAAACAAAGACAGTGAAAGAGAGAGAAATTCTTACACAATGCGTTCAGGGGCTGTGATGCAACCTGGATTGACCATATCTAGATGCACAGCTGGATGAGACATAAGGGTGGACACTCTTGGGGCTGAGAGGTTTGGTGAGGTTGGGTGAGCAAACGCAGACCCTTTAAAGGAATACTGCGTGATACACATCGCATGGGTCCCAAATCTCCAGGTTCAAGGGCATCTTCCTACATCAAAAACATACATGAGAAACCCAGAAGATGGTACACCGTGTGATGGGGAAAGGTTTCTAAAACGCACCTCATTTCTCATCTCCTTGTGCCCGGGTTCGCCATTCCAGCCGCTTTACTAGCAAGCTCCCTACTTGGAGCATCAGCACCTTTAACCTCCTGTTCCGTACAGTTTGCAATTTGTCCTGAGGATAAACGGGAAGACGTGGAACCAACGAGAGACTAGCTCTTGGTGTTGGGACAGGCACAGGTCACTCTATTTTCCCATCAGAAAGAAGAATTAACCACAGGCTCAGCCTGCCCCCAGGAACCAGAACAGGGCCTGAAGCCATTCTGCGATTTTGCGGCCAGCTCCCATAAAAACGAGTTGTAAAATGGAGGTTCAGGGCACTGCAATTCACAAACCTGCAGAGTTATTAATGATAACTCTCGTCCACAAATATATTGAGGGAAGGCAAAGAAGAGGATTTGAAATCAAGGCAGAATTGCAGGAAACAGATTTCAGGAGGTAGATACGAATCGCCTTTAAAGCACATGAAAAGCGGCAAAACGTTGACAATGATGCCCTTGGCCAAAAAGGGCGTATGCGTTTTTTCCTGAATTTATTCAGGAAAAAACGCATACGCCCTTTTTGGCCAACCAAGCAACCTGGAAAGGCAAATCAGCGCTACAAAGAAGTCTCGCTTCCCATCGGTCAAAAGGGTCATGCTGAAAAAAGTGTCAAAACCAGAAATGCAGGACAGGCCATGGAGAAATGGGAGCCTTGCTACACTGATGGGCGGGATGTAAATTGCCAAGAGCCACTCCGGAGAAGTGTCCGGTGAGTCCTGAAACATCTGAAAAACACAGCTTAGAGAGCATAGGGCACTTCCACTCATGGGGGTATAAATTGGGAAAATTAAAAATCAGCAAGACACAAGCACCCCAAAGTTTAGGGCTGCTCTGTTGACCAGGACCTCCACTTCATTCCACCTTAAATATCCCAGGAAAGAGAGAAATGGATAAAGAAGTTGTGATCCTTATGTACAATGGAATATCACTCAGCCATGAAATCAATGTCGTAAGGTTAGTAGCAGCATGATGAGAGGATTTAGGTACGACGATTCTAAGTGAAATAAGTCACACAGAAAAGGACACTTCTCATAAGGTATCACTGATAGAGGGAATGTAAAAACCGTTACACTTGAACTGAATTACAAAACAGAACAGAGTCACACATGCAGAAAACACACTATGGCTGCTTAACGGGAAAGGTGAGGTGGGGTGATACATAAAACAAGGGTATCAAATTAGCTCAGATACCGTTCCATAAACCCAATATGTAATAGACAAGACCTACTCCTTGCTCAGAGAACTGGACTCAACACGCCCTATTCACCGCACAAGAATATATCTGACTAATAATAATCGTAAAACCTATGTATTGATATCTCTCTGTTAGTGTGTCAAGTGGGTGTAAAGCGGCATAAACACAGCAGTGAAAAGCAGCTAAACCCCATTATAAAAATAAATTACTTTGAAACACCCATGAAACAAAGACAGTGAAAGAGAGAGAAATTCTTACACAATGCGTTCAGGGGCTGTGATGCAACCTGGATTGATCATATCTAGACGCACAGCTGGATGAGACATAAGGGTGGACACTCTTGGGGCTGAGAGGTTTGGTGAGGTTTGGTGAGCAAACGCAGACCCTTTAAAGGAATACTGCGTGGTACCCATCGCATGGGTCCCAAATCTCCAGGTTCAAGGGCATCTTCCTACATCAAAAACATGCATGAGAAACCCAGAAGATGGTACACCGTGTGATGGGGAAAGGTTTCTAAAACGCACCTCATTTCTCATCTCCTTGTGCCCGGGTTCGCCATTCCAGCCGCTTTACTAGCAAGCTCCCTACTTGGAGCATCAGCACCTTTAACCTCCTGTTCCATACAGGTTGCAATTTGTCCTGAGGATAAACGGGAAGACGTGGAACCAACGAGAGACTAGCTCTTGGTGTTGGGACAGGCACAGGTCACTCTATTTTCCCATCAGAAAGAAGAATTAACCACAGGCTCAGCCTGCCCCCCGTAACCAGAATAGGGCCTGAAACCATTCTGCGATTTTGCGGCCAGCTCCCATAAAAACGAGTTGTAAAATGGAGGTTCAGGGCACTGCAATTCACAAACCTGCAGAGTTATTAATGATAACTCTCGTCCACAAATATATTGAGGGAAGGCAAAGAAGAGGATTTGAAATCAAGGCAGAATTGCAGGAAACAGATTTCAGGAGGTAGATACGAATCGCCTTTAAAGCACATGAAAAGCGGCAAAACGTTGACAATGATGCCCTTGGCCAAAAAGGGCGTATGCGTTTTTTCCTGAATTTATTCAGGAAAAAACGCATACGCCCTTTTTGGCCAACCAAGCAACCTGGAAAGGCAAATCAGCACTACAAAGAAGTCTCACTTCCCATCGGTCAAAAGGGTCATGCTGAAAAAAGTGTCAAAACCAGAAATGCAGGACAGGCCATGGAGAAATGGGAGCCTTGCTACACTGATGGGCGGGATGTAAATTGCCAAGAGCCACTCCGGAGAAGTGTCCGGTGAGTCCTGAAACATCTGAAAAACACAGCTTAGAGAGCATAGGGCACTTCCACTCATGGGGGTATAAATTGGGAAAATTAAAAATCAGCAAGACACAAGCACCCCAAAGTTTAGGGCTGCTCTGTTGACCAGGACCTCCACTTCATTCCACCTTAAATATCCCAGGAAAGAGAGAAATGGATAAAGAAGTTGTGATCCTTATGTACAATGGAATATCACTCAGCCATGAAATCAATGTCGTAAGGTTAGTAGCAGCATGATGAGAGGATTTAGGTACGACGATTCTAAGTGAAATAAGTCACACAGAAAAGGACACTTCTCCTAAGGTATCACTGATAGAGGGAATGTAAAAACCGTTACACTTGAACTGAATTACAAAACAGAACAGAGTCACACATGCAGAAAACACACTATGGCTGCTTAACGGGAAAGGTGAGGTGGGGTGATACATAAAACAAGGGTATCAAATTAGCTCAGATACCGTTCCATAAACCCAATATGTAATAGACAAGACCTACTCCTTGCTCAGAGAACTGGACTCAACACGCCCTATTCACCGCACAAGAATATATCTGACTAATAATAATCGTAAAACCTATGTATTGATATCTCTCTGTTAGTGTGTCAAGTGGGTGTAAAGCGGCATAAACACAGCAGTGAAAAGCAGCTAAACCCCATTATAAAAATAAATTACTTTGAAACACCCATGAAACAAAGACAGTGAAAGAGAGAGAAATTCTTACACAATGCGTTCAGGGGCTGTGATGCAACCTGGATTGACCATATCTAGACGCACAGCTGGATGAGACATAAGGGTGGACACTCTTGGGGCTGAGAGGTTTGGTGAGGTTGGGTGAGCAAACGCAGACCCTTTAAAGGAATACTGCGTGGTACCCATCGCATGGGTCCCAAATCTCCAGGTTCAAGGGCATCTTCCTACATCAAAAACATGCATGAGAAACCCAGAAGATGGTACACCGTGTGATGGGGAAAGGTTTCTAAAACGCACCTCATTTCTCATCTCCTTGTGCCCGGGTTCGCCATTCCAGCCGCTTTACTAGCAAGCTCCCTACTTGGAGCATCAGCACCTTTAACCTCCTGTTCCATACAGGTTGCAATTTGTCCTGAGGATAAACGGGAAGACGTGGAACCAACGAGAGACTAGCTCTTGGTGTTGGGACAGGCACAGGTCACTCTATTTTCCCATCAGAAAGAAGAATTAACCACAGGCTCAGCCTGCCCCCCGTAACCAGAACAGGGCCTGAAACCATTCTGCGATTTTGCGGCCAGCTCCCATAAAAACGAGTTGTAAAATGGAGGTTCAGGGCACTGCAATTCACAAACCTGCAGAGTTATTAATGATAACTCTCGTCCACAAATATATTGAGGGAAGGCAAAGAATAGGATTTGAAATCAAGGCAGAATTGCAGGAAACAGATTTCAGGAGGTAGATACGAATCGCCTTTAAAGCACATGAAAAGCGGCAAAACGTTGACAATGATGCCCTTGGCCAAAAAGGGCGTATGCGTTTTTTCCTGAATATATTCAGGAAAAATCGCATACGCCCTTTTTGGCCAACCAAGCAACCTGGAAAGGCAAATCAGCGCCTCAAAGAAGTCTCGCTTCCCATCGGTCAAAAGGGCCATGCTGAAAAAAGTGTCAAAACCAGAAATGCAGGACAGGCCATGGAGAAATGGGAGCCTTGCTACACTGATGGGCGGGATGTAAATTGCCAAGAGCCACTCCGGAGAAGTGTCTGGTGAGTCCTGAAACATCTGAAAAACACAGCTTAGAGAGCATAGGGCACTTCCACTCATGGGGGTATAAATTGGGAAAATTAAAAATCAGCAAGACACAAGCACCCCAAAGTTTAGGGCTGCTCTGTTGACCAGGACCTCCACTTCATTCCACCTTAAATATCCCAGGAAAGAGAAAAATGGATAAAGAAGTTGTGGTCCTTATGTACAATGGAATACCACTCAGCCATGAAATCAATGTCGTAAGGTTAGTAGCAGCATGATGAGTGGATTTAGGTACGACGATTCTAAGTGAAATAAGTCACACAGAAAAGGACACTTCTCATAAGGTATCACTGATAGAGGGAATGTAAAAACCGTTACACTTGAACTGAATTACAAAACAGAACAGAGTCACACATGCAGAAAACACACTATGGCTGCTTAACGGGAAAGGTGAGGTGGGGTGATACATAAAACAAGGGTATCAAATTAGCTCAGATACCGTTCCATAAACCCAATATGTAATAGACAAGACCTACTCCTTGCTCAGAGAACTGGACTCAACACGCCCTATTCACCGCACAAGAATATATCTGACTAATAATAATCGTAAAACCTATGTATTGATATCTCTCTGTTAGTGTGTCAAGTGGGTGTAAAGCGGCATAAACACAGCAGTGAAAAGCAGCTAAACCCCATTATAAAAATAAATTACTTTGAAACACCCATGAAACAAAGACAGTGAAAGAGAGAGAAATTCTTACACAATGCGTTCAGGGGCTGTGATGCAACCTGGATTGACCATATCTAGACGCACAGCTGGATGAGACATAAGGGTGGACACTCTTGGGGCTGAGAGGTTTGGTGAGGTTGGGTGAGCAAACGCAGACCCTTTAAAGGAATACTGCGTGGTACCCATCGCATGGGTCCCAAATCTCCAGGTTCAAGGGCATCTTCCTACATCAAAAACATGCATGAGAAACCCAGAAGATGGTACACCGTGTGATGGGGAAAGGTTTCTAAAACGCACCTCATTTCTCATCTCCTTGTGCCCGGGTTCGCCATTCCAGCCGCTTTACTAGCAAGCTCCCTACTTGGAGCATCAGCACCTTTAACCTCCTGTTCCATACAGGTTGCAATTTGTCCTGAGGATAAACGGGAAGACGTGGAACCAACGAGAGACTAGCTCTTGGTGTTGGGACAGGCACAGGTCACTTTATTTTCCCATCAGAAAGAAGAATTAACCACAGGCTCAGCCTGCCCCCCGTAACCAGAACAGGGCCTGAAACCATTCTGCGATTTTGCGGCCAGCTCCCATAAAAACGAGTTGTAAAATGGAGGTTCAGGGCACTGCAATTCACAAACCTGCAGAGTTATTAATGATAACTCTCGTCCACAAATATATTGAGGGAAGGCAAAGAATAGGATTTGAAATCAAGGCAGAATTGCAGGAAACAGATTTCAGGAGGTAGATACGAATCGCCTTTAAAGCACATGAAAAGCGGCAAAACGTTGACAATGATGCCCTTGGCCAAAAAGGGCGTATGCGTTTTTTCCTGAATATATTCAGGAAAAATCGCATACGCCCTTTTTGGCCAACCAAGCAACCTGGAAAGGCAAATCAGCGCTACAAAGAAGTCTCGCTTCCCATCGGTCAAAAGGGCCATGCTGAAAAAAGTGTCAAAACCAGAAATGCAGGACAGGCCATGGAGAAATGGGAGCCTTGCTACACTGATGGGCGGGATGTAAATTGCCAAGAGCCACTCCGGAGAAGTGTCCGGTGAGTCCTGAAACATCTGAAAAACACAGCTTAGAGAGCATAGGGCACTTCCACTCATGGGGGTATAAATTGGGAAAATTAAAAATCAGCAAGACACAAGCACCCCAAAGTTTAGGGCTGCTCTGTTGACCAGGACCTCCACTTCATTCCACCTTAAATATCCCAGGAAAGAGAAAAATGGATAAAGAAGTTGTGGTCCTTATGTACAATGGAATACCACTCAGCCATGAAATCAATGTCATAAGGTTAGTAGCAGCATGATGAGTGGATTTAGGTACGACGATTCTAAGTGAAATAAGTCACACAGAAAAGGACACTTCTCATAAGGTATCACTGATAGAGGGAATGTAAAAACCGTTACACTTGAACTGAATTACAAAACAGAACAGAGTCACACATGCAGAAAACACACTATGGCTGCTTAACGGGAAAGGTGAGGTGGGGTGATACATAAAACAAGGGTATCAAATTAGCTCAGATACCGTTCCATAAACCCAATATGTAATAGACAAGACCTACTCCTTGCTCAGAGAACTGGACTCAACACGCCCTATTCACCGCACAAGAATATATCTGACTAATAATAATCGTAAAACCTATGTATTGATATCTCTCTGTTAGTGTGTCAAGTGGGTGTAAAGCGGCATAAACACAGCAGTGAAAAGCAGCTAAACCCCATTATAAAAATAAATTACTTTGAAACACCCATGAAACAAAGACAGTGAAAGAGAGAGAAATTCTTACACAATGCGTTCAGGGGCTGTGATGCAACCTGGATTGACCATATCTAGACGCACAGCTGGATGAGACATAAGGGTGGACACTCTTGGGGCTGAGAGGTTTGGTGAGGTTGGGTGAGCAAACGCAGACGCTTTAAAGGAATACTGCGTGGTACCCATCGCATGGGTCCCAAATCTCCAGGTTCAAGGGCATCTTCCTACATCAAAAACATGCATGAGAAACCCAGAAGATGGTACACCGTGTGATGGGGAAAGGTTTCTAAAACGCACCTCATTTCTCAACTCCTTGTGCCCGGGTTCGCCATTCCAGCTGCTTTACTAGCAAGCTCCCTACTTGGAGCATCAGCACCTTTAACCTCCTGTTCCATGCAGGTTGCAATTTGTCCTGAGGATAAACGGGAAGACGTGGAACCAACGAGAGACTAGCTCTTGGTGTTGGGACAGGCACAGGTCACTCTATTTTCCCATCAGAAAGAAGAATTAACCACAGGCTCAGCCTGACCCCCGGAACCAGAACAGGGCCTGAAGCCATTCTGCGATTTTGCGGCCAGCTCCCATAAAAACGAGTTGTAAAATGGAGGTTCAGGGCACTGCAATTCACAAACCTGCAGAGTTATTAATGATAACTCTCGTCCACAAATATATTGAGGGAAGGCAAAGAAGAGGATTTGAAATCAAGGCAGAATTGCAGGAAACAGATTTCAGGAGGTAGATACGAATCGCCTTTAAAGCACATGAAAAGCGGCAAAACGTTGACAATGATGCCCTTGGCCAAAAAGGGCGTATGTGTTTTTTCCTGAATATATTCAGGAAAAAACGCATACGCCCTTTTTGGCCAACCAAGCCACCTGGAAAGGCAAATCAGCGCTACAAAGAAGTCTCGCTTCCCATCGGTCAAAAGGGCCATGCTGAAAAAAGTGTCAAAACCAGAAATGCAGGACAGGCCATGGAGAAATGGGAGCCTTGCTACACTGATGGGCGGGATGTAAATTGCCAAGAGCCACTCCGGAGAAGTGTCCGGTGAGTCCTGAAACATCTGAAAAACACAGCTTAGAGAGCATAGGGCACTTCCACTCATGGGGGTATAAATTGGGAAAATTAAAAATCAGCAAGACACAAGCACCCCAAAGTTTAGGGCTGCTCTGTTGACCAGGACCTCCACTTCATTCCACCTTAAATATCCCAGGAAAGAGAAAAATGGATAAAGAAGTTGTGGTCCTTATGTACAATGGAATATCACTCAGCCATGAAATCAATGTCGTAAGGTTAGTAGCAGCATGATGAGTGGATTTAGGTACGACGATTCTAAGTGAAATAAGTCACACAGAAAAGGACACTTCTCATAAGGTATCACTGATAGAGGGAATGTAAAAACCGTTACACTTGAACTGAATTACAAAACAGAACAGAGTCACACATGCAGAAAACACACTATGGCTGCTTAACGGGAAAGGTGAGGTGGGGTGATACATAAAACAAGGGTATCAAATTAGCTCAGATACCGTTCCATAAACCCAATATGTAATAGACAAGACCTACTCCTTGCTCAGAGAACTGGACTCAACACGCCCTATTCACCGCACAAGAATATATCTGACTAATAATAATCGTAAAACCTATGTATTGATATCTCTCTGTTAGTGTGTCAAGTGGGTGTAAAGCGGCATAAACACAGCAGTGAAAAGCAGCTAAACCCCATTATAAAAATAAATTACTTTGAAACACCCATGAAACAAAGACAGTGAAAGAGAGAGAAATTCTTACACAATGCGTTCAGGGGCTGTGATGCAACCTGGATTGACCATATCTAGACGCACAGCTGGATGAGACATAAGGGTGGACACTCTTGGGGCTGAGAGGTTTGGTGAGGTTGGGTGAGCAAACGCAGACCCTTTAAAGGAATACTGCGTGGTACCCATCGCATGGGTCCCAAATCTCCAGGTTCAAGGGCATCTTCCTACATCAAAAACATGCATGAGAAACCCAGGAGATGGTACACCGTGTGATGGGGAAAGGTTTCTAAAACGCACCTCATTTCTCATCTCCTTGTGCCCGGGTTCGCCATTCCAGCCGCTTTACTAGCAAGCTCCCTACTTGGAGCATCAGCACCTTTAACCTCCTGTTCCGTTCAGGTTGCAATTTGTCCTGAGGATAAACGGGAAGACGTGGAACCAACGAGAGACTAGCTCTTGGTGTTGGGACAGGCACAGGTCACTCTATTTTCCCATCAGAAAGAAGAATTAACCACAGGCTCAGCCTGCCCCCCGGAACCAGAACAGGGCCTGAAGCCATTCTGCGATTTTGCGGCCAGCTCCCATAAAAACGAGTTGTAAAATGGAGGTTCAGGGCACTGCAATTCACAAACCTGCAGAGTTATTAATGATAACTCTCGTCCACAAATATATTGAGGGAAGGCAAAGAATAGGATTTGAAATCAAGGCAGAATTGCAGGAAACAGATTTCAGGAGGTAGATACGAACCGCCTTTAAAGCACATGAAAAGCGGCAAAACGTTGACAATGATGCCCTTGGCCAAAAAGGGCGTATGCGTTTTTTCCTGAATATATTCAGGAAAAATCGCATACGCCCTTTTTGGCCAACCAAGCAACCTGGAAAGGCAAATCAGCGCTACAAAGAAGTCTCGCTTCCCATCGGTCAAAAGGGCCATGCTGAAAAAAGTGTCAAAACCAGAAATGCAGGACAGGCCATGGAGAAATGGGAGCCTTGCTACACTGATGGGCGGGATGTAAATTGCCAAGAGCCACTCCGGAGAAGTGTCCGGTGAGTCCTGAAACATCTGAAAAACACAGCTCAGAGAGCATAGGGCACTTCCACTCATGGGGGTATAAATTGGGAAAATTAAAAATCAGCAAAACACAAGCACCCCAAAGTTTAGGGCTGCTCTGTTGACCAGGACCTCCACTTCATTCCACCTTAAATATCCCAGGAAAGAGAAAAATGGATAAAGAAGTTGTGGTCCTTATGTACAATGGAATACCACTCAGCCATGAAATCAATGTCGTAAGGTTAGTAGCAGCATGATGAGTGGATTTAGGTACGACGATTCTAAGTGAAATAAGTCACACAGAAAAGGACACTTCTTATAAGGTATCACTGATAGAGGGAATGTAAAAACCGTTACACTTGAACTGAATTACAAAACAGAACAGAGTCACACATGCAGAAAACACACTATGGCTGCTTAACGGGAAAGGTGAGGTGGGGTGATACATAAAACAAGGGTATCAAATTAGCTCAGATACCGTTCCATAAACCCAATATGTAATAGACAAGACCTACTCCTTGCTCAGAGAACTGGACTCAACACGCCCTATTCACCGCACAAGAATATATCTGACTAATAATAATCGTAAAACCTATGTATTGATATCTCTCTGTTAGTGTGTCAAGTGGGTGTAAAGCGGCATAAACACAGCAGTGAAAAGCAGCTAAACCCCATTATAAAAATAAATTACTTTGAAACACCCATGAAACAAAGACAGTGAAAGAGAGAGAAATTCTTACACAATGCGTTCAGGGGCTGTGATGCAACCTGGATTGACCATATCTAGACGCACAGCTGGATGAGACATAAGGGTGGACACTCTTGGGGCTGAGAGGTTTGGTGAGGTTGGGTGAGCAAACGCAGACCCTTTAAAGGAATACTGCGTGGTACCCATCGCATGGGTCCCAAATCTCCAGGTTCAAGGGCATCTTCCTACATCAAAAACATGCATGAGAAACCCAGAAGATGGTACACCGTGTGATGGGGAAAGGTTTCTAAAACGCACCTCATTTCTCAACTCCTTGTGCCTGGGTTCGCCATTCCAGCCGCTTTACTAGCAAGCTCCCTACTTGGAGCATCAGCACCTTTAACCTCCTGTTACATGCAGGTTGCAATTTGTCCTGAGGATAAACGGGAAGACGTGGAACCAACGAGAGACTAGCTCTTGGTGTTGGGACAGGCACAGGTCACTCTATTTTCCCATCAGAAAGAAGAATTAACCACAGGCTCAGCCTGACCCCCGGAACCAGAACAGGGCCTGAAGCCATTCTGCGATTTTGCGGCCAGCTCCCATAAAAACGAGTTGTAAAATGGAGGTTCAGGGCACTGCAATTCACAAACCTGCAGAGTTATAAATGATAACTCCCGTCCACAAATATATTGAGGGAAGGCAAAGAAGAGGATTTGAAATCAAGGCAGAATTGCAGGAAACAGATTTCAGGAGGTAGATACGAATCGCCTTTAAAGCACATGAAAAGCGGCAAAACGTTGACAATGATGCCCTTGGCCAAAAAGGGCGTATGCGTTTTTTCCTGAATATATTCAGGAAAAAACGCATACGCCCTTTTTGGCCAACCAAGCAACCTGGAAAGGCAAATCAGCGCTACAAAGAAGTCTCGCTTCCCGTCGGTCAAAAGGGCCATGCTGAAAAAAGTGTCAAAACCAGAAATGCAGGACAGGCCATGGAGAAATGGGAGCCTTGCTACACTGATGGGCGGGATGTAAATTGCTAAGAGCCACTCCGGAGAAGTGTCCGGTGAGTCCTGAAACATCTGAAAAACACAGCTTAGAGAGCATAGGGCACTTCCACTCATGGGGGTATAAATTGGGAAAATTAAAAATCAGCAAGACACAAGCACCCCAAAGTTTAGGGCTGCTCTGTTGACCAGGACCTCCACTTCATTCCACCTTAAATATCCCAGGAAAGAGAAAAATGGATAAAGAAGTTGTGGTCCTTATGTGCAATGGAATACCACTCAGCCATGAAATCAATGTCGTAAGGTTAGTAGCAGCATGATGAGTGGATTTAGGTACGACGATTCTAAGTGAAATAAGTCACACAGAAAAGGACACTTCTCCTAAGGTATCACTGATAGAGGGAATGTAAAAACCGTTACACTTGAACTGAATTACAAAACAGAACAGAGTCACACATGCAGAAAACACACTATGGCTGCTTAACGGGAAAGGTGAGGTGGGGTGATACATAAAACAAGGGTATCAAATTAGCTCAGATACCGTTCCATAAACCCAATATGTAATAGACAAGACCTACTCCTTGCTCAGAGAACTGGACTCAACACGCCCTATTCACCGCACAAGAATATATCTGACTAATAATAATCGTAAAACCTATGTATTGATATCTCTCTGTTAGTGTGTCAAGTGGGTGTAAAGCGGCATAAACACAGCAGTGAAAAGCAGCTAAACCCCATTATAAAAATAAATTACTTTGAAACACCCATGAAACAAAGACAGTGAAAGAGAGAGAAATTCTTACACAATGCGTTCAGGGGCTGTGATGCAACCTGGATTGACCATATCTAGACGCACAGCTGGATGAGACATAAGGGTGGACACTCTTGGGGCTGAGAGGTTTGGTGAGGTTGGGTGAGCAAACGCAGACCCTTTAAAGGAATACTGCGTGGTACCCATCGCATGGGTCCCAAATCTCCAGGTTCAAGGGCATCTTCCTACATCAAAAACATACATGAGAAACCCAGAAGATGGTACACCGTGTGATGGGGAAAGGTTTCTAAAACGCACCTCATTTCTCATCTCCTTGTGCCCGGGTTCGCCATTCCAGCCGCTTTACTAGCAAGCTCCCTACTTGGAGCATCAGCACCTTTAACCTCCTGTTCCATGCAGGTTGCAATTTGTCCTGAGGATAAACGGGAAGACGTGGAACCAACGAGAGACTAGCTCTTGGTGTTGGGACAGGCACAGGTCACTCTATTTTCCCATCAGAAAGAAGAATTAACCACAGGCTCAGCCTGCCCCCCGGAACCAGAACAGGGCCTGAAGCCATCCTGCGCTTTTGCGGCCAGCTCCCAAAAAAGCGAGTTGTAAAATGGAGGTTCAGGGCACTGCAATTCACAAACCTGCAGAGTTATAAATGATAACTCTCGTCCACCAATATATTGAGGGAAGGCAAAGAAGAGGATTTGAAATCAAGGCAGAATTGCACGAAACAGATTTCAGGAGGTAGATACGAATCGCCTTTAAAGCACATGAAAAGCGGCAAAACGTTGACAATGATGCCCTTGGCCTAAAAGGTCGTATGCGTTTTTTCCTGAATATATTCAGGAAAAAACGCATACGCCCTTTTTGGCCAACCAAGCAACCTGGAAAGGCAAATCAGCGCTACAGAGAAGTCTCGCTTCCCATCGGTCAAAAGGGCCATGCTGAAAAAAGTGTCAAAACCAGAAATGCAGGACAGGCCATGGAGAAATGGGAGCCTTGCTACACTGATGGGCGGGATGTAAATTGCCAACAGCCACTCTGGAGAAGTGTACGGTGTGTCCTGAAACATCTGAAAAACACAGCTTAGAGAGCATAGGGCACTTCCACTCATGGGGGTATAAATTGGGAAAATTAAAAATCAGCAAGACACAAGCACCCCAAAGTTGAGGGCTGCTCTGTTGACAAGGACCTCCACTTCATTCCACCTTAAATATCCCAGGAAAGAGAAAAATGGATAAAGAAGTTGTGGTCCTTATGTACATTGGAATATCACTCAGCCAGGAAATCAATGTCGTAAGGTTAGTAGCAGCATGATGAGTGGATTTAGGTACGACGATTCTAAGTGAAATAAGTCACACAGAAAAGGACACTTCTCATAAGGTATCACTGAGAGAGGGAATGTAAAAACCGTTACACTTGAACTGAATTACAAAACAGAACAGAGTCACACATGCAGAAAACACACTATGGCTGCTTAACGGGAAAGGTGAGGTGGGGTGATACATAAAAAAAGGGTATCAAATTAGCTCAGATACCGTTCCATAAACCCAATATGTAATAGACAAGACCTACTCCTTGCTCAGAGAACTGGACTCAACACGCCCTATTCACCGCACAAGAATATATCTGACTAATAATAATCGTAAAACCTATGTATTGATATCTCTCTGTTAGTGTGTCAAGTGGGTGTAAAGCGGCATAAACACAGCAGTGAAAAGCAGCTAAACCCCATTATAAAAATAAATTACTTTGAAACACCCATGAAACAAAGACAGTGAAAGAGAGAGAAATTCTTACACAATGCGTTCAGGGGCTGTGATGCAACCTGGATTGACCATATCTAGACGCACAGCTGGATGAGTCATAAGGGTGGACACTCTTGGGGCTGAGAGGTTTGGTGAGGTTGGGTGAGCAAACACAGACCATTTAAAGGAATACTGCGTGGTACCCATCGCATGGGTCCCAAATCTCCAGGTTCAAGGGCATCTTCCTACATCAAAAACATACATGAGAAACCCAGAAGATGGTACACCGTGTGATGGGGAAAGGTTTCTAAAACGCACCTCATTTCTCATCTCCTTGTGCCCGGGTTCACCATTCCAGCCGCTTTACTAGCAAGCTCCCTACTTGGAGCATCAGCACCTTTAACCTCCTGTTCCATGCAGGTTGCAATTTGTCCTGAGGATAAACGGGAAGACGTGGAACCAACGAGAGACTAGCTCTTGGTGTTGGGACAGGCACAGGTCACTCTATTTTCCCATCAGAAAGAAGAATTAACCACAGGCTCAGCCTGCCCCCCGGAACCAGAACAGGGCCTGAAGCCATTCAGCGATTTTGCGGCCAGCTCCCATAAAAACGAGTTGTAAAATGGAGGTTCAGGGCACTGCAATTCACAAACCTGCAGAGTTATTAATGATAACTCTCGTCCACAAATATATTGAGGGAAGGCAAAGAAGAGGATTTGAAATCAAGGCAGAATTGCAGGAAACAGATTTCAGGAGGTAGATTCGAATCGCCTTTAAAGCACATGAAAAGCGGCAAAACGTTGACAATGATGCCCTTGGCCAAAAAGGGCGTATGCGTTTTTTCCTGAATATATTCAGGAAAAAACGCATACGCACTTTTTGGCCAACCAAGCAACCTGGAAAGGCAAATCAGCGCTACAAAGAAGTCTCGCTTCCCATCGGTCAAAAGGGCCATGCTGAAAAAAGTGTCAAAACCAGAAATGCAGGACAGGCCATGGAGAAATGGGAGCCTTGCTACACTGATGGGCGGGATGTAAATTGCCAAGAGCCACTCTGGAGAAGTGTCCGGTGAGTCCTGAAACATCTGAAAAACACAGCTTAGAGAGCATAGGGCACTTCCACTCATGGGGGTATAAATTGGGAAAATTAAAAATCAGCAAGACACAAGCACCCCAAAGTTGAGGGCTGCTCTGTTGACCAGGACCTCCACTTCATTCCACCTTAAATATCCCAGGAAAGAGAAAAATGGATAAAGAAGTTGTGGTCCTTATGTACATTGGAATATCACTCAGCCAGGAAATCAATGTCGTAAGGTTAGTAGCAGCATGATGAGTGGATTTAGGTACGACGATTCTAAGTGAAATAAGTCACACAGAAAAGGACACTTCTCATAAGGTATCACTGATAGAGGGAATGTAAAAACCGTTACACTTGAACTGAATTACAAAACAGAACAGAGTCACACATGCAGAAAACACACTATGGCTGCTTAACAGGAAAGGTGAGGTGGGGTGATACATAAAACAAGGGTGTCAAATTAGCTCAGATACCGTTCCATAAACCCAATATGTAATAGACAAGACCTACTCCTTGCTCAGAGAACTGGACTCAGCAGGCCCTATTCACCGCACAAGAATATATCTGACTAATAATAATCGTAAAACCTATGTATTGATATCTCTCTGTTAGTGTGTCAAGTGGGTGTAAAGCGGCATAAACACAGCAGTGAAAAGCAGCTAAACCCCATTATAAAAATAAATTACTTTGAAACACCCATGAAACAAAGACAGTGAAAGAGAGAGAAATTCTTACACAATGCGTTCAGGGGCTGTGATGCAACCTGGATTGACCATATCTAGATGCACAGCTGGATGAGACATAAGGGTGGACACTCTTGGGGCTGAGAGGTTTGGTGAGGTTGGGTGAGCAAACGCAGACCCTTTAAAGGAATACTGCGTGATACACATCGCATGGGTCCCAAATCTCCAGGTTCAAGGGCATCTTCCTACATCAAAAACATACATGAGAAACCCAGAAGATGGTACACCGTGTGATGGGGAAAGGTTTCTAAAACGCACCTCATTTCTCATCTCCTTGTGCCCGGGTTCGCCATTCCAGCCGCTTTACTAGCAAGCTCCCTACTTGGAGCATCAGCACCTTTAACCTCCTGTTCCGTACAGTTTGCAATTTGTCCTGAGGATAAACGGGAAGACGTGGAACCAACGAGAGACTAGCTCTTGGTGTTGGGACAGGCACAGGTCACTCTATTTTCCCATCAGAAAGAAGAATTAACCACAGGCTCAGCCTGCCCCCAGGAACCAGAACAGGGCCTGAAGCCATTCTGCGATTTTGCGGCCAGCTCCCATAAAAACGAGTTGTAAAATGGAGGTTCAGGGCACTGCAATTCACAAACCTGCAGAGTTATTAATGATAACTCTCGTCCACAAATATATTGAGGGAAGGCAAAGAAGAGGATTTGAAATCAAGGCAGAATTGCAGGAAACAGATTTCAGGAGGTAGATACGAATCGCCTTTAAAGCACATGAAAAGCGGCAAAACGTTGACAATGATGCCCTTGGCCAAAAAGGGCGTATGCGTTTTTTCCTGAATTTATTCAGGAAAAAACGCATACGCCCTTTTTGGCCAACCAAGCAACCTGGAAAGGCAAATCAGCGCTACAAAGAAGTCTCGCTTCCCATCGGTCAAAAGGGTCATGCTGAAAAAAGTGTCAAAACCAGAAATGCAGGACAGGCCATGGAGAAATGGGAGCCTTGCTACACTGATGGGCGGGATGTAAATTGCCAAGAGCCACTCCGGAGAAGTGTCCGGTGAGTCCTGAAACATCTGAAAAACACAGCTTAGAGAGCATAGGGCACTTCCACTCATGGGGGTATAAATTGGGAAAATTAAAAATCAGCAAGACACAAGCACCCCAAAGTTTAGGGCTGCTCTGTTGACCAGGACCTCCACTTCATTCCACCTTAAATATCCCAGGAAAGAGAGAAATGGATAAAGAAGTTGTGATCCTTATGTACAATGGAATATCACTCAGCCATGAAATCAATGTCGTAAGGTTAGTAGCAGCATGATGAGAGGATTTAGGTACGACGATTCTAAGTGAAATAAGTCACACAGAAAAGGACACTTCTCATAAGGTATCACTGATAGAGGGAATGTAAAAACCGTTACACTTGAACTGAATTACAAAACAGAACAGAGTCACACATGCAGAAAACACACTATGGCTGCTTAACGGGAAAGGTGAGGTGGGGTGATACATAAAACAAGGGTATCAAATTAGCTCAGATACCGTTCCATAAACCCAATATGTAATAGACAAGACCTACTCCTTGCTCAGAGAACTGGACTCAACACGCCCTATTCACCGCACAAGAATATATCTGACTAATAATAATCGTAAAACCTATGTATTGATATCTCTCTGTTAGTGTGTCAAGTGGGTGTAAAGCGGCATAAACACAGCAGTGAAAAGCAGCTAAACCCCATTATAAAAATAAATTACTTTGAAACACCCATGAAACAAAGACAGTGAAAGAGAGAGAAATTCTTACACAATGCGTTCAGGGGCTGTGATGCAACCTGGATTGATCATATCTAGACGCACAGCTGGATGAGACATAAGGGTGGACACTCTTGGGGCTGAGAGGTTTGGTGAGGTTTGGTGAGCAAACGCAGACCCTTTAAAGGAATACTGCGTGGTACCCATCGCATGGGTCCCAAATCTCCAGGTTCAAGGGCATCTTCCTACATCAAAAACATGCATGAGAAACCCAGAAGATGGTACACCGTGTGATGGGGAAAGGTTTCTAAAACGCACCTCATTTCTCATCTCCTTGTGCCCGGGTTCGCCATTCCAGCCGCTTTACTAGCAAGCTCCCTACTTGGAGCATCAGCACCTTTAACCTCCTGTTCCATACAGGTTGCAATTTGTCCTGAGGATAAACGGGAAGACGTGGAACCAACGAGAGACTAGCTCTTGGTGTTGGGACAGGCACAGGTCACTCTATTTTCCCATCAGAAAGAAGAATTAACCACAGGCTCAGCCTGCCCCCCGTAACCAGAACAGGGCCTGAAACCATTCTGCGATTTTGCGGCCAGCTCCCATAAAAACGAGTTGTAAAATGGAGGTTCAGGGCACTGCAATTCACAAACCTGCAGAGTTATTAATGATAACTCTCGTCCACAAATATATTGAGGGAAGGCAAAGAAGAGGATTTGAAATCAAGGCAGAATTGCAGGAAACAGATTTCAGGAGGTAGATACGAATCGCCTTTAAAGCACATGAAAAGCGGCAAAACGTTGACAATGATGCCCTTGGCCAAAAAGGGCGTATGCGTTTTTTCCTGAATTTATTCAGGAAAAAACGCATACGCCCTTTTTGGCCAACCAAGCAACCTGGAAAGGCAAATCAGCACTACAAAGAAGTCTCACTTCCCATCGGTCAAAAGGGTCATGCTGAAAAAAGTGTCAAAACCAGAAATGCAGGACAGGCCATGGAGAAATGGGAGCCTTGCTACACTGATGGGCGGGATGTAAATTGCCAAGAGCCACTCCGGAGAAGTGTCCGGTGAGTCCTGAAACATCTGAAAAACACAGCTTAGAGAGCATAGGGCACTTCCACTCATGGGGGTATAAATTGGGAAAATTAAAAATCAGCAAGACACAAGCACCCCAAAGTTTAGGGCTGCTCTGTTGACCAGGACCTCCACTTCATTCCACCTTAAATATCCCAGGAAAGAGAGAAATGGATAAAGAAGTTGTGATCCTTATGTACAATGGAATATCACTCAGCCATGAAATCAATGTCGTAAGGTTAGTAGCAGCATGATGAGAGGATTTAGGTACGACGATTCTAAGTGAAATAAGTCACACAGAAAAGGACACTTCTCCTAAGGTATCACTGATAGAGGGAATGTAAAAACCGTTACACTTGAACTGAATTACAAAACAGAACAGAGTCACACATGCAGAAAACACACTATGGCTGCTTAACGGGAAAGGTGAGGTGGGGTGATACATAAAACAAGGGTATCAAATTAGCTCAGATACCGTTCCATAAACCCAATATGTAATAGACAAGACCTACTCCTTGCTCAGAGAACTGGACTCAACACGCCCTATTCACCGCACAAGAATATATCTGACTAATAATAATCGTAAAACCTATGTATTGATATCTCTCTGTTAGTGTGTCAAGTGGGTGTAAAGCGGCATAAACACAGCAGTGAAAAGCAGCTAAACCCCATTATAAAAATAAATTACTTTGAAACACCCATGAAACAAAGACAGTGAAAGAGAGAGAAATTCTTACACAATGCGTTCAGGGGCTGTGATGCAACCTGGATTGACCATATCTAGACGCACAGCTGGATGAGACATAAGGGTGGACACTCTTGGGGCTGAGAGGTTTGGTGAGGTTTGGTGAGCAAACGCAGACCCTTTAAAGGAATACTGCGTGGTACCCATCGCATGGGTCCCAAATCTCCAGGTTCAAGGGCATCTTCCTACATCAAAAACATGCATGAGAAACCCAGAAGATGGTACACCGTGTGATGGGGAAAGGTTTCTAAAACGCACCTCATTTCTCATCTCCTTGTGCCCGGGTTCGCCATTCCAGCCGCTTTACTAGCAAGCTCCCTACTTGGAGCATCAGCACCTTTAACCTCCTGTTCCATACAGGTTGCAATTTGTCCTGAGGATAAACGGGAAGACGTGGAACCAACGAGAGACTAGCTCTTGGTGTTGGGACAGGCACAGGTCACTCTATTTTCCCATCAGAAAGAAGAATTAACCACAGGCTCAGCCTGCCCCCCGTAACCAGAACAGGGCCTGAAACCATTCTGCGATTTTGCGGCCAGCTCCCATAAAAACGAGTTGTAAAATGGAGGTTCAGGGCACTGCAATTCACAAACCTGCAGAGTTATTAATGATAACTCTCGTCCACAAATATATTGAGGGAAGGCAAAGAATAGGATTTGAAATCAAGGCAGAATTGCAGGAAACAGATTTCAGGAGGTAGATACGAATCGCCTTTAAAGCACATGAAAAGCGGCAAAACGTTGACAATGATGCCCTTGGCCAAAAAGGGCGTATGCGTTTTTTCCTGAATATATTCAGGAAAAATCGCATACGCCCTTTTTGGCCAACCAAGCAACCTGGAAAGGCAAATCAGCGCTACAAAGAAGTCTCGCTTCCCATCGGTCAAAAGGGCCATGCTGAAAAAAGTGTCAAAACCAGAAATGCAGGACAGGCCATGGAGAAATGGGAGCCTTGCTACACTGATGGGCGGGATGTAAATTGCCAAGAGCCACTCCGGAGAAGTGTCTGGTGAGTCCTGAAACATCTGAAAAACACAGCTTAGAGAGCATAGGGCACTTCCACTCATGGGGGTATAAATTGGGAAAATTAAAAATCAGCAAGACACAAGCACCCCAAAGTTTAGGGCTGCTCTGTTGACCAGGACCTCCACTTCATTCCACCTTAAATATCCCAGGAAAGAGAAAAATGGATAAAGAAGTTGTGGTCCTTATGTACAATGGAATACCACTCAGCCATGAAATCAATGTCGTAAGGTTAGTAGCAGCATGATGAGTGGATTTAGGTACGACGATTCTAAGTGAAATAAGTCACACAGAAAAGGACACTTCTCATAAGGTATCACTGATAGAGGGAATGTAAAAACCGTTACACTTGAACTGAATTACAAAACAGAACAGAGTCACACATGCAGAAAACACACTATGGCTGCTTAACGGGAAAGGTGAGGTGGGGTGATACATAAAACAAGGGTATCAAATTAGCTCAGATACCGTTCCATAAACCCAATATGTAATAGACAAGACCTACTCCTTGCTCAGAGAACTGGACTCAACACGCCCTATTCACCGCACAAGAATATATCTGACTAATAATAATCGTAAAACCTATGTATTGATATCTCTCTGTTAGTGTGTCAAGTGGGTGTAAAGCGGCATAAACACAGCAGTGAAAAGCAGCTAAACCCCATTATAAAAATAAATTACTTTGAAACACCCATGAAACAAAGACAGTGAAAGAGAGAGAAATTCTTACACAATGCGTTCAGGGGCTGTGATGCAACCTGGATTGACCATATCTAGACGCACAGCTGGATGAGACATAAGGGTGGACACTCTTGGGGCTGAGAGGTTTGGTGAGGTTGGGTGAGCAAACGCAGACCCTTTAAAGGAATACTGCGTGGTACCCATCGCATGGGTCCCAAATCTCCAGGTTCAAGGGCATCTTCCTACATCAAAAACATGCATGAGAAACCCAGAAGATGGTACACCGTGTGATGGGGAAAGGTTTCTAAAACGCACCTCATTTCTCATCTCCTTGTGCCCGGGTTCGCCATTCCAGCCGCTTTACTAGCAAGCTCCCTACTTGGAGCATCAGCACCTTTAACCTCCTGTTCCATACAGGTTGCAATTTGTCCTGAGGATAAACGGGAAGACGTGGAACCAACGAGAGACTAGCTCTTGGTGTTGGGACAGGCACAGGTCACTCTATTTTCCCATCAGAAAGAAGAATTAACCACAGGCTCAGCCTGCCCCCCGTAACCAGAACAGGGCCTGAAACCATTCTGCGATTTTGCGGCCAGCTCCCATAAAAACGAGTTGTAAAATGGAGGTTCAGGGCACTGCAATTCACAAACCTGCAGAGTTATTAATGATAACTCTCGTCCACAAATATATTGAGGGAAGGCAAAGAATAGGATTTGAAATCAAGGCAGAATTGCAGGAAACAGATTTCAGGAGGTAGATACGAATCGCCTTTAAAGCACATGAAAAGCGGCAAAACGTTGACAATGATGCCCTTGGCCAAAAAGGGCGTATGCGTTTTTTCCTGAATATATTCAGGAAAAATCGCATACGCCCTTTTTGGCCAACCAAGCAACCTGGAAAGGCAAATCAGCGCTACAAAGAAGTCTCGCTTCCCATCGGTCAAAAGGGCCATGCTGAAAAAAGTGTCAAAACCAGAAATGCAGGACAGGCCATGGAGAAATGGGAGCCTTGCTACACTGATGGGCGGGATGTAAATTGCCAAGAGCCACTCCGGAGAAGTGTCCGGTGAGTCCTGAAACATCTGAAAAACACAGCTTAGAGAGCATAGGGCACTTCCACTCATGGGGGTATAAATTGGGAAAATTAAAAATCAGCAAGACACAAGCACCCCAAAGTTTAGGGCTGCTCTGTTGACCAGGACCTCCACTTCATTCCACCTTAAATATCCCAGGAAAGAGAAAAATGGATAAAGAAGTTGTGGTCCTTATGTACAATGGAATACCACTCAGCCATGAAATCAATGTCATAAGGTTAGTAGCAGCATGATGAGTGGATTTAGGTACGACGATTCTAAGTGAAATAAGTCACACAGAAAAGGACACTTCTCATAAGGTATCACTGATAGAGGGAATGTAAAAACCGTTACACTTGAACTGAATTACAAAACAGAACAGAGTCACACATGCAGAAAACACACTATGGCTGCTTAACGGGAAAGGTGAGGTGGGGTGATACATAAAACAAGGGTATCAAATTAGCTCAGATACCGTTCCATAAACCCAATATGTAATAGACAAGACCTACTCCTTGCTCAGAGAACTGGACTCAACACGCCCTATTCACCGCACAAGAATATATCTGACTAATAATAATCGTAAAACCTATGTATTGATATCTCTCTGTTAGTGTGTCAAGTGGGTGTAAAGCGGCATAAACACAGCAGTGAAAAGCAGCTAAACCCCATTATAAAAATAAATTACTTTGAAACACCCATGAAACAAAGACAGTGAAAGAGAGAGAAATTCTTACACAATGCGTTCAGGGGCTGTGATGCAACCTGGATTGACCATATCTAGACGCACAGCTGGATGAGACATAAGGGTGGACACTCTTGGGGCTGAGAGGTTTGGTGAGGTTGGGTGAGCAAACGCAGACGCTTTAAAGGAATACTGCGTGGTACCCATCGCATGGGTCCCAAATCTCCAGGTTCAAGGGCATCTTCCTACATCAAAAACATGCATGAGAAACCCAGAAGATGGTACACCGTGTGATGGGGAAAGGTTTCTAAAACGCACCTCATTTCTCAACTCCTTGTGCCCGGGTTCGCCATTCCAGCTGCTTTACTAGCAAGCTCCCTACTTGGAGCATCAGCACCTTTAACCTCCTGTTCCATGCAGGTTGCAATTTGTCCTGAGGATAAACGGGAAGACGTGGAACCAACGAGAGACTAGCTCTTGGTGTTGGGACAGGCACAGGTCACTCTATTTTCCCATCAGAAAGAAGAATTAACCACAGGCTCAGCCTGACCCCCGGAACCAGAACAGGGCCTGAAGCCATTCTGCGATTTTGCGGCCAGCTCCCATAAAAACGAGTTGTAAAATGGAGGTTCAGGGCACTGCAATTCACAAACCTGCAGAGTTATTAATGATAACTCTCGTCCACAAATATATTGAGGGAAGGCAAAGAAGAGGATTTGAAATCAAGGCAGAATTGCAGGAAACAGATTTCAGGAGGTAGATACGAATCGCCTTTAAAGCACATGAAAAGCGGCAAAACGTTGACAATGATGCCCTTGGCCAAAAAGGGCGTATGTGTTTTTTCCTGAATATATTCAGGAAAAAACGCATACGCCCTTTTTGGCCAACCAAGCCACCTGGAAAGGCAAATCAGCGCTACAAAGAAGTCTCGCTTCCCATCGGTCAAAAGGGCCATGCTGAAAAAAGTGTCAAAACCAGAAATGCAGGACAGGCCATGGAGAAATGGGAGCCTTGCTACACTGATGGGCGGGATGTAAATTGCCAAGAGCCACTCCGGAGAAGTGTCCGGTGAGTCCTGAAACATCTGAAAAACACAGCTTAGAGAGCATAGGGCACTTCCACTCATGGGGGTATAAATTGGGAAAATTAAAAATCAGCAAGACACAAGCACCCCAAAGTTTAGGGCTGCTCTGTTGACCAGGACCTCCACTTCATTCCACCTTAAATATCCCAGGAAAGAGAAAAATGGATAAAGAAGTTGTGGTCCTTATGTACAATGGAATATCACTCAGCCATGAAATCAATGTCGTAAGGTTAGTAGCAGCATGATGAGTGGATTTAGGTACGACGATTCTAAGTGAAATAAGTCACACAGAAAAGGACACTTCTCATAAGGTATCACTGATAGAGGGAATGTAAAAACCGTTACACTTGAACTGAATTACAAAACAGAACAGAGTCACACATGCAGAAAACACACTATGGCTGCTTAACGGGAAAGGTGAGGTGGGGTGATACATAAAACAAGGGTATCAAATTAGCTCAGATACCGTTCCATAAACCCAATATGTAATAGACAAGACCTACTCCTTGCTCAGAGAACTGGACTCAACACGCCCTATTCACCGCACAAGAATATATCTGACTAATAATAATCGTAAAACCTATGTATTGATATCTCTCTGTTAGTGTGTCAAGTGGGTGTAAAGCGGCATAAACACAGCAGTGAAAAGCAGCTAAACCCCATTATAAAAATAAATTACTTTGAAACACCCATGAAACAAAGACAGTGAAAGAGAGAGAAATTCTTACACAATGCGTTCAGGGGCTGTGATGCAACCTGGATTGACCATATCTAGACGCACAGCTGGATGAGACATAAGGGTGGACACTCTTGGGGCTGAGAGGTTTGGTGAGGTTGGGTGAGCAAACGCAGACCCTTTAAAGGAATACTGCGTGGTACCCATCGCATGGGTCCCAAATCTCCAGGTTCAAGGGCATCTTCCTACATCAAAAACATGCATGAGAAACCCAGGAGATGGTACACCGTGTGATGGGGAAAGGTTTCTAAAACGCACCTCATTTCTCATCTCCTTGTGCCCGGGTTCGCCATTCCAGCCGCTTTACTAGCAAGCTCCCTACTTGGAGCATCAGCACCTTTAACCTCCTGTTCCGTTCAGGTTGCAATTTGTCCTGAGGATAAACGGGAAGACGTGGAACCAACGAGAGACTAGCTCTTGGTGTTGGGACAGGCACAGGTCACTCTATTTTCCCATCAGAAAGAAGAATTAACCACAGGCTCAGCCTGCCCCCCGGAACCAGAACAGGGCCTGAAGCCATTCTGCGATTTTGCGGCCAGCTCCCATAAAAACGAGTTGTAAAATGGAGGTTCAGGGCACTGCAATTCACAAACCTGCAGAGTTATTAATGATAACTCTCGTCCACAAATATATTGAGGGAAGGCAAAGAATAGGATTTGAAATCAAGGCAGAATTGCAGGAAACAGATTTCAGGAGGTAGATACGAACCGCCTTTAAAGCACATGAAAAGCGGCAAAACGTTGACAATGATGCCCTTGGCCAAAAAGGGCGTATGCGTTTTTTCCTGAATATATTCAGGAAAAATCGCATACGCCCTTTTTGGCCAACCAAGCAACCTGGAAAGGCAAATCAGCGCTACAAAGAAGTCTCGCTTCCCATCGGTCAAAAGGGCCATGCTGAAAAAAGTGTCAAAACCAGAAATGCAGGACAGGCCATGGAGAAATGGGAGCCTTGCTACACTGATGGGCGGGATGTAAATTGCCAAGAGCCACTCCGGAGAAGTGTCCGGTGAGTCCTGAAACATCTGAAAAACACAGCTCAGAGAGCATAGGGCACTTCCACTCATGGGGGTATAAATTGGGAAAATTAAAAATCAGCAAAACACAAGCACCCCAAAGTTTAGGGCTGCTCTGTTGACCAGGACCTCCACTTCATTCCACCTTAAATATCCCAGGAAAGAGAAAAATGGATAAAGAAGTTGTGGTCCTTATGTACAATGGAATACCACTCAGCCATGAAATCAATGTCGTAAGGTTAGTAGCAGCATGATGAGTGGATTTAGGTACGACGATTCTAAGTGAAATAAGTCACACAGAAAAGGACACTTCTCCTAAGGTATCACTGATAGAGGGAATGTAAAAACCGTTACACTTGAACTGAATTACAAAACAGAACAGAGTCACACATGCAGAAAACACACTATGGCTGCTTAACGGGAAAGGTGAGGTGGGGTGATACATAAAACAAGGGTATCAAATTAGCTCAGATACCGTTCCATAAACCCAATATGTAATAGACAAGACCTACTCCTTGCTCAGAGAACTGGACTCAACACGCCCTATTCACCGCACAAGAATATATCTGACTAATAATAATCGTAAAACCTATGTATTGATATCTCTCTGTTAGTGTGTCAAGTGGGTGTAAAGCGGCATAAACACAGCAGTGAAAAGCAGCTAAACCCCATTATAAAAATAAATTACTTTGAAACACCCATGAAACAAAGACAGTGAAAGAGAGAGAAATTCTTACACAATGCGTTCAGGGGCTGTGATGCAACCTGGATTGACCATATCTAGACGCACAGCTGGATGAGACATAAGGGTGGACACTCTTGGGGCTGAGAGGTTTGGTGAGGTTGGGTGAGCAAACGCAGACCCTTTAAAGGAATACTGCGTGGTACCCATCGCATGGGTCCCAAATCTCCAGGTTCAAGGGCATCTTCCTACATCAAAAACATACATGAGAAACCCAGAAGATGGTACACCGTGTGATGGGGAAAGGTTTCTAAAACGCACCTCATTTCTCATCTCCTTGTGCCCGGGTTCGCCATTCCAGCCGCTTTACTAGCAAGCTCCCTACTTGGAGCATCAGCACCTTTAACCTCCTGTTCCATGCAGGTTGCAATTTGTCCTGAGGATAAACGGGAAGACGTGGAACCAACGAGAGACTAGCTCTTGGTGTTGGGACAGGCACAGGTCACTCTATTTTCCCATCAGAAAGAAGAATTAACCACAGGCTCAGCCTGCCCCCCGGAACCAGAACAGGGCCTGAAGCCATCCTGCGCTTTTGCGGCCAGCTCCCAAAAAAGCGAGTTGTAAAATGGAGGTTCAGGGCACTGCAATTCACAAACCTGCAGAGTTATAAATGATAACTCTCGTCCACCAATATATTGAGGGAAGGCAAAGAAGAGGATTTGAAATCAAGGCAGAATTGCACGAAACAGATTTCAGGAGGTAGATACGAATCGCCTTTAAAGCACATGAAAAGCGGCAAAACGTTGACAATGATGCCCTTGGCCTAAAAGGTCGTATGCGTTTTTTCCTGAATATATTCAGGAAAAAACGCATACGCCCTTTTTGGCCAACCAAGCAACCTGGAAAGGCAAATCAGCGCTACAGAGAAGTCTCGCTTCCCATCGGTCAAAAGGGCCATGCTGAAAAAAGTGTCAAAACCAGAAATGCAGGACAGGCCATGGAGAAATGGGAGCCTTGCTACACTGATGGGCGGGATGTAAATTGCCAACAGCCACTCTGGAGAAGTGTACGGTGTGTCCTGAAACATCTGAAAAACACAGCTTAGAGAGCATAGGGCACTTCCACTCATGGGGGTATAAATTGGGAAAATTAAAAATCAGCAAGACACAAGCACCCCAAAGTTGAGGGCTGCTCTGTTGACAAGGACCTCCACTTCATTCCACCTTAAATATCCCAGGAAAGAGAAAAATGGATAAAGAAGTTGTGGTCCTTATGTACATTGGAATATCACTCAGCCAGGAAATCAATGTCGTAAGGTTAGTAGCAGCATGATGAGTGGATTTAGGTACGACGATTCTAAGTGAAATAAGTCACACAGAAAAGGACACTTCTCATAAGGTATCACTGAGAGAGGGAATGTAAAAACCGTTACACTTGAACTGAATTACAAAACAGAACAGAGTCACACATGCAGAAAACACACTATGGCTGCTTAACGGGAAAGGTGAGGTGGGGTGATACATAAAAAAAGGGTATCAAATTAGCTCAGATACCGTTCCATAAACCCAATATGTAATAGACAAGACCTACTCCTTGCTCAGAGAACTGGACTCAACACGCCCTATTCACCGCACAAGAATATATCTGACTAATAATAATCGTAAAACCTATGTATTGATATTTCTCTGTTAGTGTGTCAAGTGGGTGTAAAGCGGCATAAACACAGCAGTGAAAAGCAGCTAAACCCCATTATAAAAATAAATTACTTTGAAACACCCATGAAACAAAGACAGTGAAAGAGAGAGAAATTCTTACACAATGCGTTCAGGGGCTGTGATGCAACCTGGATTGACCATATCTAGACGCACAGCTGGATGAGACATAAGGGTGGACACTCTTGGGGCTGAGAGGTTTGGTGAGGTTGGGTGAGCAAACACAGACCATTTAAAGGAATACTGCGTGGTACCCATCGCATGGGTCCCAAATCTCCAGGTTCAAGGGCATCTTCCTACATCAAAAACATACATGAGAAACCCAGAAGATGGTACACCGTGTGATGGGGAAAGGTTTCTAAAACGCACCTCATTTCTCATCTCCTTGTGCCCGGGTTCACCATTCCAGCCGCTTTACTAGCAAGCTCCCTACTTGGAGCATCAGCACCTTTAACCTCCTGTTCCATGCAGGTTGCAATTTGTCCTGAGGATAAACGGGAAGACGTGGAACCAACGAGAGACTAGCTCTTGGTGTTGGGACAGGCACAGGTCACTCTATTTTCCCATCAGAAAGAAGAATTAACCACAGGCTCAGCCTGCCCCCCGGAACCAGAACAGGGCCTGAAGCCATTCAGCGATTTTGCGGCCAGCTCCCATAAAAACGAGTTGTAAAATGGAGGTTCAGGGCACTGCAATTCACAAACCTGCAGAGTTATTAATGATAACTCTCGTCCACAAATATATTGAGGGAAGGCAAAGAAGAGGATTTGAAATCAAGGCAGAATTGCAGGAAACAGATTTCAGGAGGTAGATTCGAATCGCCTTTAAAGCACATGAAAAGCGGCAAAACGTTGACAATGATGCCCTTGGCCAAAAAGGGCGTATGCGTTTTTTCCTGAATATATTCAGGAAAAAACGCATACGCACTTTTTGGCCAACCAAGCAACCTGGAAAGGCAAATCAGCGCTACAAAGAAGTCTCGCTTCCCATCGGTCAAAAGGGCCATGCTGAAAAAAGTGTCAAAACCAGAAATGCAGGACAGGCCATGGAGAAATGGGAGCCTTGCTACACTGATGGGCGGGATGTAAATTGCCAAGAGCCACTCTGGAGAAGTGTCCGGTGAGTCCTGAAACATCTGAAAAACACAGCTTAGAGAGCATAGGGCACTTCCACTCATGGGGGTATAAATTGGGAAAATTAAAAATCAGCAAGACACAAGCACCCCAAAGTTGAGGGCTGCTCTGTTGACCAGGACCTCCACTTCATTCCACCTTAAATATCCCAGGAAAGAGAAAAATGGATAAAGAAGTTGTGGTCCTTATGTACATTGGAATATCACTCAGCCAGGAAATCAATGTCGTAAGGTTAGTAGCAGCATGATGAGTGGATTTAGGTACGACGATTCTAAGTGAAATAAGTCACACAGAAAAGGACACTTCTCATAAGGTATCACTGATAGAGGGAATGTAAAAACCGTTACACTTGAACTGAATTACAAAACAGAACAGAGTCACACATGCAGAAAACACACTATGGCTGCTTAACAGGAAAGGTGAGGTGGGGTGATACATAAAAAAAGGGTATCAAATTAGCTCAGATACCGTTCCATAAACCCAATATGTAATAGACAAGACCTACTCCTTGCTCAGAGAACTGGACTCAACACGCCCTATTCACCGCACAAGAATATATCTGACTAATAATAATCGTAAAACCTATGTATTGATATCTCTCTGTTAGTGTGTCAAGTGGGTGTAAAGCGGCATAAACACAGCAGTGAAAAGCAGCTAAACCCCATTATAAAAATAAATTACTTTGAAACACCCATGAAACAAAGACAGTGAAAGAGAGAGAAATTCTTACACAATGCGTTCAGGGGCTGTGATGCAACCTGGATTGACCATATCTAGACGCACAGCTGGATGAGACATAAGGGTGGACACTCTTGGGGCTGAGAGGTTTGGTGAGGTTGGGTGAGCAAACGCAGACCATTTAAAGGAATACTGCGTGGTACCCATCGCATGGGTCCCAAATCTCCAGGTTCAAGGGCATCTTCCTACATCAAAAACATACATGAGAAACCCAGAAGATGGTACACCGTGTGATGGGGAAAGGTTTCTAAAACGCACCTCATTTCTCATCTCCTTGTGCCCGGGTTCACCATTCCAGCCGCTTTACTAGCAAGCTCCCTACTTGGAGCATCAGCACCTTTAACCTCCTGTTCCATGCAGGTTGCAATTTGTCCTGAGGATAAACGGGAAGACGTGGAACCAACGAGAGACTAGCTCTTGGTGTTGGGACAGGCACAGGTCACTCTATTTTCCCATCAGAAAGAAGAATTAACCACAGGCTCAGCCTGCCCCCCGGAACCAGAACAGGGCCTGAAGCCATTCAGCGATTTTGCGGCCAGCTCCCATAAAAACGAGTTGTAAAATGGAGGTTCAGGGCACTGCAATTCACAAACCTGCAGAGTTATTAATGATAACTCTCGTCCACAAATATATTGAGGGAAGGCAAAGAAGAGGATTTGAAATCAAGGCAGAATTGCAGGAAACAGATTTCAGGAGGTAGATTCGAATCGCCTTTAAAGCACATGAAAAGCGGCAAAACGTTGACAATGATGCCCTTGGCCAAAAAGGGCGTATGCGTTTTTTCCTGAATATATTCAGGAAAAAACGCATACGCCCTTTTTGGCCAACCAAGCAACCTGGAAAGGCAAATCAGCGCTACAAAGAAGTCTCGCTTCCCATCGGTCAAAAGGGCCATGCTGAAAAAAGTGTCAAAACCAGAAATGCAGGACAGGCCATGGAGAAATGGGAGCCTTGCTACACTGATGGGCGGGATGTAAATTGCCAAGAGCCACTCTGGAGAAGTGTCCGGTGAGTCCTGAAACATCTGAAAAACACAGCTTAGAGAGCATAGGGCACTTCCACTCATGGGGGTATAAATTGGGAAAATTAAAAATCAGCAAGACACAAGCACCCCAAAGTTGAGGGCTGCTCTGTTGACCAGGACCTCCACTTCATTCCACCTTAAATATCCCAGGAAAGAGAAAAATGGATAAAGAAGTTGTGGTCCTTATGTACATTGGAATATCACTCAGCCAGGAAATCAATGTCGTAAGGTTAGTAGCAGCATGATGAGTGGATTTAGGTACGACGATTCTAAGTGAAATAAGTCACACAGAAAAGGACACTTCTCATAAGGTATCACTGATAGAGGGAATGTAAAAACCGTTACACTTGAACTGAATTACAAAACAGAACAGAGTCACACATGCAGAAAACACACTATGGCTGCTTAACAGGAAAGGTGAGGTGGGGTGATACATAAAACAAGGGTGTCAAATTAGCTCAGATACCGTTCCATAAACCCAATATGTAATAGACAAGACCTACTCCTTGCTCAGAGAACTGGACTCAACACGCCCTATTCACCGCACAAGAATATATCTGACTAATAATAATCGTAAAACCTATGTATTGATATCTCTCTGTTAGTGTGTCAAGTGGGTGTAAAGCGGCATAAACACAGCAGTGAAAAGCAGCTAAACCACATTATAAAAATAAATTACTTTGAAACACCCATGAAACAAAGACAGTGAAAGAGAGAGAAATTCTTACACAATGCGTTCAGGGGCTGTGATGCAACCTGGATTGACCATATCTAGACGCACAGCTGGATGAGACATAAGGGTGGACACTCTTGGGGCTGAGAGGTTTGGTGAGGTTGGGTGAGCAAACGCAGACCCTTTAAAGGAATACTGCGTCGTACCCATCGCATGGGTCCCAAATCTCCAGGTTCAAGGGCATCTTCCTACATCAAAAACATGCATGAGAAACCCAGAAGATGGTACACCGTGTGATGGGGAAAGGTTTCTAAAACGCACCTCATTTCTCATCTCCTTGTGCCCGGGTTCGCCATTCCAGCCGCTTTACTAGCAAGCTCCCTACTTGGAGCATCAGCACCCTTAACCTCCTGTTCCATACAGGTTGCAATTTGTCCTGAGGATAAACGGGAAGACGTGGAACCAACGAGAGACTAGCTCTTGGTGTTGGGACAGGCACAGGTCACTCTATTTTCCCATCAGAAAGAAGAATTAACCACAGGCTCAGCCTGCCCCACGGAACCAGAACAGGGCCTGAAGCCATTCTGTGATTTTGCGGCCAGCTCCCATAAAAACGAGTTGTAAAATGGAGGTTCAGGGCACTGCAATTCACAAACCTGCAGAGTTATAAATGATAACTCTCGTCCACAAATATATTGAGGGAAGGCAAAGAAGAGGATTTGAAATCAAGGCAGAATTGCAGGAAACAGATTTCAGGAGGTAGATACGAATCGCCTTTAAAGCACATGAAAAGCGGCAAAACGTTGACAATGATGCCCTTGGCCAAAAAGGGCGTATGCGTTTTTTCCTGAATATATTCAGGAAAAAACGCATACGCCCTTTTTGGCCAACCAAGCAACCTGGAAAGGCAAATCAGCGCTACAAAGAAGTCTCGCTTCCCATCGGTCAAAAGGGTCATGCTGAAAAAAGTGTCAAAACCAGAAATGCAGGACAGGCCATGGAGAAATGGGAGCCTTGCTACACTGATGGGCGGGATATAAATTGCAAGAGCCACTCCGGAGAAGTGTCCGGTGAGTCCTGAAACATCTGAAAAACACAGCTTAGAGAGCATAGGGCACTTCCACTCATGGGGGTATAAATTGGGAAAATTAAAAATCAGCAAGACACAAGCACCCCAAAGTTTAGGGCTGCTCTGTTGACCAGGACCTCCACTTCATTCCACCTTAAATATCCCAGGAAAGAGAAAAATGGATAAAGAAGTTGTGATCCTTATGTACAATGGAATATCACTCAGCCATGAAATCAATGTCGTAAGGTTAGTAGCAGCATGATGAGAGGATTTAGGTACAACGATTCTAAGTGAAATAAGTCACACAGAAAAGGACACTTCTCATAAGGTATCACTGATAGAGGGAATGTAAAAACCGTTACACTTGAACTGAATTACAAAACAGAACAGAGTCACACATGCAGAAAACACACTATGGCTGCTTAACGGGAAAGGTGAGGTGGGGTGATACATAAAACAAGGGTATCAAATTAGCTCAGATACCGTTCCATAAACCCAATATGTAATAGACAAGACCTACTCCTTGCTCAGAGAACTGGACTCAACACGCCCTATTCACCGCACAAGAATGTATCTGACTAATAATAATCGTAAAACCTATGTATTGATATCTCTCTGTTAGTGTGTCAAGTGGGTGTAAAGCGGCATAAACACAGCAGTGAAAAGCAGCTAAACCCCATTATAAAAATAAATTACTTTGAAACACCCATGAAACAAAGACAGTGAAAGAGAGAGAAATTCTTAAACAATGCGTTCAGGGGCTGTGATGCAACCTGGATTGACCATATCTAGATGCACAGCTGGATGAGACATAAGGGTGGACACTCTTGGGGCTGAGAGGTTTGGTGAGGTTGGGTGAGCAAACGCAGACCCTTTAAAGTAATACTGCGTGGTACCCATCGCATGGGTCCCAAATCTCCAGGTTCAAGGGCATCTTCCTACATCAAAAACATGCATGAGAAACCCAGAAGATGGTACACCGTGTGATGGGGAAAGGTTTCTAAAACGCACCTCATTTCTCATCTCCTTGTGCCCGGGTTCGTCATTCCAGCTGCTTTACTAGCAAGTTCCCTACTTGGAGCATCAGCACCTTTATCCTCCTGTTCCATACAGGTTGCAATTTGTCCTGAGGATAAACGGGAAGACGTGGAACCAACGAGAGACTAGCTCTTGGTGTTGGGACAGGAACAGGTCACTCTATTTTCCCATCAGAAAGAAGAATTAACCACAGGCTCAGCCTGCCCCCCGGAACCAGAACAGGGCCTGAAGCCATTCTGCGATTTTGCGGCCAGCTCCCATAAAAACGAGTTGTAAAATGGAGGTTCAGGGAACTGCAATTCACAAACCTGCAGAGTTATAAATGATAACTGTCGTCCACAAATATATTGAGGGAAGGCAAAGAAGAGGATTTGAAATCAAGGCAGAATTGCAGGAAACAGATTTCAGGAGGTAGATACGAATCGCCTTTAAAGCACATGAAAAGCGGCAAAACGTTGACAATGATGCCCTTGGCCAAAAAGGGCGTATGCGTTTTTTCCTGAATATATTCAGGAAAAAACGCATACGCCCTTTTTGGCCAACCAAGGAACCTGGAAAGGCAAATCAGCGCTACAAAGAAGTCTCGCTTCCCATCGGTCAAAAGGGCCATGCTGAAAAAAGTGTCAAAACCAGAAATGCAGGACAGGCCATGGAGAAATGGGAGCCTTGCTACACTGATGGGCGGGATGTAAATTGCCAAGAGCCACTCTGGAGAAGTGTCCGGTGAGTCCTGAAACATCTGAAAAACACAGCTTAGAGAGCATAGGGCACTTCCACTCATGGGGGTATAAATTGGGAAAATTAAAAATCAGCAAGACACAAGCACCCCAAAGTTTAGGGCTGCTCTGTTGACCAGGACCTCCACTTCATTCCACCTTAAATATCCCAGGAAAGAGAAAAATGGATAAAGAAGTTGTGGTCCTTATGTACAATGGAATATCACTCAGCCATGAAATCAATGTTGTAAGGTTAGTAGCAGCATGATGAGTGGATTTAGGTACGACGATTCTAAGTGAAATAAGTCACACAGAAAAGGACACTTCTCATAAGGTATCACTGATAGAGGGAATGTAAAAACCGTTACACTTGAACTGAATTACAAAACAGAACAGAGTCACACATGCAGAAAACACACTATGGCTGCTTAACGGGAAAGGTGAGGTGGGGTGATACATAAAACAAGGGTATCAAATTAGCTCAGATACCGTTCCATAAACCCAATATGTAATAGACAAGACCTACTCCTTGCTCAGAGAACTGGACTCAACACGCCCTATTCACCGCACAAGAATATATCTGACTAATAATAATCGTAAAACCTATGTATTGATATCTGTTAGTGTGTCAAGTGGGTGTAAAGCGGCATAAACACAGCAGTGAAAAGCAGCTAAACCCCATTATAAAAATAAATTACTTTGAAACACCCATGAAACAAAGACAGTGAAAGAGAGAGAAATTCTTACACAATGCGTTCAGGGGCTGTGATGCAACCTGGATTGACCATATCTAGACGCACAGCTGGATGAGACATAAGGGTGGACACTCTTGGGGCTGAGAGGTTTGGTGAGGTTGGGTGAGCAAACGCAGACCCTTTAAAGTAATACTGCGTGGTACCCATCGCATGGGTCCCAAATCTCCAGGTTCAAGGGCATCTTCCTACATCAAAAACATGCATGAGAAACCCAGAAGATGGTACACCGTGTGATGGGGAAAGGTTTCTAAAACGCACCTCATTTCTCATCTCCTTGTGCCCGGGTTCGCCATTCCAGCTGCTTTACTAGCAAGTTCCCTACTTGGAGCATCAGCACCTTTATCCTCCTGTTCCATACAGGTTGCAATTTGTCCTGAGGATAAACGGGAAGACGTGGAACCAACGAGAGACTAGCTCTTGGTGTTGGGACAGGCACAGGTCACTCTATTTTCCCATCAGAAAGAAGAATTAACCACAGGCTCAGCCTGCCCCCCGGAACCAGAACAGGGCCTGAAGCCATTCTGCGATTTTGCGGCCAGCTCCCATAAAAACGAGTTGTAAAATGGAGCTTCAGGGCACTACAATTCACAAACCTGCAGAGTTATAAATGAGAACTCTCGTCCACAAATATATTGAGGGAAGGCAAAGAAGAGGATTTGAAATCAAGGCAGAATTGCAGGAAACAGATTTCAGGAGGTAGATACGAATCGCCTTTAAAGCACATGAAAAGCGGCAAAACGTTGACAATGATGCCCTTGGCCAAAAAGGGCGTATGCGTTTTTTCCTGAATATATTCAGGAAAAAACGCATACGCCCTTTTTGGCCAACCAAGCCACCTGGAAAGGCAAATCAGCGCTACAAAGAAGTCTCGCTTCCCATCGGTCAAAAGGGCCATGCTGAAAAAAGTGTCAAAACCAGAAATGCAGGACAGGCCATGGAGAAATGAGAGCCTTGCTACACTGATGGGCGGGATGTAAATTGCCAAGAGCCACTCTGGAGAAGTGTCCGGTGAGTCCTGAAACATCTGAAAAACACAGCTTAGAGAGCATAGGGCACTTCCACTCATGGGGGTATAAATTGGGAAAATTAAAAATCAGCAAGACACAAGCACCCCAAAGTTTAGGGCTGCTCTGTTGACCAGGACCTCCACTTCATTCCACCTTAAATATCCCAGGAAAGAGAAAAATGGAGAAAGAAGTTGTGGTCCTTATGTACAATGGAATATCACTCAGCCAGGAAATCAATGTCGTAAGGTTAGTAGCAGCATGATGAGTGGATTTAGGTACGACGATTCTAAGTGAAATAAGTCACACAGAAAAGGACACTTCTCATAAGGTATCACTGATAGAGGGAATGTAAAAACCATTACACTTGAACTGAATTACAAAACAGAACAGAGTCACACATGCAGAAAACACACTATGGCTGCTTAACGGGAAAGGTGAGGTGGGGTGATACATAAAACAAGGGTATCAAATTAGCTCAGATACCGTTCCATAAACCCAATATGTAATAGACAAGACCTACTCCTTGCTCAGAGAACTGGACTCAGCACGCCCTATTCACCGCACAAGAATATATCTGACTAATAATAATCGTAAAACCTATGTATTGATATCTCTCTGTTAGTGTGTCAAGTGGGTGTAAAGCGGCATAAACACAGCAGTGAAAAGCAGCTAAACCCCATTATAAAAATAAATTACTTTGAAACACCCATGAAACAAAGACAGTGAAAGAGAGAGAAATTCTTACACAATGCGTTCAGGGGCTGTGATGCAACCTGGATTGACCATATCTAGATGCACAGCTGGATGAGACATAAGGGTGGACACTCTTGGGGCTGAGAGGTTTGGTGAGGTTGGGTGAGCAAACGCAGACCCTTTAAAGGAATACTGCGTGATACACATCGCATGGGTCCCAAATCTCCAGGTTCAAGGGCATCTTCCTACATCAAAAACATACATGAGAAACCCAGAAGATGGTACACCGTGTGATGGGGAAAGGTTTCTAAAACGCACCTCATTTCTCATCTCCTTGTGCCCGGGTTCGCCATTCCAGCCACTTTACTAGCAAGCTCCCTACTTGGAGCATCAGCACCTTTAACCTCCTGTTCCGTACAGTTTGCAATTTGTCCTGAGGATAAACGGGAAGACGTGGAACCAACGAGAGACTAGCTCTTGGTGTTGGGACAGGCACAGGTCACTCTATTTTCCCATCAGAAAGAAGAATTAACCACAGGCTCAGCCTGCCCCCAGGAACCAGAACAGGGCCTGAAGCCATTCTGCGATTTTGCGGCCAGCTCCCATAAAAACGAGTTGTAAAATGGAGGTTCAGGGCACTGCAATTCACAAACCTGCAGAGTTATTAATGATAACTCTCGTCCACAAATATATTGAGGGAAGGCAAAGAAGAGGATTTGAAATCAAGGCAGAATTGCAGGAAACAGATTTCAGGAGGTAGATACGAATCGCCTTTAAAGCACATGAAAAGCGGCAAAACGTTGACAATGATGCCCTTGGCCAAAAAGGGCGTATGCGTTTTTTCCTGAATATATTCAGGAAAAAACGCATACGCCCTTTTTGGCCAACCAAGCAACCTGGAAAGGCAAATCAGCGCTACAAAGAAGTCTCGCTTCCCATCGGTCAAAAGGGCCATGCTGAAAAAAGTGTCAAAACCAGAAATGCAGGACAGGCCATGGAGAAATGGGAGCCTTGCTACACTGATGGGCGGGATGTAAATTGCCAAGAGCCACTCCGGAGAAGTGTCCGGTGAGTCCTGAAACATCTGAAAAACACAGCTTAGAGAGCATAGGGCACTTCCACTCATGGGGGTATAAATTGGGAAAATTAAAAATCAGCAAGACACAAGCACCCCAAAGTTTAGGGCTGCTCTGTTGACCAGGACCTCCACTTCATTCCACCTTAAATATCCCAGGAAAGAGAAAAATGGATAAAGAAGTTGTGATCCTTATGTACAATGGAATATCACTCAGCCATGAAATCAATGTCGTAAGGTTAGTAGCAGCATGATGAGAGGATTTAGGTACAACGATTCTAAGTGAAATAAGTCACACAGAAAAGGACACTTCTCATAAGGTATCACTGATAGAGGGAATGTAAAAACCGTTACACTTGAACTGAATTACAAAACAGAACAGAGTCACACATGCAGAAAACACACTATGGCTGCTTAACGGGAAAGGTGAGGTGGGGTGATACATAAAACAAGGGTATCAAATTAGCTCAGATACCGTTCCATAAACCCAATATGTAATAGACAAGACCTACTCCTTGCTCAGAGAACTGGACTCAACACGCCCTATTCACCGCACAAGAATGTATCTGACTAATAATAATCGTAAAACCTATGTATTGATATCTCTCTGTTAGTGTGTCAAGTGGGTGTAAAGCGGCATAAACACAGCAGTGAAAAGCAGCTAAACCCCATTATAAAAATAAATTACTTTGAAACACCCATGAAACAAAGACAGTGAAAGAGAGAGAAATTCTTAAACAATGCGTTCAGGGGCTGTGATGCAACCTGGATTGACCATATCTAGATGCACAGCTGGATGAGACATAAGGGTGGACACTCTTGGGGCTGAGAGGTTTGGTGAGGTTGGGTGAGCAAACGCAGACCCTTTAAAGTAATACTGCGTGGTACCCATCGCATGGGTCCCAAATCTCCAGGTTCAAGGGCATCTTCCTACATCAAAAACATGCATGAGAAACCCAGAAGATGGTACACCGTGTGATGGGGAAAGGTTTCTAAAACGCACCTCATTTCTCATCTCCTTGTGCCCGGGTTCGTCATTCCAGCTGCTTTACTAGCAAGTTCCCTACTTGGAGCATCAGCACCTTTATCCTCCTGTTCCATACAGGTTGCAATTTGTCCTGAGGATAAACGGGAAGACGTGGAACCAACGAGAGCCTAGCTCTTGGTGTTGGGACAGGAACAGGTCACTCTATTTTCCCATCAGAAAGAAGAATTAACCACAGGCTCAGCCTGCCCCCCGGAACCAGAACAGGGCCTGAAGCCATTCTGCGATTTTGCGGCCAGCTCCCATAAAAACGAGTTGTAAAATGGAGGTTCAGGGAACTGCAATTCACAAACCTGCAGAGTTATAAATGATAACTGTCGTCCACAAATATATTGAGGGAAGGCAAAGAAGAGGATTTGAAATCAAGGCAGAATTGCAGGAAACAGATTTCAGGAGGTAGATACGAATCGCCTTTAAAGCACATGAAAAGCGGCAAAACGTTGACAATGATGCCCTTGGCCAAAAAGGGCGTATGCGTTTTTTCCTGAATATATTCAGGAAAAAACGCATACGCCCTTTTTGGCCAACCAAGGAACCTGGAAAGGCAAATCAGCGCTACAAAGAAGTCTCGCTTCCCATCGGTCAAAAGGGCCATGCTGAAAAAAGTGTCAAAACCAGAAATGCAGGACAGGCCATGGAGAAATGGGAGCCTTGCTACACTGATGGGCGGGATGTAAATTGCCAAGAGCCACTCTGGAGAAGTGTCCGGTGAGTCCTGAAACATCTGAAAAACACAGCTTAGAGAGCATAGGGCACTTCCACTCATGGGGGTATAAATTGGGAAAATTAAAAATCAGCAAGACACAAGCACCCCAAAGTTTAGGGCTGCTCTGTTGACCAGGACCTCCACTTCATTCCACCTTAAATATCCCAGGAAAGAGAAAAATGGATAAAGAAGTTGTGGTCCTTATGTACAATGGAATATCACTCAGCCATGAAATCAATGTTGTAAGGTTAGTAGCAGCATGATGAGTGGATTTAGGTACGACGATTCTAAGTGAAATAAGTCACACAGAAAAGGACACTTCTCATAAGGTATCACTGATAGAGGGAATGTAAAAACCGTTACACTTGAACTGAATTACAAAACAGAACAGAGTCACACATGCAGAAAACACACTATGGCTGCTTAACGGGAAAGGTGAGGTGGGGTGATACATAAAACAAGGGTATCAAATTAGCTCAGATACCGTTCCATAAACCCAATATGTAATAGACAAGACCTACTCCTTGCTCAGAGAACTGGACTCAACACGCCCTATTCACCGCACAAGAATATATCTGACTAATAATAATCGTAAAACCTATGTATTGATATCTGTTAGTGTGTCAAGTGGGTGTAAAGCGGCATAAACACAGCAGTGAAAAGCAGCTAAACCCCATTATAAAAATAAATTACTTTGAAACACCCATGAAACAAAGACAGTGAAAGAGAGAGAAATTCTTACACAATGCGTTCAGGGGCTGTGATGCAACCTGGATTGACCATATCTAGACGCACAGCTGGATGAGACATAAGGGTGGACACTCTTGGGGCTGAGAGGTTTGGTGAGGTTGGGTGAGCAAACGCAGACCCTTTAAAGGAATACTGCGTGGTACCCATCGCATGGGTCCCAAATCTCCAGGTTCAAGGGCATCTTCCTACATCAAAAACATGCATGAGAAACCCAGAAGATGGTACACCGTGTGATGGGGAAAGGTTTCTAAAACGCACCTCATTTCTCATCTCCTTGTGCCCGGGTTCGCCATTCCAGCTGCTTTACTAGCAAGTTCCCTACTTGGAGCATCAGCACCTTTATCCTCCTGTTCCATACAGGTTGCAATTTGTCCTGAGGATAAACGGGAAGACGTGGAACCAACGAGAGACTAGCTCTTGGTGTTGGGACAGGCACAGGTCACTCTATTTTCCCATCAGAAAGAAGAATTAACCACAGGCTCAGCCTGCCCCCCGGAACCAGAACAGGGCCTGAAGCCATTCTGCGATTTTGCGGCCAGCTCCCATAAAAACGAGTTGTAAAATGGAGGTTCAGGGCACTGCAATTCACAAACCTGCAGAGTTATAAATGAGAACTCTCGTCCACAAATATATTGAGGGAAGGCAAAGAAGAGGATTTGAAATCAAGGCAGAATTGCAGGAAACAGATTTCAGGAGGTAGATACGAATCGCCTTTAAAGCACATGAAAAGCGGCAAAACGTTGACAATGATGCCCTTGGCCAAAAAGGGCGTATGCGTTTTTTCCTGAATATATTCAGGAAAAAACGCATACGCCCTTTTTGGCCAACCAAGCCACCTGGAAAGACAAATCAGCGCTACAAAGAAGTCTCGCTTCCCATCGGTCAAAAGGGCCATGCTGAAAAAAGTGTCAAAACCAGAAATGCAGGACAGGCCATGGAGAAATGGGAGCCTTGCTACACTGATGGGCGGGATGTAAATTGCCAAGAGCCACTCTGGAGAAGTGTCCGGTGAGTCCTGAAACATCTGAAAAACACAGCTTAGAGAGCATAGGGCACTTCCACTCATGGGGGTATAAATTGGGAAAATTAAAAATCAGCAAGACACAAGCACCCCAAAGTTTAGGGCTGCTCTGTTGACCAGGACCTCCACTTCATTACACCTTAAATATCCCAGGAAAGAGAAAAATGGAGAAAGAAGTTGTGGTCCTTATGTACAATGGAATATCACTCAGCCAGGAAATCAATGTCGTAAGGTTAGTAGCAGCATGATGAGTGGATTTAGGTACGACGATTCTAAGTGAAATAAGTCACACAGAAAAGGACACTTCTCATAAGGTATCACTGATAGAGGGAATGTAAAAACCGTTACACTTGAACTGAATTACAAAACAGAACAGAGTCACACATGCAGAAAACACACTATGGCTGCTTAACGGGAAAGGTGAGGTGGGGTGATACATAAAACAAGGGTATCAAATTAGCTCAGATACCGTTCCATAAACCCAATATGTAATAGACAAGACCTACTCCTTGCTCAGAGAACTGGACTCAGCAGGCCCTATTCACCGCACAAGAATATATCTGACTAATAATAATCGTAAAACCTATGTATTGATATCTCTCTGTTAGTGTGTCAAGTGGGTGTAAAGCGGCATAAACACAGCAGTGAAAAGCAGCTAAACCCCATTATAAAAATAAATTACTTTGAAACACCCATGAAACAAAGACAGTGAAAGAGAGAGAAATTCTTACACAATGCGTTCAGGGGCTGTGATGCAACCTGGATTGACCATATCTAGATGCACAGCTGGATGAGACATAAGGGTGGACACTCTTGGGGCTGAGAGGTTTGGTGAGGTTGGGTGAGCAAACGCAGACCCTTTAAAGGAATACTGCGTGATACACATCGCATGGGTCCCAAATCTCCAGGTTCAAGGGCATCTTCCTACATCAAAAACATACATGAGAAACCCAGAAGATGGTACACCGTGTGATGGGGAAAGGTTTCTAAAACGCACCTCATTTCTCATCTCCTTGTGCCCGGGTTCGCCATTCCAGCCGCTTTACTAGCAAGCTCCCTACTTGGAGCATCAGCACCTTTAACCTCCTGTTCCGTACAGTTTGCAATTTGTCCTGAGGATAAACGGGAAGACGTGGAACCAACGAGAGACTAGCTCTTGGTGTTGGGACAGGCACAGGTCACTCTATTTTCCCATCAGAAAGAAGAATTAACCACAGGCTCAGCCTGCCCCCAGGAACCAGAACAGGGCCTGAAGCCATTCTGCGATTTTGCGGCCAGCTCCCATAAAAACGAGTTGTAAAATGGAGGTTCAGGGCACTGCAATTCACAAACCTGCAGAGTTATTAATGATAACTCTCGTCCACAAATATATTGAGGGAAGGCAAAGAAGAGGATTTGAAATCAAGGCAGAATTGCAGGAAACAGATTTCAGGAGGTAGATACGAATCGCCTTTAAAGCACATGAAAAGCGGCAAAACGTTGACAATGATGCCCTTGGCCAAAAAGGGCGTATGCGTTTTTTCCTGAATTTATTCAGGAAAAAACGCATACGCCCTTTTTGGCCAACCAAGCAACCTGGAAAGGCAAATCAGCGCTACAAAGAAGTCTCGCTTCCCATCGGTCAAAAGGGTCATGCTGAAAAAAGTGTCAAAACCAGAAATGCAGGACAGGCCATGGAGAAATGGGAGCCTTGCTACACTGATGGGCGGGATGTAAATTGCCAAGAGCCACTCCGGAGAAGTGTCCGGTGAGTCCTGAAACATCTGAAAAACACAGCTTAGAGAGCATAGGGCACTTCCACTCATGGGGGTATAAATTGGGAAAATTAAAAATCAGCAAGACACAAGCACCCCAAAGTTTAGGGCTGCTCTGTTGACCAGGACCTCCACTTCATTCCACCTTAAATATCCCAGGAAAGAGAGAAATGGATAAAGAAGTTGTGATCCTTATGTACAATGGAATATCACTCAGCCATGAAATCAATGTCGTAAGGTTAGTAGCAGCATGATGAGAGGATTTAGGTACGACGATTCTAAGTGAAATAAGTCACACAGAAAAGGACACTTCTCATAAGGTATCACTGATAGAGGGAATGTAAAAACCGTTACACTTGAACTGAATTACAAAACAGAACAGAGTCACACATGCAGAAAACACACTATGGCTGCTTAACGGGAAAGGTGAGGTGGGGTGATACATAAAACAAGGGTATCAAATTAGCTCAGATACCGTTCCATAAACCCAATATGTAATAGACAAGACCTACTCCTTGCTCAGAGAACTGGACTCAACACGCCCTATTCACCGCACAAGAATATATCTGACTAATAATAATCGTAAAACCTATGTATTGATATCTCTCTGTTAGTGTGTCAAGTGGGTGTAAAGCGGCATAAACACAGCAGTGAAAAGCAGCTAAACCCCATTATAAAAATAAATTACTTTGAAACACCCATGAAACAAAGACAGTGAAAGAGAGAGAAATTCTTACACAATGCGTTCAGGGGCTGTGATGCAACCTGGATTGATCATATCTAGACGCACAGCTGGATGAGACATAAGGGTGGACACTCTTGGGGCTGAGAGGTTTGGTGAGGTTGGGTGAGCAAACGCAGACCCTTTAAAGGAATACTGCGTGGTACCCATCGCATGGGTCCCAAATCTCCAGGTTCAAGGGCATCTTCCTACATCAAAAACATGCATGAGAAACCCAGAAGATGGTACACCGTGTGATGGGGAAAGGTTTCTAAAACGCACCTCATTTCTCATCTCCTTGTGCCCGGGTTCGCCATTCCAGCCGCTTTACTAGCAAGCTCCCTACTTGGAGCATCAGCACCTTTAACCTCCTGTTCCATACAGGTTGCAATTTGTCCTGAGGATAAACGGGAAGACGTGGAACCAACGAGAGACTAGCTCTTGGTGTTGGGACAGGCACAGGTCACTCTATTTTCCCATCAGAAAGAAGAATTAACCACAGGCTCAGCCTGCCCCCCGGAACCAGAACAGGGCCTGAAACCATTCTGCGATTTTGCGGCCAGCTCCCATAAAAACGAGTTGTAAAATGGAGGTTCAGGGCACTGCAATTCACAAACCTGCAGAGTTATTAATGATAACTCTCGTCCACAAATATATTGAGGGAAGGCAAAGAAGAGGATTTGAAATCAAGGCAGAATTGCAGGAAACAGATTTCAGGAGGTAGATACGAATCGCCTTTAAAGCACATGAAAAGCGGCAAAACGTTGACAATGATGCCCTTGGCCAAAAAGGGCGTATGCGTTTTTTCCTGAATTTATTCAGGAAAAAACGCATACGCCCTTTTTGGCCAACCAAGCAACCTGGAAAGGCAAATCAGCGCTACAAAGAAGTCTCACTTCCCATCGGTCAAAAGGGTCATGCTGAAAAAAGTGTCAAAACCAGAAATGCAGGACAGGCCATGGAGAAATGGGAGCCTTGCTACACTGATGGGCGGGATGTAAATTGCCAAGAGCCACTCTGGAGAAGTGTCCGGTGAGTCCTGAAACATCTGAAAAACACAGCTTAGAGAGCATAGGGCACTTCCACTCATGGGGGTATAAATTGGGAAAATTAAAAATCAGCAAGACACAAGCACCCCAAAGTTTAGGGCTGCTCTGTTGACCAGGACCTCCACTTCATTACACCTTAAATATCCCAGGAAAGAGAAAAATGGAGAAAGAAGTTGTGGTCCTTATGTACAATGGAATATCACTCAGCCAGGAAATCAATGTCGTAAGGTTAGTAGCAGCATGATGAGTGGATTTAGGTACGACGATTCTAAGTGAAATAAGTCACACAGAAAAGGACACTTCTCATAAGGTATCACTGATAGAGGGAATGTAAAAACCGTTACACTTGAACTGAATTACAAAACAGAACAGAGTCACACATGCAGAAAACACACTATGGCTGCTTAACGGGAAAGGTGAGGTGGGGTGATACATAAAACAAGGGTATCAAATTAGCTCAGATACCGTTCCATAAACCCAATATGTAATAGACAAGACCTACTCCTTGCTCAGAGAACTGGACTCAGCAGGCCCTATTCACCGCACAAGAATATATCTGACTAATAATAATCGTAAAACCTATGTATTGATATCTCTCTGTTAGTGTGTCAAGTGGGTGTAAAGCGGCATAAACACAGCAGTGAAAAGCAGCTAAACCCCATTATAAAAATAAATTACTTTGAAACACCCATGAAACAAAGACAGTGAAAGAGAGAGAAATTCTTACACAATGCGTTCAGGGGCTGTGATGCAACCTGGATTGACCATATCTAGATGCACAGCTGGATGAGACATAAGGGTGGACACTCTTGGGGCTGAGAGGTTTGGTGAGGTTGGGTGAGCAAACGCAGACCCTTTAAAGGAATACTGCGTGATACACATCGCATGGGTCCCAAATCTCCAGGTTCAAGGGCATCTTCCTACATCAAAAACATACATGAGAAACCCAGAAGATGGTACACCGTGTGATGGGGAAAGGTTTCTAAAACGCACCTCATTTCTCATCTCCTTGTGCCCGGGTTCGCCATTCCAGCCGCTTTACTAGCAAGCTCCCTACTTGGAGCATCAGCACCTTTAACCTCCTGTTCCGTACAGTTTGCAATTTGTCCTGAGGATAAACGGGAAGACGTGGAACCAACGAGAGACTAGCTCTTGGTGTTGGGACAGGCACAGGTCACTCTATTTTCCCAACAGAAAGAAGAATTAACCACAGGCTCAGCCTGCCCCCAGGAACCAGAACAGGGCCTGAAGCCATTCTGCGATTTTGCGGCCAGCTCCCATAAAAACGAGTTGTAAAATGGAGGTTCAGGGCACTGCAATTCACAAACCTGCAGAGTTATTAATGATAACTCTCGTCCACAAATATATTGAGGGAAGGCAAAGAAGAGGATTTGAAATCAAGGCAGAATTGCAGGAAACAGATTTCAGGAGGTAGATACGAATCGCCTTTAAAGCACATGAAAAGCGGCAAAACGTTGACAATGATGCCCTTGGCCAAAAAGGGCGTATGCGTTTTTTCCTGAATTTATTCAGGAAAAAACGCATACGCCCTTTTTGGCCAACCAAGCAACCTGGAAAGGCAAATCAGCGCTACAAAGAAGTCTCGCTTCCCATCGGTCAAAAGGGTCATGCTGAAAAAAGTGTCAAAACCAGAAATGCAGGACAGGCCATGGAGAAATGGGAGCCTTGCTACACTGATGGGCGGGATGTAAATTGCCAAGAGCCACTCCGGAGAAGTGTCCGGTGAGTCCTGAAACATCTGAAAAACACAGCTTAGAGAGCATAGGGCACTTCCACTCATGGGGGTATAAATTGGGAAAATTAAAAATCAGCAAGACACAAGCACCCCAAAGTTTAGGGCTGCTCTGTTGACCAGGACCTCCACTTCATTCCACCTTAAATATCCCAGGAAAGAGAGAAATGGATAAAGAAGTTGTGATCCTTATGTACAATGGAATATCACTCAGCCATGAAATCAATGTCGTAAGGTTAGTAGCAGCATGATGAGAGGATTTAGGTACGACGATTCTAAGTGAAATAAGTCACACAGAAAAGGACACTTCTCATAAGGTATCACTGATAGAGGGAATGTAAAAACCGTTACACTTGAACTGAATTACAAAACAGAACAGAGTCACACATGCAGAAAACACACTATGGCTGCTTAACGGGAAAGGTGAGGTGGGGTGATACATAAAACAAGGGTATCAAATTAGCTCAGATACCGTTCCATAAACCCAATATGTAATAGACAAGACCTACTCCTTGCTCAGAGAACTGGACTCAACACGCCCTATTCACCGCACAAGAATATATCTGACTAATAATAATCGTAAAACCTATGTATTGATATCTCTCTGTTAGTGTGTCAAGTGGGTGTAAAGCGGCATAAACACAGCAGTGAAAAGCAGCTAAACCCCATTATAAAAATAAATTACTTTGAAACACCCATGAAACAAAGACAGTGAAAGAGAGAGAAATTCTTACACAATGCGTTCAGGGGCTGTGATGCAACCTGGATTGATCATATCTAGACGCACAGCTGGATGAGACATAAGGGTGGACACTCTTGGGGCTGAGAGGTTTGGTGAGGTTGGGTGAGCAAACGCAGACCCTTTAAAGGAATACTGCGTGGTACCCATCGCATGGGTCCCAAATCTCCAGGTTCAAGGGCATCTTCCTACATCAAAAACATGCATGAGAAACCCAGAAGATGGTACACCGTGTGATGGGGAAAGGTTTCTAAAACGCACCTCATTTCTCATCTCCTTGTGCCCGGGTTCGCCATTCCAGCCGCTTTACTAGCAAGCTCCCTACTTGGAGCATCAGCACCTTTAACCTCCTGTTCCATACAGGTTGCAATTTGTCCTGAGGATAAACGGGAAGACGTGGAACCAACGAGAGACTAGCTCTTGGTGTTGGGACAGGCACAGGTCACTCTATTTTCCCATCAGAAAGAAGAATTAACCACAGGCTCAGCCTGCCCCCCGTAACCAGAACAGGGCCTGAAACCATTCTGCGATTTTGCGGCCAGCTCCCATAAAAACGAGTTGTAAAATGGAGGTTCAGGGCACTGCAATTCACAAACCTGCAGAGTTATTAATGATAACTCTCGTCCACAAATATATTGAGGGAAGGCAAAGAAGAGGATTTGAAATCAAGGCAGAATTGCAGGAAACAGATTTCAGGAGGTAGATACGAATCGCCTTTAAAGCACATGAAAAGCGGCAAAACGTTGACAATGATGCCCTTGGCCAAAAAGGGCGTATGCGTTTTTTCCTGAATTTATTCAGGAAAAAACGCATACGCCCTTTTTGGCCAACCAAGCAACCTGGAAAGGCAAATCAGCACTACAAAGAAGTCTCACTTCCCATCGGTCAAAAGGGTCATGCTGAAAAAAGTGTCAAAACCAGAAATGCGGGACAGGCCATGGAGAAATGGGAGCCTTGCTACACTGATGGGCGGGATGTAAATTGCCAAGAGCCACTCCGGAGAAGTGTCCGGTGAGTCCTGAAACATCTGAAAAACACAGCTTAGAGAGCATAGGGCACTTCCACTCATGGGGGTATAAATTGGGAAAATTAAAAATCAGCAAGACACAAGCACCCCAAAGTTTAGGGCTGCTCTGTTGACCAGGACCTCCACTTCATTCCACCTTAAATATCCCAGGAAAGAGAGAAATGGATAAAGAAGTTGTGATCCTTATGTACAATGGAATATCACTCAGCCATGAAATCAATGTCGTAAGGTTAGTAGCAGCATGATGAGAGGATTTAGGTACGACGATTCTAAGTGAAATAAGTCACACAGAAAAGGACACTTCTCATAAGGTATCACTGATAGAGGGAATGTAAAAACCGTTACACTTGAACTGAATTACAAAACAGAACAGAGTCACACATGCAGAAAACACACTATGGCTGCTTAACGGGAAAGGTGAGGTGGGGTGATACATAAAACAAGGGTATCAAATTAGCTCAGATACCGTTCCATAAACCCAATATGTAATAGACAAGACCTACTCCTTGCTCAGAGAACTGGACTCAACACGCCCTATTCACCGCACAAGAATATATCTGACTAATAATAATCGTAAAACCTATGTATTGATATCTCTCTGTTAGTGTGTCAAGTGGGTGTAAAGCGGCATAAACACAGCAGTGAAAAGCAGCTAAACCCCATTATAAAAATAAATTACTTTGAAACACCCATGAAACAAAGACAGTGAAAGAGAGAGAAATTCTTACACAATGCGTTCAGGGGCTGTGATGCAACCTGGATTGACCATATCTAGACGCACAGCTGGATGAGACATAAGGGTGGACACTCTTGGGGCTGAGAGGTTTGGTGAGGTTTGGTGAGCAAACGCAGACCCTTTAAAGGAATACTGCGTGGTACCCATCGCATGGGTCCCAAATCTCCAGGTTCAAGGGCATCTTCCTACATCAAAAACATGCATGAGAAACCCAGAAGATGGTACACCGTGTGATGGGGAAAGGTTTCTAAAACGCACCTCATTTCTCATCTCCTTGTGCCCGGGTTCGCCATTCCAGCCGCTTTACTAGCAAGCTCCCTACTTGGAGCATCAGCACCTTTAACCTCCTGTTCCATACAGGTTGCAATTTGTCCTGAGGATAAACGGGAAGACGTGGAACCAACGAGAGACTAGCTCTTGGTGTTGGGACAGGCACAGGTCACTCTATTTTCCCATCAGAAAGAAGAATTAACCACAGGCTCAGCCTGCCCCCCGTAACCAGAACAGGGCCTGAAACCATTCTGCGATTTTGCGGCCAGCTCCCATAAAAACGAGTTGTAAAATGGAGGTTCAGGGCACTGCAATTCACAAACCTGCAGAGTTATTAATGATAACTCTCGTCCACAAATATATTGAGGGAAGGCAAAGAATAGGATTTGAAATCAAGGCAGAATTGCAGGAAACAGATTTCAGGAGGTAGATACGAATCGCCTTTAAAGCACATGAAAAGCGGCAAAACGTTGACAATGATGCCCTTGGCCAAAAAGGGCGTATGCGTTTTTTCCTGAATATATTCAGGAAAAATCGCATACGCCCTTTTTGGCCAACCAAGCAACCTGGAAAGGCAAATCAGCGCCTCAAAGAAGTCTCGCTTCCCATCGGTCAAAAGGGCCATGCTGAAAAAAGTGTCAAAACCAGAAATGCAGGACAGGCCATGGAGAAATGGGAGCCTTGCTACACTGATGGGCGGGATGTAAATTGCCAAGAGCCACTCCGGAGAAGTGTCTGGTGAGTCCTGAAACATCTGAAAAACACAGCTTAGAGAGCATAGGGCACTTCCACTCATGGGGGTATAAATTGGGAAAATTAAAAATCAGCAAGACACAAGCACCCCAAAGTTTAGGGCTGCTCTGTTGACCAGGACCTCCACTTCATTCCACCTTAAATATCCCAGGAAAGAGAAAAATGGATAAAGAAGTTGTGGTCCTTATGTACAATGGAATACCACTCAGCCATGAAATCAATGTCGTAAGGTTAGTAGCAGCATGATGAGTGGATTTAGTTACGACGATTCTAAGTGAAATAAGTCACACAGAAAAGGACACTTCTCATAAGGTATCACTGATAGAGGGAATGTAAAAACCGTTACACTTGAACTGAATTACAAAACAGAACAGAGTCACACATGCAGAAAACACACTATGGCTGCTTAACGGGAAAGGTGAGGTGGGGTGATACATAAAACAAGGGTATCAAATTAGCTCAGATACCGTTCCATAAACCCAATATGTAATAGACAAGACCTACTCCTTGCTCAGAGAACTGGACTCAACACGCCCTATTCACCGCACAAGAATATATCTGACTAATAATAATCGTAAAACCTATGTATTGATATCTCTCTGTTAGTGTGTCAAGTGGGTGTAAAGCGGCATAAACACAGCAGTGAAAAGCAGCTAAACCCCATTATAAAAATAAATTACTTTGAAACACCCATGAAACAAAGACAGTGAAAGAGAGAGAAATTCTTACACAATGCGTTCAGGGGCTGTGATGCAACCTGGATTGACCATATCTAGACGCACAGCTGGATGAGACATAAGGGTGGACACTCTTGGGGCTGAGAGGTTTGGTGAGGTTTGGTGAGCAAACGCAGACCCTTTAAAGGAATACTGCGTGGTACCCATCGCATGGGTCCCAAATCTCCAGGTTCAAGGGCATCTTCCTACATCAAAAACATGCATGAGAAACCCAGAAGATGGTACACCGTGTGATGGGGAAAGGTTTCTAAAACGCACCTCATTTCTCATCTCCTTGTGCCCGGGTTCGCCATTCCAGCCGCTTTACTAGCAAGCTCCCTACTTGGAGCATCAGCACCTTTAACCTCCTGTTCCATACAGGTTGCAATTTGTCCTGAGGATAAACGGGAAGACGTGGAACCAACGAGAGACTAGCTCTTGGTGTTGGGACAGGCACAGGTCACTCTATTTTCCCATCAGAAAGAAGAATTAACCACAGGCTCAGCCTGCCCCCCGTAACCAGAACAGGGCCTGAAACCATTCTGCGATTTTGCGGCCAGCTCCCATAAAAACGAGTTGTAAAATGGAGGTTCAGGGCACTGCAATTCACAAACCTGCAGAGTTATTAATGATAACTCTCGTCCACAAATATATTGAGGGAAGGCAAAGAATAGGATTTGAAATCAAGGCAGAATTGCAGGAAACAGATTTCAGGAGGTAGATACGAATCGCCTTTAAAGCACATGAAAAGCGGCAAAACGTTGACAATGATGCCCTTGGCCAAAAAGGGCGTATGCGTTTTTTCCTGAATATATTCAGGAAAAATCGCATACGCCCTTTTTGGCCAACCAAGCAACCTGGAAAGGCAAATCAGCGCTACAAAGAAGTCTCGCTTCCCATCGGTCAAAAGGGCCATGCTGAAAAAAGTGTCAAAACCAGAAATGCAGGACAGGCCATGGAGAAATGGGAGCCTTGCTACACTGATGGGCGGGATGTAAATTGCCAAGAGCCACTCCGGAGAAGTGTCCGGTGAGTCCTGAAACATCTGAAAAACACAGCTTAGAGAGCATAGGGCACTTCCACTCATGGGGGTATAAATTGGGAAAATTAAAAATCAGCAAGACACAAGCACCCCAAAGTTTAGGGCTGCTCTGTTGACCAGGACCTCCACTTCATTCCACCTTAAATATCCCAGGAAAGAGAAAAATGGATAAAGAAGTTGTGGTCCTTATGTACAATGGAATATCACTCAGCCATGAAATCAATGTCGTAAGGTTAGTAGCAGCATGATGAGTGGATTTAGGTACGACGATTCTAAGTGAAATAAGTCACACAGAAAAGGACACTTCTCATAAGGTATCACTGATAGAGGGAATGTAAAAACCGTTACACTTGAACTGAATTACAAAACAGAACAGAGTCACACATGCAGAAAACACACTATGGCTGCTTAACGGGAAAGGTGAGGTGGGGTGATACATAAAACAAGGGTATCAAATTAGCTCAGATACCGTTCCATAAACCCAATATGTAATAGACAAGACCTACTCCTTGCTCAGAGAACTGGACTCAACACGCCCTATTCACCGCACAAGAATATATCTGACTAATAATAATCGTAAAACCTATGTATTGATATCTCTCTGTTAGTGTGTCAAGTGGGTGTAAAGCGGCATAAACACAGCAGTGAAAAGCAGCTAAACCCCATTATAAAAATAAATTACTTTGAAACACCCATGAAACAAAGACAGTGAAAGAGAGAGAAATTCTTACACAATGCGTTCAGGGGCTGTGATGCAACCTGGATTGACCATATCTAGACGCACAGCTGGATGAGACATAAGGGTGGACACTCTTGGGGCTGAGAGGTTTGGTGAGGTTGGGTGAGCAAACGCAGACCCTTTAAAGGAATACTGCGTGGTACCCATCGCATGGGTCCCAAATCTCCAGGTTCAAGGGCATCTTCCTACATCAAAAACATGCATGAGAAACCCAGGAGATGGTACACCGTGTGATGGGGAAAGGTTTCTAAAACGCACCTCATTTCTCATCTCCTTGTGCCCGGGTTCGCCATTCCAGCCGCTTTACTAGCAAGCTCCCTACTTGGAGCATCAGCACCTTTAACCTCCTGTTCCGTTCAGGTTGCAATTTGTCCTGAGGATAAACGGGAAGACGTGGAACCAACGAGAGACTAGCTCTTGGTGTTGGGACAGGCACAGGTCACTCTATTTTCCCATCAGAAAGAAGAATTAACCACAGGCTCAGCCTGCCCCCCGGAACCAGAACAGGGCCTGAAGCCATTCTGCGATTTTGCGGCCAGCTCCCATAAAAACGAGTTGTAAAATGGAGGTTCAGGGCACTGCAATTCACAAACCTGCAGAGTTATTAATGATAACTCTCGTCCACAAATATATTGAGGGAAGGCAAAGAATAGGATTTGAAATCAAGGCAGAATTGCAGGAAACAGATTTCAGGAGGTAGATACGAACCGCCTTTAAAGCACATGAAAAGCGGCAAAACGTTGACAATGATGCCCTTGGCCAAAAAGGGCGTATGCGTTTTTTCCTGAATATATTCAGGAAAAATCGCATACGCCCTTTTTGGCCAACCAAGCAACCTGGAAAGGCAAATCAGCGCTACAAAGAAGTCTCGCTTCCCATCGGTCAAAAGGGCCATGCTGAAAAAAGTGTCAAAACCAGAAATGCAGGACAGGCCATGGAGAAATGGGAGCCTTGCTACACTGATGGGCGGGATGTAAATTGCCAAGAGCCACTCCGGAGAAGTGTCCGGTGAGTCCTGAAACATCTGAAAAACACAGCTTAGAGAGCATAGGGCACTTCCACTCATGGGGGTATAAATTGGGAAAATTAAAAATCAGCAAAACACAAGCACCCCAAAGTTTAGGGCTGCTCTGTTGACCAGGACCTCCACTTCATTCCACCTTAAATATCCCAGGAAAGAGAAAAATGGATAAAGAAGTTGTGGTCCTTATGTACAATGGAATACCACTCAGCCATGAAATCAATGTCGTAAGGTTAGTAGCAGCATGATGAGTGGATTTAGGTACGACGATTCTAAGTGAAATAAGTCACACAGAAAAGGACACTTCTTATAAGGTATCACTGATAGAGGGAATGTAAAAACCGTTACACTTGAACTGAATTACAAAACAGAACAGAGTCACACATGCAGAAAACACACTATGGCTGCTTAACGGGAAAGGTGAGGTGGGGTGATACATAAAACAAGGGTATCAAATTAGCTCAGATACCGTTCCATAAACCCAATATGTAATAGACAAGACCTACTCCTTGCTCAGAGAACTGGACTCAACACGCCCTATTCACCGCACAAGAATATATCTGACTAATAATAATCGTAAAACCTATGTATTGATATCTCTCTGTTAGTGTGTCAAGTGGGTGTAAAGCAGCATAAACACAGCAGTGAAAAGCAGCTAAACCCCATTATAAAAATAAATTACTTTGAAACACCCATGAAACAAAGACAGTGAAAGAGAGAGAAATTCTTACACAATGCGTTCAGGGGCTGTGATGCAACCTGGATTGACCATATCTAGACGCACAGCTGGATGAGACATAAGGGTGGACACTCTTGGGGCTGAGAGGTTTGGTGAGGTTGGGTGAGCAAACGCAGACCCTTTAAAGGAATACTGCGTGGTACCCATCGCATGGGTCCCAAATCTCCAGGTTCAAGGGCATCTTCCTACATCAAAAACATGCATGAGAAACCCAGAAGATGGTACACCGTGTGATGGGGAAAGGTTTCTAAAACGCACATCATTTCTCAACTCCTTGTGCCTGGGTTCGCCATTCCAGCCGCTTTACTAGCAAGCTCCCTACTTGGAGCATCAGCACCTTTAACCTCCTGTTACATGCAGGTTGCAATTTGTCCTGAGTATAAACGGGAAGACGTGGAACCAACGAGAGACTAGCTCTTGGTGTTGGGACAGGCACAGGTCACTCTATTTTCCCATCAGAAAGAAGAATTAACCACAGGCTCAGCCTGACCCCCGGAACCAGAACAGGGCCTGAAGCCATTCTGCGATTTTGCGGCCAGCTCCCATAAAAACGAGTTGTAAAATGGAGGTTCAGGGCACTGCAATTCACAAACCTGCAGAGTTATAAATGATAACTCCCGTCCACAAATATATTGAGGGAAGGCAAAGAAGAGGATTTGAAATCAAGGCAGAATTGCAGGAAACAGATTTCAGGAGGTAGATACGAATCGCCTTTAAAGCACATGAAAAGCGGCAAAACGTTGACAATGATGCCCTTGGCCAAAAAGGGCGTATGCGTTTTTTCCTGAATATATTCAGGAAAAAACGCATACGCCCTTTTTGGCCAACCAAGCCACCTGGAAAGGCAAATCAGCGCTACAAAGAAGTCTCGCTTCCCATCGGTCAAAAGGGCCATGCTGAAAAAAGTGTCAAAACCAGAAATGCAGGACAGGCCATGGAGAAATGGGAGCCTTGCTACACTGATGGGCGGGATGTAAATTGCCAAGAGCCACTCCGGAGCAGTGTCCGGTGAGTCCTGAAACATCTGAAAAACACAGCTTAGAGAGCATAGGGCACTTCCACTCATGGGGGTATAAATTGGGAAAATTAAAAATCAGCAAGACACAAGCACCCCAAAGTTTAGGGCTGCTCTGTTGACCAGGACCTCCACTTCATTCCACCTTAAATATCCCAGGAAAGAGAAAAATGGATAAAGAAGTTGTGGTCCTTATGTACAATGGAATATCACTCAGCCATGAAATCAATGTCGTAAGGTTAGTAGCAGCATGATGAGTGGATTTAGGTACGACGATTCTAAGTGAAATAAGTCACACAGAAAAGGACACTTCTCATAAGGTATCACTGATAGAGGGAATGTAAAAACCGTTACACTTGAACTGAATTACAAAACAGAACAGAGTCACACATGCAGAAAACACACTATGGCTGCTTAACAGGAAAGGTGAGGTGGGGTGATACATAAAACAAGGGTATCAAATTAGCTCAGATACCGTTCCATAAACCCAATATGTAATAGACAAGACCTACTCCTTGCTCAGAGAACTGGACTCAACACGCCCTATTCACCGCACAAGAATATATCTGACTAATAATAATCATAAACCTATGTATTGATATCTCTCTGTTAGTGTGTCAAGTGGGTGTAAAGCGGCATAAACACAGCAGTGAAAAGCAGCTAAACCCCATTATAAAAATAAATTACTTTGAAACACCCATGAAACAAAGACAGTGAAAGAGAGAGAAATTCTTACACAATGCGTTCAGGGGCTGTGATGCAACCTGGATTGACCATATCTAGACCCACAGCTGGATGAGACATAAGGGTGGACACTCTTGGGGCTGAGAGGTTTGGTGAGGTTGGGTGAGCAAACGCAGACCCTTTAAAGGAATACTGCGTGGTACCCATCGCATGGGTCCCAAATCTCCAGGTTCAAGGGCATCTTCCTACATCTAAAACATGCATGAGAAACCCAGAAGATGTTACACCGTGTGATGGGGAAAGGTTTCTAAAACGCACCTCATTTCTCAACTCCTTGTGCCCGGGTTCGCCATTCCAGCCGCTTTACTAGCAAGCTCCCTACTTGGAGCATCAGCACCTTTAACCTCCTGTTCCATGCGGGTTGCAATTTGTCCTGAGGATAAACGGGAAGACGTGGAACCAACGAGAGACTAGCTCTTGGTGTTGGGACAGGCACAGGTCACTCTATTTTCCCATCAGAAAGAAGAATTAACCACAGGCTCAGCCTGCCCCCAGGAACCAGAACAGGGCCTGAAGCCATTCTGCGATTTTGCGGCCAGCTCCCATAAAAACGAGTTGTAAAATGGAGGTTCAGGGCACTGCAATTCACAAACCTGCAGAGTTATTAATGATAACTCTCGTCCACAAATATATTGAGGGAAGGCAAAGAAGAGGATTTGAAATCAAGGCAGAATTGCAGGAAACAGATTTCAGGAGGTAGATATGAATCGCCTTTAAAGCACATGAAAAGCGGCAAAACGTTGACAATGATGCCCTTGGCCAAAAAGGGCGTATGCGTTTTTTCCTGAATATATTCAGGAAAAAACGCATACGCCCTTTTTGGCCAACCAAGCAACCTGGAAAGGCAAATCAGCGCTACAAAGAAGTCTCGCTTCCCATCGGTCAAAAGGGTCATGCTGAAAAAAGTGTCAAAACTAGAAATGCAGGACAGGCCATGGAGAAATGGGAGCCTTACTACACTGATGGGCGGGATGTAAATTGCCAAGAGCCACTCCGGAGAAGTGTCCGGTGAGTCCTGAAACATCTGAAAAACACAGCTTAGAGAGCATAGGGCACTTCCACTCATGGGGGTATAAATTGGGAAAATTAAAAATCAGCAAGACACAAGCACCCCAAAGTTTAGGGCTGCTCTGTTGACCAGGACCTCCACTTCATTCCACCTTAAATATCCCAGGAAAGAGAGAAATGGATAAAGAAGTTGTGATCCTTATGTACAATGGAATATCACTCAGCCATGAAATCAATGTCGTAAGGTTAGTAGCAGCATGATGAGAGGATTTAGGTACGACGATTCTAAGTGAAATAAGTCACACAGAAAAGGACACTTCTCATAAGGTATCACTGATAGAGGGAATGTAAAAACCGTTACACTTGAACTGAATTACAAAACAGAACAGAGTCACACATGCAGAAAACACACTATGGCTGCTTAACGGGAAAGGTGAGGTGGGGTGATACATAAAACAAGGGTATCAAATTAGCTCAGATACCGTTCCATAAACCCAATATGTAATAGACAAGACCTACTCCTTGCTCAGAGAACTGGACTCAACACGCCCTATTCACCGCACAAGAATATATCTGACTAATAATAATCGTAAAACCTATGTATTGATATCTCTCTGTTATTGTGTCAAGTGGGTGTAAAGCGGCATAAACACAGCAGTGAAAAGCAGCTAAACCCCATTATAAAAATAAATTACTTTGAAACACCCATGAAACAAAGACAGTGAAAGAGAGAGAAATTCTTAAACAATGCGTTCAGGGGCTGTGATGCAACCTGGATTGACCATATCTAGACGCACAGCTGGATGAGACATAAGGGTGGACACTCTTGGGGCTGAGAGGTTTGGTGAGGTTGGGTGAGCAAACGCAGACCCTTTAAAGTAATACTGCGTGGTACCCATCGCATGGGTCCCAAATCTCCAGGTTCAAGGGCATCTTCCTACATCAAAAACATGCATGAGAAACCCAGAAGATGGTACACCGTGTGATGGGGAAAGGTTTCTAAAACGCACCTCATTTCTCATCTCCTTGTGCCCGGGTTCGCCATTCCAGCTGCTTTACTAGCAAGCTCCCTACTTGGAGCATCAGCACCTTTAACCTCCTGTTCCATACAGGTTGCAATTTGTCCTGAGGATAAACGGGAAGACGTGGAACCAACGAGAGACTAGCTCTTGGTGTTGGGACAGGCACAGGTCACTCTATTTTCCCATCAGAAAGAAGAATTAACCACAGGCTCAGCCTGCCCCCCGGAACCAGAACAGGGCCTGAAGCCATTCTGCGATTTTGCGGCCAGCTCCCATAAAAACGAGTTGTAAAATGGAGGTTCAGGGCACTGCAATTCACAAACCTGCAGAGTTATAAATGATAACTCTCGTCCACAAATATATTGAGGGAAGGCAAAGAAGAGGATTTGAAATCAAGCAGAATTGCACGAAACAGATTTCAGGAGGTAGATACGAATCACCTTTAAAGCACATGAAAAGCGGCAAAACGTTGACAATGATGCCCTTGGCCAAAAAGGGCGTATGCGTTTTTTCCTGAATATATTCAGGAAAAAACGCATACGCCCTTTTTGGCCAACCAAGCAACCTGGAAAGGCAAATCAGCGCTACAAAGAAGTCTCGCTTCCCATCGGTTAAAAGGGCCATGCTGAAAAAAGTGTCAAAACCAGAAATGCAGGACAGGCCATGGAGAAATGGGAGCCTTGCTACACTGATGGGCGGGATGTAAATTGCCAAGAGCCACTCTGGAGAAGTGTCCGGTGAGTCCTGAAACATCTGAAAAACACAGCTTAGAGAGCATAGGGCACTTCCACTCATGGGGGTATAAATTGGGAAAATTAAAAATCAGCAAGACACAAGCACCCCAAAGTTTAGGGCTGCTCTGTTGACCAGGACCTCCACTTCATTCCACCTTAAATATCCCAGGAAAGAGAAAAATGGATAAAGAAGTTGTGGTCCTTATGTACAATGGAATATCACTCAGCCATGAAATCAATGTCGTAAGGTTAGTAGCAGCATGATGAGTGGATTTAGGTACGACGATTCTAAGTGAAATAAGTCACACAGAAAAGGACACTTCTCATAAGGTATCACTGATAGAGGGAATGTAAAAACCGTTACACTTGAACTGAATTACAAAACAGAACAGAGTCACACATGCAGAAAACACACTATGGCTGCTTAACGGGAAAGGTGAGGTGGGGTGATACATAAAACAAGGGTATCAAATTAGCTCAGATACCGTTCCATAAACCCAATATGTAATAGACAAGACCTACTCCTTGCTCAGAGAACTGGACTCAACATGCCCTATTCACCGCACAAGAATATATCTGACTAATAATAATCGTAAAACCTATGTATTGATATCTCTCTGTTAGTGTGTCAAGTGGGTGTAAAGCGGCATAAACACAGCAGTGAAAAGCAGCTAAACCCCATTATAAAAATAAATTACTTTGAAACACCCATGAAACAAAGACAGTGAAAGAGAGAGAAATTCTTACACAATGCGTTCAGGGGCTGTGATGCAACCTGGATTGACCATATCTAGACCCACAGCTGGATGAGACATAAGGGTGGACACTCTTGGGGCTGAGAGGTTTGGTGAGGTTGGGTGAGCAAACGCAGACCCTTTAAAGGAATACTGCGTGGTACCCATCGCATGGGTCCCAAATCTCCAGGTTCAAGGGCATCTTCCTACATCAAAAACATGCATGAGAAACCCAGAAGATGGTACACCGTGTGATGGGGAAAGGTTTCTAAAACGCACCTCATTTCTCATCTCCTTGTGCCCGGGTTCGCCATTCCAGCCGCTTTACTAGCAAGCTCCCTACTTGGAGCATCAGCACCTTTAACCTCCTGTTCCATACAGGTTGCAATTTGTCCTGAGGATAAACGGGAAGACGTGGAACCAACGAGAGACTAGCTCTTGGTGTTGAGACAGGCACAGGTCACTCTATTTTCCCATCAGAAAGAAGAATTAACCACAGGCTCAGCCTGCCCCCCGGAACCAGAACAGGGCCTGAAGCCATTCTGCGATTTTGCGGCCAGCTCCCATAAAAACGAGTTGTAAAATGGAGGTTCAGGGCACTGCAATTCACAAACCTGCAGAGTTATAAATGATAACTGTCGTCCACAAATATATTGAGGGAAGGCAAAGAAGAGGATTTGAAATCAAGGCAGAATTGCAGGAAACAGATTTCAGGAGGTAGATACGAATCGCCTTTAAAGCACATGAAAAGCGGCAAAACGTTGACAATGATGCCCTTGGCCAAAAAGGGCGTATGCGTTTTTTCCTGAATATATTCAGGAAAAAACGCATACGCCCTTTTTGGCCAACCAAGCCACCTGGAAAGGCAAATCAGCGCTACAAAGAAGTCTCGCTTCCCATCGGTCAAAAGGGCCATGCTGAAAAAAGTGTCAAAACCAGAAATGCAGGACAGGCCATGGAGAAATGGGAGCCTTGCTACACTGATGGGCGGGATGTAAATTGCCAAGAGCCACTCCGGAGAAGTGTCCGGTGAGTCCTGAAACATCTGAAAAACACAGCTTAGAGAGCATAGGGCACTTCCACTCATGGGGGTATAAATTGGGAAAATTAAAAATCAGCAAGACACAAGCACCCCAAAGTTTAGGGCTGCTCTGTTGACCAGGACCTCCACTTCATTCCACCTTAAATATCCCAGGAAAGAGAAAAATGGAGAAAGAAGTTGTGGTCCTTATGTACAATGGAATATCACTCAGCCATGAAATCAATGTCGTAAGGTTACTAGCAGCATGATGAGTGGATTTAGGTACGACGATTCTAAGTGAAATAAGTCACACAGAAAAGGACACTTCTCATAAGGTATCACTGATAGAGGGAATGTAAAAACCGTTACACTTGAACTGAATTACAAAACAGAACAGAGTCACACATGCAGAAAACACACTATGGCTGCTTAACGGGAAAGGTGAGGTGGGGTGATACGTAAAACAAGGGTTTCAAATTAGCTCAGATACCGTTCCATAAACCCAATATGTAATAGACAAGACCTACTCCTTGCTCAGAGAACTGGACTCAACACGCCCTATTCACCGCACAAGAATATATCTGACTAATAATAATCGTAAAACCTATGTATTGATATCTGTTAGTGTGTCAAGTGGGTGTAAAGCGGCATAAACACAGCAGTGAAAAGCAGCTAAACCCCATTATAAAAATAAATTACTTTGAAACACCCATGAAACAAAGACAGTGAAAGAGAGAGAAATTCTTAAACAATGCGTTCAGGGGCTGTGATGCAACCTGGATTGACCATATCTAGACGCACAGCTGGATGAGACATAAGGGTGGACACTCTTGGGGCTGAGAGGTTTGGTGAGGTTGGGTGAGCAAACGCAGACCCTTTAAAGTAATACTGCGTGGTACCCATCGCATGGGTCCCAAATCTCCAGGTTCAAGGGCATCTTCCTACATCAAAAACATGCATGAGAAACCCAGAAGATGGTACACCGTGTGATGGGGAAAGGTTTCTAAAACGCACCTCATTTCTCATCTCCTTGTGCCCGGGTTCGCCATTCCAGCTGCTTTACTAGCAAGCTCCCTACTTGGAGCATCAGCACCTTTAACCTCCTGTTCCATACAGGTTGCAATTTGTCCTGAGGATAAACGGGAAGACGTGGAACCAACGAGAGACTAGCTCTTGGTGTTGGGACAGGCACAGGTCACTCTATTTTTCCATCAGAAAGAAGAAATAACCACAGGCTCAGCCTGCCCCCCGGAACCAGAACAGGGCCTGAAGCCATTCTGCGATTTTGCGGCCAGCTCCCATAAAAACGAGTTGTAAAATGGAGGTTCAGGGCACTGCAATTCACAAACCTGCAGAGTTATAAATGATAACTCCCGTCCACAAATATATTGAGGGAAGGCAAAGAAGAGGATTTGAAATCAAGGCAGAATTGCAGGAAACAGATTTCAGGAGGTAGATACGAATCGCCTTTAAAGCACATGAAAAGCGGCAAAACGTTGACAATGATGCCCTTGGCCAAAAAGGGCGTATGCGTTTTTTCCTGAATATATTCAGGAAAAAACGCATACGCCCTTTTTGGCCAACCAAGCCACCTGGAAAGGCAAATCAGCGCTACAAAGAAGTCTCGCTTCCCATCGGTCAAAAGGGCCATGCTGAAAAAAGTGTCAAAACCAGAAATGCAGGACAGGCCATGGAGAAATGGGAGCCTTGCTACACTGATGGGCGGGATGTAAATTGCCAAGAGCCACTCCGGAGCAGTGTCCGGTGAGTCCTGAAACATCTGAAAAACACAGCTTAGAGAGCATAGGGCACTTCCACTCATGGGGGTATAAATTGGGAAAATTAAAAATCAGCAAGACACAAGCACCCCAAAGTTTAGGGCTGCTCTGTTGACCAGGACCTCCACTTCATTCCACCTTAAATATCCCAGGAAAGAGAAAAATGGATAAAGAAGTTGTGGTCCTTATGTACAATGGAATATCACTCAGCCATGAAATCAATGTCGTAAGGTTAGTAGCAGCATGATGAGTGGATTTAGGTACGACGATTCTAAGTGAAATAAGTCACACAGAAAAGGACACTTCTCATAAGGTATCACTGATAGAGGGAATGTAAAAACCGTTACACTTGAACTGAATTACAAAACAGAACAGAGTCACACATGCAGAAAACACACTATGGCTGCTTAACGGGAAAGGTGAGGTGGGGTGATACATAAAACAAGGGTATCAAATTAGCTCAGATACCGTTCCATAAACCCAATATGTAATAGACAAGACCTACTCCTTGCTCAGAGAACTGGACTCAACACGCCCTATTCACCGCACAAGAATATATCTGACTAATAATAATCATAAACCTATGTATTGATATCTCTCTGTTAGTGTGTCAAGTGGGTGTAAAGCGGCATAAACACAGCAGTGAAAAGCAGCTAAACCCCATTATAAAAATAAATTACTTTGAAACACCCATGAAACAAAGACAGTGAAAGAGAGAGAAATTCTTACACAATGCGTTCAGGGGCTGTGATGCAACCTGGATTGACCATATCTAGACCCACAGCTGGATGAGACATAAGGGTGGACACTCTTGGGGCTGAGAGGTTTGGTGAGGTTGGGTGAGCAAACGCAGACCCTTTAAAGGAATACTGCGTGGTACCCATCGCATGGGTCCCAAATCTCCAGGTTCAAGGGCATCTTCCTACATCTAAAACATGCATGAGAAACCCAGAAGATGTTACACCGTGTGATGGGGAAAGGTTTCTAAAACGCACCTCATTTCTCAACTCCTTGTGCCCGGGTTCGACATTCCAGCCGCTTTACTAGCAAGCTCCCTACTTGGAGCATCAGCACCTTTAACCTCCTGTTCCATGCGGGTTGCAATTTGTCCTGAGGATAAACGGGAAGACGTGGAACCAACGAGAGACTAGCTCTTGGTGTTGGGACAGGCACAGGTCACTCTATTTTCCCATCAGAAAGAAGAATTAACCACAGGCTCAGCCTGCCCCCCGGAACCAGAACAGGGCCTGAAGCCATTCTGCGATTTTGCGGCCAGCTCCCATAAAAACGAGTTGTAAAATGGAGGTTCAGGGCACTGCAATTCACAAACCTGCAGAGTTATTAATGATAACTCTCGTCCACAAATATATTGAGGGAAGGCAAAGAAGAGGATTTGAAATCAAGGCAGAATTGCAGGAAACAGATTTCAGGAGGTAGATATGAATCGCCTTTAAAGCACATGAAAAGCGGCAAAACGTTGACAATGATGCCCTTGGCCAAAAAGGGCGTATGCGTTTTTTCCTGAATATATTCAGGAAAAAACGCATACGCCCTTTTTGGCCAACCAAGCAACCTGGAAAGGCAAATCAGCGCTACAAAGAAGTCTCGCTTCCCATCGGTCAAAAGGGTCATGCTGAAAAAAGTGTCAAAACTAGAAATGCAGGACAGGCCATGGAGAAATGGGAGCCTTGCTACACTGATGGGCGGGATGTAAATTGCCAAGAGCCACTCCGGAGAAGTGTCCGGTGAGTCCTGAAACATCTGAAAAACACAGCTTAGAGAGCATAGGGCACTTCCACTCATGGGGGTATAAATTGGGAAAATTAAAAATCAGCAAGACACAAGCACCCCAAAGTTTAGGGCTGCTCTGTTGACCAGGACCTCCACTTCATTCCACCTTAAATATCCCAGGAAAGAGAGAAATGGATAAAGAAGTTGTGATCCTTATGTACAATGGAATATCACTCAGCCATGAAATCAATGTCGTAAGGTTAGTAGCAGCATGATGAGAGGATTTAGGTACGACGATTCTAAGTGAAATAAGTCACACAGAAAAGGACACTTCTCATAAGGTATCACTGATAGAGGGAATGTAAAAACCGTTACACTTGAACTGAATTACAAAACAGAACAGAGTCACACATGCAGAAAACACACTATGGCTGCTTAACGGGAAAGGTGAGGTGGGGTGATACATAAAACAAGGGTATCAAATTAGCTCAGATACCGTTCCATAAACCCAATATGTAATAGACAAGACCTACTCCTTGCTCAGAGAACTGGACTCAACACGCCCTATTCACCGCACAAGAATATATCTGACTAATAATAATCGTAAAACCTATGTATTGATATCTCTCTGTTATTGTGTCAAGTGGGTGTAAAGCGGCATAAACACAGCAGTGAAAAGCAGCTAAACCCCATTATAAAAATAAATTACTTTGAAACACCCATGAAACAAAGACAGTGAAAGAGAGAGAAATTCTTAAACAATGCGTTCAGGGGCTGTGATGCAACCTGGATTGACCATATCTAGACGCACAGCTGGATGAGACATAAGGGTGGACACTCTTGGGGCTGAGAGGTTTGGTGAGGTTGGGTGAGCAAACGCAGACCCTTTAAAGTAATACTGCGTGGTACCCATCGCATGGGTCCCAAATCTCCAGGTTCAAGGGCATCTTCCTACATCAAAAACATGCATGAGAAACCCAGAAGATGGTACACCGTGTGATGGGGAAAGGTTTCTAAAACGCACCTCATTTCTCATCTCCTTGTGCCCGGGTTCGCCATTCCAGCCGCTTTACTAGCAAGCTCCCTACTTGGAGCATCAGCACCTTTAACCTCCTGTTCCATACAGGTTGCAATTTGTCCTGAGGATAAACGGGAAGACGTGGAACCAACGAGAGACTAGCTCTTGGTGTTGGGACAGGCACAGGTCACTCTATTTTCCCATCAGAAAGAAGAATTAACCACAGGCTCAGCCTGCCCCCCGGAACCAGAACAGGGCCTGAAGCCATTCTGCGATTTTGCGGCCAGCTCCCATAAAAACGAGTTGTAAAATGGAGGTTCAGGGCACTGCAATTCACAAACCTGCAGAGTTATTAATGATAACTCTCGTCCACAAATATATTGAGGGAAGGCAAAGAATAGGATTTGAAATCAAGGCAGAATTGCAGGAAACAGATTTCAGGAGGTAGATACGAACCGCCTTTAAAGCACATGAAAAGCGGCAAAACGTTGACAATGATGCCCTTGGCCAAAAAGGGCGTATGCGTTTTTTCCTGAATATATTCAGGAAAAATCGCATACGCCCTTTTTGGCCAACCAAGCAACCTGGAAAGGCAAATCAGCGCTACAAAGAAGTCTCGCTTCCCATCGGTCAAAAGGGCCATGCTGAAAAAAGTGTCAAAACCAGAAATGCAGGACAGGCCATGGAGAAATGGGAGCCTTGCTACACTGATGGGCGGGATGTAAATTGCCAAGAGCCACTCCGGAGAAGTGTCCGGTGAGTCCTGAAACATCTGAAAAACACAGCTTAGAGAGCATAGGGCACTTCCACTCATGGGGGTATAAATTGGGAAAATTAAAAATCAGCAAAACACAAGCACCCCAAAGTTTAGGGCTGCTCTGTTGACCAGGACCTCCACTTCATTCCACCTTAAATATCCCAGGAAAGAGAAAAATGGATAAAGAAGTTGTGGTCCTTATGTACAATGGAATACCACTCAGCCATGAAATCAATGTCGTAAGGTTAGTAGCAGCATGATGAGTGGATTTAGGTACGACGATTCTAAGTGAAATAAGTCACACAGAAAAGGACACTTCTTATAAGGTATCACTGATAGAGGGAATGTAAAAACCGTTACACTTGAACTGAATTACAAAACAGAACAGAGTCACACATGCAGAAAACACACTATGGCTGCTTAACGGGAAAGGTGAGGTGGGGTGATACATAAAACAAGGGTATCAAATTAGCTCAGATACCGTTCCATAAACCCAATATGTAATAGACAAGACCTACTCCTTGCTCAGAGAACTGGACTCAACACGCCCTATTCACCGCACAAGAATATATCTGACTAATAATAATCGTAAAACCTATGTATTGATATCTCTCTGTTAGTGTGTCAAGTGGGTGTAAAGCAGCATAAACACAGCAGTGAAAAGCAGCTAAACCCCATTATAAAAATAAATTACTTTGAAACACCCATGAAACAAAGACAGTGAAAGAGAGAGAAATTCTTACACAATGCGTTCAGGGGCTGTGATGCAACCTGGATTGACCATATCTAGACGCACAGCTGGATGAGACATAAGGGTGGACACTCTTGGGGCTGAGAGGTTTGGTGAGGTTGGGTGAGCAAACGCAGACCCTTTAAAGGAATACTGCGTGGTACCCATCGCATGGGTCCCAAATCTCCAGGTTCAAGGGCATCTTCCTACATCAAAAACATGCATGAGAAACCCAGAAGATGGTACACCGTGTGATGGGGAAAGGTTTCTAAAACGCACATCATTTCTCAACTCCTTGTGCCTGGGTTCGCCATTCCAGCCGCTTTACTAGCAAGCTCCCTACTTGGAGCATCAGCACCTTTAACCTCCTGTTACATGCAGGTTGCAATTTGTCCTGAGTATAAACGGGAAGACGTGGAACCAACGAGAGACTAGCTCTTGGTGTTGGGACAGGCACAGGTCACTCTATTTTCCCATCAGAAAGAAGAATTAACCACAGGCTCAGCCTGACCCCCGGAACCAGAACAGGGCCTGAAGCCATTCTGCGATTTTGCGGCCAGCTCCCATAAAAACGAGTTGTAAAATGGAGGTTCAGGGCACTGCAATTCACAAACCTGCAGAGTTATAAATGATAACTCCCGTCCACAAATATATTGAGGGAAGGCAAAGAAGAGGATTTGAAATCAAGGCAGAATTGCAGGAAACAGATTTCAGGAGGTAGATACGAATCGCCTTTAAAGCACATGAAAAGCGGCAAAACGTTGACAATGATGCCCTTGGCCAAAAAGGGCGTATGCGTTTTTTCCTGAATATATTCAGGAAAAAACGCATACGCCCTTTTTGGCCAACCAAGCCACCTGGAAAGGCAAATCAGCGCTACAAAGAAGTCTCGCTTCCCATCGGTCAAAAGGGCCATGCTGAAAAAAGTGTCAAAACCAGAAATGCAGGACAGGCCATGGAGAAATGGGAGCCTTGCTACACTGATGGGCGGGATGTAAATTGCCAAGAGCCACTCCGGAGCAGTGTCCGGTGAGTCCTGAAACATCTGAAAAACACAGCTTAGAGAGCATAGGGCACTTCCACTCATGGGGGTATAAATTGGGAAAATTAAAAATCAGCAAGACACAAGCACCCCAAAGTTTAGGGCTGCTCTGTTGACCAGGACCTCCACTTCATTCCACCTTAAATATCCCAGGAAAGAGAAAAATGGATAAAGAAGTTGTGGTCCTTATGTACAATGGAATATCACTCAGCCATGAAATCAATGTCGTAAGGTTAGTAGCAGCATGATGAGTGGATTTAGGTACGACGATTCTAAGTGAAATAAGTCACACAGAAAAGGACACTTCTCATAAGGTATCACTGATAGAGGGAATGTAAAAACCGTTACACTTGAACTGAATTACAAAACAGAACAGAGTCACACATGCAGAAAACACACTATGGCTGCTTAACAGGAAAGGTGAGGTGGGGTGATACATAAAACAAGGGTATCAAATTAGCTCAGATACCGTTCCATAAACCCAATATGTAATAGACAAGACCTACTCCTTGCTCAGAGAACTGGACTCAACACGCCCTATTCACCGCACAAGAATATATCTGACTAATAATAATCATAAACCTATGTATTGATATCTCTCTGTTAGTGTGTCAAGTGGGTGTAAAGCGGCATAAACACAGCAGTGAAAAGCAGCTAAACCCCATTATAAAAATAAATTACTTTGAAACACCCATGAAACAAAGACAGTGAAAGAGAGAGAAATTCTTACACAATGCGTTCAGGGGCTGTGATGCAACCTGGATTGACCATATCTAGACCCACAGCTGGATGAGACATAAGGGTGGACACTCTTGGGGCTGAGAGGTTTGGTGAGGTTGGGTGAGCAAACGCAGACCCTTTAAAGGAATACTGCGTGGTACCCATCGCATGGGTCCCAAATCTCCAGGTTCAAGGGCATCTTCCTACATCTAAAACATGCATGAGAAACCCAGAAGATGTTACACCGTGTGATGGGGAAAGGTTTCTAAAACGCACCTCATTTCTCAACTCCTTGTGCCCGGGTTCGCCATTCCAGCCGCTTTACTAGCAAGCTCCCTACTTGGAGCATCAGCACCTTTAACCTCCTGTTCCATGCGGGTTGCAATTTGTCCTGAGGATAAACGGGAAGACGTGGAACCAACGAGAGACTAGCTCTTGGTGTTGGGACAGGCACAGGTCACTCTATTTTCCCATCAGAAAGAAGAATTAACCACAGGCTCAGCCTGCCCCCAGGAACCAGAACAGGGCCTGAAGCCATTCTGCGATTTTGCGGCCAGCTCCCATAAAAACGAGTTGTAAAATGGAGGTTCAGGGCACTGCAATTCACAAACCTGCAGAGTTATTAATGATAACTCTCGTCCACAAATATATTGAGGGAAGGCAAAGAAGAGGATTTGAAATCAAGGCAGAATTGCAGGAAACAGATTTCAGGAGGTAGATATGAATCGCCTTTAAAGCACATGAAAAGCGGCAAAACGTTGACAATGATGCCCTTGGCCAAAAAGGGCGTATGCGTTTTTTCCTGAATATATTCAGGAAAAAACGCATACGCCCTTTTTGGCCAACCAAGCAACCTGGAAAGGCAAATCAGCGCTACAAAGAAGTCTCGCTTCCCATCGGTCAAAAGGGTCATGCTGAAAAAAGTGTCAAAACTAGAAATGCAGGACAGGCCATGGAGAAATGGGAGCCTTACTACACTGATGGGCGGGATGTAAATTGCCAAGAGCCACTCCGGAGAAGTGTCCGGTGAGTCCTGAAACATCTGAAAAACACAGCTTAGAGAGCATAGGGCACTTCCACTCATGGGGGTATAAATTGGGAAAATTAAAAATCAGCAAGACACAAGCACCCCAAAGTTTAGGGCTGCTCTGTTGACCAGGACCTCCACTTCATTCCACCTTAAATATCCCAGGAAAGAGAGAAATGGATAAAGAAGTTGTGATCCTTATGTACAATGGAATATCACTCAGCCATGAAATCAATGTCGTAAGGTTAGTAGCAGCATGATGAGAGGATTTAGGTACGACGATTCTAAGTGAAATAAGTCACACAGAAAAGGACACTTCTCATAAGGTATCACTGATAGAGGGAATGTAAAAACCGTTACACTTGAACTGAATTACAAAACAGAACAGAGTCACACATGCAGAAAACACACTATGGCTGCTTAACGGGAAAGGTGAGGTGGGGTGATACATAAAACAAGGGTATCAAATTAGCTCAGATACCGTTCCATAAACCCAATATGTAATAGACAAGACCTACTCCTTGCTCAGAGAACTGGACTCAACACGCCCTATTCACCGCACAAGAATATATCTGACTAATAATAATCGTAAAACCTATGTATTGATATCTCTCTGTTATTGTGTCAAGTGGGTGTAAAGCGGCATAAACACAGCAGTGAAAAGCAGCTAAACCCCATTATAAAAATAAATTACTTTGAAACACCCATGAAACAAAGACAGTGAAAGAGAGAGAAATTCTTAAACAATGCGTTCAGGGGCTGTGATGCAACCTGGATTGACCATATCTAGACGCACAGCTGGATGAGACATAAGGGTGGACACTCTTGGGGCTGAGAGGTTTGGTGAGGTTGGGTGAGCAAACGCAGACCCTTTAAAGTAATACTGCGTGGTACCCATCGCATGGGTCCCAAATCTCCAGGTTCAAGGGCATCTTCCTACATCAAAAACATGCATGAGAAACCCAGAAGATGGTACACCGTGTGATGGGGAAAGGTTTCTAAAACGCACCTCATTTCTCATCTCCTTGTGCCCGGGTTCGCCATTCCAGCTGCTTTACTAGCAAGCTCCCTACTTGGAGCATCAGCACCTTTAACCTCCTGTTCCATACAGGTTGCAATTTGTCCTGAGGATAAACGGGAAGACGTGGAACCAACGAGAGACTAGCTCTTGGTGTTGGGACAGGCACAGGTCACTCTATTTTCCCATCAGAAAGAAGAATTAACCACAGGCTCAGCCTGCCCCCCGGAACCAGAACAGGGCCTGAAGCCATTCTGCGATTTTGCGGCCAGCTCCCATAAAAACGAGTTGTAAAATGGAGGTTCAGGGCACTGCAATTCACAAACCTGCAGAGTTATAAATGATAACTCTCGTCCACAAATATATTGAGGGAAGGCAAAGAAGAGGATTTGAAATCAAGCAGAATTGCACGAAACAGATTTCAGGAGGTAGATACGAATCACCTTTAAAGCACATGAAAAGCGGCAAAACGTTGACAATGATGCCCTTGGCCAAAAAGGGCGTATGCGTTTTTTCCTGAATATATTCAGGAAAAAACGCATACGCCCTTTTTGGCCAACCAAGCAACCTGGAAAGGCAAATCAGCGCTACAAAGAAGTCTCGCTTCCCATCGGTTAAAAGGGCCATGCTGAAAAAAGTGTCAAAACCAGAAATGCAGGACAGGCCATGGAGAAATGGGAGCCTTGCTACACTGATGGGCGGGATGTAAATTGCCAAGAGCCACTCTGGAGAAGTGTCCGGTGAGTCCTGAAACATCTGAAAAACACAGCTTAGAGAGCATAGGGCACTTCCACTCATGGGGGTATAAATTGGGAAAATTAAAAATCAGCAAGACACAAGCACCCCAAAGTTTAGGGCTGCTCTGTTGACCAGGACCTCCACTTCATTCCACCTTAAATATCCCAGGAAAGAGAAAAATGGATAAAGAAGTTGTGGTCCTTATGTACAATGGAATATCACTCAGCCATGAAATCAATGTCGTAAGGTTAGTAGCAGCATGATGAGTGGATTTAGGTACGACGATTCTAAGTGAAATAAGTCACACAGAAAAGGACACTTCTCATAAGGTATCACTGATAGAGGGAATGTAAAAACCGTTACACTTGAACTGAATTACAAAACAGAACAGAGTCACACATGCAGAAAACACACTATGGCTGCTTAACGGGAAAGGTGAGGTGGGGTGATACATAAAACAAGGGTATCAAATTAGCTCAGATACCGTTCCATAAACCCAATATGTAATAGACAAGACCTACTCCTTGCTCAGAGAACTGGACTCAACATGCCCTATTCACCGCACAAGAATATATCTGACTAATAATAATCGTAAAACCTATGTATTGATATCTCTCTGTTAGTGTGTCAAGTGGGTGTAAAGCGGCATAAACACAGCAGTGAAAAGCAGCTAAACCCCATTATAAAAATAAATTACTTTGAAACACCCATGAAACAAAGACAGTGAAAGAGAGAGAAATTCTTACACAATGCGTTCAGGGGCTGTGATGCAACCTGGATTGACCATATCTAGACCCACAGCTGGATGAGACATAAGGGTGGACACTCTTGGGGCTGAGAGGTTTGGTGAGGTTGGGTGAGCAAACGCAGACCCTTTAAAGGAATACTGCGTGGTACCCATCGCATGGGTCCCAAATCTCCAGGTTCAAGGGCATCTTCCTACATCAAAAACATGCATGAGAAACCCAGAAGATGGTACACCGTGTGATGGGGAAAGGTTTCTAAAACGCACCTCATTTCTCATCTCCTTGTGCCCGGGTTCGCCATTCCAGCCGCTTTACTAGCAAGCTCCCTACTTGGAGCATCAGCACCTTTAACCTCCTGTTCCATACAGGTTGCAATTTGTCCTGAGGATAAACGGGAAGACGTGGAACCAACGAGAGACTAGCTCTTGGTGTTGAGACAGGCACAGGTCACTCTATTTTCCCATCAGAAAGAAGAATTAACCACAGGCTCAGCCTGCCCCCCGGAACCAGAACAGGGCCTGAAGCCATTCTGCGATTTTGCGGCCAGCTCCCATAAAAACGAGTTGTAAAATGGAGGTTCAGGGCACTGCAATTCACAAACCTGCAGAGTTATAAATGATAACTGTCGTCCACAAATATATTGAGGGAAGGCAAAGAAGAGGATTTGAAATCAAGGCAGAATTGCAGGAAACAGATTTCAGGAGGTAGATACGAATCGCCTTTAAAGCACATGAAAAGCGGCAAAACGTTGACAATGATGCCCTTGGCCAAAAAGGGCGTATGCGTTTTTTCCTGAATATATTCAGGAAAAAACGCATACGCCCTTTTTGGCCAACCAAGCCACCTGGAAAGGCAAATCAGCGCTACAAAGAAGTCTCGCTTCCCATCGGTCAAAAGGGCCATGCTGAAAAAAGTGTCAAAACCAGAAATGCAGGACAGGCCATGGAGAAATGGGAGCCTTGCTACACTGATGGGCGGGATGTAAATTGCCAAGAGCCACTCCGGAGAAGTGTCCGGTGAGTCCTGAAACATCTGAAAAACACAGCTTAGAGAGCATAGGGCACTTCCACTCATGGGGGTATAAATTGGGAAAATTAAAAATCAGCAAGACACAAGCACCCCAAAGTTTAGGGCTGCTCTGTTGACCAGGACCTCCACTTCATTCCACCTTAAATATCCCAGGAAAGAGAAAAATGGAGAAAGAAGTTGTGGTCCTTATGTACAATGGAATATCACTCAGCCATGAAATCAATGTCGTAAGGTTACTAGCAGCATGATGAGTGGATTTAGGTACGACGATTCTAAGTGAAATAAGTCACACAGAAAAGGACACTTCTCATAAGGTATCACTGATAGAGGGAATGTAAAAACCGTTACACTTGAACTGAATTACAAAACAGAACAGAGTCACACATGCAGAAAACACACTATGGCTGCTTAACGGGAAAGGTGAGGTGGGGTGATACGTAAAACAAGGGTTTCAAATTAGCTCAGATACCGTTCCATAAACCCAATATGTAATAGACAAGACCTACTCCTTGCTCAGAGAACTGGACTCAACACGCCCTATTCACCGCACAAGAATATATCTGACTAATAATAATCGTAAAACCTATGTATTGATATCTGTTAGTGTGTCAAGTGGGTGTAAAGCGGCATAAACACAGCAGTGAAAAGCAGCTAAACCCCATTATAAAAATAAATTACTTTGAAACACCCATGAAACAAAGACAGTGAAAGAGAGAGAAATTCTTAAACAATGCGTTCAGGGGCTGTGATGCAACCTGGATTGACCATATCTAGACGCACAGCTGGATGAGACATAAGGGTGGACACTCTTGGGGCTGAGAGGTTTGGTGAGGTTGGGTGAGCAAACGCAGACCCTTTAAAGTAATACTGCGTGGTACCCATCGCATGGGTCCCAAATCTCCAGGTTCAAGGGCATCTTCCTACATCAAAAACATGCATGAGAAACCCAGAAGATGGTACACCGTGTGATGGGGAAAGGTTTCTAAAACGCACCTCATTTCTCATCTCCTTGTGCCCGGGTTCGCCATTCCAGCTGCTTTACTAGCAAGCTCCCTACTTGGAGCATCAGCACCTTTAACCTCCTGTTCCATACAGGTTGCAATTTGTCCTGAGGATAAACGGGAAGACGTGGAACCAACGAGAGACTAGCTCTTGGTGTTGGGACAGGCACAGGTCACTCTATTTTTCCATCAGAAAGAAGAAATAACCACAGGCTCAGCCTGCCCCCCGGAACCAGAACAGGGCCTGAAGCCATTCTGCGATTTTGCGGCCAGCTCCCATAAAAACGAGTTGTAAAATGGAGGTTCAGGGCACTGCAATTCACAAACCTGCAGAGTTATAAATGATAACTCCCGTCCACAAATATATTGAGGGAAGGCAAAGAAGAGGATTTGAAATCAAGGCAGAATTGCAGGAAACAGATTTCAGGAGGTAGATACGAATCGCCTTTAAAGCACATGAAAAGCGGCAAAACGTTGACAATGATGCCCTTGGCCAAAAAGGGCGTATGCGTTTTTTCCTGAATATATTCAGGAAAAAACGCATACGCCCTTTTTGGCCAACCAAGCCACCTGGAAAGGCAAATCAGCGCTACAAAGAAGTCTCGCTTCCCATCGGTCAAAAGGGCCATGCTGAAAAAAGTGTCAAAACCAGAAATGCAGGACAGGCCATGGAGAAATGGGAGCCTTGCTACACTGATGGGCGGGATGTAAATTGCCAAGAGCCACTCCGGAGCAGTGTCCGGTGAGTCCTGAAACATCTGAAAAACACAGCTTAGAGAGCATAGGGCACTTCCACTCATGGGGGTATAAATTGGGAAAATTAAAAATCAGCAAGACACAAGCACCCCAAAGTTTAGGGCTGCTCTGTTGACCAGGACCTCCACTTCATTCCACCTTAAATATCCCAGGAAAGAGAAAAATGGATAAAGAAGTTGTGGTCCTTATGTACAATGGAATATCACTCAGCCATGAAATCAATGTCGTAAGGTTAGTAGCAGCATGATGAGTGGATTTAGGTACGACGATTCTAAGTGAAATAAGTCACACAGAAAAGGACACTTCTCATAAGGTATCACTGATAGAGGGAATGTAAAAACCGTTACACTTGAACTGAATTACAAAACAGAACAGAGTCACACATGCAGAAAACACACTATGGCTGCTTAACGGGAAAGGTGAGGTGGGGTGATACATAAAACAAGGGTATCAAATTAGCTCAGATACCGTTCCATAAACCCAATATGTAATAGACAAGACCTACTCCTTGCTCAGAGAACTGGACTCAACACGCCCTATTCACCGCACAAGAATATATCTGACTAATAATAATCATAAACCTATGTATTGATATCTCTCTGTTAGTGTGTCAAGTGGGTGTAAAGCGGCATAAACACAGCAGTGAAAAGCAGCTAAACCCCATTATAAAAATAAATTACTTTGAAACACCCATGAAACAAAGACAGTGAAAGAGAGAGAAATTCTTACACAATGCGTTCAGGGGCTGTGATGCAACCTGGATTGACCATATCTAGACCCACAGCTGGATGAGACATAAGGGTGGACACTCTTGGGGCTGAGAGGTTTGGTGAGGTTGGGTGAGCAAACGCAGACCCTTTAAAGGAATACTGCGTGGTACCCATCGCATGGGTCCCAAATCTCCAGGTTCAAGGGCATCTTCCTACATCTAAAACATGCATGAGAAACCCAGAAGATGTTACACCGTGTGATGGGGAAAGGTTTCTAAAACGCACCTCATTTCTCAACTCCTTGTGCCCGGGTTCGACATTCCAGCCGCTTTACTAGCAAGCTCCCTACTTGGAGCATCAGCACCTTTAACCTCCTGTTCCATGCGGGTTGCAATTTGTCCTGAGGATAAACGGGAAGACGTGGAACCAACGAGAGACTAGCTCTTGGTGTTGGGACAGGCACAGGTCACTCTATTTTCCCATCAGAAAGAAGAATTAACCACAGGCTCAGCCTGCCCCCAGGAACCAGAACAGGGCCTGAAGCCATTCTGCGATTTTGCGGCCAGCTCCCATAAAAACGAGTTGTAAAATGGAGGTTCAGGGCACTGCAATTCACAAACCTGCAGAGTTATTAATGATAACTCTCGTCCACAAATATATTGAGGGAAGGCAAAGAAGAGGATTTGAAATCAAGGCAGAATTGCAGGAAACAGATTTCAGGAGGTAGATATGAATCGCCTTTAAAGCACATGAAAAGCGGCAAAACGTTGACAATGATGCCCTTGGCCAAAAAGGGCGTATGCGTTTTTTCCTGAATATATTCAGGAAAAAACGCATACGCCCTTTTTGGCCAACCAAGCAACCTGGAAAGGCAAATCAGCGCTACAAAGAAGTCTCGCTTCCCATCGGTCAAAAGGGTCATGCTGAAAAAAGTGTCAAAACTAGAAATGCAGGACAGGCCATGGAGAAATGGGAGCCTTGCTACACTGATGGGCGGGATGTAAATTGCCAAGAGCCACTCCGGAGAAGTGTCCGGTGAGTCCTGAAACATCTGAAAAACACAGCTTAGAGAGCATAGGGCACTTCCACTCATGGGGGTATAAATTGGGAAAATTAAAAATCAGCAAGACACAAGCACCCCAAAGTTTAGGGCTGCTCTGTTGACCAGGACCTCCACTTCATTCCACCTTAAATATCCCAGGAAAGAGAGAAATGGATAAAGAAGTTGTGATCCTTATGTACAATGGAATATCACTCAGCCATGAAATCAATGTCGTAAGGTTAGTAGCAGCATGATGAGAGGATTTAGGTACGACGATTCTAAGTGAAATAAGTCACACAGAAAAGGACACTTCTCATAAGGTATCACTGATAGAGGGAATGTAAAAACCGTTACACTTGAACTGAATTACAAAACAGAACAGAGTCACACATGCAGAAAACACACTATGGCTGCTTAACGGGAAAGGTGAGGTGGGGTGATACATAAAACAAGGGTATCAAATTAGCTCAGATACCGTTCCATAAACCCAATATGTAATAGACAAGACCTACTCCTTGCTCAGAGAACTGGACTCAACACGCCCTATTCACCGCACAAGAATATATCTGACTAATAATAATCGTAAAACCTATGTATTGATATCTCTCTGTTATTGTGTCAAGTGGGTGTAAAGCGGCATAAACACAGCAGTGAAAAGCAGCTAAACCCCATTATAAAAATAAATTACTTTGAAACACCCATGAAACAAAGACAGTGAAAGAGAGAGAAATTCTTAAACAATGCGTTCAGGGGCTGTGATGCAACCTGGATTGACCATATCTAGACGCACAGCTGGATGAGACATAAGGGTGGACACTCTTGGGGCTGAGAGGTTTGGTGAGGTTGGGTGAGCAAACGCAGACCCTTTAAAGTAATACTGCGTGGTACCCATCGCATGGGTCCCAAATCTCCAGGTTCAAGGGCATCTTCCTACATCAAAAACATGCATGAGAAACCCAGAAGATGGTACACCGTGTGATGGGGAAAGGTTTCTAAAACGCACCTCATTTCTCATCTCCTTGTGCCCGGGTTCGCCATTCCAGCTGCTTTACTAGCAAGCTCCCTACTTGGAGCATCAGCACCTTTAACCTCCTGTTCCATACAGGTTGCAATTTGTCCTGAGGATAAACGGGAAGACGTGGAACCAACGAGAGACTAGCTCTTGGTGTTGGGACAGGCACAGGTCACTCTATTTTCCCATCAGAAAGAAGAATTAACCACAGGCTCAGCCTGCCCCCCGGAACCAGAACAGGGCCTGAAGCCATTCTGCGATTTTGCGGCCAGCTCCCATAAAAACGAGTTGTAAAATGGAGGTTCAGGGCACTGCAATTCACAAACCTGCAGAGTTATAAATGAGAACTCTCGTCCACAAATATATTGAGGGAAGGCAAAGAAGAGGATTTGAAATCAAGGCAGAATTGCAGGAAACAGATTTCAGGAGGTAGATACGAATCACCTTTAAAGCACATGAAAAGCGGCAAAACGTTGACAATGATGCCCTTGGCCAAAAAGGGCGTATGCGTTTTTTCCTGAATATATTCAGGAAAAAACGCATACGCCCTTTTTGGCCAACCAAGGAACCTGGAAAGGCAAATCAGCGCTACAAAGAAGTCTCGCTTCCCATCGGTTAAAAGGGCCATGCTGAAAAAAGTGTCAAAACCAGAAATGCAGGACAGGCCATGGAGAAATGGGAGCCTTGCTACACTGATGGGCGGGATGTAAATTGCCAAGAGCCACTCTGGAGAAGTGTCCGGTGAGTCCTGAAACATCTGAAAAACACAGCTTAGAGAGCATAGGGCACTTCCACTCATGGGGGTATAAATTGGGAAAATTAAAAATCAGCAAGACACAAGCACCCCAAAGTTTAGGGCTGCTCTGTTGACCAGGACCTCCACTTCATTCCACCTTAAATATCCCAGGAAAGAGAAAAATGGATAAAGAAGTTGTGGTCCTTATGTACAATGGAATATCACTCAGCCATGAAATCAATGTCGTAAGGTTAGTAGCAGCATGATGAGTGGATTTAGGTACGACGATTCTAAGTGAAATAAGTCACACAGAAAAGGACACTTCTCATAAGGTATCACTGATAGAGGGAATGTAAAAACCGTTACACTTGAACTGAATTACAAAACAGAACAGAGTCACACATGCAGAAAACACACTATGGCTGCTTAACGGGAAAGGTGAGGTGGGGTGATACATAAAACAAGGGTATCAAATTAGCTCAGATACCGTTCCATAAACCCAATATGTAATAGACAAGACCTACTCCTTGCTCAGAGAACTGGACTCAACATGCCCTATTCACCGCACAAGAATATATCTGACTAATAATAATCGTAAAACCTATGTATTGATATCTCTCTGTTAGTGTGTCAAGTGGGTGTAAAGCGGCATAAACACAGCAGTGAAAAGCAGCTAAACCCCATTATAAAAATAAATTACTTTGAAACACCCATGAAACAAAGACAGTGAAAGAGAGAGAAATTCTTACACAATGCGTTCAGGGGCTGTGATGCAACCTGGATTGACCATATCTAGACCCACAGCTGGATGAGACATAAGGGTGGACACTCTTGGGGCTGAGAGGTTTGGTGAGGTTGGGTGAGCAAACGCAGACCCTTTAAAGGAATACTGCGTGGTACCCATCGCATGGGTCCCAAATCTCCAGGTTCAAGGGCATCTTCCTACATCAAAAACATGCATGAGAAACCCAGAAGATGGTACACCGTGTGATGGGGAAAGGTTTCTAAAACGCACCTCATTTCTCATCTCCTTGTGCCCGGGTTCGCCATTCCAGCCGCTTTACTAGCAAGCTCCCTACTTGGAGCATCAGCACCTTTAACCTCCTGTTCCATACAGGTTGCAATTTGTCCTGAGGATAAACGGGAAGACGTGGAACCAACGAGAGACTAGCTCTTGGTGTTGAGACAGGCACAGGTCACTCTATTTTCCCATCAGAAAGAAGAATTAACCACAGGCTCAGCCTGCCCCCCGGAACCAGAACAGGGCCTGAAGCCATTCTGCAATTTTGCGGCCAGCTCCCATAAAAACGAGTTGTAAAATGGAGGTTCAGGGCACTGCAATTCACAAACCTGCAGAGTTATAAATGATAACTGTCGTCCACAAATATATTGAGGGAAGGCAAAGAAGAGGATTTGAAATCAAGGCAGAATTGCAGGAAACAGATTTCAGGAGGTAGATACGAATCGCCTTTAAAGCACATGAAAAGCGGCAAAACGTTGACAATGATGCCCTTGGCCAAAAAGGGCGTATGCGTTTTTTCCTGAATATATTCAGGAAAAAACGCATACGCCCTTTTTGGCCAACCAAGCCACCTGGAAAGGCAAATCAGCGCTACAAAGAAGTCTCGCTTCCCATCGGTCAAAAGGGCCATGCTGAAAAAAGTGTCAAAACCAGAAATGCAGGACAGGCCATGGAGAAATGGGAGCCTTGCTACACTGATGGGCGGGATGTAAATTGCCAAGAGCCACTCCGGAGAAGTGTCCGGTGAGTCCTGAAACATCTGAAAAACACAGCTTAGAGAGCATAGGGCACTTCCACTCATGGGGGTATAAATTGGGAAAATTAAAAATCAGCAAGACACAAGCACCCCAAAGTTTAGGGCTGCTCTGTTGACCAGGACCTCCACTTCATTCCACCTTAAATATCCCAGGAAAGAGAAAAATGGAGAAAGAAGTTGTGGTCCTTATGTACAATGGAATATCACTCAGCCATGAAATCAATGTCGTAAGGTTACTAGCAGCATGATGAGTGGATTTAGGTACGACGATTCTAAGTGAAATAAGTCACACAGAAAAGGACACTTCTCATAAGGTATCACTGATAGAGGGAATGTAAAAACCGTTACACTTGAACTGAATTACAAAACAGAACAGAGTCACACATGCAGAAAACACACTATGGCTGCTTAACGGGAAAGGTGAGGTGGGGTGATACGTAAAACAAGGGTTTCAAATTAGCTCAGATACCGTTCCATAAACCCAATATGTAATAGACAAGACCTACTCCTTGCTCAGAGAACTGGACTCAACACGCCCTATTCACCGCACAAGAATATATCTGACTAATAATAATCGTAAAACCTATGTATTGATATCTGTTAGTGTGTCAAGTGGGTGTAAAGCGGCATAAACACAGCAGTGAAAAGCAGCTAAACCCCATTATAAAAATAAATTACTTTGAAACACCCATGAAACAAAGACAGTGAAAGAGAGAGAAATTCTTAAACAATGCGTTCAGGGGCTGTGATGCAACCTGGATTGACCATATCTAGACGCACAGCTGGATGAGACATAAGGGTGGACACTCTTGGGGCTGAGAGGTTTGGTGAGGTTGGGTGAGCAAACGCAGACCCTTTAAAGTAATACTGCGTGGTACCCATCGCATGGGTCCCAAATCTCCAGGTTCAAGGGCATCTTCCTACATCAAAAACATGCATGAGAAACCCAGAAGATGGTACACCGTGTGATGGGGAAAGGTTTCTAAAACGCACCTCATTTCTCATCTCCTTGTGCCCGGGTTCGCCATTCCAGCTGCTTTACTAGCAAGCTCCCTACTTGGAGCATCAGCACCTTTAACCTCCTGTTCCATACAGGTTGCAATTTGTCCTGAGGATAAACGGGAAGACGTGGAACCAACGAGAGACTAGCTCTTGGTGTTGGGACAGGCACAGGTCACTCTATTTTCCCATCAGAAAGAAGAATTAACCACAGGCTCAGCCTGCCCCCCGGAACCAGAACAGGGCCTGAAGCCATTCTGCGATTTTGCGGCCAGCTCCCATAAAAACGAGTTGTAAAATGGAGGTTCAGGGCACTGCAATTCACAAACCTGCAGAGTTATAAATGATAACTCTCGTCCACAAATATATTGAGGGAAGGCAAAGAAGAGGATTTGAAATCAAGGCAGAATTGCAGGAAACAGATTTCAGGAGGTAGATACGAATCACCTTTAAAGCACATGAAAAGCGGCAAAACGTTGACAATGATGCCCTTGGCCAAAAAGGGCGTATGCGTTTTTTCCTGAATATATTCAGGAAAAAACGCATACGCCCTTTTTGGCCAACCAAGGAACCTGGAAAGGCAAATCAGCGCTACAAAGAAGTCTCACTTCCCATCGGTCAAAAGGGCCATGCTGAAAAAAGTGTCAAAACCAGAAATGCAGGACAGGCCATGGAGAAATGGGAGCCTTGCTACACTGATGGGCGGGATGTAAATTGCCAAGAGCCACTCCGGAGAAGTGTCCGGTGAGTCCTGAAACATCTGAAAAACACAGCTTAGAGAGCATAGGGCACTTCCACTCATGGGGGTATAAATTGGGAAAATTAAAAATCAGCAAGACACAAGCACCCCAAAGTTTAGGGCTGCTCTGTTGACCAGGACCTCCACTTCATTCCACCTTAAATATCCCAGGAAAGAGAAAAATGGATAAAGAAGTTGTGGTCCTTATGTACAATGGAATACCACTCAGCCATGAAATCAATGTCGTAAGGTTAGTAGCAGCATGATGAGTGGATTTAGGTACGACGATTCTAAGTGAAATAAGTCACACAGAAAAGGACACTTCTCATAAGGTATCACTGATAGAGGGAATGTAAAAACCGTTACACTTGAACTGAATTACAAAACAGAACAGAGTCACACATGCAGAAAACACACTATGGCTGCTTAACGGGAAAGGTGAGGTGGGGTGATACATAAAACAAGGGTATCAAATTAGCTCAGATACCGTTCCATAAACCCAATATGTAATAGACAAGACCTACTCCTTGCTCAGAGAACTGGACTCAACACGCCCTATTCACCGCACAAGAATATATCTGACTAATAATAATCGTAAAACCTATGTATTGATATCTCTCTGTTAGTGTGTCAAGTGGGTGTAAAGCGGCATAAACACAGCAGTGAAAAGCAGCTAAACCCCATTATAAAAATAAATTACTTTGAAACACCCATGAAACAAAGACAGTGAAAGAGAGAGAAATTCTTACACAATGCGTTCAGGGGCTGTGATGCAACCTGGATTGACCATATCTAGACGCACAGCTGGATGAGACATAAGGGTGGACACTCTTGGGGCTGAGAGGTTTGGTGAGGTTGGGTGAGCAAACGCAGACCCTTTAAAGGAATACTGCGTGGTACCCATCGCATGGGTCCCAAATCTCCAGGTTCAAGGGCATCTTCCTACATCAAAAACATGCATGAGAAACCCAGAAGATGGTACACCGTGTGATGGGGAAAGGTTTCTAAAACGCACCTCATTTCTCATCTCCTTGTGCCCGGGTTCGCCATTCCAGCCGCTTTACTAGCAAGCTCCCTACTTGGAGCATCAGCACCTTTAACCTCCTGTTCCATGCAGGTTGCAATATGTCCTGAGGATAAACGGGAAGACGTGGAACCAACGAGAGACTAGCTCTTGGTGTTGGGACAGGCACAGGTCACTCTATTTTCCCATCAGAAAGAAGAATTAACCACAGGCTCAGCCTGCCCCCCGGAACCAGAACAGGGCCTGAAGCCATTCTGCGATTTTGCGGCCAGCTCCCATAAAAACGAGTTGTAAAATGGAGGTTCAGGGCACTGCAATTCACAAACCTGCAGAGTTATAAATGATAACTCCCGTCCACAAATATATTGAGGGAAGGCAAAGAAGAGGATTTGAAATCAAGGCAGAATTGCAGGAAACAGATTTCAGGAGGTAGATACGAATCGCCTTTAAAGCACATGAAAAGCGGCAAAACGTTGACAATGATGCCCTTGGCCAAAAAGGGCGTATGCGTTTTTACCTGAATATATTCAGGAAAAAACGCATACGCCCTTTTTGGCCAACCAAGCAACCTGGAAAGGCAAATCAGCACTACAAAGAAGTCTCGCTTCCCATCGGTCAAAAGGGCCATGCTGAAAAAAGTGTCAAAACCAGAAATGCAGGACAGGCCATGGAGAAATGGGAGCCTTGCTACACTGATGGGCGGGATGTAAATTGCCAAGAGCCACTCCGGAGAAGTGTCCGGTGAGTCCTGAAACATCTGAAAAACACAGCTTAGAGAGCATAGGGCACTTCCACTCATGGGGGTATAAATTGGGAAAATTAAAAATCAGCAAGACACAAGCACCCCAAAGTTTAGGGCTGCTCTGTTGACCAGGACCTCCACTTCATTCCACCTTAAATATCCCAGGAAAGAGAAAAATGGATAAAGAAGTTGTGATCCTTATGTACAATGGAATACCACTCAGCCATGAAATCAATGTCGTAAGGTTAGTAGCAGCATGATGAGTGGATTTAGGTACGACGATTCTAAGTGAAATAAGTCACACAGAAAAGGACACTTCTCATAAGGTATCACTGATAGAGGGAATGTAAAAACCGTTACACTTGAACTGAATTACAAAACAGAACAGAGTCACACATGCAGAAAACACACTATGGCTGCTTAACGGGAAAGGTGAGGTGGGGTGATACATAAAACAAGGGTATCAAATTAGCTCAGATACCGTTCCATAAACCCAATATGTAATAGACAAGACCTACTCCTTGCTCAGAGAACTGGACTCAACACGCCCTATTCACCGCACAAGAATATATCTGACTAATAATAATCGTAAAACCTATGTATTGATATCTCTCTGTTAGTGTGTCAAGTGGGTGTAAAGCAGCATAAACACAGGAGTGAAAAGCAGCTAAACCCCATTATAAAAATAAATTACTTTGAAACACCCATGAAACAAAGACAGTGAAAGAGAGAGAAATTCTTACACAATGCGTTCAGGGGCTGTGATGCAACCTGGATTGACCATATCTAGACGCACAGCTGGATGAGACATAAGGGTGGACACTCTTGGGGCTGAGAGGTTTGGTGAGGTTGGGTGAGCAAACGCAGACCCTTTAAAGGAATACTGCGTGGTACCCATTGCATGGGTCCCAAATCTCCAGGTTCAAGGGCATCTTCCTACATCAAAAACATGCATGAGAAACCCAGAAGATGGTACACCGTGTGATGGGGAAAGGTTTCTAAAACGCACCTCATTTCTCATCTCCTTGTGCCCGGGTTCGCCATTCCAGCTGCTTTACTAGCAAGCTCCCTACTTGGAGCAACAGCACCTTTAACCTCCTGTTCCATGCAGGTTGCAATTTGTCCTGAGGATAAACGGGAAGACGTGGAACCAACGAGAGACTAGCTCTTGGTGTTGGGACAGGCACAGGTCACTCTATTTTTCCATCAGAAAGAAGAAATAACCACAGGCTCAGCCTGCCCCCCGGAACCAGAACAGGGCCTGAAGCCATTCTGCGATTTTGCGGCCAGCTCCCATAAAAACGAGTTGTAAAATGGAGGTTCAGGGCACTGCAATTCACAAACCTGCAGAGTTATAAATGATAACTCCCGTCCACAAATATATTGAGGGAAGGCAAATAAGAGGATTTGAAATCAAGGCAGAATTGTAGGAAACAGATTTCAGGAGGTAGATACGAATCGCCTTTAAAGCACATGAAAAGCGGCAAAACGTTGACAATGATGCCCTTGGCCAAAAAGGGCGTATGCGTTTTTTCCTGAATATATTCAGGAAAAAACGCATAGGCCCTTTTTGGCCAACCAAGCCACCTGGAAAGGCAAATCAGCGCTACAAAGAAGTCTCGCTTCCCATCGGTCAAAAGGGCCATGCTGAAAAAAGTTTCAAAACCAGAAATGCAGGACAGGCCATGGAGAAATGGGAGCCTTGCTACACTGATGGGCGGGATGTAAATTGCCAAGAGCCACTCCGGAGAAGTGTCCGGTGAGTCCTGAAACATCTGAAAAACACAGCTTAGAGAGCATAGGGCACTTCCACTCATGGGGGTATAAATTGGGAAAATTAAAAATCAGCAAGACACAAGCACCCCAAAGTTTAGGGCTGCTCTGTTGACCAGGACCTCCACTTCATTCCACCTTAAATATCCCAGGAAAGAGAAAAATGGATAAAGAAGTTGTGGTCCTTATGTACAATGGAATACCACTCAGCCATGAAATCAATGTCGTAAGGTTAGTAGCAGCATGATGAGTGGATTTAGGTACGACGATTCTAAGTGAAATAAGTCACACAGAAAAGGACACTTCTCATAAGGTATCACTGATAGAGGGAATGTAAAAACCGTTACACTTGAACTGAATTACAAAACAGAACAGAGTCACACATGCAGAAAACACACTATGGCTGCTTAACGGGAAAGGTGAGGTGGGGTGATACATAAAACAAGGGTATCAAATTAGCTCAGATACCGTTCCATAAACCCAATATGTAATAGACAAGACCTACTCCTTGCTCAGAGAACTGGACTCAACACGCCCTATTCACCGCACAAGAATATATCTGACTAATAATAATCGTAAAACCTATGTATTGATATCTCTCTGTTAGTGTGTCAAGTGGGTGTAAAGCGGCATAAACACAGCAGTGAAAAGCAGCTAAACCCCATTATAAAAATAAATTACTTTGAAACACCCATGAAACAAAGACAGTGAAAGAGAGAGAAATTCTTACACAATGCGTTCAGGGGCTGTGATGCAACCTGGATTGACCATATCTAGACGCACAGCTGGATGAGACATAAGGGTGGACACTCTTGGGGCTGAGAGGTTTGGTGAGGTTGGGTGAGCAAACGCAGACCCTTTAAAGGAATACTGCGTGGTACCCATCGCATGGGTCCCAAATCTCCAGGTTCAAGGGCATCTTCCTACATCAAAAACATGCATGAGAAACCCAGAAGATGGTACACCGTGTGATGGGGAAAGGTTTCTAAAACGCACCTCATTTCTCATCTCCTTGTGCCCGGGTTCGCCATTCCAGCCGCTTTACTAGCAAGCTCCCTACTTGGAGCATCAGCACCTTTAACCTCCTGTTCCATACAGGTTGCAATTTGTCCTGAGGATAAACGGGAAGACGTGGAACCAACGAGAGACTAGCTCTTGGTGTTGGGACAGGCACAGGTCACTCTATTTTCCCATCAGAAAGAAGAATTAACCACAGGCTCAGCCTGCCCCCCGGAACCAGAACAGGGCCTGAAGCCATTCTGCGATTTTGCGGCCAGCTCCCATAAAAACGAGTTGTAAAATGGAGGTTCAGGGCACTGCAATTCACAAACCTGCAGAGTTATTAATGATAACTCTCGTTCACAAATATATTGAGGGAAGGCAAAGAATAGGATTTGAAATCAAGGCAGAATTGCAGGAAACAGATTTCAGGAGGTAGATACGAATCGCCTTTAAAGCACATGAAAAGCGGCATAACGTTGACAATGATGCCCTTGGCCAAAAAGGGCGTATGCGTTTTTTCCTGAATATATTCAGGAAAAATCGCATACGCCCTTTTTGGCCAACCAAGCAACCTGGAAAGGCAAATCAGCGCTACAAAGAAGTCTCGCTTCCCATCGGTCAAAAGGGCCATGCTGAAAAAAGTGTCAAAACCAGAAATGCAGGACAGGCCATGGAGAAATGGGAGCCTTGCTACACTGATGGGCGGGATGTAAATTGCCAAGAGCCACTCCGGAGAAGTGTCCGGTGAGTCCTGAAACATCTGAAAAACACAGCTTAGAGAGCATAGGGCACTTCCACTCATGGGGGTATAAATTGGGAAAATTAAAAATCAGCAAGACACAAGCACCCCAAAGTTTAGGGCTGCTCTGTTGACCAGGACCTCCACTTCATTCCACCTTAAATATCCCAGGAAAGAGAAAAATGGATAAAGAAGTTGTGGTCCTTATGTACAATGGAATACCACTCAGCCATGAAATCAATGTCGTAAGGTTAGTAGCAGCATGATGAGTGGATTTAGGTACGACGATTCTAAGTGAAATAAGTCACACAGAAAAGGACACTTCTCATAAGGTATCACTGATAGAGGGAATGTAAAAACCGTTACACTTGAACTGAATTACAAAACAGAACAGAGTCACACATGCAGAAAACACACTATGGCTGCTTAACGGGAAAGGTGAGGTGGGGTGATACATAAAACAAGGGTATCAAATTAGCTCAGATACCGTTCCATAAACCCAATATGTAATAGACAAGACCTACTCCTTGCTCAGAGAACTGGACTCAACACGCCCTATTCACCGCACAAGAATATATCTGACTAATAATAATCGTAAAACCTATGTATTGATATCTCTCTGTTAGTGTGTCAAGTGGGTGTAAAGCGGCATAAACACAGCAGTGAAAAGCAGCTAAACCCCATTATAAAAATAAATTACTTTGAAACACCCATGAAACAAAGACAGTGAAAGAGAGAGAAATTCTTACACAATGCGTTCAGGGGCTGTGATGCAACCTGGATTGACCATATCTAGACGCACAGCTGGATGAGACATAAGGGTGGACACTCTTGGGGCTGAGAGGTTTGGTGAGGTTGGGTGAGCAAACGCAGACCCTTTAAAGTAATACTGCGTGGTACCCATCGCATGGGTCCCAAATCTCCAGGTTCAAGGGCATCTTCCTACATCAAAAACATGCATGAGAAACCCAGAAGATGGTACACCGTGTGATGGGGAAAGGTTTCTAAAACGCACCTCATTTCTCATCTCCTTGTGCCCGGGTTCGCCATTCCAGCCGCTTTACTAGCAAGCTCCCTACTTGGAGCATCAGCACCTTTAACCTCCTGTTCCATGCAGGTTGCAATTTGTCCTGAGGATAAACGGGAAGACGTGGAACCAACGAGAGACTAGCTCTTGGTGTTGGGACAGGCACAGGTCACTCTATTTTCCCATCAGAAAGAAGAATTAACCACAGGCTCAGCCTGCCGCCCGGAACCAGAACAGGGCCTGAAGCCATTCTGCGATTTTGCGGCCAGCTCCCATAAAAACGAGTTGTAAAATGGAGGTTCAGGGCACTGCAATTCACAAACCTGCAGAGTTATTAATGATAACTCTCGTTCACAAATATATTGAGGGAAGGCAAAGAATAGGATTTGAAATCAAGGCAGAATTGCAGGAAACAGATTTCAGGAGGTAGATACGAATCGCCTTTAAAGCACATGAAAAGCGGCATAACGTTGACAATGATGCCCTTGGCCAAAAAGGGCGTATGCGTTTTTTCCTGAATATATTCAGGAAAAATCGCATACGCCCTTTTTGGCCAACCAAGCAACCTGGAAAGGCAAATCAGCGCTACAAAGAAGTCTCGCTTCCCATCGGTCAAAAGGGCCATGCTGAAAAAAGTGTCAAAACCAGAAATGCAGGACAGGCCATGGAGAAATGGGAGCCTTGCTACACTGATGGGCGGGATGTAAATTGCCAAGAGCCACTCCGGAGAAGTGTCCGGTGAGTCCTGAAACATCTGAAAAACACAGCTTAGAGAGCATAGGGCACTTCCACTCATGGGGGTATAAATTGGGAAAATTAAAAATCAGCAAGACACAAGCACCCCAAAGTTTAGGGCTGCTCTGTTGACCAGGACCTCCACTTCATTCCACCTTAAATATCCCAGGAAAGAGAAAAATGGATAAAGAAGTTGTGGTCCTTATGTACAATGGAATACCACTCAGCCATGAAATCAATGTCGTAAGGTTAGTAGCAGCATGATGAGTGGATTTAGGTACGACGATTCTAAGTGAAATAAGTCACACAGAAAAGGACACTTCTCATAAGGTATCACTGATAGAGGGAATGTAAAAACCGTTACACTTGAACTGAATTACAAAACAGAACAGAGTCACACATGCAGAAAACACACTATGGCTGCTTAACGGGAAAGGTGAGGTGGGGTGATACATAAAACAAGGGTATCAAATTAGCTCAGATACCGTTCCATAAACCCAATATGTAATAGACAAGACCTACTCCTTGCTCAGAGAACTGGACTCAACACGCCCTATTCACCGCACAAGAATATATCTGACTAATAATAATCGTAAAACCTATGTATTGATATCTCTCTGTTAGTGTGTCAAGTGGGTGTAAAGCGGCATAAACACAGCAGTGAAAAGCAGCTAAACCCCATTATAAAAATAAATTACTTTGAAACACCCATGAAACAAAGACAGTGAAAGAGAGAGAAATTCTTACACAATGCGTTCAGGGGCTGTGATGCAACCTGGATTGACCATATCTAGACGCACAGCTGGATGAGACATAAGGTTGGACACTCTTGGGGCTGAGAGGTTTGGTGAGGTTGGGTGAGCAAACGCAGACCCTTTAAAGTAATACTGCGTGGTACCCATCGCATGGGTCCCAAATCTCCAGGTTCAAGGGCATCTTCCTACATCAAAAACATGCATGAGAAACCCAGAAGATGGTACACCGTGTGATGGGGAAAGGTTTCTAAAACGCACCTCATTTCTCATCTCCTTGTGCCCGGGTTCGCCATTCCAGCCGCTTTACTAGCAAGCTCCCTACTTGGAGCATCAGCACCTTTAACCTCCTGTTCCATGCAGGTTGCAATTTGTCCTGAGGATAAACGGGAAGACGTGGAACCAACGAGAGACTAGCTCTTGGTGTTGGGACAGGCACAGGTCACTCTATTTTCCCATCAGAAAGAAGAATTAACCACAGGCTCAGCCTGCCGCCCGGAACCAGAACAGGGCCTGAAGCCATTCTGCGATTTTGCGGCCAGCTCCCATAAAAACGAGTTGTAAAATGGAGGTTCAGGGCACTGCAATTCACAAACCTGCAGAGTTATTAATGATAACTCTCGTCCACAAATATATTGAGGGAAGGCAAAGAATAGGATTTGAAATCAAGGCAGAATTGCAGGAAACAGATTTCAGGAGGTAGATACGAATCGCCTTTAAAGCACATGAAAAGCGGCAAAACGTTGACAATGATGCCCTTGGCCAAAAAGGGCGTATGCGTTTTTTCCTGAATATATTCAGGAAAAAACGCATACGCCCTTTTTGGCCAACCAAGCAACCTGGAAAGGCAAATCAGCACTACAAAGAAGTCTCGCTTCCCATCGGTCAAAAGGGCCATGCTGAAAAAAGTGTCAAAACCAGAAATGCAGGACAGGCCATGGAGAAATGGGAGCCTTGCTACACTGATGGGCGGGATGTAAATTGCCAAGAGCCACTCCGGAGAAGTGTCCGGTGAGTCCTGAAACATCTGAAAAACACAGCTTAGAGAGCATAGGGCACTTCCACTCATGGGGGTATAAATTCGGAAAATTAAAAATCAGCAAGACACAAGCACCCCAAAGTTTAGGGCTGCTCTGTTGACCAGGACCTCCACTTCATTCCACCTTAAATATCCCAGGAAAGAGAAAAATGGATAAAGAAGTTGTGGTCCTTATGTACAATGGAATACCACTCAGCCATGAAATCAATGTCGTAAGGTTAGTAGCAGCATGATGAGTGGATTTAGGTACGACGATTCTAAGTGAAATAAGTCACACAGAAAAGGACACTTCTCATAAGGTATCACTGATAGAGGGAATGTAAAAACCGTTACACTTGAACTGAATTACAAAACAGAACAGAGTCACACATGCAGAAAACACACTATGGCTGCTTAACGGGAAAGGTGAGGTGGGGTGATACATAAAACAAGGGTATCAAATTAGCTCAGATACCGTTCCATAAACCCAATATGTAATAGACAAGACCTACTCCTTGCTCAGAGAACTGGACTCAACACGCCCTATTCACCGCACAAGAATATATCTGACTAATAATAATCGTAAAACCTATGTATTGATATCTCTCTGTTAGTGTGTCAAGTGGGTGTAAAGCAGCATAAACACAGCAGTGAAAAGCAGCTAAACCCCATTATAAAAATAAATTACTTTGAAACACCCATGAAACAAAGACAGTGAAAGAGAGAGAAATTCTTACACAATGCGTTCAGGGGCTGTGATGCAACCTGGATTGACCATATCTAGACGCACAGCTGGATGAGACATAAGGGTGGACACTCTTGGGGCTGAGAGGTTTGGTGAGGTTGGGTGAGCAAACGCAGACCCTTTAAAGGAATACTGCGTGGTACCCATCGCATGGGTCCCAAATCTCCAGGTTCAAGGGCATCTTCCTACATCAAAAACATGCATGAGAAACCCAGAAGATGGTACACCGTGTGATGGGGAAAGGTTTCTAAAACGCACCTCATTTCTCATCTCCTTGTGCCCGGGTTCGCCATTCCAGCCGCTTTACTAGCAAGCTCCCTACTTGGAGCATCAGCACCTTTAACCTCCTGTTCCATGCAGGTTGCAATTTGTCCTGAGGATAAACGGGAAGACGTGGAACCAACGAGAGACTAGCTCTTGGTGTTGGGACAGGCACAGGTCACTCTATTTTCCCATCAGAAAGAAGAATTAACCACAGGCTCAGCCTGCCGCCCGGAACCAGAACAGGGCCTGAAGCCATTCTGCGATTTTGCGGCCAGCTCCCATAAAAACGAGTTGTAAAATGGAGGTTCAGGGCACTGCAATTCACAAACCTGCAGAGTTATTAATGATAACTCTCGTCCACAAATATATTGAGGGAAGGCAAAGAAGAGGATTTGAAATCAAGGCAGAATTGCAGGAAACAGATTTCAGGAGGTAGATACGAATCGCCTTTAAAGCACATGAAAAGCGGCAAAACGTTGACAATGATGCCCTTGGCCAAAAAGGGCGTATGCGTTTTTTCCTGAATATATTCAGGAAAAAACGCATACGCCCTTTTTGGCCAACCCAGCAACCTGGAAAGGCAAATCAGCGCTACAAAGAAGTCTCGCTTCCCATCGGTCAAAAGGGCCATGCTGAAAAAAGTGTCAAAACCAGAAATGCAGGACAGGCCATGGAGAAATGGGAGCCTTGCTACACTGATGGGCGGGATGTAAATTGCCAAAAGCCACTCCGGAGAAGTGTCCGGTGAGTCCTGAAACATCTGAAAAACACAGCTTAGAGAGCATAGGGCACTTCCACTCATGGGGGTATAAATTGGGAAAATTAAAAATCAGCAAGACACAAGCACCCCAAAGTTTAGGGCTGCTCTGTTGACCAGGACCTCCACTTCATTCCACCTTAAATATCCCAGGAAAGAGAAAAATGGATAAAGAAGTTGTGGTCCTTATGTACAATGGAATACCACTCAGCCATGAAATCAATGTCGTAAGGTTAGTAGCAGCATGATGAGTGGATTTAGGTACGACAATTCTAAGTGAAATAAGTCACACAGAAAAGGACACTTCTCATAAGGTATCACTGATAGAGGGAATGTAAAAACCGTTACACTTGAACTGAATTACAAAACAGAACAGAGTCACACATGCAGAAAACACACTATGGCTGCTTAACGGGAAAGGTGAGGTGGGGTGATACATAAAACAAGGGTATCAAATTAGCTCAGATACCGTTCCATAAACCCAATATGTAATAGACAAGACCTACTCCTTGCTCAGAGAACTGGACTCAACACGCCCTATTCACCGCACAAGAATATATCTGACTAATAATAATCGTAAAACCTATGTATTGATATCTCTCTGTTAGTGTGTCAAGTGGGTGTAAAGCAGCATAAACACAGCAGTGAAAAGCAGCTAAACCCCATTATAAAAATAAATTACTTTGAAACACCCATGAAACAAAGACAGTGAAAGAGAGAGAAATTCTTACACAATGCGTTCAGGGGCTGTGATGCAACCTGGATTGACCATATCTAGACGCACAGCTGGATGAGACATAAGGGTGGACACTCTTGGGGCTGAGAGGTTTGGTGAGGTTGGGTGAGCAAACGCAGACCCTTTAAAGGAATACTGCGTGGTACCCATCGCATGGGTCCCAAATCTCCAGGTTCAAGGGCATCTTCCTACATCAAAAACATGCATGAGAAACCCAGAAGATGGTACACCGTGTGATGGGGAAAGGTTTCTAAAACGCACCTCATTTCTCATCTCCTTGTGCCCGGGTTCGCCATTCCAGCCGCTTTACTAGCAAGCTCCCTACTTGGAGCATCAGCACCTTTAACCTCCTGTTCCATGCAGGTTGCAATTTGTCCTGAGGATAAACGGGAAGACGTGGAACCAACGAGAGACTAGCTCTTGGTGTTGGGACAGGCACAGGTCACTCTATTTTTCCATCAGAAAGAAGAAATAACCACAGGCTCAGCCTGCCCCCCGGAACCAGAACAGGGCCTGAAGCCATTCTGCGATTTTGCGGCCAGCTCCCATAAAAACGAGTTGTAAAATGGAGGTTCAGGGCACTGCAATTCACAAACCTGCAGAGTTATAAATGATAACTCCCGTCCACAAATATATTGAGGGAAGGCAAAGAAGAGGATTTGAAATCAAGGCAGAATTGCAGGAAACAGATTTCAGGAGGTAGATACGAATCGCCTTTAAAGCACATGAAAAGCGGCAAAACGTTGACAATGATGCCCTTGGCCAAAAAGGGCGTATGCGTTTTTTCCTGAATATATTCAGGAAAAAACGCATACGCCCTTTTTGGCCAACCAAGCCACCTGGAAAGGCAAATCAGCGCTACAAAGAAGTCTCGCTTCCCATCGGTCAAAAGGGCCATGCTGAAAAAAGTGTCAAAACCAGAAATGCAGGACAGGCCATGGAGAAATGGGAGCCTTGCTACACTGATGGGCGGGATGTAAATTGCCAAGAGCCACTCTGGAGAAGTGTCCGGTGAGTCCTGAAACATCTGAAAAACACAGCTTAGAGAGCATAGGGCACTTCCACTCATGGGGGTATAAATTGGGAAAATTAAAAATCAGCAAGACACAAGCACCCCAAAGTTTAGGGCTGCTCTGTTGACCAGGACCTCCACTTCATTCCACCTTAAATATCCCAGGAAAGAGAAAAATGGATAAAGAAGTTGTGGTCCTTATGTACAATGGAATACCACTCAGCCATGAAATCAATGTCGTAAGGTTAGTAGCAGCATGATGAGTGGATTTAGGTACGACGATTCTAAGTGAAATAAGTCACACAGAAAAGGACACTTCTCATAAGGTATCACTGATAGAGGGAATGTAAAAACCGTTACACTTGAACTGAATTACAAAACAGAACAGAGTCACACATGCAGAAAACACACTATGGCTGCTTAACGGGAAAGGTGAGGTGGGGTGATACATAAAACAAGGGTATCAAATTAGCTCAGATACCGTTCCATAAACCCAATATGTAATAGACAAGACCTACTCCTTGCTCAGAGAACTGGACTCAACACGCCCTATTCACCGCACAAGAATATATCTGACTAATAATAATCGTAAAACCTATGTATTGATATCTCTCTGTTAGTGTGTCAAGTGGGTGTAAAGCGGCATAAACACAGCAGTGAAAAGCAGCTAAACCCCATTATAAAAATAAATTACTTTGAAACACCCATGAAACAAAGACAGAGAAAGAGAGAGAAATTCTTACACAATGCGTTCAGGGGCTGTGATGCAACCTGGATTGACCATATCTAGACGCACAGCTGGATGAGACATAAGGGTGGACACTCTTGGGGCTGAGAGGTTTGGTGAGGTTGGGTGAGCAAACGCAGACCCTTTAAAGGAATACTGCGTGGTACCCATCGCATGGGTCCCAAATCTCCAGGTTCAAGGGCATCTTCCTACATCAAAAACATGCATGAGAAACCCAGAAGATGGTACACCGTGTGATGGGGAAAGGTTTCTAAAACGCACCTCATTTCTCATCTCCTTGTGCCCGGGTTCGCCATTCCAGCCGCTTTACTAGCAAGCTCCCTACTTGGAGCATCAGCACCTTTAACCTCCTGTTCCATGCAGGTTGCAATATGTCCTGAGGATAAACGGGAAGACGTGGAACCAACGAGAGACTAGCTCTTGGTGTTGGGACAGGCACAGGTCACTCTATTTTCCCATCAGAAAGAAGAATTAACCACAGGCTCAGCCTGCCGCCCGGAACCAGAACAGGGCCTGAAGCCATTCTGCGATTTTGCGGCCAGCTCCCATAAAAACGAGTTGTAAAATGGAGGTTCAGGACACTGCAATTCACAAACCTGCAGAGTTATTAATGATAACTCTCGTCCACAAATATATTGAGGGAAGGCAAAGAAGAGGATTTGAAATCAAGGCAGAATTGCAGGAAACAGATTTCAGGAGGTAGATACGAATCGCCTTTAAAGCACATGAAAAGCGGCAAAACGTTGACAATGATGCCCTTGGCCAAAAAGGGCGTATGCGTTTTTTCCTGAATATATTCAGGAAAAAACGCATACGCCCTTTTTGGCCAACCCAGCAACCTGGAAAGGCAAATCAGCGCTACAAAGAAGTCTCGCTTCCCATCGGTCAAAAGGGCCATGCTGAAAAAAGTGTCAAAACCAGAAATGCAGGACAGGCCATGGAGAAATGGGAGCCTTGCTACACTGATGGGCGGGATGTAAATTGCCAAAAGCCACTCCGGAGAAGTGTCCGGTGAGTCCTGAAACATCTGAAAAACACAGCTTAGAGAGCATAGGGCACTTCCACTCATGGGGGTATAAATTGGGAAAATTAAAAATCAGCAAGACACAAGCACCCCAAAGTTTAGGGCTGCTCTGTTGACCAGGACCTCCACTTCATTCCACCTTAAATATCCCAGGAAAGAGAAAAATGGATAAAGAAGTTGTGGTCCTTATGTACAATGGAATACCACTCAGCCATGAAATCAATGTCGTAAGGTTAGTAGCAGCATGATGAGTGGATTTAGGTACGACGATTCTAAGTGAAATAAGTCACACAGAAAAGGACACTTCTCATAAGGTATCACTGATAGAGGGAATGTAAAAACCGTTACACTTGAACTGAATTACAAAACAGAACAGAGTCACACATGCAGAAAACACACTATGGCTGCTTAACGGGAAAGGTGAGGTGGGGTGATACATAAAACAAGGGTATCAAATTAGCTCAGATACCGTTCCATAAACCCAATATGTAATAGACAAGACCTACTCCTTGCTCAGAGAACTGGACTCAACACGCCCTATTCACCGCACAAGAATATATCTGACTAATAATAATCGTAAAACCTATGTATTGATATCTCTCTGTTAGTGTGTCAAGTGGGTGTAAAGCGGCATAAACACAGCAGTGAAAAGCAGCTAAACCCCATTATAAAAATAAATTACTTTGAAACACCCATGAAACAAAGACAGTGAAAGAGAGAGAAATTCTTACACAATGCGTTCAGGGGCTGTGATGCAACCTGGATTGACCATATCTAGACGCACAGCTGGATGAGACATAAGGGTGGACACTCTTGGGGCTGAGAGGTTTGGTGAGGTTGGGTGAGCAAACGCAGACCCTTTAAAGGAATACTGCGTGGTACCCATCGCATGGGTCCCAAATCTCCAGGTTCAAGGGCATCTTCCTACATCAAAAACATGCATGAGAAACCCAGAAGATGGTACACCGTGTGATGGGGAAAGGTTTCTAAAACGCACCTCATTTCTCATCTCCTTGTGCCCGGGTTCGCCATTCCAGCCGCTTTACTAGCAAGCTCCCTACTTGGAGCATCAGCACCTTTAACCTCCTGTTCCATACAGGTTGCAATTTGTCCTGAGGATAAACGGGAAGACGTGGAACCAACGAGAGACTAGCTCTTGGTGTTGGGACAGGCACAGGTCACTCTATTTTCCCATCAGAAAGAAGAATTAACCACAGGCTCAGCCTGCCCCCCGGAACCAGAACAGGGCCTGAAGCCATTCTGCGATTTTGCGGCCAGCTCCCATAAAAACGAGTTGTAAAATGGAGGTTCAGGGCACTGCAATTCACAAACCTGCAGAGTTATAAATGTTAACTCCCGTCCACAAATATATTGAGGGAAGGCAAAGAAGAGGATTTGAAATCAAGGCAGAATTGCAGGAAACAGATTTCAGGAGGTAGATACGAATCGCCTTTAAAGCACATGAAAAGCGGCAAAACGTTGACAATGATGCCCTTGGCCAAAAAGGGCGTATGCGTTTTTTCCTGAATATATTCAGGAAAAAACGCATACGCCCTTTTTGGCCAACCAAGCAACCTGGAAAGGCAAATCAGCACTACAAAGAAGTCTCGCTTCCCATCGGTCAAAAGGGCCATGCTGAAAAAAGTGTCAAAACCAGAAATGCAGGACAGGCCATGGAGAAATGGGAGCCTTGCTACACTGATGGGCGGGATGTAAATTGCCAAGAGCCACTCCGGAGAAGTGTCCGGTGAGTCCTGAAACATCTGAAAAACACAGCTTAGAGAGCATAGGGCACTTCCACTCATGGGGGTATAAATTGGGAAAATTAAAAATCAGCAAGACACAAGCACCCCAAAGTTTAGGGCTGCTCTGTTGACCAGGACCTCCACTTCATTCCACCTTAAATATCCCAGGAAAGAGAAAAATGGATAAAGAAGTTGTGGTCCTTATGTACAATGGAATACCACTCAGCCATGAAATCAATGTCGTAAGGTTAGTAGCAGCATGATGAGTGGATTTAGGTACGACGATTCTAAGTGAAATAAGTCACACAGAAAAGGACACTTCTCATAAGGTATCACTGATAGAGGGAATGTAAAAACCGTTACACTTGAACTGAATTACAAAACAGAACAGAGTCACACATGCAGAAAACACACTATGGCTGCTTAACGGGAAAGGTGAGGTGGGGTGATACATAAAACAAGGGTATCAAATTAGCTCAGATACCGTTCCATAAACCCAATATGTAATAGACAAGACCTACTCCTTGCTCAGAGAACTGGACTCAACACGCCCTATTCACCGCACAAGAATATATCTGACTAATAATAATCGTAAAACCTATGTATTGATATCTCTCTGTTAGTGTGTCAAGTGGGTGTAAAGCGGCATAAACACAGCAGTGAAAAGCAGCTAAACCCCATTATAAAAATAAATTACTTTGAAACACCCATGAAACAAAGACAGTGAAAGAGAGAGAAATTCTTACACAATGCGTTCAGGGGCTGTGATGCAACCTGGATTGACCATATCTAGACGCACAGCTGGATGAGACATAAGGGTGGACACTCTTGGGGCTGAGAGGTTTGGTGAGGTTGGGTGAGCAAACGCAGACCCTTTAAAGGAATACTGCGTGGTACCCATCGCATGGGTCCCAAATCTCCAGGTTCAAGGGCATCTTCCTACATCAAAAACATGCATGAGAAACCCAGAAGATGGTACACCGTGTGATGGGGAAAGGTTTCTAAAACGCACCTCATTTCTCATCTCCTTGTGCCCGGGTTCGCCATTCAAGCCGCTTTACTAGCAAGCTCCCTACTTGGAGCATCAGAGCCTTTAACCTCCTGTTCCATGCAGGTTGCAATTTGTCCTGAGGATAAACGGGAAGACGTGGAACCAACGAGAGACTAGCTCTTGGGGTTGGGACAGGCACAGGTCACTCTATTTTTCCATCAGAAAGAAGAAATAACCACAGGCTCAGCCTGCCCCCCGGAACCAGAACAGGGCCTGAAGCCATTCTGTGATTTTGCGGCCAGCTCCCATAAAAACGAGTTGTAAAATGGAGGTTCAGGGCACTGCAATTCACAAACCTGCAGAGTTATAAATGATAACTCCCGTCCACAAATATATTGAGGGAAGGCAAAGAAGAGGATTTGAAATCAAGGCAGAATTGCAGGAAACAGATTTCAGGAGGTAGATACGAATCGCCTTTAAAGCACATGAAAAGCGGCAAAACGTTGACAATGATGCCCTTGGCCAAAAAGGGCGTATGCGTTTTTTCCTGAATATATTCAGGAAAAAACGCATACGCCCTTTTTGGCCAACCAAGCCACCTGGAAAGGCAAATCAGCGCTACAAAGAAGTCTCGCTTCCCATCGGTCAAAAGGGCCATGCTGAAAAAAGTGTCAAAACCAGAAATGCAGGACAGGCCATGGAGAAATGGGAGCCTTGCTACACTGATGGGCGGGATGTAAATTGCCAAGAGCCACTCCGGAGAAGTGTCCGGTGAGTCCTGAAACATCTGAAGAACACAGCTTAGAGAGCATAGGGCACTTCCACTCATGGGGGTATAAATTGGGAAAATTAAAAATCAGCAAGACACAAGCACCCCAAAGTTTAGGGCTGCTCTGTTGACCAGGACCTCCACTTCATTCCACCTTAAATATCCCAGGAAAGAGAAAAATGGATAAAGAAGTTGTGGTCCTTATGTACAATGGAATATCACTCAGCCATGAAATCAATGTCGTAAGGTTAGTAGCAGCATGATGAGTGGATTTAGGTACGACGATTCTAAGTGAAATAAGTCACACAGAAAAGGACACTTCTCATAAGGTATCACTGATAGAGGGAATGTAAAAACCGTTACACTTGAACTGAATTACAAAACAGAACAGAGTCACACATGCAGAAAACACACTATGGCTGCTTAACGGGAAAGGTGAGGTGGGGTGATACATAAAACAAGGGTATCAAATTAGCTCAGATACCGTTCCATAAACCCAATATGTAATAGACAAGACCTACTCCTTGCTCAGAGAACTGGACTCAACACGCCCTATTCACCGCACAAGAATATATCTGACTAATAATAATCGTAAAACCTATGTATTGATATCTCTCTGTTAGTGTGTCAAGTGGGTGTAAAGCGGCATAAACACAGCAGTGAAAAGCAGCTAAACCCCATTATAAAAATAAATTACTTTGAAACACCCATGAAACAAAGACAGTGAAAGAGAGAGAAATTCTTAACACAATGCGTTCAGGGGCTGTGATGCAACCTGGATTGACCATATCTAGACGCACAGCTGGATGAGACATAAGGGTGGACACTCTTGGGGCTGAGAGGTTTGGTGAGGTTGGGTGAGCAAACGCAGACCCTTTAAAGGAATACTGCGTGGTCCCATCGCATGGGTCCCAAATCTCCAGGTTCAAGGGCATCTTCCTACATCAAAAACATGCATGAGAAACCCAGAAGATGGTACACCGTGTGATGGGGAAAGGTTTCTAAAACGCACCTCATTTCTCATCTCCTTGTGCCCGGGTTCGCCATTCCAGCCGCTTTACTAGCAAGCTCCCTACTTGGAGCATCAGCACCTTTAACCTCCTGTTCCATACAGGTTGCAATTTGTCCTGAGGATAAACGGGAAGACGTGGAACCAACGAGAGACTAGCTCTTGGTGTTGGGACAGGCACAGGTCACTCTATTTTCCCATCAGAAAGAAGAATTAACCACAGGCTCAGCCTGCCCCCCGGAACCAGAACAGGGCCTGAAGCCATTCTGCGATTTTGCGGCCAGCTCCCATAAAAACGAGTTGTAAAATGGAGGTTCAGGGCACTGCAATTCACAAACCTGCAGAGTTATTAATGATAACTCTCGTCCACAAATATATTGAGGGAAGGCAAAGAAGAGGATTTGAAATCAAGGCAGAATTGCAGGAAACAGATTTCAGGAGGTAGATACGAATCGCCTTTAAAGCACATGAAAAGCGGCAAAACGTTGACAATGATGCCCTTGGCCAAAAAGGGCGTATGCGTTTTTTCCTGAATATATTCAGGAAAAAACGCATACGCCCTTTTTGGCCAACCAAGCAACCTGGAAAGGCAAATCAGCACTACAAAGAAGTCTCGCTTCCCATCGGTCAAAAGGGCCATGCTGAAAAAAGTGTCAAAACCAGAAATGCAGGACAGGCCATGGAGAAATGGGAGCCTTGCTACACTGATGGGCGGGATGTAAATTGCCAAGAGCCACTCCGGAGAAGTGTCCGGTGAGTCCTGAAACATCTGAAAAACACAGCTTAGAGAGCATAGGGCACTTCCACTCATGGGGGTATAAATTGGGAAAATTAAAAATCAGCAAGACACAAGCACCCCAAAGTTTAGGGCTGCTCTGTTGACCAGGACCTCCACTTCATTCCACCTTAAATATCCCAGGAAAGAGAAAAATGGATAAAGAAGTTGTGGTCCTTATGTACAATGGAATACCACTCAGCCATGAAATCAATGTCGTAAGGTTAGTAGCAGCATGATGAGTGGATTTAGGTACGACGATTCTAAGTGAAATAAGTCACACAGAAAAGGACACTTCTCATAAGGTATCACTGATAGAGGGAATGTAAAAACCGTTACACTTGAACTGAATTACAAAACAGAACAGAGTCACACATGCAGAAAACACACTATGGCTGCTTAACGGGAAAGGTGAGGTGGGGTGATACATAAAACAAGGGTATCAAATTAGCTCAGATACCGTTCCATAAACCCAATATGTAATAGACAAGACCTACTCCTTGCTCAGAGAACTGGACTCAACACGCCCTATTCACCGCACAAGAATATATCTGACTAATAATAATCGTAAAACCTATGTATTGATATCTCTCTGTTAGTGTGTCAAGTGGGTGTAAAGCGGCATAAACACAGCAGTGAAAAGCAGCTAAACCCCATTATAAAAATAAATTACTTTGAAACACCCATGAAACAAAGACAGTGAAAGAGAGAGAAATTCTTACACAATGCGTTCAGGGGCTGTGATGCAACCTGGATTGACCATATCTAGACGCACAGCTGGATGAGACATAAGGGTGGACACTCTTGGGGCTGAGAGGTTTGGTGAGGTTGGGTGAGCAAACGCAGACCCTTTAAAGGAATACTGCGTGGTACCCATCGCATGGGTCCCAAATCTCCAGGTTCAAGGGCATCTTCCTACATCAAAAACATGCATGAGAAACCCAGAAGATGGTACACCGTGTGATGGGGAAAGGTTTCTAAAACGCACCTCATTTCTCATCTCCTTGTGCCCGGGTTCGCCATTCAAGCCGCTTTACTAGCAAGCTCCCTACTTGGAGCATCAGAGCCTTTAACCTCCTGTTCCATGCAGGTTGCAATTTGTCCTGAGGATAAACGGGAAGACGTGGAACCAACGAGAGACTAGCTCTTGGTGTTGGGACAGGCACAGGTCACTCTATTTTTCCATCAGAAAGAAGAAATAACCACAGGCTCAGCCTGCCCCCCGGAACCAGAACAGGGCCTGAAGCCATTCTGTGATTTTGCGGCCAGCTCCCATAAAAACGAGTTGTAAAATGGAGGTTCAGGGCACTGCAATTCACAAACCTGCAGAGTTATAAATGATAACTCCCGTCCACAAATATATTGAGGGAAGGCAAAGAAGAGGATTTGAAATCAAGGCAGAATTGCAGGAAACAGATTTCAGGAGGTAGATACGAATCGCCTTTAAAGCACATGAAAAGCGGCAAAACGTTGACAATGATGCCCTTGGCCAAAAAGGGCGTATGCGTTTTTTCCTGAATATATTCAGGAAAAATCGCATACGCCCTTTTTGGCCAACCAAGCCACCTGGAAAGGCAAATCAGCGCTACAAAGAAGTCTCGCTTCCCATCGGTCAAAAGGGCCATGCTGAAAAAAGTGTCAAAACCAGAAATGCAGGACAGGCCATGGAGAAATGGGAGCCTTGCTACACTGATGGGCGGGATGTAAATTGCCAAAGGCACTCCGGAGAAGTGTCCGGTGAGTCCTGAAACATCTGAAAAACACAGCTTAGAGAGCATAGGGCACTTCCACTCATGGGGGTATAAATTGGGAAAATTAAAAATCAGCAAGACACAAGCACCCCAAAGTTTAGGGCTGCTCTGTTGACCAGGACCTCCACTTCATTCCACCTTCAATATCCCAGGAAAGAGAAAAATGGATAAAGAAGTTGTGGTCCTTATGTACAATGGAATACCACTCAGCCATGAAATCAATGTCGTAAGGTTAGTAGCAGCATGATGAGTGGATTTAGGTACGACGATTCTAAGTGAAATAAGTCACACAGAAAAGGACACTTCTCATAAGGTATCACTGATAGAGGGAATGTAAAAACCGTTACACTTGAACTGAATTACAAAACAGAACAGAGTCACACATGCAGAAAACACACTATGGCTGCTTAACGGGAAAGGTGAGGTGGGGTGATACATAAAACAAGGGTATCAAATTAGCTCAGATACCGTTCCATAAACCCAATATGTAATAGACAAGACCTACTCCTTGCTCAGAGAACTGGACTCAACACGCCCTATTCACCGCACAAGAATATATCTGACTAATAATAATCGTAAAACCTATGTATTGATATCTCTCTGTTAGTGTGTCAAGTGGGTGTAAAGCGGCATAAACACAGCAGTGAAAAGCAGCTAAACCCCATTATAAAAATAAATTACTTTGAAACACCCATGAAACAAAGACAGTGAAAGAGAGAGAAATTCTTACACAATGCGTTCAGGGGCTGTGATGCAACCTGGATTGACCATATCTAGACGCACAGCTGGATGAGACATAAGGGTGGACACTCTTGGGGCTGAGAGGTTTGGTGAGGTTGGGTGAGCAAACGCAGACCCTTTAAAGGAATACTGCGTGGTACCCATCGCATGGGTCCCAAATCTCCAGGTTCAAGGGCATCTTCCTACATCAAAAACATGCATGAGAAACCCAGAAGATGGTACACCGTGTGATGGGGAAAGGTTTCTAAAACGCACCTCATTTCTCATCTCCTTGTGCCCGGGTTCGCCATTCCAGCCGCTTTACTAGCAAGCTCCCTACTTGGAGCATCAGCACCTTTAACCTCCTGTTCCATACAGGTTGCAATTTGTCCTGAGGATAAACGGGAAGACGTGGAACCAACGAGAGACTAGCTCTTGGTGTTGGGACAGGCACAGGTCACTCTATTTTCCCATCAGAAAGAAGAATTAACCACAGGCTCAGCCTGCCCCCCGGAACCAGAACAGGGCCTGAAGCCATTCTGCGATTTTGCGGCCAGCTCCCATAAAAACGAGTTGTAAAATGGAGGTTCAGGGCACTGCAATTCACAAACCTGCAGAGTTATTAATGATAACTCTCGTCCACAAATATATTGAGGGAAGGCAAAGAAGAGGATTTGAAATCAAGGCAGAATTGCAGGAAACAGATTTCAGGAGGTAGATACGAATCGCCTTTAAAGCACATGAAAAGCGGCAAAACGTTGACAATGATGCCCTTGGCCAAAAAGGGCGTATGCGTTTTTTCCTGAATATATTCAGGAAAAAACGCATACGCCCTTTTTGGCCAACCAAGCAACCTGGAAAGGCAAATCAGCGCTACAAATAAGTCTCGCTTCCCATCGGTCAAAAGGGCCATGCTGAAAAAAGTTTCAAAACCAGAAATGCAGGACAGGCCATGGAGAAATGGGAGCCTTGCTACACTGATGGGCGGGATGTAAATTGCCAAGAGCCACTCCGGAGAAGTGTCCGGTGAGTCCTGAAACATCTGAAAAACACAGCTTAGAGAGCATAGGGCACTTCCACTCATGGGGGTATAAATTGGGAAAATTAAAAATCAGCAAGACACAAGCACCCCAAAGTTTAGGGCTGCTCTGTTGACCAGGACCTCCACTTCATTCCACCTTAAATATCCCAGGAAAGAGAAAAATGGATAAAGAAGTTGTGGTCCTTATGTACAATGGAATACCACTCAGCCATGAAATCAATGTCGTAAGGTTAGTAGCAGCATGATGAGTGGATTTAGGTACGACGATTCTAAGTGAAATAAGTCACACAGAAAAGGACACTTCTCATAAGGTATCACTGATAGAGGGAATGTAAAAACCGTTACACTTGAACTGAATTACAAAACAGAACAGAGTCACACATGCAGAAAACACACTATGGCTGCTTAACGGGAAAGGTGAGGTGGGGTGATACATAAAACAAGGGTATCAAATTAGCTCAGATACCGTTCCATAAACCCAATATGTAATAGACAAGACCTACTCCTTGCTCAGAGAACTGGACTCAACACGCCCTATTCACCGCACAAGAATATATCTGACTAATAATAATCGTAAAACCTATGTATTGATATCTCTCTGTTAGTGTGTCAAGTGGGTGTAAAGCGGCATAAACACAGCAGTGAAAAGCAGCTAAACCCCATTATAAAAATAAATTACTTTGAAACACCCATGAAACAAAGACAGTGAAAGAGAGAGAAATTCTTACACAATGCGTTCAGGGGCTGTGATGCAACCTGGATTGACCATATCTAGACGCACAGCTGGATGAGACATAAGGGTGGACACTCTTTGGGCTGAGAGGTTTGGTGAGGTTGGGTGAGCAAACGCAGACCCTTTAAAGGAATACTGCGTGGTACCCATCGCATGGGTCCCAAATCTCCAGGTTCAAGGGCATCTTCCTACATCAAAAACATGCATGAGAAACCCAGAAGATGGTACACCGTGTGATGGGGAAAGGTTTCTAAAACGCACCTCATTTCTCATCTCCTTGTGCCCGGGTTCGCCATTCCAGCCGCTTTACTAGCAAGCTCCCTACTTGGAGCATCAGCACCTTTAACCTCCTGTTCCATGCAGGTTGCAATATGTCCTGAGGATAAACGGGAAGACGTGGAACCAACGAGAGACTAGCTCTTGGTGTTGGGACAGGCACAGGTCACTCTATTTTCCCATCAGAAAGAAGAATTAACCACAGGCTCAGCCTGCCGCCCGGAACCAGAACAGGGCCTGAAGCCATTCTGCGATTTTGCGGCCAGCTCCCATAAAAACGAGTTGTAAAATGGAGGTTCAGGGCACTGCAATTCACAAACCTGCAGAGTTATTAATGATAACTCTCGTCCACAAATATATTGAGGGAAGGCAAAGAAGAGGATTTGAAATCAAGGCAGAATTGCAGGAAACAGATTTCAGGAGGTAGATACGAATCGCCTTTAAAGCACATGAAAAGCGGCAAAACGTTGACAATGATGCCCTTGGCCAAAAAGGGCGTATGCGTTTTTTCCTGAATATATTCAGGAAAAAACGCATACGCCCTTTTTGGCCAACCCAGCAACCTGGAAAGGCAAATCAGCGCTACAAAGAAGTCTCGCTTCCCATCGGTCAAAAGGGCCATGCTGAAAAAAGTGTCAAAACCAGAAATGCAGGACAGGCCATGGAGAAATGGGAGCTTTGCTACACTGATGGGCGGGATGTAAATTGCCAAAAGCCACTCCGGAGAAGTGTCCGGTGAGTCCTGAAACATCTGAAAAACACAGCTTAGAGAGCATAGGGCACTTCCACTCATGGGGGTATAAATTGGGAAAATTAAAAATCAGCAAGACACAAGCACCCCAAAGTTTAGGGCTGCTCTGTTGACCAGGACCTCCACTTCATTCCACCTTAAATATCCCAGGAAAGAGAAAAATGGATAAAGAAGTTGTGGTCCTTATGTACAATGGAATACCACTCAGCCATGAAATCAATGTCGTAAGGTTAGTAGCAGCATGATGAGTGGATTTAGGTACGACGATTCTAAGTGAAATAAGTCACACAGAAAAGGACACTTTTCATAAGGTATCACTGATAGAGGGAATGTAAAAACCGTTACACTTGAACTGAATTACAAAACAGAACAGAGTCACACATGCAGAAAACACACTATGGCTGCTTAACGGGAAAGGTGAGGTGGGGTGATACATAAAACAAGGGTATCAAATTAGCTCAGATACCGTTCCATAAACCCAATATGTAATAGACAAGACCTACTCCTTGCTCAGAGAACTGGACTCAACACGCCCTATTCACCGCACAAGAATATATCTGACTAATAATAATCGTAAAACCTATGTATTGATATCTCTCTGTTAGTGTGTCAAGTGGGTGTAAAGCGGCATAAACACAGCAGTGAAAAGCAGCTAAACCCCATTATAAAAATAAATTACTTTGAAACACCCATGAAACAAAGACAGTGAAAGAGAGAGAAATTCTTACACAATGCGTTCAGGGGCTGTGATGCAACCTGGATTGACCATATCTAGACGCACAGCTGGATGAGACATAAGGGTGGACACTCTTGGGGCTGAGAGGTTTGGTGAGGTTGGGTGAGCAAACGCAGACCCTTTAAAGGAATACTGCGTGGTACCCATCGCATGGGTCCCAAATCTCCAGGTTCAAGGGCATCTTCCTACATCAAAAACATGCATGAGAAACCCAGAAGATGGTACACCGTGTGATGGGGAAAGGTTTCTAAAACGCACCTCATTTCTCATCTCCTTGTGCCCGGGTTCGCCATTCCAGCCGCTTTACTAGCAACCTCCCTACTTGGAGCATCAGCACCTTTAACCTCCTGTTCCATACAGGTTGCAATTTGTCCTGAGGATAAACGGGAAGACGTGGAACCAACGAGAGACTAGCTCTTGGTGTTGGGACAGGCACAGGTCACTCTATTTTCCCATCAGAAAGAAGAATTAACCACAGGCTCAGCCTGCCCCCCGGAACCAGAACAGGGCCTGAAGCCATTCTGCGATTTTGCGGCCAGCTCCCATAAAAACGAGTTGTAAAATGGAGGTTCAGGGCACTGCAATTCACAAACCTGCAGAGTTATAAATGTTAACTCCCGTCCACAAATATATTGAGGGAAGGCAAAGAAGAGGATTTGAAATCAAGGCAGAATTGCAGGAAACAGATTTCAGGAGGTAGATACGAATCGCCTTTAAAGCACATGAAAAGCGGCAAAACGTTGACAATGATGCCCTTGGCCAAAAAGGGCGTATGCGTTTTTTCCTGAATATATTCAGGAAAAAACGCATACGCCCTTTTTGGCCAACCAAGCAACCTGGAAAGGCAAATCAGCACTACAAAGAAGTCTCGCTTCCCATCGGTCAAAAGGGCCATGCTGAAAAAAGTGTCAAAACCAGAAATGCAGGACAGGCCATGGAGAAATGGGAGCCTTGCTACACTGATGGGCGGGATGTAAATTGCCAAGAGCCACTCCGGAGAAGTGTCCGGTGAGTCCTGAAACATCTGAAAAACACAGCTTAGAGAGCATAGGGCACTTCCACTCATGGGGGTATAAATTGGGAAAATTAAAAATCAGCAAGACACAAGCACCCCAAAGTTTAGGGCTGCTCTGTTGACCAGGACCTCCACTTCATTCCACCTTAAATATCCCAGGAAAGAGAAAAATGGATAAAGAAGTTGTGGTCCTTATGTACAATGGAATACCACTCAGCCATGAAATCAATGTCGTAAGGTTAGTAGCAGCATGATGAGTGGATTTAGGTACGACGATTCTAAGTGAAATAAGTCACACAGAAAAGGACACTTCTCATAAGGTATCACTGATAGAGGGAATGTAAAAACCGTTACACTTGAACTGAATTACAAAACAGAACAGAGTCACACATGCAGAAAACACACTATGGCTGCTTAACGGGAAAGGTGAGGTGGGGTGATACATAAAACAAGGGTATCAAATTAGCTCAGATACCGTTCCATAAACCCAATATGTAATAGACAAGACCTACTCCTTGCTCAGAGAACTGGACTCAACACGCCCTATTCACCGCACAAGAATATATCTGACTAATAATAATCGTAAAACCTATGTATTGATATCTCTCTGTTAGTGTGTCAAGTGGGTGTAAAGCGGCATAAACACAGCAGTGAAAAGCAGCTAAACCCCATTATAAAAATAAATTACTTTGAAACACCCATGAAACAAAGACAGTGAAAGAGAGAGAAATTCTTACACAATGCGTTCAGGGGCTGTGATGCAACCTGGATTGACCATATCTAGACGCACAGCTGGATGAGACATAAGGGTGGACACTCTTGGGGCTGAGAGGTTTGGTGAGGTTGGGTGAGCAAACGCAGACCCTTTAAAGGAATACTGCGTGGTACCCATCGCATGGGTCCCAAATCTCCAGGTTCAAGGGCATCTTCCTACATCAAAAACATGCATGAGAAACCCAGAAGATGGTACACCGTGTGATGGGGAAAGGTTTCTAAAACGCACCTCATTTCTCATCTCCTTGTGCCCGGGTTCGCCATTCAAGCCGCTTTACTAGCAAGCTCCCTACTTGGAGCATCAGAGCCTTTAACCTCCTGTTCCATGCAGGTTGCAATTTGTCCTGAGGATAAACGGGAAGACGTGGAACCAACGAGAGACTAGCTCTTGGGGTTGGGACAGGCACAGGTCACTCTATTTTTCCATCAGAAAGAAGAAATAACCACAGGCTCAGCCTGCCCCCCGGAACCAGAACAGGGCCTGAAGCCATTCTGTGATTTTGCGGCCAGCTCCCATAAAAACGAGTTGTAAAATGGAGGTTCAGGGCACTGCAATTCACAAACCTGCAGAGTTATAAATGATAACTCCCGTCCACAAATATATTGAGGGAAGGCAAAGAAGAGGATTTGAAATCAAGGCAGAATTGCAGGAAACAGATTTCAGGAGGTAGATACGAATCGCCTTTAAAGCACATGAAAAGCGGCAAAACGTTGACAATGATGCCCTTGGCCAAAAAGGGCGTATGCGTTTTTTCCTGAATATATTCAGGAAAAAACGCATACGCCCTTTTTGGCCAACCAAGCCACCTGGAAAGGCAAATCAGCGCTACAAAGAAGTCTCGCTTCCCATCGGTCAAAAGGGCCATGCTGAAAAAAGTGTCAAAACCAGAAATGCAGGACAGGCCATGGAGAAATGGGAGCCTTGCTACACTGATGGGCGGGATGTAAATTGCCAAGAGCCACTCCGGAGAAGTGTCCGGTGAGTCCTGAAACATCTGAAGAACACAGCTTAGAGAGCATAGGGCACTTCCACTCATGGGGGTATAAATTGGGAAAATTAAAAATCAGCAAGACACAAGCACCCCAAAGTTTAGGGCTGCTCTGTTGACCAGGACCTCCACTTCATTCCACCTTAAATATCCCAGGAAAGAGAAAAATGGATAAAGAAGTTGTGGTCCTTATGTACAATGGAATATCACTCAGCCATGAAATCAATGTCGTAAGGTTAGTAGCAGCATGATGAGTGGATTTAGGTACGACGATTCTAAGTGAAATAAGTCACACAGAAAAGGACACTTCTCATAAGGTATCACTGATAGAGGGAATGTAAAAACCGTTACACTTGAACTGAATTACAAAACAGAACAGAGTCACACATGCAGAAAACACACTATGGCTGCTTAACGGGAAAGGTGAGGTGGGGTGATACATAAAACAAGGGTATCAAATTAGCTCAGATACCGTTCCATAAACCCAATATGTAATAGACAAGACCTACTCCTTGCTCAGAGAACTGGACTCAACACGCCCTATTCACCGCACAAGAATATATCTGACTAATAATAATCGTAAAACCTATGTATTGATATCTCTCTGTTAGTGTGTCAAGTGGGTGTAAAGCGGCATAAACACAGCAGTGAAAAGCAGCTAAACCCCATTATAAAAATAAATTACTTTGAAACACCCATGAAACAAAGACAGTGAAAGAGAGAGAAATTCTTAACACAATGCGTTCAGGGGCTGTGATGCAACCTGGATTGACCATATCTAGACGCACAGCTGGATGAGACATAAGGGTGGACACTCTTGGGGCTGAGAGGTTTGGTGAGGTTGGGTGAGCAAACGCAGACCCTTTAAAGGAATACTGCGTGGTACCCATCGCATGGGTCCCAAATCTCCAGGTTCAAGGGCATCTTCCTACATCAAAAACATGCATGAGAAACCCAGAAGATGGTACACCGTGTGATGGGGAAAGGTTTCTAAAACGCACCTCATTTCTCATCTCCTTGTGCCCGGGTTCGCCATTCCAGCCGCTTTACTAGCAAGCTCCCTACTTGGAGCATCAGCACCTTTAACCTCCTGTTCCATACAGGTTGCAATTTGTCCTGAGGATAAACGGGAAGACGTGGAACCAACGAGAGACTAGCTCTTGGTGTTGGGACAGGCACAGGTCACTCTATTTTCCCATCAGAAAGAAGAATTAACCACAGGCTCAGCCTGCCCCCCGGAACCAGAACAGGGCCTGAAGCCATTCTGCGATTTTGCGGCCAGCTCCCATAAAAACGAGTTGTAAAATGGAGGTTCAGGGCACTGCAATTCACAGACCTGCAGAGTTATTAATGATAACTCTCGTCCACAAATATATTGAGGGAAGGCAAAGAATAGGATTTGAAATCAAGGCAGAATTGCAGGAAACAGATTTCAGGAGGTAGATACGAATCGCCTTTAAAGCACATGAAAAGCGGCAAAACGTTGACAATGATGCCCTTGGCCAAAAAGGGCGTATGCGTTTTTTCCTGAATATATTCAGGAAAAATCGCATACGCCCTTTTTGGCCAACCAAGCAACCTGGAAAGGCAAATCAGCGCTACAAAGAAGTCTCGCTTCCCATCGGTCAAAAGGGCCATGCTGAAAAAAGTGTCAAAACCAGAAATGCAGGACAGGCCATGGAGAAATGGGAGCCTTGCTACACTGATGGGCGGGATGTAAATTGCCAAAGGCACTCCGGAGAAGTGTCCGGTGAGTCCTGAAACATCTGAAAAACACAGCTTAGAGAGCATAGGGCACTTCCACTCATGGGGGTATAAATTGGGAAAATTAAAAATCAGCAAGACACAAGCACCCCAAAGTTTAGGGCTGCTCTGTTGACCAGGACCTCCACTTCATTCCACCTTAAATATCCCAGGAAAGAGAAAAATGGATAAAGAAGTTGTGGTCCTTATGTACAATGGAATACCACTCAGCCATGAAATCAATGTCGTAAGGTTAGTAGCAGCATGATGAGTGGATTTAGGTACGACGATTCTAAGTGAAATAAGTCACACAGAAAAGGACACTTCTCATAAGGTATCACTGATAGAGGGAATGTAAAAACCGTTACACTTGAACTGAATTACAAAACAGAACAGAGTCACACATGCAGAAAACACACTATGGCTGCTTAACGGGAAAGGTGAGGTGGGGTGATACATAAAACAAGGGTATCAAATTAGCTCAGATACCGTTCCATAAACCCAATATGTAATAGACAAGACCTACTCCTTGCTCAGAGAACTGGACTCAACACGCCCTATTCACCGCACAAGAATATATCTGACTAATAATAATCGTAAAACCTATGTATTGATATCTCTCTGTTATTGTGTCAAGTGGGTGTAAAGCGGCATAAACACAGCAGTGAAAAGCAGCTAAACCCCATTATAAAAATAAATTACTTTGAAACACCCATGAAACAAAGACAGTGAAAGAGAGAGAAATTCTTACACAATGCGTTCAGGGGCTGTGATGCAACCTGGATTGACCATATCTAGACGCACAGCTGGATGAGACATAAGGGTGGACACTCTTGGGGCTGAGAGGTTTGGTGAGGTTGGGTGAGCAAACGCAGACCCTTTAAAGGAATACTGCGTGGTACCCATCGCATGGGTCCCAAATCTCCAGGTTCAAGGGCATCTTCCTACATCAAAAACATGCATGAGAAACCCAGAAGATGGTACACCGTGTGATGGGGAAAGGTTTCTAAAACGCACCTCATTTCTCATCTCCTTGTGCCCGGGTTCGCCATTCCAGCCGCTTTACTAGCAAGCTCCCTACTTGGAGCATCAGCACCTTTAACCTCCTGTTCCATACAGGTTGCAATTTGTCCTGAGGATAAACGGGAAGACGTGGAACCAACGAGAGACTAGCTCTTGGTGTTGGGACAGGCACAGGTCACTCTATTTTCCCATCAGAAAGAAGAATTAACCACAGGCTCAGCCTGCCCCCCGGAACCAGAACAGGGCCTGAAGCCATTCTGCGATTTTGCGGCCAGCTCCCATAAAAACGAGTTGTAAAATGGAGGTTCAGGGCACTGCAATTCACAAACCTGCAGAGTTATTAATGATAACTCTCGTCCACAAATATATTGAGGGAAGGCAAAGAAGAGGATTTGAAATCAAGGCAGAATTGCAGGAAACAGATTTCAGGAGGTAGATACGAATCGCCTTTAAAGCACATGAAAAGCGGCAAAACGTTGACAATGATGCCCTTGGCCAAAAAGGGCGTATGCGTTTTTTCCTGAATATATTCAGGAAAAAACGCATACGCCCTTTTTGGCCAACCAAGCAACCTGGAAAGGCAAATCAGCGCTACAAATAAGTCTCGCTTCCCATCGGTCAAAAGGGCCATGCTGAAAAAAGTGTCAAAACCAGAAATGCAGGACAGGCCATGGAGAAATGGGAGCCTTGCTACACTGATGGGCGGGATGTAAATTGCAAAAAGTCACTCCGGAGAAGTGTCCGGTGAGTCCTGAAACATCTGAAAAACACAGCTTAGAGAGCATAGGGCACTTCCACTCATGGGGGTATAAATTGGGAAAATTAAAAATCAGCAAGACACAAGCACCCCAAAGTTTAGGGCTGCTCTGTTGACCAGGACCTCCACTTCATTCCACCTTAAATATCCCAGGAAAGAGAAAAATGGATAAAGAAGTTGTGGTCCTTATGTACAATGGAATACCACTCAGCCATGAAATCAATGTCGTAAGGTTAGTAGCAGCATGATGAGTGGATTTAGGTACGACGATTCTAAGTGAAATAAGTCACACAGAAAAGGACACTTCTCATAAGGTATCACTGATAGAGGGAATGTAAAAACCGTTACACTTGAACTGAATTACAAAACAGAACAGAGTCACACATGCAGAAAACACACTATGGCTGCTTAACGGGAAAGGTGAGGTGGGGTGATACATAAAACAAGGGTATCAAATTAGCTCAGATACCGTTCCATAAACCCAATATGTAATAGACAAGACCTACTCCTTGCTCAGAGAACTGGACTCAACACGCCCTATTCACCGCACAAGAATATATCTGACTAATAATAATCGTAAAACCTATGTATTGATATCTCTCTGTTAGTGTGTCAAGTGGGTGTAAAGCGGCATAAACACAGCAGTGAAAAGCAACTAAACCCCATTATAAAAATAAATTACTTTGAAACACCCATGAAACAAAGACAGTGAAAGAGAGAGAAATTCTTACACAATGCGTTCAGGGGCTGTGATGCAACCTGGATTGACCATATCTAGACGCACAGCTGGATGAGACATAAGGGTGGACACTCTTGGGGCTGAGAGGTTTGGTGAGGTTGGGTGAGCAAACGCAGACCCTTTAAAGGAATACTGCGTGGTACCCATCGCATGGGTCCCAAATCTCCAGGTTCAAGGGCATCTTCCTACATCAAAAACATGCATGAGAAACCCAGAAGATGGTACACCGTGTGATGGGGAAAGGTTTCTAAAACGCACCTCATTTCTCGTCTCCTTGTACCCGGGTTCGCCATTCCAGCCGCTTTACTAGCAAGCTCCCTACTTGGAGCATCAGCACCTTTAACCTCCTGTTCCGTACAGGTTGCAATTTGTCCTGAGGATAAACGGGAAGACGTGGAACCAACGAGAGACTAGCTCTTGGTGTTGGGACAGGCACAGGTCACTCTATTTTCCCATCAGAAAGAAGAATTAACCACAGGCTCAGCCTGCCCCCCGGAACCAGAACAGGGCCTGAAGCCATTCTGCGATTTTGCCGCCAGCTCCCATAAAAACGAGTTGTAAAATGGAGGTTCAGGGCACTGCAATTCACAAACCTTCAGAGTTATAAATGATAACTGTCGTCCACAAATATATTGAGGGAGGGCAAAGAAGAGGATTTGAAATCAAGGCAGAATTGCAGGAAACAGATTTCAGGAGGTAGATACGAATCGCCTTTAAAGCACATGAAAAGCGGCAAAACATTGACAATGATGCCCTTGGCCAAAAAGGGCGTATGCGTTTTTTCCTGAATATATTCAGGAAAAAACGCATACGCCCTTTTTGGCCAACCAAGCCACCTGGAAAGGCAAATCAGCGCTACAAAGAAGTCTCGCTTCCCATCGGTCAAAAGGGCCATGCTGAAAAAAGTGTCAAAACCAGAAATGCAGGACAGGCCATGGAGAAATGGGAGCCTTGCTACACTGATGGGCGGGATGTAAATTGCCAAGAGCCACTCTGGAGAACTGTCCGGTGAGTCCTGAAACATCTGAAAAACACAGCTTAGAGAGCATAGGGCACTTCCACTCATGGGGGTATAAATTGGGAAAATTAAAAATCAGCAAGACACAAGCACCCCAAAGTTTAGGGCTGCTCTGTTGACCAGGACCTCCACTTCATTCCACCTTAAATATCCCAGGAAAGAGAAAAATGGATAAAGAAGTTGTGGTCCTTATGTACAATGGAATATCACTCAGCCATGAAATCAATGTCGTAAGGTTAGTAGCAGCATGATGAGAGGATTTAGGTACGACGATTCTAAGTGAAATAAGTCACACAGAAAAGGACACTTCTCCTAAGGTATCACTGATAGAGGGAATGTAAAATCCGTTACACTTGAACTGAATTACAAAACAGAACAGAGTCACACATGCAGAAAACACACTATGGCTGCTTAACGGGAAAGGTGAGGTGGGGTGATACATCAAACAAGGGTATCAAATTAGCTCAGATACCGTTCCATAAACTCAATATGTAATAGACAAGACCTACTCCTTGCTCAGAGAACTGGATTCAACACGCCCTATTCACCGCACAAGAATATATCTGACTAATAATAATCGTAAAACCTATGTATTGATATCTCTCTGTTAGTGTGTCAAGTGGGTGTAAAGCGGCATAAACACAGCAGTGAAAAGCAGCTAAACCCCATTATAAAAATAAATTACTTTGAAACACCCATGAAACAAAGACAGTGAAAGAGAGAGAAATTCTTACACAATGCGTTCAGGGGCTGTGATGCAACCTGGATTGACCATATCTAGACGCACAGCTGGATGAGACATAAGGGTGGACACTCTTGGGGCTGAGAGGTTTGGTGAGGTTGGGTGAGCAAACGCAGACCCTTTAAAGGAATACTGCGTGGTACCCATCGCATGGGTCCCAAATCTCCAGGTTCAAGGGCATCTTCCTACATCAAAAACATACATGAGAAACCCAGAAGATGGTACACCGTGTGATGGGGAAAGGTTTCTAAAACGCACCTCATTTCTCATCTCCTTGTGCCCGGGTTCGCCATTCCAGCCCCTTTACTAGCAAGCTCCCTACTTGGAGCATCAGCACCTTTAACCTCCTGTTCCATACAGGTTGCAATTTGTCCTGAGGATAAACGGGAAGACGTGGAACCAACGTGAGACTAGCTCTTGGTGTTGGGACAGGCACAGGTCACTCTATTTTCCCATCAGAAAGAAGAATTAACCACAGGCTCAGCCTGCCCCCTGGAACCAGAACAGGGCCTGAAGCCATTCTGCGATTTTGCGGCCAGCTCCCATAAAAACGAGTTGTAAAATGGAGGTTCAGGGCACTGCAATTCACAAACCTGCAGAGTTATTAATGATAACTCTCGTCCACAAATATATTGAGGGAAGGCAAAGAAGAGGATTTGAAATCAAGGCAGAATTGCAGGAAACAGATTTCAGGAGGTAGATACGAATCGCCTTTAAAGCACATGAGAAGCGGCAAAACGTTGACAATGATGCCCTTGGCCAAAAAGGGCGTATGCGTTTTTTCCTGAATATATTCAGGAAAAAACGCATACGCCCTTTTTGGCCAACCAAGCAACCTGGAAAGGCCAATCAGCGCTACAAAGAAGTCTCGCTTCCCATCGGTCAAAAGGGCCATGCTGAAAAAAGTGTCAAAACCAGAAATGCAGGACAGGCCATGGAGAAATGGGAGCCTTGCTACACTGATGGGCGGGATGTAAATTGCCAAGAGCCACTCCGGAGAAGTGTCCGGTGAGTCCTGAAACATCTGAAAAACACAGCTTAGAGAGCATAGGGCACTTCCACTCATGGGGGTATAAATTGGGAAAATTAAAAATCAGCAAGACACAAGCACCCCAAAGTTTAGGGCTGCTCTGTTGACCAGGACCTCCACTTCATTCCACCTTAAATATCCCAGGAAAGAGAAAAATGGATAAAGAAGTTGTGGTCCTTATGTACAATGGAATATCACTCAGCCATGAAATCAATGTCGTAAGGTTAGTAGCAGCATGATGAGTGGATTTAGGTACGACGATTCTAAGTGAAATAAGTCACACAGAAAAGGACACTTCTCATAAGGTATCACTGATAGAGGGAATGTAAAAACCGTTACACTTGAACTGAATTACAAAACAGAACAGAGTCACACATGCAGAAAACACACTATGGCTGCTTAACGGGAAAGGTGAGGTGGGGTGATACATAAAACAAGGGTATCAAATTAGCTCAGATACCGTTCCATAAACTCAATATGTAATAGACAAGACCTACTCCTTGCTCAGAGAACTGGACTCAACACGCCCTATTCACCGCACAAGAATATATCTGACTAATAATAATCGTAAAACCTATGTATTGATATCTCTCTGTTATTGTGTCAAGTGGGTGTAAAGCGGCATAAACACAGCAGTGAAAAGCAGCTAAACCCCATTATAAAAATAAATTACTTTGAAACACCCATGAAACAAAGACAGTGAAAGAGAGAGAAATTCTTACACAATGCGTTCAGGGGCTGTGATGCAACCTGGATTGACCATATCTAGACGCACAGCTGGATGAGACATAAGGGTGGACACTCTTGGGGCTGAGAGGTTTGGTGAGGTTGGGTGAGCAAACGCAGACCCTTTAAAGTAATACTGCGTGGTACCCATCGCATGGGTCCCAAATCTCCAGGTTCAAGGGCATCTTCCTACATCAAAAACATGCATGAGAAACCCAGAAGATGGTACACCGTGTGATGGGGAAAGGTTTCTAAAACGCACCTCATTTCTCATCTCCTTGTGCCCGGGTTCGCCATTCCAGCCGCTTTACTAGCAAGCTCCCTACTTGGAGCATCAGCACCTTTAACCTCCTGTTCCATACAGGTTGCAATTTGTCCTGAGGATAAACGGGAAGACGTGGAACCAACGAGAGACTAGCTCTTGGTGTTGGGACAGGCACAGGTCACTCTATTTTCCCATCAGAAAGAAGAATTAACCACAGGCTCAGCCTGCCCCCCGGAACCAGAACAGGGCCTGAAGCCATCCTGCGATTTTGCGGCCAGCTCCCATAAAAACGAGTTGTAAAATGGAGGTTCAGGGCACTGCAATTCACAAACCTGCAGAGTTATAAATGATAACTCTCGTCCACAAATATACTGAGGGAAGGCAAAGAAGAGGATTTGAAATCAAGGCAGAATTGCAGGAAAGAGATTTCAGGAGGTAGATACGAATCGCCTTTAAAGCACATGAAAAGCGGCAAAACGTTGACAATGATGCCCTTGGCCAAAAAGGGCGTATGCGTCTTTTCCTGAATATATTCAGGAAAAAACGCATACGCCCTTTTTGGCCAACCAAGCCACCTGGAAAGGCAAATCAGCGCTACAAAGAAGTCTCGCTTCCCATCGGTCAAAAGGGCCATGCTGAAAAAAGTGTCAAAACCAGAAATGCAGGACAGGCCATGGAGAAATGGGAGCCTTGCTACACTGATGGGCGGGATGTAAATTGCCAAGAGCCACTCTGGAGAAGTGTCCGGTGAGTCCTGAAACATCTGAAAAACACAGCTTAGAGAGCATAGGGCACTTCCACTCATGGGGGTATAAATTGGGAAAATTAAAAATCAGCAAGACACAAGCACCCCAAAGTTTAGGGCTGCTCTCTTGACCAGGACCTCCACTTCATTCCACCTTAAATATCCCAGGAAAGAGAAAAATGGATAAAGAAGTTGTGGTCCTTATGTACAATGGAATATCACTCAGCCATGAAATCAATGTCGTAAGGTTAGTAGCAGCATGATGAGTGGATTTAGGTACGACGATTCTAAGTGAAATAAGTCACACAGAAAAGGACACTTCTCATAAGGTATCACTGATAGAGGGAATGTAAAAACCGTTACACTTGAACTGAATTACAAAACAGAACAGAGTCACACATGCAGAAAACACACTATGGCTGCTTAACGGGAAAGGTGAGGTGGGGTGATACATAAAACAAGGGTATCAAATTAGCTCAGATACCGTTCCATAAACCCAATATGTAATAGACAAGACCTACTCCTTGCTCAGAGAACTGGACTCAACACGCCCTATTCACCACACTAGAATATATCTGACTAATAATAATCGTAAAACCTATGTATTGATATCTCTCTGTTAGTGTGTCAAGTGGGTGTAAAGCGGCATAAACACAGCAGTGAAAAGCAGCTAAACCCCATTATAAAAATAAATTACTTTGAAACACCCATGAAACAAAGACAGTGAAAGAGAGAGAAATTCTTACACAATGAGTTCAGGGGCTGTGATGCAACCTGGATTGACCATATCTAGACGCACAGCTGGATGAGACATAAGGGTGGACACTCTTGGGGCTGAGAGGTTTGGTGAGGTTGGGTGAGCAAACGCAGACCCTTTAAAGTAATACTGCGTGGTACCCATCGCATGGGTCCCAAATCTCCAGGTTCAAGGGCATCTTCCTACATCAAAAACATGCATGAGAAACCCAGAAGATGGTACACCGTGTGATGGGGAAAGGTTTCTAAAACGCACCTCATTTCTCATCTCCTTGTGCCCGGGTTCGCCATTCCAGCCGCTTTACTAGCAAGCTCCCTACTTGGAGCATCAGCACTTTTAACCTCCTGTTCCGTACAGGTTGCAATTTGTCCTGAGGATAAACGGGAAGACGTGGAACCAACGAGAGACTAGCTCTTGGTGTTGGGACAGGCACAGGTCACTCTATTTTCCCATCAGAAAGAAGAATTAACCACAGTCTCAGCCTGCCCCCCGGAACCAGAACAGGGCCTGAAGCCATTCTGCGATTTTGCGGCCAGCTCCCATAAAAACGAGTTGTAAAATGGAGGTTCAGGGCACTGCAATTCACAAACCTGCAGAGTTATAAATGATAACTCTCGTCCACAAATATATTGAGGGAAGGCAAAGAAGAGGATTTGAAATCAAGGCAGAATTGCAGGAAACAGATTTCAGGAGGTAGATACGAATCGCCTTTAAAGCACATGAAAAACGGCAAAACGTTGACAATGATGCCCCTGGCCAAAAAGGGCGTATGCGTTTTTTCCTGAATATATTCAGGAAAAATCGCATACGCCCTTTTTGGCCAACCAAGCAACCTGGAAAGGCAAATCAGCGCTACAAAGAAGTCTCGCTTCCCATCGGTCAAAAGGGCCATGCTGAAAAATGTGTCAAAACCAGAAATGCAGGACAGGCCATGGAGAAATGGGAGCCTTGCTACACTGATGGGCGGGATGTAAATTGCCAAGAGCCACTCCGGAGAAGTGTCCGGTGAGTCCTGAAACATCTGAAAAACACAGCTCAGAGAGCATAGGGCACTTCCACTCATGGGGGTATAAATTGGGAAAATTAAAAATCAGCAAGACACAAGCACCCCAAAGTTTAGGGCTGCTCTGTTGACCAGGACCTCCACTTCATTCCACCTTAAATATCCCAGGAAAGAGAAAAATGGATAAAGAAGTTGTGGTCCTTATGTACAATGGAATATCACTCAGCCATGAAATCAATGTCGTAAGGTTAGTAGCAGCATGATGAGAGGATTTAGGTACGACGATTCTAAGTGAAATAAGTCACACAGAAAAGGACACTTCTCATAAGGTATCACTGATAGAGGGAATGTAAAAACCGTTACACTTGAACTGAATTACAAAACAGAACAGAGTCACACATGCAGAAAACACACTATGGCTGCTTAACGGGAAAGGTGAGGTGGGGTGATACATAAAACAAGGGTATCAAATTAGCTCAGATACCGTTCCATAAACCCAATATGTAATAGACAAGACCTACTCCTTGCTCAGAGAACTGGACTCAACACGCCCTATTCACCGCACAAGAATATATCTGACTAATAATAATCGTAAAACCTATGTATTGATATCTCTCTGTTAGTGTGTCAAGTGGGTGTAAAGCGGCATAAACACAGCAGTGAAAAGCAGCTAAACCCCATTATAAAAATAAATTACTTTGAAACACCCATGAAACAAAGACAGTGAAAGAGAGAGAAATTCTTACACAATGCGTTCAGGGGCTGTGATGCAACCTGGATTGACCATATCTAGATGCACAGCTGGATGAGATATAAGGGTGGACACTCTTGGGGCTGAGAGGTTTGGTGAGGTTGGGTGAGCAAACGCAGACCCTTTAAAGGAATACTGCGTGGTACCCATCGCATGGGTCCCAAATCTCCAGGTTCAAGGGCATCTTCCTACATCAAAAACATGCATGAGAAACCCAGAAGATGGTACACCGTGTGATGGGGAAAGGTTTCTAAAACGCACCTCATTTCTCGTCTCCTTGTGCCCGGGTTCGCCATTCCAGCCGCTTTACTAGCAAGCTCCCTACTTGGAGCATCAGCACCTTTAACCTCCTGTTCCATGCAGGTTGCAATTTGTCCTGAGGATAAACGGGAAGACGTGGAACCAACGAGAGACTAGCTCTTGGTGTTGGGACAGGCACAGGTCACTCTATTTTCCCATCAGAAAGAAGAATTAACCACAGGCTCAGCCTGCCCCCCGGAACCAGAACAGGGCCTGAAGCCATTCTGCGATTTTGCGGCCAGCTCCCATAAAAACGAGTTGTAAAATGGAGGTTCAGGGCACTGCAATTCACAAACCTGCAGAGTTATAAATGATAACTCCCGTCCACAAATATATTGAGGGAAGGCAAAGAAGAGGATTTGAAATCAAGGCAGAATTGCAGGAAACAGATTTCAGGAGGTAGATATGAATCGCCTTTAAAGCACATGAAAAGCGGCAAAACGTTGACAATGATGCCCTTGGCCAAAAAGGGCGTATGCGTTTTTTCCTGAATATATTCAGGAAAAAACGCATACGCCCTTTTTGGCCAACCAAGCAACCTGGAAAGGCAAATCAGCGCTACAAAGAAGTCTCGCTTCCCATCGGTCAAAAGGGTCATGCTGAAAAAAGTGTCAAAACCAGAAATGCAGGACAGGCCATGGAGAAATGGGAGCCTTGCTACACTGATGGGCGGGATGTAAATTGCCAAGAGCCACTCCGGAGAAGTGTCCGGTGAGTCCTGAAACATCTGAAAAACACAGCTTAGAGAGCATAGGGCACTTCCACTCATGGGGGTATAAATTGGGAAAATTAAAAATCAGCAAGACACAAGCACCCCAAAGTTTAGGGCTGCTCTGTTGACCAGGACCTCCACTTCATTCCACCTTAAATATCCCAGGAAAGAGAAAAATGGATAAAGAAGTTGTGGTCCTTATGTACAATGGAATATCACTCAGCCATGAAATCAATGTCGTAAGTTTAGTAGCAGCATGATGAGTGGAATTAGGTACGACGATTCTAAGTGAAATAAGTCACACAGAAAAGGACACTTCTCATAAGGTATCACTGATAGAGGGAATGTAAAAACCGTTACACTTGAACTGAATTACAAAACAGAACAGAGTCACACATGCAGAAAACACACTATGGCTGCTTAACGGGAAAGGTGAGGTGGGGTGATACATAAAACAAGGGTATCAAATTAGCTCAGATACCGTTCCATAAACCCAATATGTAATAGACAAGACCTACTCCTTGCTCAGAGAACTGGACTCAACACGCCCTATTCACCGCACAAGAATATATCTGACTAATAATAATCGTAAAACCTATGTATTGATATCTCTCTGTTAGTGTGTCAAGTGGGTGTAAAGCGGCATAAACACAGCAGTGAAAAGCAGCTAAACCCCATTATAAAAATAAATTACTTTGAAACACCCATGAAACAAAGACAGTGAAAGAGAGAGAAATTCTTACACAATGCGTTCAGGGGCTGTGATGCAACCTGGATTGACCATATCTAGACGCACAGCTGGATGAGACATAAGGGTGGACACTCTTGGGGCTGAGAGGTTTGGTGAGGTTGGGTGAGCAAACGCAGACCCTTTAAAGGAATACTGCGTGGTACCCATCGCATGGGTCCCAAATCTCCAGGTTCAAGGGCATCTTCCTACATCAAAAACATACATGAGAAACCCAGAAGATGGTACACCGTGTGATGGGGAAAGGTTTCTAAAACGCACCTCATTTCTCATCTCCTTGTGCCCGGGTTCGCCATTCCAGCCCCTTTACTAGCAAGCTCCCTACTTGGAGCATCAGCACCTTTAACCTCCTGTTCCATACAGGTTGCAATTTGTCCTGAGGATAAACGGGAAGACGTGGAACCAACGTGAGACTAGCTCTTGGTGTTGGGACAGGCACAGGTCACTCTATTTTCCCATCAGAAAGAAGAATTAACCACAGGCTCAGCCTGCCCCCTGGAACCAGAACAGGGCCTGAAGCCATTCTGCGATTTTGCGGCCAGCTCCCATAAAAACGAGTTGTAAAATGGAGGTTCAGGGCACTGCAATTCACAAACCTGCAGAGTTATTAATGATAACTCTCGTCCACAAATATATTGAGGGAAGGCAAAGAAGAGGATTTGAAATCAAGGCAGAATTGCAGGAAACAGATTTCAGGAGGTAGATACGAATCGCCTTTAAAGCACATGAGAAGCGGCAAAACGTTGACAATGATGCCCTTGGCCAAAAAGGGCGTATGCGTTTTTTCCTGAATATATTCAGGAAAAAACGCATACGCCCTTTTTGGCCAACCAAGCAACCTGGAAAGGCCAATCAGCGCTACAAAGAAGTCTCGCTTCCCATCGGTCAAAAGGGCCATGCTGAAAAAAGTGTCAAAACCAGAAATGCAGGACAGGCCATGGAGAAATGGGAGCCTTGCTACACTGATGGGCGGGATGTAAATTGCCAAGAGCCACTCCGGAGAAGTGTCCGGTGAGTCCTGAAACATCTGAAAAACACAGCTTAGAGAGCATAGGGCACTTCCACTCATGGGGGTATAAATTGGGAAAATTAAAAATCAGCAAGACACAAGCACCCCAAAGTTTAGGGCTGCTCTGTTGACCAGGACCTCCACTTCATTCCACCTTAAATATCCCAGGAAAGAGAAAAATGGATAAAGAAGTTGTGGTCCTTATGTACAATGGAATATCACTCAGCCATGAAATCAATGTCGTAAGGTTAGTAGCAGCATGATGAGTGGATTTAGGTACGACGATTCTAAGTGAAATAAGTCACACAGAAAAGGACACTTCTCATAAGGTATCACTGATAGAGGGAATGTAAAAACCGTTACACTTGAACTGAATTACAAAACAGAACAGAGTCACACATGCAGAAAACACACTATGGCTGCTTAACGGGAAAGGTGAGGTGGGGTGATACATAAAACAAGGGTATCAAATTAGCTCAGATACCGTTCCATAAACTCAATATGTAATAGACAAGACCTACTCCTTGCTCAGAGAACTGGACTCAACACGCCCTATTCACCGCACAAGAATATATCTGACTAATAATAATCGTAAAACCTATGTATTGATATCTCTCTGTTATTGTGTCAAGTGGGTGTAAAGCGGCATAAACACAGCAGTGAAAAGCAGCTAAACCCCATTATAAAAATAAATTACTTTGAAACACCCATGAAACAAAGACAGTGAAAGAGAGAGAAATTCTTACACAATGCGTTCAGGGGCTGTGATGCAACCTGGATTGACCATATCTAGACGCACAGCTGGATGAGACATAAGGGTGGACACTCTTGGGGCTGAGAGGTTTGGTGAGGTTGGGTGAGCAAACGCAGACCCTTTAAAGTAATACTGCGTGGTACCCATCGCATGGGTCCCAAATCTCCAGGTTCAAGGGCATCTTCCTACATCAAAAACATGCATGAGAAACCCAGAAGATGGTACACCGTGTGATGGGGAAAGGTTTCTAAAACGCACCTCATTTCTCATCTCCTTGTGCCCGGGTTCGCCATTCCAGCCGCTTTACTAGCAAGCTCCCTACTTGGAGCATCAGCACCTTTAACCTCCTGTTCCATACAGGTTGCAATTTGTCCTGAGGATAAACGGGAAGACGTGGAACCAACGAGAGACTAGCTCTTGGTGTTGGGACAGGCACAGGTCACTCTATTTTCCCATCAGAAAGAAGAATTAACCACAGGCTCAGCCTGCCCCCCGGAACCAGAACAGGGCCTGAAGCCATCCTGCGATTTTGCGGCCAGCTCCCATAAAAACGAGTTGTAAAATGGAGGTTCAGGGCACTGCAATTCACAAACCTGCAGAGTTATAAATGATAACTCTCGTCCACAAATATACTGAGGGAAGGCAAAGAAGAGGATTTGAAATCAAGGCAGAATTGCAGGAAAGAGATTTCAGGAGGTAGATACGAATCGCCTTTAAAGCACATGAAAAGCGGCAAAACGTTGACAATGATGCCCTTGGCCAAAAAGGGCGTATGCGTCTTTTCCTGAATATATTCAGGAAAAAACGCATACGCCCTTTTTGGCCAACCAAGCCACCTGGAAAGGCAAATCAGCGCTACAAAGAAGTCTCGCTTCCCATCGGTCAAAAGGGCCATGCTGAAAAAAGTGTCAAAACCAGAAATGCAGGACAGGCCATGGAGAAATGGGAGCCTTGCTACACTGATGGGCGGGATGTAAATTGCCAAGAGCCACTCTGGAGAAGTGTCCGGTGAGTCCTGAAACATCTGAAAAACACAGCTTAGAGAGCATAGGGCACTTCCACTCATGGGGGTATAAATTGGGAAAATTAAAAATCAGCAAGACACAAGCACCCCAAAGTTTAGGGCTGCTCTCTTGACCAGGACCTCCACTTCATTCCACCTTAAATATCCCAGGAAAGAGAAAAATGGATAAAGAAGTTGTGGTCCTTATGTACAATGGAATATCACTCAGCCATGAAATCAATGTCGTAAGGTTAGTAGCAGCATGATGAGTGGATTTAGGTACGACGATTCTAAGTGAAATAAGTCACACAGAAAAGGACACTTCTCATAAGGTATCACTGATAGAGGGAATGTAAAAACCGTTACACTTGAACTGAATTACAAAACAGAACAGAGTCACACATGCAGAAAACACACTATGGCTGCTTAACGGGAAAGGTGAGGTGGGGTGATACATAAAACAAGGGTATCAAATTAGCTCAGATACCGTTCCATAAACCCAATATGTAATAGACAAGACCTACTCCTTGCTCAGAGAACTGGACTCAACACGCCCTATTCACCACACTAGAATATATCTGACTAATAATAATCGTAAAACCTATGTATTGATATCTCTCTGTTAGTGTGTCAAGTGGGTGTAAAGCGGCATAAACACAGCAGTGAAAAGCAGCTAAACCCCATTATAAAAATAAATTACTTTGAAACACCCATGAAACAAAGACAGTGAAAGAGAGAGAAATTCTTACACAATGAGTTCAGGGGCTGTGATGCAACCTGGATTGACCATATCTAGACGCACAGCTGGATGAGACATAAGGGTGGACACTCTTGGGGCTGAGAGGTTTGGTGAGGTTGGGTGAGCAAACGCAGACCCTTTAAAGTAATACTGCGTGGTACCCATCGCATGGGTCCCAAATCTCCAGGTTCAAGGGCATCTTCCTACATCAAAAACATGCATGAGAAACCCAGAAGATGGTACACCGTGTGATGGGGAAAGGTTTCTAAAACGCACCTCATTTCTCATCTCCTTGTGCCCGGGTTCGCCATTCCAGCCGCTTTACTAGCAAGCTCCCTACTTGGAGCATCAGCACTTTTAACCTCCTGTTCCGTACAGGTTGCAATTTGTCCTGAGGATAAACGGGAAGACGTGGAACCAACGAGAGACTAGCTCTTGGTGTTGGGACAGGCACAGGTCACTCTATTTTCCCATCAGAAAGAAGAATTAACCACAGTCTCAGCCTGCCCCCCGGAACCAGAACAGGGCCTGAAGCCATTCTGCGATTTTGCGGCCAGCTCCCATAAAAACGAGTTGTAAAATGGAGGTTCAGGGCACTGCAATTCACAAACCTGCAGAGTTATAAATGATAACTCTCGTCCACAAATATATTGAGGGAAGGCAAAGAAGAGGATTTGAAATCAAGGCAGAATTGCAGGAAACAGATTTCAGGAGGTAGATACGAATCGCCTTTAAAGCACATGAAAAACGGCAAAACGTTGACAATGATGCCCCTGGCCAAAAAGGGCGTATGCGTTTTTTCCTGAATATATTCAGGAAAAATCGCATACGCCCTTTTTGGCCAACCAAGCAACCTGGAAAGGCAAATCAGCGCTACAAAGAAGTCTCGCTTCCCATCGGTCAAAAGGGCCATGCTGAAAAATGTGTCAAAACCAGAAATGCAGGACAGGCCATGGAGAAATGGGAGCCTTGCTACACTGATGGGCGGGATGTAAATTGCCAAGAGCCACTCCGGAGAAGTGTCCGGTGAGTCCTGAAACATCTGAAAAACACAGCTCAGAGAGCATAGGGCACTTCCACTCATGGGGGTATAAATTGGGAAAATTAAAAATCAGCAAGACACAAGCACCCCAAAGTTTAGGGCTGCTCTGTTGACCAGGACCTCCACTTCATTCCACCTTAAATATCCCAGGAAAGAGAAAAATGGATAAAGAAGTTGTGGTCCTTATGTACAATGGAATATCACTCAGCCATGAAATCAATGTCGTAAGGTTAGTAGCAGCATGATGAGAGGATTTAGGTACGACGATTCTAAGTGAAATAAGTCACACAGAAAAGGACACTTCTCATAAGGTATCACTGATAGAGGGAATGTAAAAACCGTTACACTTGAACTGAATTACAAAACAGAACAGAGTCACACATGCAGAAAACACACTATGGCTGCTTAACGGGAAAGGTGAGGTGGGGTGATACATAAAACAAGGGTATCAAATTAGCTCAGATACCGTTCCATAAACCCAATATGTAATAGACAAGACCTACTCCTTGCTCAGAGAACTGGACTCAACACGCCCTATTCACCGCACAAGAATATATCTGACTAATAATAATCGTAAAACCTATGTATTGATATCTCTCTGTTAGTGTGTCAAGTGGGTGTAAAGCGGCATAAACACAGCAGTGAAAAGCAGCTAAACCCCATTATAAAAATAAATTACTTTGAAACACCCATGAAACAAAGACAGTGAAAGAGAGAGAAATTCTTACACAATGCGTTCAGGGGCTGTGATGCAACCTGGATTGACCATATCTAGATGCACAGCTGGATGAGATATAAGGGTGGACACTCTTGGGGCTGAGAGGTTTGGTGAGGTTGGGTGAGCAAACGCAGACCCTTTAAAGGAATACTGCGTGGTACCCATCGCATGGGTCCCAAATCTCCAGGTTCAAGGGCATCTTCCTACATCAAAAACATGCATGAGAAACCCAGAAGATGGTACACCGTGTGATGGGGAAAGGTTTCTAAAACGCACCTCATTTCTCGTCTCCTTGTGCCCGGGTTCGCCATTCCAGCCGCTTTACTAGCAAGCTCCCTACTTGGAGCATCAGCACCTTTAACCTCCTGTTCCATGCAGGTTGCAATTTGTCCTGAGGATAAACGGGAAGACGTGGAACCAACGAGAGACTAGCTCTTGGTGTTGGGACAGGCACAGGTCACTCTATTTTCCCATCAGAAAGAAGAATTAACCACAGGCTCAGCCTGCCCCCCGGAACCAGAACAGGGCCTGAAGCCATTCTGCGATTTTGCGGCCAGCTCCCATAAAAACGAGTTGTAAAATGGAGGTTCAGGGCACTGCAATTCACAAACCTGCAGAGTTATAAATGATAACTCCCGTCCACAAATATATTGAGGGAAGGCAAAGAAGAGGATTTGAAATCAAGGCAGAATTGCAGGAAACAGATTTCAGGAGGTAGATATGAATCGCCTTTAAAGCACATGAAAAGCGGCAAAACGTTGACAATGATGCCCTTGGCCAAAAAGGGCGTATGCGTTTTTTCCTGAATATATTCAGGAAAAAACGCATACGCCCTTTTTGGCCAACCAAGCAACCTGGAAAGGCAAATCAGCGCTACAAAGAAGTCTCGCTTCCCATCGGTCAAAAGGGTCATGCTGAAAAAAGTGTCAAAACCAGAAATGCAGGACAGGCCATGGAGAAATGGGAGCCTTGCTACACTGATGGGCGGGATGTAAATTGCCAAGAGCCACTCCGGAGAAGTGTCCGGTGAGTCCTGAAACATCTGAAAAACACAGCTTAGAGAGCATAGGGCACTTCCACTCATGGGGGTATAAATTGGGAAAATTAAAAATCAGCAAGACACAAGCACCCCAAAGTTTAGGGCTGCTCTGTTGACCAGGACCTCCACTTCATTCCACCTTAAATATCCCAGGAAAGAGAAAAATGGATAAAGAAGTTGTGGTCCTTATGTACAATGGAATATCACTCAGCCATGAAATCAATGTCGTAAGTTTAGTAGCAGCATGATGAGTGGAATTAGGTACGACGATTCTAAGTGAAATAAGTCACACAGAAAAGGACACTTCTCATAAGGTATCACTGATAGAGGGAATGTAAAAACCGTTACACTTGAACTGAATTACAAAACAGAACAGAGTCACACATGCAGAAAACACACTATGGCTGCTTAACGGGAAAGGTGAGGTGGGGTGATACATAAAACAAGGGTATCAAATTAGCTCAGATACCGTTCCATAAACCCAATATGTAATAGACAAGACCTACTCCTTGCTCAGAGAACTGGACTCAACACGCCCTATTCACCGCACAAGAATATATCTGACTAATAATAATCGTAAAACCTATGTATTGATATCTCTCTGTTAGTGTGTCAAGTGGGTGTAAAGCGGCATAAACACAGCAGTGAAAAGCAGCTAAACCCCATTATAAAAATAAATTACTTTGAAACACCCATGAAACAAAGACAGTGAAAGAGAGAGAAATTCTTACACAATGAGTTCAGGGGCTGTGATGCAACCTGGATTGACCATATCTAGACGCACAGCTGGATGAGACATAAGGGTGGACACTCTTGGGGCTGAGAGGTTTGGTGAGGTTGGGTGAGCAAACGCAGACCCTTTAAAGTAATACTGCGTGGTACCCATCGCATGGGTCCCAAATCTCCAGGTTCAAGGGCATCTTCCTACATCAAAAACATGCATGAGAAACCCAGAAGATGGTACACCGTGTGATGGGGAAAGGTTTCTAAAACGCACCTCATTTCTCATCTCCTTGTGCCCGGGTTCGCCATTCCAGCCGCTTTACTAGCAAGCTCCCTACTTGGAGCATCAGCACTTTTAACCTCCTGTTCCGTACAGGTTGCAATTTGTCCTGAGGATAAACGGGAAGACGTGGAACCAACGAGAGACTAGCTCTTGGTGTTGGGACAGGCACAGGTCACTCTATTTTCCCATCAGAAAGAAGAATTAACCACAGTCTCAGCCTGCCCCCCGGAACCAGAACAGGGCCTGAAGCCATTCTGCGATTTTGCGGCCAGCTCCCATAAAAACGAGTTGTAAAATGGAGGTTCAGGGCACTGCAATTCACAAACCTGCAGAGTTATAAATGATAACTCTCGTCCACAAATATATTGAGGGAAGGCAAAGAAGAGGATTTGAAATCAAGGCAGAATTGCAGGAAACAGATTTCAGGAGGTAGATACGAATCGCCTTTAAAGCACATGAAAAACGGCAAAACGTTGACAATGATGCCCCTGGCCAAAAAGGGCGTATGCGTTTTTTCCTGAATATATTCAGGAAAAATCGCATACGCCCTTTTTGGCCAACCAAGCAACCTGGAAAGGCAAATCAGCGCTACAAAGAAGTCTCGCTTCCCATCGGTCAAAAGGGCCATGCTGAAAAAAGTGTCAAAACCAGAAATGCAGGACAGGCCATGGAGAAATGGGAGCCTTGCTACACTGATGGGCGGGATGTAAATTGCCAAGAGCCACTCCGGAGAAGTGTCCGGTGAGTCCTGAAACATCTGAAAAACACAGCTCAGAGAGCATAGGGCACTTCCACTCATGGGGGTATAAATTGGGAAAATTAAAAATCAGCAAGACACAAGCACCCCAAAGTTTAGGGCTGCTCTGTTGACCAGGACCTCCACTTCATTCCACCTTAAATATCCCAGGAAAGAGAAAAATGGATAAAGAAGTTGTGGTCCTTATGTACAATGGAATATCACTCAGCCATGAAATCAATGTCGTAAGGTTAGTAGCAGCATGATGAGTGGATTTAGGTACGACGATTCTAAGTGAAATAAGTCACACAGAAAAGGACACTTCTCATAAGGTATCACTGATAGAGGGAATGTAAAAACCGTTACACTTGAACTGAATTACAAAACAGAACAGAGTCACACATGCAGAAAACACACTATGGCTGCTTAACGGGAAAGGTGAGGTGGGGTGATACATAAAACAAGGGTATCAAATTAGCTCAGATACCGTTCCATAAACCCAATATGTAATAGACAAGACCTACTCCTTGCTCAGAGAACTGGACTCAACACGCCCTATTCACCGCACAAGAATATATCTGACTAATAATAATCGTAAAACCTATGTATTGATATCTCTCTGTTAGTGTGTCAAGTGGGTGTAAAGCGGCATAAACACAGCAGTGAAAAGCAGCTAAACCCCATTATAAAAATAAATTACTTTGAAACACCCATGAAACAAAGACAGTGAAAGAGAGAGAAATTCTTACACAATGCGTTCAGGGGCTGTGATGCAACCTGGATTGACCATATCTAGACGCACAGCTGGATGAGACATAAGGGTGGACACTCTTGGGGCTGAGAGGTTTGGTGAGGTTGGGTGAGCAAACGCAGACCCTTTAAAGGAATACTGCGTGGTACCCATCGCATGGGTCCCAAATCTCCAGGTTCAAGGGCATCTTCCTACATCAAAAACATGCATGAGAAACCCAGAAGATGGTACACCGTGTGATGGGGAAAGGTTTCTAAAACGCACCTCATTTCTCGTCTCCTTGTGCCCGGGTTCGCCATTCCAGCCGCTTTACTAGCAAGCTCCCTACTTGGTGCATCAGCACCTTTAACCTCCTGTTCCGTAGAGGTTGCAATTTGTCCTGAGGATAAACGGGAAGACGTGGAACCAACGAGAGACTAGCTCTTGGTGTTGGGACAGGCACAGGTCACTCTATTTTCCCATCAGAAAGAAGAATTAACCACAGGCTCAGCCTGCCCCCCGGAACCAGAACAGGGCCTGAAGCCATTCTGCGATTTTGCGGCCAGCTCCCATAAAAACGAGTTGTAAAATGGAGGTTCAGGGCACTGCAATTCACAAACCTGCAGAGTTATTAATGATAACTCTCGTCCACAAATATATTGAGGGAAGGCAAAGAAGAGGATTTGAAATCAAGGCAGAATTGCAGGAAACAGATTTCAGGAGGTAGATATGAATCGCCTTTAAAGCACATGAAAAGCGGCAAAACGTTGACAATGATGCCCTTGGCCAAAAAGGGCGTATGCGTTTTTTCCTGAATATATTCAGGAAAAATCGCATACGCCATTTTTGGCCAACCAAGCAACCTGGAAAGGCAGATCAGCGCTACAAAGAAGTCTCGCTTCCCATCGGTCAAAAGGGCCATGCTGAAAAAAGTGTCAAAACCAGAAATGCAGGACAGGCCATGGAGAAATGGGAGCCTTGCTACACTGATGGGCGGGATGTAAATTGCCAAGAGCCACTCCGGAGAAGTGTCCGGTGAGTCCTGAAACATCTGAAAAACACAGCTCAGAGAGCATAGGGCACTTCCACTCATGGGGGTATAAATTGGGAAAATTAAAAATCAGCAAAACACAAGCACCTCAAAGTTTAGGGCTGCTCTGTTGACCAGGACCTCCACTTCATTCCACCTTAAATATCCCAGGAAAGAGAAAAATGGATAAAGAAGTTGTGGTCCTTATGTACAATGGAATACCACTCAGCCATGAAATCAATGTCGTAAGGTTAGTAGCAGCATGATGAGTGGATTTAGGTACGACGATTCTAAGTGAAATAAGTCACACAGAAAAGGACACTTCTCATAAGGTATCACTGATAGAGGGAATGTAAAAACCGTTACACTTGAACTGAATTACAAAACAGAACAGAGTCACACATGCAGAAAACACACTATGGCTGCTTAACGGGAAAGGTGAGGTGGGGTGATACATAAAACAAGGGTATCAAATTAGCTCAGATACCGTTCCATAAACCCAATATGTAATAGACAAGACCTACTCCTTGCTCAGAGAACTGGACTCAACACGCCCTATTCACCGCACAAGAATATATCTGACTAATAATAATCGTAAAACCTATGTATTGATATCTCTCTGTTAGTGTGTCAAGTGGGTGTAAAGCGGCATAAACACAGCAGTGAAAAGCAGCTAAACCCCATTATAAAAATAAATTACTTTGAAACACCCATGAAACAAAGACAGTGAAAGAGAGAGAAATTCTTACACAATGCGTTCAGGGGCTGTGATGCAACCTGGATTGACCATATCTAGACGCACAGCTGGATGAGACATAAGGGTGGACACTCTTGGGGCTGAGAGGTTTGGTGAGGTTGGGTGAGCAAACGCAGACCCTTTAAAGGAATACTGCGTGGTACCCATCGCATGGGTCCCAAATCTCCAGGTTCAAGGGCATCTTCCTACATCAAAAACATGCATGAGAAACCCAGAAGATGGTACACCGTGTGATGGGGAAAGGTTTCTAAAACGCACCTCATTTCTCGTCTCCTTGTGCCCGGGTTCGCCATTCCAGCCGCTTTACTAGCAAGCTCCCTACTTGGAGCATCAGCACCTTTAACCTCCTGTTCCATGCAGGTTGCAATTTGTCCTGAGGATAAACGGGAAGACGTGGAACCAACGAGAGACTAGCTCTTGGTGTTGGGACAGGCACAGGTCACTCTATTTTCCCATCAGAAAGAAGAATTAACCACAGGCTCAGCCTGCCCCCCGGAACCAGAACAGGGCCTGAAGCCATTCTGCGATTTTGCGGCCAGCTCCCATAAAAACGAGTTGTAAAATGGAGGTTCAGGGCACTGCAATTCACAAACCTGCAGAGTTATAAATGATAACTCCCGTCCACAAATATATTGAGGGAAGGCAAAGAAGAGGATTTGAAATCAAGGCAGAATTGCAGGAAACAGATTTCAGGAGGTAGATATGAATCGCCTTTAAAGCACATGAAAAGCGGCAAAACGTTGACAATGATGCCCTTGGCCAAAAAGGGCGTATGCGTTTTTTCCTGAATATATTCAGGAAAAAACGCATACGCCCTTTTTGGCCAACCAAGCAACCTGGAAAGGCAAATCAGCGCTACAAAGAAGTCTCGCTTCCCATCGGTCAAAAGGGTCATGCTGAAAAAAGTGTCAAAACCAGAAATGCAGGACAGGCCATGGAGAAATGGGAGCCTTGCTACACTGATGGGCGGGATGTAAATTGCCAAGAGCCACTCCGGAGAAGTGTCCGGTGAGTCCTGAAACATCTGAAAAACACAGCTTAGAGAGCATAGGGCACTTCCACTCATGGGGGTATAAATTGGGAAAATTAAAAATCAGCAAGACACAAGCACCCCAAAGTTTAGGGCTGCTCTGTTGACCAGGACCTCCACTTCATTCCACCTTAAATATCCCAGGAAAGAGAAAAATGGATAAAGAAGTTGTGGTCCTTATGTACAATGGAATATCACTCAGCCATGAAATCAATGTCGTAAGTTTAGTAGCAGCATGATGAGTGGAATTAGGTACGACGATTCTAAGTGAAATAAGTCACACAGAAAAGGACACTTCTCATAAGGTATCACTGATAGAGGGAATGTAAAAACCGTTACACTTGAACTGAATTACAAAACAGAACAGAGTCACACATGCAGAAAACACACTATGGCTGCTTAACGGGAAAGGTGAGGTGGGGTGATACATAAAACAAGGGTATCAAATTAGCTCAGATACCGTTCCATAAACCCAATATGTAATAGACAAGACCTACTCCTTGCTCAGAGAACTGGACTCAACACGCCCTATTCACCGCACAAGAATATATCTGACTAATAATAATCGTAAAACCTATGTATTGATATCTCTCTGTTAGTGTGTCAAGTGGGTGTAAAGCGGCATAAACACAGCAGTGAAAAGCAGCTAAACCCCATTATAAAAATAAATTACTTTGAAACACCCATGAAACAAAGACAGTGAAAGAGAGAGAAATTCTTACACAATGAGTTCAGGGGCTGTGATGCAACCTGGATTGACCATATCTAGACGCACAGCTGGATGAGACATAAGGGTGGACACTCTTGGGGCTGAGAGGTTTGGTGAGGTTGGGTGAGCAAACGCAGACCCTTTAAAGTAATACTGCGTGGTACCCATCGCATGGGTCCCAAATCTCCAGGTTCAAGGGCATCTTCCTACATCAAAAACATGCATGAGAAACCCAGAAGATGGTACACCGTGTGATGGGGAAAGGTTTCTAAAACGCACCTCATTTCTCATCTCCTTGTGCCCGGGTTCGCCATTCCAGCCGCTTTACTAGCAAGCTCCCTACTTGGAGCATCAGCACTTTTAACCTCCTGTTCCGTACAGGTTGCAATTTGTCCTGAGGATAAACGGGAAGACGTGGAACCAACGAGAGACTAGCTCTTGGTGTTGGGACAGGCACAGGTCACTCTATTTTCCCATCAGAAAGAAGAATTAACCACAGTCTCAGCCTGCCCCCCGGAACCAGAACAGGGCCTGAAGCCATTCTGCGATTTTGCGGCCAGCTCCCATAAAAACGAGTTGTAAAATGGAGGTTCAGGGCACTGCAATTCACAAACCTGCAGAGTTATAAATGATAACTCTCGTCCACAAATATATTGAGGGAAGGCAAAGAAGAGGATTTGAAATCAAGGCAGAATTGCAGGAAACAGATTTCAGGAGGTAGATACGAATCGCCTTTAAAGCACATGAAAAACGGCAAAACGTTGACAATGATGCCCCTGGCCAAAAAGGGCGTATGCGTTTTTTCCTGAATATATTCAGGAAAAATCGCATACGCCCTTTTTGGCCAACCAAGCAACCTGGAAAGGCAAATCAGCGCTACAAAGAAGTCTCGCTTCCCATCGGTCAAAAGGGCCATGCTGAAAAAAGTGTCAAAACCAGAAATGCAGGACAGGCCATGGAGAAATGGGAGCCTTGCTACACTGATGGGCGGGATGTAAATTGCCAAGAGCCACTCCGGAGAAGTGTCCGGTGAGTCCTGAAACATCTGAAAAACACAGCTCAGAGAGCATAGGGCACTTCCACTCATGGGGGTATAAATTGGGAAAATTAAAAATCAGCAAGACACAAGCACCCCAAAGTTTAGGGCTGCTCTGTTGACCAGGACCTCCACTTCATTCCACCTTAAATATCCCAGGAAAGAGAAAAATGGATAAAGAAGTTGTGGTCCTTATGTACAATGGAATATCACTCAGCCATGAAATCAATGTCGTAAGGTTAGTAGCAGCATGATGAGTGGATTTAGGTACGACGATTCTAAGTGAAATAAGTCACACAGAAAAGGACACTTCTCATAAGGTATCACTGATAGAGGGAATGTAAAAACCGTTACACTTGAACTGAATTACAAAACAGAACAGAGTCACACATGCAGAAAACACACTATGGCTGCTTAACGGGAAAGGTGAGGTGGGGTGATACATAAAACAAGGGTATCAAATTAGCTCAGATACCGTTCCATAAACCCAATATGTAATAGACAAGACCTACTCCTTGCTCAGAGAACTGGACTCAACACGCCCTATTCACCGCACAAGAATATATCTGACTAATAATAATCGTAAAACCTATGTATTGATATCTCTCTGTTAGTGTGTCAAGTGGGTGTAAAGCGGCATAAACACAGCAGTGAAAAGCAGCTAAACCCCATTATAAAAATAAATTACTTTGAAACACCCATGAAACAAAGACAGTGAAAGAGAGAGAAATTCTTACACAATGCGTTCAGGGGCTGTGATGCAACCTGGATTGACCATATCTAGACGCACAGCTGGATGAGACATAAGGGTGGACACTCTTGGGGCTGAGAGGTTTGGTGAGGTTCGGTGAGCAAACGCAGACCCTTTAAAGGAATACTGCGTGGTACCCATCGCATGGGTCCCAAATCTCCAGGTTCAAGGGCATCTTCCTACATCAAAAACATGCATGAGAAACCCAGAAGATGGTACACCGTGTGATGGGGAAAGGTTTCTAAAACGCACCTCATTTCTCAACTCCTTGTGCCCGGGTTCGCCATTCCAGCCGCTTTACTAGCAAGCTCCCTACTTGGAGCATCAGCACCTTTAACCTCCTGTTCCATGCAGGTTGCAATTTGTCCTGAGGATAAACGGGAAGACGTGGAACCAACGAGAGACTAGCTCTTGGTGTTGGGACAGGCACAGGTCACTCTATTTTCCCATCAGAAAGAAGAATTAACCACAGGCTCAGCCTGACCCCCGGAACCAGAACAGGGCCTGAAGCCATTCTGCGATTTTGCGGCCAGCTCCCATAAAAACGAGTTGTAAAATGGAGGTTCAGGGCACTGCAATTCACAAACCTGCAGAGTTATAAATGATAACTCCCGTCCACAAATATATTGAGGGAAGGCAAAGAAGAGGATTTGAAATCAAGGCAGAATTGCAGGAAACAGATTTTAGGAGGTAGATATGAATCGCCTTTAAAGCACATGAAAAGCGGCAAAACGTTGACAATGATGCCCTTGGCCAAAAAGGGCGTATGCGTTTTTTCCTGAATATATTCAGGAAAAAACGCATACGCCCTTTTTGGCCAACCAAGCAACCTGGAAAAGCAAATCAGCGCTACAAAGAAGTCTCGCTTCCCATCGGTCAAAAGGGTCATGCTGAAAAAAGTGTCAAAACCAGAAATGCAGGACAGGCCATGGAGAAATGGGAGCCTTGCTACACTGATGGGCGGGATGTAAATTGCCAAGAGCCACTCCGGAGAAGTGTCCGGTGAGTCCTGAAACATCTGAAAAACACAGCTTAGAGAGCATAGGGCACTTCCACTCATGGGGGTATAAATTGGGAAAATTAAAAATCAGCAAGACACAAGCACCCCAAAGTTTAGGGCTGCTCTGTTGACCAGGACCTCCACTTCATTCCACCTTAAATATCCCAGGAAAGAGAAAAATGGATAAAGAAGTTGTGGTCCTTATGTACAATGGAATATCACTCAGCCATGAAATCAATGTCGTAAGGTTAGTAGCAGCATGATGAGTGGATTTAGGTACGACGATTCTAAGTGAAATAAGTCACACAGAAAAGGACACTTCTCCTAAGGTATCACTGATAGAGGGAATGTAAAAACCGTTACACTTGAACTGAATTACAAAACAGAACAGAGTCACACATGCAGAAAACACACTATGGCTGCTTAACGGGAAAGGTGAGGTGGGGTGATACATAAAACAAGGGTATCAAATTAGCTCAGATACCGTTCCATAAACCCAATATGTAATAGACAAGACCTACTCCTTGCTCAGAGAACTGGACTCAACACGCCCTATTCACCGCACAAGAATATATCTGACTAATAATAATCGTAAAACCTATGTATTGATATCTCTCTGTTAGTGTGTCAAGTGGGTGTAAAGCGGCATAAACACAGCAGTGAAAAGCAGCTAAACCCCATTATAAAAATAAATTACTTTGAAACACCCATGAAACAAAGACAGTGAAAGAGAGAGAAATTCTTACACAATGCGTTCAGGGGCTGTGATGCAACCTGGATTGACCATATCTAGACGCACAGCTGGATGAGACATAAGGGTGGACACTCTTGGGGCTGAGAGGTTTGGTGAGGTTGGGTGAGCAAACGCAGACCCTTTAAAGGAATACTGCGTGGTACCCATCGCATGGGTCCCAAATCTCCAGGTTCAAGGGCATCTTCCTACATCAAAAACATGCATGAGAAACCCAGAAGATGGTACACCGTGTGATGGGGAAAGGTTTCTAAAACGCACCGCATTTCTCATCTCCTTGTGCCCGGGTTCGCCATTCCAGCCGCTTTACTAGCAAGCTCCCTACTTGGAGCATCAGCACCTTTAACCTCCTGTTCCATACAGGTTGCAATTTGTCCTGAGGATAAACGGGAAGACGTGGAACCAACGAGAGACTAGCTCTTGGTGTTGGGACAGGCACAGGTCACTCTATTTTCCCATCAGAAAGAAGAATTAACCACAGGCTCAGCCTGCCCCCCGGAACCAGAACAGGGCCTGAAGCCATTCTGCGATTTTGCGGCCAGCTCCCATAAAAACGAGTTGTAAAATGGAGGTTCAGGGCACTGCAATTCACAAACCTGCAGAGTTATAAATGATAACTCCCGTCCACAAATATATTGAGGGAAGGCAAAGAAGAGGATTTGAAATCAAGGCAGAATTGCAGGAAACAGATTTCAGGAGGTAGATACGAATCGCCTTTAAAGCACATGAAAAGCGGCAAAACGTTGACAATGATGCCCTTGGCCAAAAAGGGCGTATGCGTTTTTTCCTGAATATATTCAGGAAAAAACGCATACGCCCTTTTTGGCCAACCAAGCAACCTGGAAAGGCAAATCAGCACTACAAAGAAATCTCGCTTCCCATCAGTCAAAAGGGCCATGCTGAAAAAAGTGTCAAAACCAGAAATGCAGGACAGGCCATGGAGAAATGGGAGCCTTGCTACACTGATGGGCGGGATGTAAATTGCCAAGAGCCACTCCGGAGAAGTGTCCGGTGAGTCCTGAAACATCTGAAAAACACAGCTTAGAGAGCATAGGGCACTTCCACTCATGGGGGTATAAATTGGGAAAATTAAAAATCAGCAAGACACAAGCACCCCAAAGTTTAGGGCTGCTCTGTTGACCAGGACCTCCACTTCATTCCACCTTAAATATCCCAGGAAAGAGAAAAATGGATAAAGAAGTTGTGGTCCTTATGTACAATGGAATACCACTCAGCCATGAAATCAATGTCGTAAGGTTAGTAGCAGCATGATGAGTGGATTTAGGTACGACGATTCTAAGTGAAATAAGTCACACAGAAAAGGACACTTCTCATAAGGTATCACTGATAGAGGGAATGTAAAAACCGTTACACTTGAACTGAATTACAAAACAGAACAGAGTCACACATGCAGAAAACACACTATGGCTGCTTAACGGGAAAGGTGAGGTGGGGTGATACATAAAACAAGGGTATCAAATTAGCTCAGATACCGTTCCATAAACCCAATATGTAATAGACAAGACCTACTCCTTGCTCAGAGAACTGGACTCAACACGCCCTATTCACCGCACAAGAATATATCTGACTAATAATAATCGTAAAACCTATGTATTGATATCTCTCTGTTAGTGTGTCAAGTGGGTGTAAAGCGGCATAAGCACAGCAGTGAAAAGCAGCTAAACCCCATTATAAAAATAAATTACTTTGAAACACCCATGAAACAAAGACAGTGAAAGAGAGAGAAATTCTTACACAATGCGTTCAGGGGCTGTGATGCAACCTGGATTGACCATATCTAGACGCACAGCTGGATGAGACATAAGGGTGGACACTCTTGGGGCTGAGAGGTTTGGTGAGGTTGGGTGAGCAAACGCAGACCCTTTAAAGGAATACTGCGTGGTACCCATCGCATGGGTCCCAAATCTCCAGGTTCAAGGGCATCTTCCTACATCAAAAACATGCATGAGAAACCCAGAAGATGGTACACCGTGTGATGGGGAAAGGTTTCTAAAACGCACCTCATTTCTCATCTCCTTGTGCCCGGGTTCGCCATTCCAGCCGCTTTACTAGCAAGCTCCCTACTTGGAGCATCAGCACCTTTAACCTCCTGTTCCATACAGGTTGCAATTTGTCCTGAGGATAAACGGGAAGACGTGGAACCAACGAGAGACTAGCTCTTGGTGTTGAGACAGGCACAGGTCACTCTATTTTCCCATCAGAAAGAAGAATTAACCACAGGCTCAGCCTGCCCCCCGGAACCAGAACAGGGCCTGAAGCCATTCTGCGATTTTGCGGCCAGCTCCCATAAAAACGAGTTGTAAAATGGAGGTTCAGGGCACTGCAATTCACAAACCTGCAGAGTTATAAATTATAACTGTCGTCCACAAATATATTGAGGGAAGGCAAAGAAGAGGATTTGAAATCAAGGCAGAATTGCAGGAAACAGATTTCAGGAGGTAGATACGAATCGCTTTTAAAGCACATGAAAAGCAGCAAAACGTTGACAATGATGCCCTTGGCCAAAAAGGGCGTATGCGTTTTTTCCTGAATATATTCAGGAAAAAACGCATACGCCCTTTTTGGCCAACCAAGCAACCTGGAAAGGCAAATCAGCACTACAAAGAAATCTCGCTTCCCATCAGTCAAAAGGGCCATGCTGAAAAAAGTGTCAAAACCAGAAATGCAGGACAGGCCATGGAGAAATGGGAGCCTTGCTACACTGATGGGCGGGATGTAAATTGCCAAGAGCCACTCCGGAGAAGTGTCCGGTGAGTCCTGAAACATCTGAAAAACACAGCTTAGAGAGCATAGGGCACTTCCACTCATGGGGGTATAAATTGGGAAAATTAAAAATCAGCAAGACACAAGCACCCCAAAGTTTAGGGCTGCTCTGTTGACCAGGACCTCCACTTCATTCCACCTTAAATATCCCAGGAAAGAGAAAAATGGATAAAGAAGTTGTGGTCCTTATGTACAATGGAATACCACTCAGCCATGAAATCAATGTCGTAAGGTTAGTAGCAGCATGATGAGTGGATTTAGGTACGACGATTCTAAGTGAAATAAGTCACACAGAAAAGGACACTTCTCATAAGGTATCACTGATAGAGGGAATGTAAAAACCGTTACACTTGAACTGAATTACAAAACAGAACAGAGTCACACATGCAGAAAACACACTATGGCTGCTTAACGGGAAAGGTGAGGTGGGGTGATACATAAAACAAGGGTATCAAATTAGCTCAGATACCGTTCCATAAACCCAATATGTAATAGACAAGACCTACTCCTTGCTCAGAGAACTGGACTCAACACGCCCTATTCACCGCACAAGAATATATCTGACTAATAATAATCGTAAAACCTATGTATTGATATCTCTCTGTTAGTGTGTCAAGTGGGTGTAAAGCGGCATAAACACAGCAGTGAAAAGCAGCTAAACCCCATTATAAAAATAAATTACTTTGAAACACCCATGAAACAAAGACAGTGAAAGAGAGAGAAATTCTTACACAATGCGTTCAGGGGCTGTGATGCAACCTGGATTGACCATATCTAGACGCACAGCTGGATGAGACATAAGGGTGGACACTCTTGGGGCTGAGAGGTTTGGTGAGGTTGGGTGAGCAAACGCAGACCCTTTAAAGGAATACTGCGTGGTACCCATCGCATGGGTCCCAAATCTCCAGGTTCAAGGGCATCTTCCTACATCAAAAACATGCATGAGAAACCCAGAAGATGGTACACCGTGTGATGGGGAAAGGTTTCTAAAACGCACCTCATTTCTCATCTCCTTGTACCCGGGTTCGCCATTCCAGCCGCTTTACTAGCAAGCTCCCTACTTGGAGCATCAGCACCTTTAACCTCCTGTTCCATACAGGTTGCAATTTGTCCTGAGGATAAACGGGAAGACGTGGAACCAACGAGAGACTAGCTCTTGGTGTTGAGACAGGCACAGGTCACTCTATTTTCCCATCAGAAAGAAGAATTAACCACAGGCTCAGCCTGCCCCCCGGAACCAGAACAGGGCCTGAAGCCATTCTGCGATTTTGCGGCCAGCTCCCATAAAAACGAGTTGTAAAATGGAGGTTCAGGGCACTGCAATTCACAAACCTGCAGAGTTATAAATGATAACTGTCGTCCACAAATATATTGAGGGAAGGCAAAGAAGAGGATTTGAAATCAAGGCAGAATTGCAGGAAACAGATTTCAGGAGGTAGATACGAATCGCCTTTAAAGCACATGAAAAGCGGCAAAACGTTGACAATGATGCCCTTGGCCAAAAAGGGCGTATGCGTTTTTTCCTGAATATATTCAGGAAAAAACGCATACGCCCTTTTTGGCCAACCAAGCCACCTGGAAAGGCAAATCAGCGCTACAAAGAAGTCTCGCTTCCCATCGGTCAAAAGGGCCATGCTGAAAAAAGTGTCAAAACCAGAAATGCAGGACAGGCCATGGAGAAATGGGAGCCTTGCTACACTGATGGGCGGGATGTAAATTGCCAAGAGTCACTCCGGAGAAGTGTCCGGTGAGTCCTGAAACATCTGAAAAACACAGCTTAGAGAGCATAGGGCACTTCCACTCATGGGGGTATAAATTGGGAAAATTAAAAATCAGCAAGACACAAGCACCCCAAAGTTTAGGGCTGCTCTGTTGACCAGGACCTCCACTTCATTCCACCTTAAATATCCCAGGAAAGAGAAAAATGGATAAAGAAGTTGTGGTCCTTATGTACAATGGAATATCACTCAGCCATGAAATCAATGTCGTAAGGTTAGTAGCAGCATGATGAGTGGATTTAGGTACGACGATTCTAAGTGAAATAAGTCACACAGAAAAGGACACTTCTCCTAAGGTATCACTGATAGAGGGAATGTAAAAACCGTTACACTTGAACTGAATTACAAAACAGAACAGAGTCACACATGCAGAAAACACACTATGGCTGCTTAACGGGAAAGGTGAGGTGGGGTGATACATAAAACAAGGGTATCAAATTAGCTCAGATACCGTTCCATAAACCCAATATGTAATAGACAAGACCTACTCCTTGCTCAGAGAACTGGACTCAACACGCCCTATTCACCGCACAAGAATATATCTGACTAATAATAATCGTAAAACCTATGTATTGATATCTCTCTGTTAGTGTGTCAAGTGGGTGTAAAGCGGCATAAACACAGCAGTGAAAAGCAGCTAAACCCCATTATAAAAATAAATTACTTTGAAACACCCATGAAACAAAGACAGTGAAAGAGAGAGAAATTCTTACACAATGCGTTCAGGGGCTGTGATGCAACCTGGATTGACCATATCTAGACGCACAGCTGGATGAGACATAAGGGTGGACACTCCTGGGGCTGAGAGGTTTGGTGAGGTTGGGTGAGCAAACGCAGACCCTTTAAAGGAATACTGCGTCGTACCCATCGCATGGGTCCCAAATCTCCAGGTTCAAGGGCATCTTCCTACATCAAAAACATGCATGAGAAACCCAGAAGATGGTACACCATGTGATGGGGAAAGGTTTCTAAAACGCACCTCATTTCTCATCTCCTTGTGCCCGGGTTCGCCATTCCAGCCGCTTTACTAGCAAGCTCCCTACTTGGAGCATCAGCACCTTTAACCTCCTGTTCCATACAGGTTGCAATTTGTCCTGAGGATAAACGGGAAGACGTGGAACCAACGAGAGACTAGCTCTTGGTGTTGGGACAGGCACAGGTCACTCTATTTTCCCATCAGAAAGAAGAATTAACCACAGGCTCAGCCTGCCCCCCGGAACCAGAACAGGGCCTGAAGCCATTCTGCGATTTTGCGGCCAGCTCCCATAAAAACGAGTTGTAAAATGGAGGTTCAGGGCACTGCAATTCACAAACCTGCAGAGTTATTAATGATAACTCTCGTCCACAAATATATTGAGGGAAGGCAAAGAATAGGATTTGAAATCAAGGCAGAATTGCAGGAAACAGATTTCAGGAGGTAGATACGAATCGCCTTTAAAGCACATGAAAAGCGGCAAAACGTTGACAATGATGCCCTTGGCCAAAAAGGGCGTATGCGTTTTTTCCTGAATATATTCAGGAAAAATCGCATACGCCATTTTTGGCCAACCAAGCAACCTGGAAAGGCAAATCAGCGCTACAAAGAAGTCTCGCTTCCCATCGGTCAAAAGGGCCATGCTGAAAAAAGTGTCAAAACCAGAAATGCAGGACAGGCCATGGAGAAATGGGAGCCTTGCTACACTGATGGGTGGGATGTAAATTGCCAAGAGCCACTCCGGAGAAGTGTCCGGTGAGTCCTGAAACATCTGAAAAACACAGCTTAGAGAGCATAGGGCACTTCCACTCATGTGGGTATAAATTGGGAAAATTAAAAATCAGCAAGACACAAGCACCCCAAAGTTTAGGGCTGCTCTGTTGACCAGGACCTCCACTTCATTCCACCTTAAATATCCCAGGAAAGAGAAAAATGGATAAAGAAGTTGTGGTCCTTATGTACAATGGAATACCACTCAGCCATGAAATCAATGTCGTAAGGTTAGTAGCAGCATGATGAGTGGATTTAGGTACGACGATTCTAAGTGAAATAAGTCACACAGAAAAGGACACTTCTCATAAGGTATCACTGATAGAGGGAATGTAAAAACCGTTACACTTGAACTGAATTACAAAACAGAACAGAGTCACACATGCAGAAAACACACTATGGCTGCTTAACGGGAAAGGTGAGGTGGGGTGATACATAAAACAAGGGTATCAAATTAGCTCAGATACCGTTCCATAAACCCAATATGTAATAGACAAGACCTACTCCTTGCTCAGAGAACTGGACTCAACACGCCCTATTCACCGCACAAGAATATATCTGACTAATAATAATCGTAAAACCTATGTATTGATATCTCTCTGTTAGTGTGTCAAGTGGGTGTAAAGCGGCATAAACACAGCAGTGAAAAGCAGCTAAACCCCATTATAAAAATAAATTACTTTGAAACACCCATGAAACAAAGACAGTGAAAGAGAGAGAAATTCTTACACAATGCGTTCAGGGGCTGTGATGCAACCTGGATTGACCATATCTAGACGCACAGCTGGATGAGACATAAGGGTGGACACTCTTGGGGCTGAGAGGTTTGGTGAGGTTGGGTGAGCAAACGCAGACCCTTTAAAGGAATACTGCGTGGTACCCATCGCATGGGTCCCAAATCTCCAGGTTCAAGGGCATCTTCCTACATCGAAAACATGCATGAGAAACCCAGAAGATGGTACACCGTGTGATGGGGAAAGGTTTCTAAAACGCACCTCATTTCTCATCTCCTTGTGCCCGGGTTCACCATTCCAGCCGCTTTACTAGCAAGCTCCCTACTTGGAGCATCAGCACCTTTAACCTCCTGTTCCATGCAGGTTGCAATTTGTCCTGAGGATAAACGGGAAGACGTGGAACCAACGAGAGACTAGCTCTTGGTGTTGGGACAGGCACAGGTCACTCTATTTTCCCATCAGAAAGAAGAATTAACCACAGGCTCAGCCTGCCCCCCGGAACCAGAACAGGGCCTGAAGCCATTCTGCCATTTTGCGGCCAGCTCCCATAAAAACGAGTTGTAAAATGGAGGTTCAGGGCACTGCAATTCACAAACCTGCAGAGTTATTAATGATAACTCTCGTCCACAAATATATTGAGGGAAGGCAAAGAAGAGGATTTGAAATCAAGGCAGAATTGCAGGAAACAGATTTCAGGAGGTAGATACGAATCGCCTTTAAAGCACATGAAAAGCGGCAAAACGTTGACAATGATGCCCTTGGCCAAAAAGGGCGTATGCGTTTTTTCCTGAATATATTCAGGAAAAATCGCATACGCCCTTTTTGGCCAACCAAGCAACCTGGAAAGGCAAATCAGCGCTACAAAGAAGTCTCGCTTCCCATCGGTCAAAAGGGCCATGCTGAAAAAAGTGTCAAAACCAGAAATGCAGGACAGGCCATGGAGAAATGGGAGCCTTGCTACACTGATGGGCGGGATGTAAATTGCCAAGAGTCACTCCGGAGAAGTGTCCGGTGAGTCCTGAAACATCTGAAAAACACAGCTTAGAGAGCATAGGGCACTTCCACTCATGGGCGTATAAATTGGGAAAATTAAAAATCAGCAAGACACAAGCACCCCAAAGTTTAGGGCTGCTCTGTTGACCAGGACCTCCACTTCATTCCACCTTAAATATCCCAGGAAAGAGAAAAATGGATAAAGAAGTTGTGGTCCTTATGTACAATGGAATACCACTCAGCCATGAAATCAATGTCGTAAGGTTAGTAGCAGCATGATGAGTGGATTTAGGTACGACGATTCTAAGTGAAATAAGTCACACAGAAAAGGACACTTCTCCTAAGGTATCACTGATAGAGGGAATGTAAAAACCGTTACACTTGAACTGAATTACAAAACAGAACAGAGTCACACATGCAGAAAACACACTATGGCTGCTTAACGGGAAAGGTGAGGTGGGGTGATACATAAAACAAGGGTATCAAATTAGCTCAGATACCGTTCCATAAACCCAATATGTAATAGACAAGACCTACTCCTTGCTCAGAGAACTGGACTCAACACGCCCTATTCACCGCACAAGAATATATCTGACTAATAATAATCGTAAAACCTATGTATTGATATCTCTCTGTTAGTGTGTCAAGTGGGTGTAAAGCGGCATAAACACAGCAGTGAAAAGCAGCTAAACCCCATTATAAAAATAAATTACTTTGAAACACCCATGAAACAAAGACAGTGAAAGAGAGAGAAATTCTTACACAATGCGTTCAGGGGCTGTGATGCAACCTGGATTGACCATATCTAGACGCACAGCTGGATGAGACATAAGGGTGGACACTCTTGGGGCTGAGAGGTTTGGTGAGGTTGGGTGAGCAAACGCAGACCCTTTAAAGGAATACTGCGTGGTACCCATCGCATGGGTCCCAAATCTCCAGGTTCAAGGGCATCTTCCTACATCGAAAACATGCATGAGAAACCCAGAAGATGGTACACCGTGTGATGGGGAAAGGTTTCTAAAACGCACCTCATTTCTCATCTCCTTGTGCCCGGGTTCGCCATTCCAGCCGCTTTACTAGCAAGCTCCCTACTTGGAGCATCAGCACCTTTAACCTCCTGTTCCATACAGGTTGCAATTTGTCCTGAGGATAAACGGGAAGACGTGGAACCAACGAGAGACTAGCTCTTGGTGTTGGGACAGGCACAGGTCACTCTATTTTCCCATCAGAAAGAAGAATTAACCACAGGCTCAGCCTGCCCCCCGGAACCAGAACAGGGCCTGAAGCCATTCTGCGATTTTGCGGCCAGCTCCCATAAAAACGAGTTGTAAAATGGAGGTTCAGGGCACTGCAATTCACAAACCTGCAGAGTTATTAATGATAACTCTCGTCCACAAATATATTGAGGGAAGGCAAAGAATAGGATTTGAAATCAAGGCAGAATTGCAGGAAACAGATTTCAGGAGGTAGATACGAATCGCCTTTAAAGCACATGAAAAGCGGCAAAACGTTGACAATGATGCCCTTGGCCAAAAAGGGCGTATGCGTTTTTTCCTGAATATATTCAGGAAAAAACGCATACGCCCTTTTTGGCCAACCAAGCAACCTGGAAAGGCAAATCAGCGCTACAAAGAAGTCTCGCTTCCCATCGGTCAAAAGGGCCATGCTGAAAAAAGTGTCAAAACCAGAAATGCAGGACAGGCCATGGAGAAATGGGAGCCTTGCTACACTGATGGGCGGGATGTAAATTGCCAAGAGCCACTCCGGAGAAGTGTCCGGTGAGTCCTGAAACATCTGAAAAACACAGCTTAGAGAGCATAGGGCACTTCCACTCATGGGGGTATAAATTGGGAAAATTAAAAATCAGCAAGACACAAGCACCCCAAAGTTTAGGGCTGCCCTGTTGACCAGGACCTCCACTTCATTCCACCTTAAATATCCCAGGAAAGAGAAAAATGGATAAAGAAGTTGTGGTCCTTATGTACAATGGAATACCACTCAGCCATGAAATCAATGTCGTAAGGTTAGTAGCAGCATGATGAGTGGATTTAGGTACGACGATTCTAAGTGAAATAAGTCACACAGAAAAGGACACTTCTCCTAAGGTATCACTGATAGAGGGAATGTAAAAACCGTTACACTTGAACTGAATTACAAAACAGAACAGAGTCACACATGCAGAAAACACACTATGGCTGCTTAACGGGAAAGGTGAGGTGGGGTGATACATAAAACAAGGGTATCAAATTAGCTCAGATACCGTTCCATAAACCCAATATGTAATAGACAAGACCTACTCCTTGCTCAGAGAACTGGACTCAACACGCCCTATTCACCGCACAAGAATATATCTGACTAATAATAATCGTAAAACCTATGTATTGATATCTCTCTGTTAGTGTGTCAAGTGGGTGTAAAGCGGCATAAACACAGCAGTGAAAAGCAGCTAAACCCCATTATAAAAATAAATTACTTTGAAACACCCATGAAACAAAGACAGTGAAAGAGAGAGAAATTCTTACACAATGCGTTCAGGGGCTGTGATGCAACCTGGATTGACCATATCTAGACGCACAGCTGGATGAGACATAAGGGTGGACACTCTTGGGGCTGAGAGGTTTGGTGAGGTTGGGTGAGCAAACGCAGACCCTTTAAAGGAATACTGCGTGGTACCCATCGCATGGGTCCCAAATCTCCAGGTTCAAGGGCATCTTCCTACATCGAAAACATGCATGAGAAACCCAGAAGATGGTACACCGTGTGATGGGGAAAGGTTTCTAAAACGCACCTCATTTCTAATCTCCTTGTGCCCGGGTTCGCCATTCCAGCCGCTTTACTAGCAAGCTCCCTACTTGGAGCATCAGCACCTTTAACCTCCTGTTCCATGCAGGTTGCAATTTGTCCTGAGGATAAACGGGAAGACGTGGAACCAACGAGAGACTAGCTCTTGGTGTTGGGACAGGCACAGGTCACTCTATTTTTCCATCAGAAAGAAGTAATAACCACAGGCTCAGCCTGCCCCCCGGAACCAGAACAGGGCCTGAAGCCATTCTGCGATTTTGTGGCCAGCTCCCATAAAAACGAGTTGTAAAATGGAGGTTCAGGGCACTGCAATTCACAAACCTGCAGAGTTATAAATGATAATTCCCGTCCACAAATATATTGAGGGAAGGCAAAGAAGAGGATTTGAAATCAAGGCAGAATTGCAGGAAACAGATTTCAGGAGGTAGATACGAATCGCCTTTAAAGCACATGAAAAGCGGCAAAACGTTGACAATGATGCCCTTGGCCAAAAAGGGCGTATGCGTTTTTTCCTGAATATATTCAGGAAAAAACGCATACGCCCTTTTTGGCCAACCAAGCCACCTGGAAAGGCAAATCAGCGCTACAAAGAAGTCTCGCTTCCCATCGGTCAAAAGGGCCATGCTGAAAAAAGTGTCAAAACCAGAAATGCAGGACAGGCCATGGAGAAATGGGAGCCTTGCTACACTGATGGGCGGGATGTAAATTGCCAAGAGCCACTCCGGAGAAGTGTCCGGTGAGTCCTGAAACATCTGAAAAACACAGCTTAGAGAGCATAGGGCACTTCCACTCATGGGGGTATAAATTGGGAAAATTAAAAATCAGCAAGACACAAGCACCCCAAAGTTTAGGGCTGCTCTGTTGACCAGGACCTCCACTTCATTCCACCTTAAATATCCCAGGAAAGAGAAAAATGGATAAAGAAGTTGTGGTCCTTATGTACAATGGAATATCACTCAGCCATGAAATCAATGTCGTAAGGTTAGTAGCAGCATGATGAGTGGATTTAGGTACGACGATTCTAAGTGAAATAAGTCACACAGAAAAGGACACTTCTCCTAAGGTATCACTGATAGAGGGAATGTAAAAACCGTTACACTTGAACTGAATTACAAAACAGAACAGAGTCACACATGCAGAAAACACACTATGGCTGCTTAACGGGAAAGGTGAGGTGGGGTGATACATAAAACAAGGGTATCAAATTAGCTCAGATACCGTTCCATAAACCCAATATGTAATAGACAAGACCTACTCCTTGCTCAGAGAACTGGACTCAACACGCCCTATTCACCGCACAAGAATATATCTGACTAATAATAATCGTAAAACCTATGTATTGATATCTCTCTGTTAGTGTGTCAAGTGGGTGTAAAGCGGCATAAACACAGCAGTGAAAAGCAGCTAAACCCCATTATAAAAATAAATTACTTTGAAACACCCATGAAACAAAGACAGTGAAAGAGAGAGAAATTCTTACACAATGCGTTCAGGGGCTGTGATGCAACCTGGATTGACCATATCTAGACGCACAGCTGGATGAGACATAAGGGTGGACACTCTTGGGGCTGAGAGGTTTGGTGAGGTTGGGTGAGCAAACGCAGACCCTTTAAAGGAATACTGCGTCGTACCCATCGCATGGGTCCCAAATCTCCAGGTTCAAGGGCATCTTCCTACATCAAAAACATGCATGAGAAACCCAGAAGATGGTACACCGTGTGATGGGGAAAGGTTTCTAAAACGCACCTCATTTCTCATCTCCTTGTGCCCGGGTTCGCCATTCCAGCCGCTTTACTAGCAAGCTCCCTACTTGGAGCATCAGCACCTTTAACCTCCTGTTCCATACAGGTTGCAATTTGTCCTGAGGATAAACGGGAAGACGTGGAACCAACGAGAGACTAGCTCTTGGTGTTGGGACAGGCACAGGTCACTCTATTTTCCCATCAGAAAGAAGAATTAACCACAGGCTCAGCCTGCCCCCCGGAAGCAGAACAGGGCCTGAAGACATTCTGCGATTTTGCGGCCAGCTCCCATAAAAACGAGTTGTAAAATGGAGGTTCAGGGCACTGCAATTCACAAACCTGCAGAGTTATTAATGATAACTCTCGTCCACAAATATATTGAGGGAAGGCAAAGAATAGGATTTGAAATCAAGGCAGAATTGCAGGAAACAGATTTCAGGAGGTAGATACGAATCGCCTTTAAAGCACATGAAAAGCGGCAAAACGTTGACAATGATGCCCTTGGCCAAAAAGGGCGTATGCGTTTTTTCCTGAATATATTCAGGAAAAATCGCATACGCCCTTTTTGGCCAACCAAGCAACCTGGAAAGGCAAATCAGCGCTACAAAGAAGTCTCGCTTCCCATCGGTCAAAAGGGCCATGCTGAAAAAAGTGTCAAAACCAGAAATGCAGGACAGGCCATGGAGAAATGGGAGCCTTGCTACACTGATGGGTGGGATGTAAATTGCCAAGAGCCACTCCGGAGAAGTGTCCGGTGAGTCCTGAAACATCTGAAAAACACAGCTTAGAGAGCATAGGGCACTTCCACTCATGTGGGTATAAATTGGGAAAATTAAAAATCAGCAAGACACAAGCACCCCAAAGTTTAGGGCTGCTCTGTTGACCAGGACCTCCACTTCATTCCACCTTAAATATCCCAGGAAAGAGAAAAATGGATAAAGAAGTTGTGGTCCTTATGTACAATGGAATACCACTCAGCCATGAAATCAATGTCGTAAGGTTAGTAGCAGCATGATGAGTGGATTTAGGTACGACGATTCTAAGTGAAATAAGTCACACAGAAAAGGACACTTCTCATAAGGTATCACTGATAGAGGGAATGTAAAAACCGTTACACTTGAACTGAATTACAAAACAGAACAGAGTCACACATGCAGAAAACACACTATGGCTGCTTAACGGGAAAGGTGAGGTGGGGTGATACATAAAACAAGGGTATCAAATTAGCTCAGATACCGTTCCATAAACCCAATATGTAATAGACAAGACCTACTCCTTGCTCAGAGAACTGGACTCAACACGCCCTATTCACCGCACAAGAATATATCTGACTAATAATAATCGTAAAACCTATGTATTGATATCTCTCTGTTAGTGTGTCAAGTGGGTGTAAAGCGGCATAAACACAGCAGTGAAAAGCAGCTAAACCCCATTATAAAAATAAATTACTTTGAAACACCCATGAAACAAAGACAGTGAAAGAGAGAGAAATTCTTACACAATGCGTTCAGGGGCTGTGATGCAACCTGGATTGACCATATCTAGACGCACAGCTGGATGAGACATAAGGGTGGACACTCTTGGGGCTGAGAGGTTTGGTGAGGTTGGGTGAGCAAACGCAGACCCTTTAAAGGAATACTGCGTGGTACCCATCGCATGGGTCCCAAATCTCCAGGTTCAAGGGCATCTTCCTACATCGAAAACATGCATGAGAAACCCAGAAGATGGTACACCGTGTGATGGGGAAAGGTTTCTAAAACGCACCTCATTTCTCATCTCCTTGTGCCCGGGTTCACCATTCCAGCCGCTTTACTAGCAAGCTCCCTACTTGGAGCATCAGCACCTTTAACCTCCTGTTCCATGCAGGTTGCAATTTGTCCTGAGGATAAACGGGAAGACGTGGAACCAACGAGAGACTAGCTCTTGGTGTTGGGACAGGCACAGGTCACTCTATTTTCCCATCAGAAAGAAGAATTAACCACAGGCTCAGCCTGCCCCCCGGAACCAGAACAGGGCCTGAAGCCATTCTGCCATTTTGCGGCCAGCTCCCATAAAAACGAGTTGTAAAATGGAGGTTCAGGGCACTGCAATTCACAAACCTGCAGAGTTATTAATGATAACTCTCGTCCACAAATATATTGAGGGAAGGCAAAGAAGAGGATTTGAAATCAAGGCAGAATTGCAGGAAACAGATTTCAGGAGGTAGATACGAATCGCCTTTAAAGCACATGAAAAGCGGCAAAACGTTGACAATGATGCCCTTGGCCAAAAAGGGCGTATGCGTTTTTTCCTGAATATATTCAGGAAAAATCGCATACGCCCTTTTTGGCCAACCAAGCAACCTGGAAAGGCAAATCAGCGCTACAAAGAAGTCTCGCTTCCCATCGGTCAAAAGGGCCATGCTGAAAAAAGTGTCAAAACCAGAAATGCAGGACAGGCCATGGAGAAATGGGAGCCTTGCTACACTGATGGGCGGGATGTAAATTGCCAAGAGTCACTCCGGAGAAGTGTCCGGTGAGTCCTGAAACATCTGAAAAACACAGCTTAGAGAGCATAGGGCACTTCCACTCATGGGGGTATAAATTGGGAAAATTAAAAATCAGCAAGACACAAGCACCCCAAAGTTTAGGGCTGCTCTGTTGACCAGGACCTCCACTTCATTCCACCTTAAATATCCCAGGAAAGAGAAAAATGGATAAAGAAGTTGTGGTCCTTATGTACAATGGAATACCACTCAGCCATGAAATCAATGTCATAAGGTTAGTAGCAGCATGATGAGTGGATTTAGGTACGACGATTCTAAGTGAAATAAGTCACACAGAAAAGGACACTTCTCCTAAGGTATCACTGATAGAGGGAATGTAAAAACCGTTACACTTGAACTGAATTACAAAACAGAACAGAGTCACACATGCAGAAAACACACTATGGCTGCTTAACGGGAAAGGTGAGGTGGGGTGATACATAAAACAAGGGTATCAAATTAGCTCAGATACCGTTCCATAAACCCAATATGTAATAGACAAGACCTACTCCTTGCTCAGAGAACTGGACTCAACACGCCCTATTCACCGCACAAGAATATATCTGACTAATAATAATCGTAAAACCTATGTATTGATATCTCTCTGTTAGTGTGTCAAGTGGGTGTAAAGCGGCATAAACACAGCAGTGAAAAGCAGCTAAACCCCATTATAAAAATAAATTACTTTGAAACACCCATGAAACAAAGACAGTGAAAGAGAGAGAAATTCTTACACAATGCGTTCAGGGGCTGTGATGCAACCTGGATTGACCATATCTAGACGCACAGCTGGATGAGACATAAGGGTGGACACTCTTGGGGCTGAGAGGTTTGGTGAGGTTGGGTGAGCAAACGCAGACCCTTTAAAGGAATACTGCGTGGTACCCATCGCATGGGTCCCAAATCTCCAGGTTCAAGGGCATCTTCCTACATCGAAAACATGCATGAGAAACCCAGAAGATGGTACACCGTGTGATGGGGAAAGGTTTCTAAAACGCACCTCATTTCTCATCTCCTTGTGCCCGGGTTCGCCATTCCAGCCGCTTTACTAGCAAGCTCCCTACTTGGAGCATCAGCACCTTTAACCTCCTGTTCCATACAGGTTGCAATTTGTCCTGAGGATAAACGGGAAGACGTGGAACCAACGAGAGACTAGCTCTTGGTGTTGGGACAGGCACAGGTCACTCTATTTTCCCATCAGAAACAAGAATTAACCACAGGCTCAGCCTGCCCCCCGGAACCAGAACAGGGCCTGAAGCCATTCTGCGATTTTGCGGCCAGCTCCCATAAAAACGAGTTGTAAAATGGAGGTTCAGGGCACTGCAATTCACAAACCTGCAGAGTTATTAATGATAACTCTCGTCCACAAATATATTGAGGGAAGGCAAAGAATAGGATTTGAAATCAAGGCAGAATTGCAGGAAACAGATTTCAGGAGGTAGATACGAATCGCCTTTAAAGCACATGAAAAGCGGCAAAACGTTGACAATGATGCCCTTGGCCAAAAAGGGCGTATGCGTTTTTTCCTGAATATATTCAGGAAAAATCGCATACGCCCTTTTTGGCCAACCAAGCAACCTGGAAAGGCAAATCAGCGCTACAAAGAAGTCTCGCTTCCCATCGGTCAAAAGGGCCATGCTGAAAAAAGTGTCAAAACCAGAAATGCAGGACAGGCCATGGAGAAATGGGAGCCTTGCTACACTGATGGGCGGGATGTAAATTGCCAAGAGCCACTCCGGAGAAGTGTCCGGTGAGTCCTGAAACATCTGAAAAACACAGCTTAGAGAGCATAGGGCACTTCCACTCATGGGGGTATAAATTGGGAAAATTAAAAATCAGCAAGACACAAGCACCCCAAAGTTTAGGGCTGCTCTGTTGACCAGGACCTCCACTTCATTCCACCTTAAATATCCCAGGAAAGAGAAAAATGGATAAAGAAGTTGTGGTCCTTATGTACAATGGAATACCACTCAGCCATGAAATCAATGTCGTAAGGTTAGTAGCAGCATGATGAGTGGATTTAGGTACGACGATTCTAAGTGAAATAAGTCACACAGAAAAGGACACTTCTCATAAGGTATCACTGATAGAGGGAATGTAAAAACCGTTACACTTGAACTGAATTACAAAACAGAACAGAGTCACACATGCAGAAAACACACTATGGCTGCTTAACGGGAAAGGTGAGGTGGGGTGATACATAAAACAAGGGTATCAAATTAGCTCAGATACCGTTCCATAAACCCAATATGTAATAGACAAGACCTACTCCTTGCTCAGAGAACTGGACTCAACACGCCCTATTCACCGCACAAGAATATATCTGACTAATAATAATCGTAAAACCTATGTATTGATATCTCTCTGTTAGTGTGTCAAGTGGGTGTAAAGCGGCATAAACACAGCAGTGAAAAGCAGCTAAACCCCATTATAAAAATAAATTACTTTGAAACACCCATGAAACAAAGACAGTGAAAGAGAGAGAAATTCTTACACAATGCGTTCAGGGGCTGTGATGCAACCTGGATTGACCATATCTAGACGCACAGCTGGATGAGACATAAGGGTGGACACTCTTGGGGCTGAGAGGTTTGGTGAGGTTGGGTGAGCAAACGCAGACCCTTTAAAGGAATACTGCGTGGTACCCATCGAATGGGTCCCAAATCTCCAGGTTCAAGGGCATCTTCCTACATCGAAAACATGCATGAGAAACCCAGAAGATGGTACACCGTGTGATGGGGAAAGGTTTCTAAAACGCACCTCATTTCTCATCTCCTTGTGCCCGGGTTCGCCATTCCAGCCGCTTTACTAGCAAGCTCCCTACTTGGAGCATCAGCACCTTTAACCTCCTGTTCCATGCAGGTTGCAATTTGTCCTGAGGATAAACGGGAAGACGTGGAACCAACGAGAGACTAGCTCTTGGTGTTGGGACAGGCACAGGTCACTCTATTTTTCCATCAGAAAGAAGTAATAACCACAGGCTCAGCCTGCCCCCCGGAACCAGAACAGGGCCTGAAGCCATTCTGCGATTTTGTGGCCAGCTCCCATAAAAACGAGTTGTAAAATGGAGGTTCAGGGCACTGCAATTCACAAACCTGCAGAGTTATAAATGATAATTCCCGTCCACAAATATATTGAGGGAAGGCAAAGAAGAGGATTTGAAATCAAGGCAGAATTGCAGGAAACAGATTTCAGGAGGTAGATACGAATCGCCTTTAAAGCACATGAAAAGCGGCAAAACGTTGACAATGATGCCCTTGGCCAAAAAGGGCGTATGCGTTTTTTCCTGAATATATTCAGGAAAAAACGCATACGCCCTTTTTGGCCAACCAAGCCACCTGGAAAGGCAAATCAGCGCTACAAAGAAGTCTCGCTTCCCATCGGTCAAAAGGGCCATGCTGAAAAAAGTGTCAAAACCAGAAATGCAGGACAGGCCATGGAGAAATGGGAGCCTTGCTACACTGATGGGCGGGATGTAAATTGCCAAGAGCCACTCCGGAGAAGTGTCCGGTGAGTCCTGAAACATCTGAAAAACACAGCTTAGAGAGCATAGGGCACTTCCACTCATGGGGGTATAAATTGGGAAAATTAAAAATCAGCAAGACACAAGCACCCCAAAGTTTAGGGCTGCTCTGTTGACCAGGACCTCCACTTCATTCCACCTTAAATATCCCAGGAAAGAGAAAAATGGATAAAGAAGTTGTGGTCCTTATGTACAATGGAATACCACTCAGCCATGAAATCAATGTCGTAAGGTTAGTAGCAGCATGATGAGTGGATTTAGGTACGACGATTCTAAGTGAAATAAGTCACACAGAAAAGGACACTTCTCATAAGGTATCACTGATAGAGGGAATGTAAAAACCGTTACACTTGAACTGAATTACAAAACAGAACAGAGTCACACATGCAGAAAACACACTATGGCTGCTTAACGGGAAAGGTGAGGTGGGGTGATACATAAAACAAGGGTATCAAATTAGCTCAGATACCGTTCCATAAACCCAATATGTAATAGACAAGACCTACTCCTTGCTCAGAGAACTGGACTCAACACGCCCTATTCACCGCACAAGAATATATCTGACTAATAATAATCGTAAAACCTATGTATTGATATCTCTCTGTTAGTGTGTCAAGTGGGTGTAAAGCGGCATAAACACAGCAGTGAAAAGCAGCTAAACCCCATTATAAAAATAAATTACTTTGAAACACCCATGAAACAAAGACAGTGAAAGAGAGAGAAATTCTTACACAATGCGTTCAGGGGCTGTGATGCAACCTGGATTGACCATATCTAGACGCACAGCTGGATGAGACATAAGGGTGGACACTCTTGGGGCTGAGAGGTTTGGTGAGGTTGGGTGAGCAAACGCAGACCCTTTAAAGGAATACTGCGTCGTACCCATCGCATGGGTCCCAAATCTCCAGGTTCAAGGGCATCTTCCTACATCAAAAACATGCATGAGAAACCCAGAAGATGGTACACCGTGTGATGGGGAAAGGTTTCTAAAACGCACCTCATTTCTCATCTCCTTGTGCCCGGGTTCGCCATTCCAGCCGCTTTACTAGCAAGCTCCCTACTTGGAGCATCAGCACCTTTAACCTCCTGTTCCATACAGGTTGCAATTTGTCCTGAGGATAAACGGGAAGACGTGGAACCAACGAGAGACTAGCTCTTGGTGTTGGGACAGGCACAGGTCACTCTATTTTCCCATCAGAAAGAAGAATTAACCACAGGCTCAGCCTGCCCCCCGGAACCAGAAGAGGGCCTGAAGCCATTCTGCGATTTTGCGGCCAGCTCCCATAAAAACGAGTTGTAAAATGGAGGTTCAGGGCACTGCAATTCACAAACCTGCAGAGTTATTAATGATAACTCTCGTCCACAAATATATTGAGGGAAGGCAAAGAATAGGATTTGAAATCAAGGCAGAATTGCAGGAAACAGATTTCAGGAGGTAGATACGAATCGCCTTTAAAGCACATGAAAAGCGGCAAAACGTTGACAATGATGCCCTTGGCCAAAAAGGGCGTATGCGTTTTTTCCTGAATATATTCAGGAAAAATCGCATACGCCCTTTTTGGCCAACCAAGCAACCTGGAAAGGCAAATCAGCGCTACAAAGAAGTCTCGCTTCCCATCGGTCAAAAGGGCCATGCTGAAAAAAGTGTCAAAACCAGAAATGCAGGACAGGCCATGGAGAAATGGGAGCCTTGCTACACTGATGGGCGGGATGTAATTTGCCAAGAGCCACTCCGGAGAACTGTCCGGTGAGTCCTGAAACATCTGAAAAACACAGCTTAGAGAGCATAGGGCACTTCCACTCATGGGGGTATAAATTGGGAAAATTAAAAATCAGCAAGACACAAGCACCCCAAAGTTTAGGGCTGCTCTGTTGACCAGGACCTCCACTTCATTCCACCTTAAATATCCCAGGAAAGAGAAAAATGGATAAAGAAGTTGTGGTCCTTATGTACAATGGAATACCACTCAGCCATGAAATCAATGTCGTAAGGTTAGTAGCAGCATGATGAGTGGATTTAGGTACGACGATTCTAAGTGAAATAAGTCACACAGAAAAGGACACTTCTCATAAGGTATCACTGATAGAGGGAATGTAAAAACCGTTACACTTGAACTGAATTACAAAACAGAACAGAGTCACACATGCAGAAAACACACTATGGCTGCTTAACGGGAAAGGTGAGGTGGGGTGATACATAAAACAAGGGTATCAAATTAGCTCAGATACCGTTCCATAAACCCAATATGTAATAGACAAGACCTACTCCTTGCTCAGAGAACTGGACTCAACACGCCCTATTCACCGCACAAGAATATATCTGACTAATAATAATCGTAAAACCTATGTATTGATATCTCTCTGTTAGTTTGTCAAGTGGGTGTAAAGTGGCATAAACACAGCAGTGAAAAGCAGCTAAACCCCATTATAAAAATAAATTACTTTGAAACACCCATGAAACAAAGACAGTGAAAGAGAGAGAAATTCTTACACAATGCGTTCAGGGGCTGTGATGCAACCTGGATTGACCATATCTAGACGCACAGCTGGATGAGACATAAGGGTGGACACTCTTGGGGCTGAGAGGTTTGGTGAGGTTGGGTGAGCAAACGCAGACCCTTTAAAGGAATACTGCGTGGTACCCATCGCATGGGTCCCAAATCTCCAGGTTCAAGGGCATCTTCCTACATCAAAAACATGCATGAGAAACCCAGAAGATGGTACACCGTGTGATGGGGAAAGGTTTCTAAAACGCACCTCATTTCTCATCTCCTTGTGCCCGGGTTCGCCATTCCAGCCGCTTTACTAGCAAGCTCCCTACTTGGAGCATCAGCACCTTTAACCTCCTGTTCCATACAGGTTGCAATTTGTCCTGAGGATAAACGGGAAGACGTGGAACCAACGAGAGACTAGCTCTTGGTGTTGGGACAGGCACAGGTCACTCTATTTTCCCATCAGAAAGAAGAATTAACCACAGGCTCAGCCTGCCCCCCGGAACCAGAACAGGGCCTGAAGCCATTCTGCGATTTTGCGGCCAGCTCCCATAAAAACGAGTTGTAAAATGGAGGTTCAGGGCACTGCAATTCACAAACCTGCAGAGTTATTAATGATAACTCTCGTCCACAAATATATTGAGGGAAGGCAAAGAATAGGATTTGAAATCAAGGCAAAATTGCAGGAAACAGATTTCAGGAGGTAGATACGAATCGCCTTTAAAGCACATGAAAAGCGGCAAAACGTTGACAATGATGCCCTTGGCCAAAAAGGGCGTATGCGTTTTTTCCTGAATATATTCAGGAAAAATCGCATACGCCCTTTTTGGCCAACCAAGCAACCTGGAAAGGCAAATCAGCGCTACAAAGAAGTCTCGCTTCCCATCGGTCAAAAGGGCCATGCTGAAAAAAGTGTCAAAACCAGAAATGCAGGACAGGCCATGGAGAAATGGGAGCCTTGCTACACTGATGGGCGGGATGTAAATTGCCAAGAGCCACTCCGGAGAAGTGTCCGGTGAGTCCTGAAACATCTGAAAAACACAGCTTAGAGAGCATAGGGCACTTCCACTCATGGGGGTATAAATTGGGAAAATTAAAAATCAGCAAGACACAAGCACCCCAAAGTTTAGGGCTGCTCTGTTGACCAGGACCTCCACTTCATTCCACCTTAAATATCCCAGGAAAGAGAAAAATGGATAAAGAAGTTGTGGTCCTTATGTACAATGGAATACCACTCAGCCATGAAATCAATGTCGTAAGGTTAGTAGCAGCATGATGAGTGGATTTAGGTACGACGATTCTAAGTGAAATAAGTCACACAGAAAAGGACACTTCTCATAAGGTATCACTGATAGAGGGAATGTAAAAACCGTTACACTTGAACTGAATTACAAAACAGAACAGAGTCACACATGCAGAAAACACACTATGGCTGCTTAACGGGAAAGGTGAGGTGGGGTGATACATAAAACAAGGGTATCAAATTAGCTCAGATACCGTTCCATAAACCCAATATGTAATAGACAAGACCTACTCCTTGCTCAGAGAACTGGACTCAACACGCCCTATTCACCGCGCAAGAATATATCTGACTAATAATAATCGTAAAACCTATGTATTGATATCTCTCTGTTAGTGTGTCAAGTGGGTGTAAAGCGGCATAAACACAGCAGTGAAAAGCAGCTAAACCCCATTATAAAAATAAATTACTTTGAAACACCCATGAAACAAAGACAGTGAAAGAGAGAGAAATTCTTACACAATGCGTTCAGGGGCTGTGATGCAACCTGGATTGACCATATCTAGACGCACAGCTGGATGAGACATAAGGGTGGACACTCTTGGGGCTGAGAGGTTTGGTGAGGTTGGGTGAGCAAACGCAGACCCTTTAAAGGAATACTGCGTGGTACCCATCGCATGGGTCCCAAATCTCCAGGTTCAAGGGCATCTTCCTACATCGAAAACATGCATGAGAAACCCAGAAGATGGTACACCGTGTGATGGGGAAAGGTTTCTAAAACGCACCTCATTTCTCATCTCCTTGTGCCCGGGTTCGCCATTCCAGCCGCTTTACTAGCAAGCTCCCTACTTGGAGCATCAGCACCTTTAACCTCCTGTTCCATGCAGGTTGCAATTTGTCCTGAGGATAAACGGGAAGACGTGGAACCAACGAGAGACTAGCTCTTGGTGTTGGGACAGGCACAGGTCACTCTATTTTTCCATCAGAAAGAAGAAATAACCACAGGCTCAGCCTGCCCCCCGGAACCAGAACAGGGCCTGAAGCCATTCTGCGATTTTGTGGCCAGCTCCCATAAAAACGAGTTGTAAAATGGAGGTTCAGGGCACTGCAATTCACAAACCTGCAGAGTTATAAATGATAATTCCCGTCCACAAATATATTGAGGGAAGGCAAAGAAGAGGATTTGAAATCAAGGCAGAATTGCAGGAAACAGATTTCAGGAGGTAGATACGAATCGCCTTTAAAGCACATGAAAAGCGGCAAAACGTTGACAATGATGCCCTTGGCCAAAAAGGGCGTATGCGTTTTTTCCTGAATATATTCAGGAAAAAACGCATACGCCCTTTTTGGCCAACCAAGCCACCTGGAAAGGCAAATCAGCGCCTCAAAGAAGTCTCGCTTCCCATCGGTCAAAAGGGCCATGCTGAAAAAAGTGTCAAAACCAGAAATGCAGGACAGGCCATGGAGAAATGGGAGCCTTGCTACACTGATGGGCGGGATGTAAATTGCCAAGAGCCACTCCGGAGAAGTGTCCGGTGAGTCCTGAAACATCTGAAAAACACAGCTTAGAGAGCATAGGGCACTTCCACTCATGGGGGTATAAATTGGGAAAATTAAAAATCAGCAAGACACAAGCACCCCAAAGTTTAGGGCTGCTCTGTTGACCAGGACCTCCACTTCATTCCACCTTAAATATCCCAGGAAAGAGAAAAATGGATAAAGAAGTTGTGGTCCTTATGTACAATGGAATACCACTCAGCCATGAAATCAATGTCGTAAGGTTAGTAGCAGCATGATGAGTGGATTTAGGTACGACGATTCTAAGTGAAATAAGTCACACAGAAAAGGACACTTCTCATAAGGTATCACTGATAGAGGGAATGTAAAAACCGTTACACTTGAACTGAATTACAAAACAGAACAGAGTCACACATGCAGAAAACACACTATGGCTGCTTAACGGGAAAGGTGAGGTGGGGTGATACATAAAACAAGGGTATCAAATTAGCTCAGATACCGTTCCATAAACCCAATATGTAATAGACAAGACCTACTCCTTGCTCAGAGAACTGGACTCAACACGCCCTATTCACCGCACAAGAATATATCTGACTAATAATAATCGTAAAACCTATGTATTGATATCTCTCTGTTAGTGTGTCAAGTGGGTGTAAAGCGGCATAAACACAGCAGTGAAAAGCAGCTAAACCCCATTATAAAAATAAATTACTTTGAAACACCCATGAAACAAAGACAGTGAAAGAGAGAGAAATTCTTACACAATGCGTTCAGGGGCTGTGATGCAACCTGGATTGACCATATCTAGACGCACAGCTGGATGAGACATAAGGGTGGACACTCTTGGGGCTGAGAGGTTTGGTGAGGTTGGGTGAGCAAACGCAGACCCTTTAAAGGAATACTGCGTCGTACCCATCGCATGGGTCCCAAATCTCCAGGTTCAAGGGCATCTTCCTACATCAAAAACATGCATGAGAAACCCAGAAGATGGTACACCGTGTGATGGGGAAAGGTTTCTAAAACGCACCTCATTTCTCATCTCCTTGTGCCCGGGTTCGCCATTCCAGCCGCTTTACTAGCAAGCTCCCTACTTGGAGCATCAGCACCTTTAACCTCCTGTTCCATACAGGTTGCAATTTGTCCTGAGGATAAACGGGAAGACGTGGAACCAACGAGAGACTAGCTCTTGGTGTTGGGACAGGCACAGGTCACTCTATTTTCCCATCAGAAAGAAGAATTAACCACAGGCTCAGCCTGCCCCCCGGAACCAGAAGAGGGCCTGAAGCCATTCTGCGATTTTGCGGCCAGCTCCCATAAAAACGAGTTGTAAAATGGAGGTTCAGGGCACTGCAATTCACAAACCTGCAGAGTTATTAATGATAACTCTCGTCCACAAATATATTGAGGGAAGGCAAAGAATAGGATTTGAAATCAAGGCAGAATTGCAGGAAACAGATTTCAGGAGGTAGATACGAATCGCCTTTAAAGCACATGAAAAGCGGCAAAACGTTGACAATGATGCCCTTGGCCAAAAAGGGCGTATGCGTTTTTTCCTGAATATATTCAGGAAAAATCGCATACGCCCTTTTTGGCCAACCAAGCAACCTGGAAAGGCAAATCAGCGCTACAAAGAAGTCTCGCTTCCCATCGGTCAAAAGGGCCATGCTGAAAAAAGTGTCAAAACCAGAAATGCAGGACAGGCCATGGAGAAATGGGAGCCTTGCTACACTGATGGGCGGGATGTAAATTGCCAAGAGCCACTCCGGAGAAGTGTCCGGTGAGTCCTGAAACATCTGAAAAACACAGCTTAGAGAGCATAGGGCACTTCCACTCATGGGGGTATAAATTGGGAAAATTAAAAATCAGCAAGACACAAGCACCCCAAAGTTTAGGGCTGCTCTGTTGACCAGGACCTCCACTTCATTCCACCTTAAATATCCCAGGAAAGAGAAAAATGGATAAAGAAGTTGTGGTCCTTATGTACAATGGAATACCACTCAGCCATGAAATCAATGTCGTAAGGTTAGTAGCAGCATGATGAGTGGATTTAGGTACGACGATTCTAAGTGAAATAAGTCACACAGAAAAGGACACTTCTCATAAGGTATCACTGATAGAGGGAATGTAAAAACCGTTACACTTGAACTGAATTACAAAACAGAACAGAGTCACACATGCAGAAAACACACTATGGCTGCTTAACGGGAAAGGTGAGGTGGGGTGATACATAAAACAAGGGTATCAAATTAGCTCAGATACCGTTCCATAAACCCAATATGTAATAGACAAGACCTACTCCTTGCTCAGAGAACTGGACTCAACACGCCCTATTCACCGCACAAGAATATATCTGACTAATAATAATCGTAAAACCTATGTATTGATATCTCTCTGTTAGTGTGTCAAGTGGGTGTAAAGCGGCATAAACACAGCAGTGAAAAGCAGCTAAACCCCATTATAAAAATAAATTACTTTGAAACACCCATGAAACAAAGACAGTGAAAGAGAGAGAAATTCTTAAACAATGCGTTCAGGGGCTGTGATGCAACCTGGATTGACCATATCTAGACGCACAGCTGGATGAGACATAAGGGTGGACACTCTTGGGGCTGAGAGGTTTGGTGAGGTTGGGTGAGCAAACGCAGACCCTTTAAAGGAATACTGCGTCGTACCCATCGCATGGGTCCCAAATCTCCAGGTTCAAGGGCATCTTCCTACATCGAAAACATGCATGAGAAACCCAGAAGATGGTACACCGTGTGATGGGGAAAGGTTTCTAAAACGCACCTCATTTCTCATCTCCTTGTGCCCGGGTTCGCCATTCCAGCCGCTTTACTAGCAAGCTCCCTACTTGGAGCATCAGCACCTTTAACCTCCTGTTCCATGCAGGTTGCAATTTGTCCTGAGGATAAACGGGAAGACGTGGAACCAACGAGAGACTAGCTCTTGGTGTTGGGACAGGCACAGGTCACTCTATTTTTCCATCAGAAAGAAGAAATAACCACAGGCTCAGCCTGCCCCCCGGAACCAGAACAGGGCCTGAAGCCATTCTGCGATTTTGTGGCCAGCTCCCATAAAAACGAGTTGTAAAATGGAGGTTCAGGGCACTGCAATTCACAAACCTGCAGAGTTATAAATGATAATTCCCGTCCACAAATATATTGAGGGAAGGCAAAGAAGAGGATTTGAAATCAAGGCAGAATTGCAGGAAACAGATTTCAGGAGGTAGATACGAATCGCCTTTAAAGCACATGAAAAGCGGCAAAACGTTGACAATGATGCCCTTGGCCAAAAAGGGCGTATGCGTTTTTTCCTGAATATATTCAGGAAAAAACGCATACGCCCTTTTTGGCCAACCAAGCCACCTGGAAAGGCAAATCAGCGCCTCAAAGAAGTCTCGCTTCCCATCGGTCAAAAGGGCCATGCTGAAAAAAGTGTCAAAACCAGAAATGCAGGACAGGCCATGGAGAAATGGGAGCCTTGCTACACTGATGGGCGGGATGTAAATTGCCAAGAGCCACTCCGGAGAAGTGTCCGGTGAGTCCTGAAACATCTGAAAAACACAGCTTAGAGAGCATAGGGCACTTCCACTCATGGGGGTATAAATTGGGAAAATTAAAAATCAGCAAGACACAAGCACCCCAAAGTTTAGGGCTGCTCTGTTGACCAGGACCTCCACTTCATTCCACCTTAAATATCCCAGGAAAGAGAAAAATGGATAAAGAAGTTGTGGTCCTTATGTACAATGGAATATCACTCAGCCATGAAATCAATGTCGTAAGTTTAGTAGCAGCATGATGAGTGGATTTAGGTACGACGATTCTAAGTGAAATAAGTCACACAGAAAAGGACACTTCTCATAAGGTATCACTGATAGAGGGAATGTAAAAACCGTTACACTTGAACTGAATTACAAAACAGAACAGAGTCACACATGCAGAAAACACACTATGGCTGCTTAACGGGAAAGGTGAGGTGGGGTGATACATAAAACAAGGGTATCAAATTAGCTCAGATACCGTTCCATAAACCCAATATGTAATAGACAAGACCTACTCCTTGCTCAGAGAACTGGACTCAACACGCCCTATTCACCGCACAAGAATATATCTGACTAATAATAATCGTAAAACCTATGTATTGATATCTCTCTGTTAGTGTGTCAAGTGGGTGTAAAGCGGCATAAACACAGCAGTGAAAAGCAGCTAAACCCCATTATAAAAATAAATTACTTTGAAACACCCATGAAACAAAGACAGTGAAAGAGAGAGAAATTCTTACACAATGCGTTCAGGGGCTGTGATGCAACCTGGATTGACCATATCTAGACGCACAGCTGGATGAGACATAAGGGTGGACACTCTTGGGGCTGAGAGGTTTGGTGAGGTTCGGTGAGCAAACGCAGACCCTTTAAAGGAATACTGCGTGGTACCCATCGCATGGGTCCCAAATCTCCAGGTTCAAGGGCATCTTCCTACATCAAAAACATGCATGAGAAACCCAGAAGATGGTACACCGTGTGATGGGGAAAGGTTTCTAAAACGCACCTCATTTCTCAACTCCTTGTGCCCGGGTTCGCCATTCCAGCCGCTTTACTAGCAAGCTCCCTACTTGGAGCATCAGCACCTTTAACCTCCTGTTCCATGCAGGTTGCAATTTGTCCTGAGGATAAACGGGAAGACGTGGAACCAACGAGAGACTAGCTCTTGGTGTTGGGACAGGCACAGGTCACTCTATTTTCCCATCAGAAAGAAGAATTAACCACAGGCTCAGCCTGCCCCCCGGAACCAGAACAGGGCCTGAAGCCATTCTGCGATTTTGCGGCCAGCTCCCATAAAAACGAGTTGTAAAATGGAGGTTCAGGGCACTGCAATTCACAAACCTGCAGAGTTATAAATGATAACTGTCGTCCACAAATATATTGAGGGAAGGCAAAGAAGAGGATTTGAAATCAAGGCAGAATTGCAGGAAACAGATTTCAGGAGGTAGATACGAATCGCCTTTAAAGCACATGAAAAGCGGCAAAACGTTGACAATGATGCCCTTGGCCAAAAAGGGCGTATGCGTTTTTTCCTGAATATATTCAGGAAAAAACGCATACGCCCTTTTTGGCCAACCAAGCAACCTGGAAAGGCAAATCATCGCTACAAAGAAGTCTCGCTTCCCATCGGTCAAAAGGGCCATGCTGAAAAAAGTGTCAAAACCAGAAATGCAGGACAGGCCATGGAGAAATGGGAGCCTTGCTACACTGATGGGCGGGATGTAAATTGCCAAGAGCCACTCCGGAGAAGTGTCCGGTGAGTCCTGAAACATCAGAAAAACACAGCTTAGAGAGCATAGGGCACTTCCACTCATGGGGGTATAAATTGGGAAAATTAAAAATCAGCAAGACACAAGCACCCCAAAGTTTAGGGCTGCTCTGTTGACAAGGACCTCCACTTCATTCCACCTTAAATATCCAAGGAAAGAGAAAAATGGATAAAGAAGTTGTGGTCCTTATGTACAATGGAATATCACTCAGCCATGAAATCAATGTCGTAAGGTTAGTAGCAGCATGATGAGTGGATTTAGGTACGACGATTCTAAGTGAAATAAGTCACACAGAAAAGGACACTTCTCATAAGGTATCACTGATAGAGGGAATGTAAAAACCGTTACACTTGAACTGAATTACAAAACAGAACAGAGTCACACATGCAGAAAACACACTATGGCTGCTTAACGGGAAAGGTGAGGTGGGGTGATACATAAAACAAGGGTATCAAATTAGCTCAGATACCGTTCCATAAACCCAATATGTAATAGACAAGACCTACTCCTTGCTCAGAGAACTGGACTCAACACGCCCTATTCACCGCACAAGAATATATCTGACTAATAATAATCGTAAAACCTATGTATTGATATCTGTTAGTGTGTCAAGTGGGTGTAAAGCGGCATAAACACAGCAGTGAAAAGCAGCTAAACCCCATTATAAAAATAAATTACTTTGAAACACCCATGAAACAAAGACAGTGAAAGAGAGAGAAATTCTTACACAATGCGTTCAGGGGCTGTGATGCAACCTGGATTGACCATATCTAGACGCACAGCTGGATGAGACATAAGGGTGGACACTCTTGGGGCTGAGAGGTTTGGTGAGGTTGGGTGAGCAAACGCAGACCCTTTAAAGGAATACTGCGTGGTACCCATCGCATGGGTCCCAAATCTCCAGGTTCAAGGGCATCTTCCTACATCGAAAACATGCATGAGAAACCCAGAAGATGGTACACCGTGTGATGGGGAAAGGTTTCTAAAACGCACCTCATTTCTCATCTCCTTGTGCCCGGGTTCGCCATTCCAGCCGCTTTACTAGCAAGCTCCCTACTTGGAGCATCAGCACCTTTAACCTCCTGTTCCATGCAGGTTGCAATTTGTCCTGAGGATAAACGGGAAGACGTGGAACCAACGAGAGACTAGCTCTTGGTGTTGGGACAGGCACAGGTCACTCTATTTTTCCATCAGAAAGAAGAAATAACCACAGGCTCAGCCTGCCCCCCGGAACCAGAACAGGGCCTGAAGCCATTCTGCGATTTTGTGGCCAGCTCCCATAAAAACGAGTTGTAAAATGGAGGTTCAGGGCACTGCAATTCACAAACCTGCAGAGTTATAAATGATAATTCCCGTCCACAAATATATTGAGGGAAGGCAAAGAAGAGGATTTGAAATCAAGGCAGAATTGCAGGAAACAGATTTCAGGAGGTAGATACGAATCGCCTTTAAAGCACATGAAAAGCGGCAAAACGTTGACAATGATGCCCTTGGCCAAAAAGGGCGTATGCGTTTTTTCCTGAATATATTCAGGAAAAAACGCATACGCCCTTTTTGGCCAACCAAGCCACCTGGAAAGGCAAATCAGCGCCTCAAAGAAGTCTCGCTTCCCATCGGTCAAAAGGGCCATGCTGAAAAAAGTGTCAAAACCAGAAATGCAGGACAGGCCATGGAGAAATGGGAGCCTTGCTACACTGATGGGCGGGATGTAAATTGCCAAGAGCCACTCCGGAGAAGTGTCCGGTGAGTCCTGAAACATCTGAAAAACACAGCTTAGAGAGCATAGGGCACTTCCACTCATGGGGGTATAAATTGGGAAAATTAAAAATCAGCAAGACACAAGCACCCCAAAGTTTAGGGCTGCTCTGTTGACCAGGACCTCCACTTCATTCCACCTTAAATATCCCAGGAAAGAGAAAAATGGATAAAGAAGTTGTGGTCCTTATGTACAATGGAATACCACTCAGCCATGAAATCAATGTCGTAAGGTTAGTAGCAGCATGATGAGTGGATTTAGGTACGACGATTCTAAGTGAAATAAGTCACACAGAAAAGGACACTTCTCATAAGGTATCACTGATAGAGGGAATGTAAAAACCGTTACACTTGAACTGAATTACAAAACAGAACAGAGTCACACATGCAGAAAACACACTATGGCTGCTTAACGGGAAAGGTGAGGTGGGGTGATACATAAAACAAGGGTATCAAATTAGCTCAGATACCGTTCCATAAACCCAATATGTAATAGACAAGACCTACTCCTTGCTCAGAGAACTGGACTCAACACGCCCTATTCACCGCACAAGAATATATCTGACTAATAATAATCGTAAAACCTATGTATTGATATCTCTCTGTTAGTGTGTCAAGTGGGTGTAAAGCGGCATAAACACAGCAGTGAAAAGCAGCTAAACCCCATTATAAAAATAAATTACTTTGAAACACCCATGAAACAAAGACAGTGAAAGAGAGAGAAATTCTTACACAATGCGTTCAGGGGCTGTGATGCAACCTGGATTGACCATATCTAGACGCACAGCTGGATGAGACATAAGGGTGGACACTCTTGGGGCTGAGAGGTTTGGTGAGGTTGGGTGAGCAAACGCAGACCCTTTAAAGGAATACTGCGTCGTACCCATCGCATGGGTCCCAAATCTCCAGGTTCAAGGGCATCTTCCTACATCAAAAACATGCATGAGAAACCCAGAAGATGGTACACCGTGTGATGGGGAAAGGTTTCTAAAACGCACCTCATTTCTCATCTCCTTGTGCCCGGGTTCGCCATTCCAGCCGCTTTACTAGCAAGCTCCCTACTTGGAGCATCAGCACCTTTAACCTCCTGTTCCATACAGGTTGCAATTTGTCCTGAGGATAAACGGGAAGACGTGGAACCAACGAGAGACTAGCTCTTGGTGTTGGGACAGGCACAGGTCACTCTATTTTCCCATCAGAAAGAAGAATTAACCACAGGCTCAGCCTGCCCCCCGGAACCAGAAGAGGGCCTGAAGCCATTCTGCGATTTTGCGGCCAGCTCCCATAAAAACGAGTTGTAAAATGGAGGTTCAGGGCACTGCAATTCACAAACCTGCAGAGTTATTAATGATAACTCTCGTCCACAAATATATTGAGGGAAGGCAAAGAATAGGATTTGAAATCAAGGCAGAATTGCAGGAAACAGATTTCAGGAGGTAGATACGAATCGCCTTTAAAGCACATGAAAAGCGGCAAAACGTTGACAATGATGCCCTTGGCCAAAAAGGGCGTATGCGTTTTTTCCTGAATATATTCAGGAAAAATCGCATACGCCCTTTTTGGCCAACCAAGCAACCTGGAAAGGCAAATCAGCGCTACAAAGAAGTCTCGCTTCCCATCGGTCAAAAGGGCCATGCTGAAAAAAGTGTCAAAACCAGAAATGCAGGACAGGCCATGGAGAAATGGGAGCCTTGCTACACTGATGGGCGGGATGTAAATTGCCAAGAGCCACTCCGGAGAAGTGTCCGGTGAGTCCTGAAACATCTGAAAAACACAGCTTAGAGAGCATAGGGCACTTCCACTCATGGGGGTATAAATTGGGAAAATTAAAAATCAGCAAGACACAAGCACCCCAAAGTTTAGGGCTGCTCTGTTGACCAGGACCTCCACTTCATTCCACCTTAAATATCCCAGGAAAGAGAAAAATGGATAAAGAAGTTGTGGTCCTTATGTACAATGGAATACCACTCAGCCATGAAATCAATGTCGTAAGGTTAGTAGCAGCATGATGAGTGGATTTAGGTACGACGATTCTAAGTGAAATAAGTCACACAGAAAAGGACACTTCTCATAAGGTATCACTGATAGAGGGAATGTAAAAACCGTTACACTTGAACTGAATTACAAAACAGAACAGAGTCACACATGCAGAAAACACACTATGGCTGCTTAACGGGAAAGGTGAGGTGGGGTGATACATAAAACAAGGGTATCAAATTAGCTCAGATACCGTTCCATAAACCCAATATGTAATAGACAAGACCTACTCCTTGCTCAGAGAACTGGACTCAACACGCCCTATTCACCGCACAAGAATATATCTGACTAATAATAATCGTAAAACCTATGTATTGATATCTCTCTGTTAGTGTGTCAAGTGGGTGTAAAGCGGCATAAACACAGCAGTGAAAAGCAGCTAAACCCCATTATAAAAATAAATTACTTTGAAACACCCATGAAACAAAGACAGTGAAAGAGAGAGAAATTCTTAAACAATGCGTTCAGGGGCTGTGATGCAACCTGGATTGACCATATCTAGACGCACAGCTGGATGAGACATAAGGGTGGACACTCTTGGGGCTGAGAGGTTTGGTGAGGTTGGGTGAGCAAACGCAGACCCTTTAAAGGAATACTGCGTCGTACCCATCGCATGGGTCCCAAATCTCCAGGTTCAAGGGCATCTTCCTACATCGAAAACATGCATGAGAAACCCAGAAGATGGTACACCGTGTGATGGGGAAAGGTTTCTAAAACGCACCTCATTTCTCATCTCCTTGTGCCCGGGTTCGCCATTCCAGCCGCTTTACTAGCAAGCTCCCTACTTGGAGCATCAGCACCTTTAACCTCCTGTTCCATGCAGGTTGCAATTTGTCCTGAGGATAAACGGGAAGACGTGGAACCAACGAGAGACTAGCTCTTGGTGTTGGGACAGGCACAGGTCACTCTATTTTTCCATCAGAAAGAAGAAATAACCACAGGCTCAGCCTGCCCCCCGGAACCAGAACAGGGCCTGAAGCCATTCTGCGATTTTGTGGCCAGCTCCCATAAAAACGAGTTGTAAAATGGAGGTTCAGGGCACTGCAATTCACAAACCTGCAGAGTTATAAATGATAATTCCCGTCCACAAATATATTGAGGGAAGGCAAAGAAGAGGATTTGAAATCAAGGCAGAATTGCAGGAAACAGATTTCAGGAGGTAGATACGAATCGCCTTTAAAGCACATGAAAAGCGGCAAAACGTTGACAATGATGCCCTTGGCCAAAAAGGGCGTATGCGTTTTTTCCTGAATATATTCAGGAAAAAACGCATACGCCCTTTTTGGCCAACCAAGCCACCTGGAAAGGCAAATCAGCGCCTCAAAGAAGTCTCGCTTCCCATCGGTCAAAAGGGCCATGCTGAAAAAAGTGTCAAAACCAGAAATGCAGGACAGGCCATGGAGAAATGGGAGCCTTGCTACACTGATGGGCGGGATGTAAATTGCCAAGAGCCACTCCGGAGAAGTGTCCGGTGAGTCCTGAAACATCTGAAAAACACAGCTTAGAGAGCATAGGGCACTTCCACTCATGGGGGTATAAATTGGGAAAATTAAAAATCAGCAAGACACAAGCACCCCAAAGTTTAGGGCTGCTCTGTTGACCAGGACCTCCACTTCATTCCACCTTAAATATCCCAGGAAAGAGAAAAATGGATAAAGAAGTTGTGGTCCTTATGTACAATGGAATATCACTCAGCCATGAAATCAATGTCGTAAGTTTAGTAGCAGCATGATGAGTGGATTTAGGTACGACGATTCTAAGTGAAATAAGTCACACAGAAAAGGACACTTCTCATAAGGTATCACTGATAGAGGGAATGTAAAAACCGTTACACTTGAACTGAATTACAAAACAGAACAGAGTCACACATGCAGAAAACACACTATGGCTGCTTAACGGGAAAGGTGAGGTGGGGTGATACATAAAACAAGGGTATCAAATTAGCTCAGATACCGTTCCATAAACCCAATATGTAATAGACAAGACCTACTCCTTGCTCAGAGAACTGGACTCAACACGCCCTATTCACCGCACAAGAATATATCTGACTAATAATAATCGTAAAACCTATGTATTGATATCTCTCTGTTAGTGTGTCAAGTGGGTGTAAAGCGGCATAAACACAGCAGTGAAAAGCAGCTAAACCCCATTATAAAAATAAATTACTTTGAAACACCCATGAAACAAAGACAGTGAAAGAGAGAGAAATTCTTACACAATGCGTTCAGGGGCTGTGATGCAACCTGGATTGACCATATCTAGACGCACAGCTGGATGAGACATAAGGGTGGACACTCTTGGGGCTGAGAGGTTTGGTGAGGTTCGGTGAGCAAACGCAGACCCTTTAAAGGAATACTGCGTGGTACCCATCGCATGGGTCCCAAATCTCCAGGTTCAAGGGCATCTTCCTACATCAAAAACATGCATGAGAAACCCAGAAGATGGTACACCGTGTGATGGGGAAAGGTTTCTAAAACGCACCTCATTTCTCAACTCCTTGTGCCCGGGTTCGCCATTCCAGCCGCTTTACTAGCAAGCTCCCTACTTGGAGCATCAGCACCTTTAACCTCCTGTTCCATGCAGGTTGCAATTTGTCCTGAGGATAAACGGGAAGACGTGGAACCAACGAGAGACTAGCTCTTGGTGTTGGGACAGGCACAGGTCACTCTATTTTCCCATCAGAAAGAAGAATTAACCACAGGCTCAGCCTGCCCCCCGGAACCAGAACAGGGCCTGAAGCCATTCTGCGATTTTGCGGCCAGCTCCCATAAAAACGAGTTGTAAAATGGAGGTTCAGGGCACTGCAATTCACAAACCTGCAGAGTTATAAATGATAACTGTCGTCCACAAATATATTGAGGGAAGGCAAAGAAGAGGATTTGAAATCAAGGCAGAATTGCAGGAAACAGATTTCAGGAGGTAGATACGAATCGCCTTTAAAGCACATGAAAAGCGGCAAAACGTTGACAATGATGCCCTTGGCCAAAAAGGGCGTATGCGTTTTTTCCTGAATATATTCAGGAAAAAACGCATACGCCCTTTTTGGCCAACCAAGCAACCTGGAAAGGCAAATCATCGCTACAAAGAAGTCTCGCTTCCCATCGGTCAAAAGGGCCATGCTGAAAAAAGTGTCAAAACCAGAAATGCAGGACAGGCCATGGAGAAATGGGAGCCTTGCTACACTGATGGGCGGGATGTAAATTGCCAAGAGCCACTCCGGAGAAGTGTCCGGTGAGTCCTGAAACATCAGAAAAACACAGCTTAGAGAGCATAGGGCACTTCCACTCATGGGGGTATAAATTGGGAAAATTAAAAATCAGCAAGACACAAGCACCCCAAAGTTTAGGGCTGCTCTGTTGACAAGGACCTCCACTTCATTCCACCTTAAATATCCAAGGAAAGAGAAAAATGGATAAAGAAGTTGTGGTCCTTATGTACAATGGAATATCACTCAGCCATGAAATCAATGTCGTAAGGTTAGTAGCAGCATGATGAGTGGATTTAGGTACGACGATTCTAAGTGAAATAAGTCACACAGAAAAGGACACTTCTCATAAGGTATCACTGATAGAGGGAATGTAAAAACCGTTACACTTGAACTGAATTACAAAACAGAACAGAGTCACACATGCAGAAAACACACTATGGCTGCTTAACGGGAAAGGTGAGGTGGGGTGATACATAAAACAAGGGTATCAAATTAGCTCAGATACCGTTCCATAAACCCAATATGTAATAGACAAGACCTACTCCTTGCTCAGAGAACTGGACTCAACACGCCCTATTCACCGCACAAGAATATATCTGACTAATAATAATCGTAAAACCTATGTATTGATATCTGTTAGTGTGTCAAGTGGGTGTAAAGCGGCATAAACACAGCAGTGAAAAGCAGCTAAACCCCATTATAAAAATAAATTACTTTGAAACACCCATGAAACAAAGACAGTGAAAGAGAGAGAAATTCTTACACAATGCGTTCAGGGGCTGTGATGCAACCTGGATTGACCATATCTAGACGCACAGCTGGATGAGACATAAGGGTGGACACTCTTGGGGCTGAGAGGTTTGGTGAGGTTGGGTGAGCAAACGCAGACCCTTTAAAGGAATACTGCGTGGTACCCATCGCATGGGTCCCAAATCTCCAGGTTCAAGGGCATCTTCCTACATCAAAAACATGCATGAGAAACCCAGAAGATGGTACACCGTGTGATGGGGAAAGGTTTCTAAAACGCACCGCATTTCTCATCTCCTTGTGCCCGGGTTCGCCATTCCAGCCGCTTTACTAGCAAGCTCCCTACTTGGAGCATCAGCACCTTTAACCTCCTGTTCCATACAGGTTGCAATTTGTCCTGAGGATAAACGGGAAGACGTGGAACCAACGAGAGACTAGCTCTTGGTGTTGGGACAGGCACAGGTCACTCTATTTTCCCATCAGAAAGAAGAATTAACCACAGGCTCAGCCTGCCCCCCGGAACCAGAACAGGGCCTGAAGCCATTCTGCGATTTTGCGGCCAGCTCCCATAAAAACGAGTTGTAAAATGGAGGTTCAGGGCACTGCAATTCACAAACCTGCAGAGTTATAAATGATAACTCCCGTCCACAAATATATTGAGGGAAGGCAAAGAAGAGGATTTGAAATCAAGGCAGAATTGCAGGAAACAGATTTCAGGAGGTAGATACGAATCGCCTTTAAAGCACATGAAAAGCGGCAAAACGTTGACAATGATGCCCTTGGCCAAAAAGGGCGTATGCGTTTTTTCCTGAATATATTCAGGAAAAAACGCATACGCCCTTTTTGGCCAACCAAGCAACCTGGAAAGGCAAATCAGCACTACAAAGAAATCTCGCTTCCCATCAGTCAAAAGGGCCATGCTGAAAAAAGTGTCAAAACCAGAAATGCAGGACAGGCCATGGAGAAATGGGAGCCTTGCTACACTGATGGGCGGGATGTAAATTGCCAAGAGCCACTCCGGAGAAGTGTCCGGTGAGTCCTGAAACATCTGAAAAACACAGCTTAGAGAGCATAGGGCACTTCCACTCATGGGGGTATAAATTGGGAAAATTAAAAATCAGCAAGACACAAGCACCCCAAAGTTTAGGGCTGCTCTGTTGACCAGGACCTCCACTTCATTCCACCTTAAATATCCCAGGAAAGAGAAAAATGGATAAAGAAGTTGTGGTCCTTATGTACAATGGAATACCACTCAGCCATGAAATCAATGTCGTAAGGTTAGTAGCAGCATGATGAGTGGATTTAGGTACGACGATTCTAAGTGAAATAAGTCACACAGAAAAGGACACTTCTCCTAAGGTATCACTGATAGAGGGAATGTAAAAACCGTTACACTTGAACTGAATTACAAAACAGAACAGAGTCACACATGCAGAAAACACACTATGGCTGCTTAACGGGAAACGTGAGGTGGGGTGATACATAAAACAAGGGTATCAAATTAGCTCAGATACCGTTCCATAAACCCAATATGTAATAGACAAGACCTACTCCTTGCTCAGAGAACTGGACTCAACACGCCCTATTCACCGCACAAGAATATATCTGACTAATAATAATCGTAAAACCTATGTATTGATATCTCTCTGTTAGTGTGTCAAGTGGGTGTAAAGCGGCATAAGCACAGCAGTGAAAAGCAGCTAAACCCCATTATAAAAATAAATTACTTTGAAACACCCATGAAACAAAGACAGTGAAAGAGAGAGAAATTCTTACACAATGCGTTCAGGGGCTGTGATGCAACCTGGATTGACCATATCTAGACGCACAGCTGGATGAGACATAAGGGTGGACACTCTTGGGGCTGAGAGGTTTGGTGAGGTTGGGTGAGCAAACGCAGACCCTTTAAAGGAATACTGCGTGGTACCCATCGCATGGGTCCCAAATCTCCAGGTTCAAGGGCATCTTCCTACATCAAAAACATGCATGAGAAACCCAGAAGATGGTACACCGTGTGATGGGGAAAGGTTTCTAAAACGCACCTCATTTCTCATCTCCTTGTGCCCGGGTTCGCCATTCCAGCCGCTTTACTAGCAAGCTCCCTACTTGGAGCATCAGCACCTTTAACCTCCTGTTCCATACAGGTTGCAATTTGTCCTGAGGATAAACGGGAAGACGTGGAACCAACGAGAGACTAGCTCTTGGTGTTGAGACAGGCACAGGTCACTCTATTTTCCCATCAGAAAGAAGAATTAACCACAGGCTCAGCCTGCCCCCCGGAACCAGAACAGGGCCTGAAGCCATTCTGCGATTTTGCGGCCAGCTCCCATAAAAACGAGTTGTAAAATGGAGGTTCAGGGCACTGCAATTCACAAACCTGCAGAGTTATAAATTATAACTGTCGTCCACAAATATATTGAGGGAAGGCAAAGAAGAGGATTTGAAATCAAGGCAGAATTGCAGGAAACAGATTTCAGGAGGTAGATACGAATCGCTTTTAAAGCACATGAAAAGCAGCAAAACGTTGACAATGATGCCCTTGGCCAAAAAGGGCGTATGCGTTTTTTCCTGAATATATTCAGGAAAAAACGCATACGCCCTTTTTGGCCAACCAAGCAACCTGGAAAGGCAAATCAGCACTACAAAGAAATCTCGCTTCCCATCAGTCAAAAGGGCCATGCTGAAAAAAGTGTCAAAACCAGAAATGCAGGACAGGCCATGGAGAAATGGGAGCCTTGCTACACTGATGGGCGGGATGTAAATTGCCAAGAGCCACTCCGGAGAAGTGTCCGGTGAGTCCTGAAACATCTGAAAAACACAGCTTAGAGAGCATAGGGCACTTCCACTCATGGGGGTATAAATTGGGAAAATTAAAAATCAGCAAGACACAAGCACCCCAAAGTTTAGGGCTGCTCTGTTGACCAGGACCTCCACTTCATTCCACCTTAAATATCCCAGGAAAGAGAAAAATGGATAAAGAAGTTGTGGTCCTTATGTACAATGGAATACCACTCAGCCATGAAATCAATGTCGTAAGGTTAGTAGCAGCATGATGAGTGGATTTAGGTACGACGATTCTAAGTGAAATAAGTCACACAGAAAAGGACACTTCTCCTAAGGTATCACTGATAGAGGGAATGTAAAAACCGTTACACTTGAACTGAATTACAAAACAGAACAGAGTCACACATGCAGAAAACACACTATGGCTGCTTAACGGGAAACGTGAGGTGGGGTGATACATAAAACAAGGGTATCAAATTAGCTCAGATACCGTTCCATAAACCCAATATGTAATAGACAAGACCTACTCCTTGCTCAGAGAACTGGACTCAACACGCCCTATTCACCGCACAAGAATATATCTGACTAATAATAATCGTAAAACCTATGTATTGATATCTCTCTGTTAGTGTGTCAAGTGGGTGTAAAGCGGCATAAGCACAGCAGTGAAAAGCAGCTAAACCCCATTATAAAAATAAATTACTTTGAAACACCCATGAAACAAAGACAGTGAAAGAGAGAGAAATTCTTACACAATGCGTTCAGGGGCTGTGATGCAACCTGGATTGACCATATCTAGACGCACAGCTGGATGAGACATAAGGGTGGACACTCTTGGGGCTGAGAGGTTTGGTGAGGTTGGGTGAGCAAACGCAGACCCTTTAAAGGAATACTGCGTGGTACCCATCGCATGGGTCCCAAATCTCCAGGTTCAAGGGCATCTTCCTACATCAAAAACATGCATGAGAAACCCAGAAGATGGTACACCGTGTGATGGGGAAAGGTTTCTAAAACGCACCTCATTTCTCATCTCCTTGTGCCCGGGTTCGCCATTCCAGCCGCTTTACTAGCAAGCTCCCTACTTGGAGCATCAGCACCTTTAACCTCCTGTTCCATACAGGTTGCAATTTGTCCTGAGGATAAACGGGAAGACGTGGAACCAACGAGAGACTAGCTCTTGGTGTTGAGACAGGCACAGGTCACTCTATTTTCCCATCAGAAAGAAGAATTAACCACAGGCTCAGCCTGCCCCCCGGAACCAGAACAGGGCCTGAAGCCATTCTGCGATTTTGCGGCCAGCTCCCATAAAAACGAGTTGTAAAATGGAGGTTCAGGGCACTGCAATTCACAAACCTGCAGAGTTATAAATTATAACTGTCGTCCACAAATATATTGAGGGAAGGCAAAGAAGAGGATTTGAAATCAAGGCAGAATTGCAGGAAACAGATTTCAGGAGGTAGATACGAATCGCTTTTAAAGCACATGAAAAGCAGCAAAACGTTGACAATGATGCCCTTGGCCAAAAAGGGCGTATGCGTTTTTTCCTGAATATATTCAGGAAAAAACGCATACGCCCTTTTTGGCCAACCAAGCAACCTGGAAAGGCAAATCAGCACTACAAAGAAATCTCGCTTCCCATCAGTCAAAAGGGCCATGCTGAAAAAAGTGTCAAAACCAGAAATGCAGGACAGGCCATGGAGAAATGGGAGCCTTGCTACACTGATGGGCGGGATGTAAATTGCCAAGAGCCACTCCGGAGAAGTGTCCGGTGAGTCCTGAAACATCTGAAAAACACAGCTTAGAGAGCATAGGGCACTTCCACTCATGGGGGTATAAATTGGGAAAATTAAAAATCAGCAAGACACAAGCACCCCAAAGTTTAGGGCTGCTCTGTTGACCAGGACCTCCACTTCATTCCACCTTAAATATCCCAGGAAAGAGAAAAATGGATAAAGAAGTTGTGGTCCTTATGTACAATGGAATACCACTCAGCCATGAAATCAATGTCGTAAGGTTAGTAGCAGCATGATGAGTGGATTTAGGTACGACGATTCTAAGTGAAATAAGTCACACAGAAAAGGACACTTCTCATAAGGTATCACTGATAGAGGGAATGTAAAAACCGTTACACTTGAACTGAATTACAAAACAGAACAGAGTCACACATGCAGAAAACACACTATGGCTGCTTAACGGGAAAGGTGAGGTGGGGTGATACATAAAACAAGGGTATCAAATTAGCTCAGATACCGTTCCATAAACCCAGTATGTAATAGACAAGACCTACTCCTTGCTCAGAGAACTGGACTCAACACGCCCTATTCACCGCACAAGAATATATCTGACTAATAATAATCGTAAAACCTATGTATTGATATCTCTCTGTTAGTGTGTCAAGTGGGTGTAAAGCGGCATAAACACAGCAGTGAAAAGCAGCTAAACCCCATTATAAAAATAAATTACTTTGAAACACCCATGAAACAAAGACAGTGAAAGAGAGAGAAATTCTTACACAATGCGTTCAGGGGCTGTGATGCAACCTGGATTGACCATATCTAGACGCACAGCTGGATGAGACATAAGGGTGGACACTCTTGGGGCTGAGAGGTTTGGTGAGGTTGGGTGAGCAAATGCAGACCCTTTAAAGGAATACTGCGTGGTACCCATCGCATGGGTCCCAAATCTCCAGGTTCAAGGGCATCTTCCTACATCAAAAACATGCATGAGAAACCCAGAAGATGGTACACCGTGTGATGGGGAAAGGTTTCTAAAACGCACCTCATTTCTCATCTCCTTGTACCCGGGTTCGCCATTCCAGCCGCTTTACTAGCAAGCTCCCTACTTGGAGCATCAGCACCTTTAACCTCCTGTTCCATACAGGTTGCAATTTGTCCTGAGGATAAACGGGAAGACGTGGAACCAACGAGAGACTAGCTCTTGGTGTTGAGACAGGCACAGGTCACTCTATTTTCCCATCAGAAAGAAGAATTAACCACAGGCTCAGCCTGCCCCCCGGAACCAGAACAGGGCCTGAAGCCATTCTGCGATTTTGCGGCCAGCTCCCATAAAAACGAGTTGTAAAATGGAGGTTCAGGGCACTGCAATTCACAAACCTGCAGAGTTATAAATGATAACTGTCGTCCACAAATATATTGAGGGAAGGCAAAGAAGAGGATTTGAAATCAAGGCAGAATTGCAGGAAACAGATTTCAGGAGGTAGATACGAATCGCCTTTAAAGCACATGAAAAGCGGCAAAACGTTGACAATGATGCCCTTGGCCAAAAAGGGCGTATGCGTTTTTTCCTGAATATATTCAGGAAAAAACGCATACGCCCTTTTTGGCCAACCAAGCCACCTGGAAAGGCAAATCAGCGCTACAAAGAAGTCTCGCTTCCCATCGGTCAAAAGGGCCATGCTGAAAAAAGTGTCAAAACCAGAAATGCAGGACAGGCCATGGAGAAATGGGAGCCTTGCTACACTGATGGGCGGGATGTAAATTGCCAAGAGTCACTCCGGAGAAGTGTCCGGTGAGTCCTGAAACATCTGAAAAACACAGCTTAGAGAGCATAGGGCACTTCCACTCATGGGGGTATAAATTGGGAAAATTAAAAATCAGCAAGACACAAGCACCCCAAAGTTTAGGGCTGCTCTGTTGACCAGGACCTCCACTTCATTCCACCTTAAATATCCCAGGAAAGAGAAAAATGGATAAAGAAGTTGTGGTCCTTATGTACAATGGAATATCACTCAGCCATGAAATCAATGTCGTAAGGTTAGTAGCAGCATGATGAGTGGATTTAGGTACGACGATTCTAAGTGAAATAAGTCACACAGAAAAGGACACTTCTCCTAAGGTATCACTGATAGAGGGAATGTAAAAACCGTTACACTTGAACTGAATTACAAAACAGAACAGAGTCACACATGCAGAAAACACACTATGGCTGCTTAACGGGAAAGGTGAGGTGGGGTGATACATAAAACAAGGGTATCAAATTAGCTCAGATACCGTTCCATAAACCCAATATGTAATAGACAAGACCTACTCCTTGCTCAGAGAACTGGACTCAACACGCCCTATTCACCGCACAAGAATATATCTGACTAATAATAATCGTAAAACCTATGTATTGATATCTCTCTGTTAGTGTGTCAAGTGGGTGTAAAGCGGCATAAACACAGCAGTGAAAAGCAGCTAAACCCCATTATAAAAATAAATTACTTTGAAACACCCATGAAACAAAGACAGTGAAAGAGAGAGAAATTCTTACACAATGCGTTCAGGGGCTGTGATGCAACCTGGATTGACCATATCTAGACGCACAGCTGGATGAGACATAAGGGTGGACACTCTTGGGGCTGAGAGGTTTGGTGAGGTTGGGTGAGCAAACGCAGACCCTTTAAAGGAATACTGCGTCGTACCCATCGCATGGGTCCCAAATCTCCAGGTTCAAGGGCATCTTCCTACATCAAAAACATGCATGAGAAACCCAGAAGATGGTACACCGTGTGATGGGGAAAGGTTTCTAAAACGCACCTCATTTCTCATCTCCTTGTGCCCGGGTTCGCCATTCCAGCCGCTTTACTAGCAAGCTCCCTACTTGGAGCATCAGCACCTTTAACCTCCTGTTCCATACAGGTTGCAATTTGTCCTGAGGATAAACGGGAAGACGTGGAACCAACGAGAGACTAGCTCTTGGTGTTGGGACAGGCACAGGTCACTCTATTTTCCCATCAGAAAGAAGAATTAACCACAGGCTCAGCCTGCCCCCCGGAACCAGAACAGGGCCTGAAGCCATTCTGTGATTTTGCGGCCAGCTCCCATAAAAACGAGTTGTAAAATGGAGGTTCAGGGCACTGCAATTCACAAACCTGCAGAGTTATTAATGATAACTCTCGTCCACAAATATATTGAGGGAAGGCAAAGAATAGGATTTGAAATCAAGGCAGAATTGCAGGAAACAGATTTCAGGAGGTAGATACGAATCGCCTTTAAAGCACATGAAAAGCGGCAAAACGTTGACAATGATGCCCTTGGCCAAAAAGGGCGTATGCGTTTTTTCCTGAATATATTCAGGAAAAATCGCATACGCCCTTTTTGGCCAACCAAGCAACCTGGAAAGGCAAATCAGCGCTACAAAGAAGTCTCGCTTCCCATCGGTCAAAAGGGCCATGCTGAAAAAAGTGTCAAAACCAGAAATGCAGGACAGGCCATGGAGAAATGGGAGCCTTGCTACACTGATGGGTGGGATGTAAATTGCCAAGAGCCACTCCGGAGAAGTGTCCGGTGAGTCCTGAAACATCTGAAAAACACAGCTTAGAGAGCATAGGGCACTTCCACTCATGTGGGTATAAATTGGGAAAATTAAAAATCAGCAAGACACAAGCACCCCAAAGTTTAGGGCTGCTCTGTTGACCAGGACCTCCACTTCATTCCACCTTAAATATCCCAGGAAAGAGAAAAATGGATAAAGAAGTTGTGGTCCTTATGTACAATGGAATACCACTCAGCCATGAAATCAATGTCGTAAGGTTAGTAGCAGCATGATGAGTGGATTTAGGTACGACGATTCTAAGTGAAATAAGTCACACAGAAAAGGACACTTCTCATAAGGTATCACTGATAGAGGGAATGTAAAAACCGTTACACTTGAACTGAATTACAAAACAGAACAGAGTCACACATGCAGAAAACACACTATGGCTGCTTAACGGGAAAGGTGAGGTGGGGTGATACATAAAACAAGGGTATCAAATTAGCTCAGATACCGTTCCATAAACCCAATATGTAATAGACAAGACCTACTCCTTGCTCAGAGAACTGGACTCAACACGCCCTATTCACCGCACAAGAATATATCTGACTAATAATAATCGTAAAACCTATGTATTGATATCTCTCTGTTAGTGTGTCAAGTGGGTGTAAAGCGGCATAAACACAGCAGTGAAAAGCAGCTAAACCCCATTATAAAAATAAATTACTTTGAAACACCCATGAAACAAAGACAGTGAAAGAGAGAGAAATTCTTACACAATGCGTTCAGGGGCTGTGATGCAACCTGGATTGACCATATCTAGACGCACAGCTGGATGAGACATAAGGGTGGACACTCTTGGGGCTGAGAGGTTTGGTGAGGTTGGGTGAGCAAACGCAGACCCTTTAAAGGAATACTGCGTGGTACCCATCGCATGGGTCCCAAATCTCCAGGTTCAAGGGCATCTTCCTACATCGAAAACATGCATGAGAAACCCAGAAGATGGTACACCGTGTGATGGGGAAAGGTTTCTAAAACGCACCTCATTTCTCATCTCCTTGTGCCCGGGTTCACCATTCCAGCCGCTTTACTAGCAAGCTCCCTACTTGGAGCATCAGCACCTTTAACCTCCTGTTCCATGCAGGTTGCAATTTGTCCTGAGGATAAACGGGAAGACGTGGAACCAACGAGAGACTAGCTCTTGGTGTTGGGACAGGCACAGGTCACTCTATTTTCCCATCAGAAAGAAGAATTAACCACAGGCTCAGCCTGCCCCCCGGAACCAGAACAGGGCCTGAAGCCATTCTGCCATTTTGCGGCCAGCTCCCATAAAAACGAGTTGTAAAATGGAGGTTCAGGGCACTGCAATTCACAAACCTGCAGAGTTATTAATGATAACTCTCGTCCACAAATATATTGAGGGAAGGCAAAGAAGAGGATTTGAAATCAAGGCAGAATTGCAGGAAACAGATTTCAGGAGGTAGATACGAATCGCCTTTAAAGCACATGAAAAGCGGCAAAACGTTGACAATGATGCCCTTGGCCAAAAAGGGCGTATGCGTTTTTTCCTGAATATATTCAGGAAAAATCGCATACGCCCTTTTTGGCCAACCAAGCAACCTGGAAAGGCAAATCAGCGCTACAAAGAAGTCTCGCTTCCCATCGGTCAAAAGGGCCATGCTGAAAAAAGTGTCAAAACCAGAAATGCAGGACAGGCCATGGAGAAATGGGAGCCTTGCTACACTGATGGGCGGGATGTAAATTGCCAAGAGTCACTCCGGAGAAGTGTCCGGTGAGTCCTGAAACATCTGAAAAACACAGCTTAGAGAGCATAGGGCACTTCCACTCATGGGGGTATAAATTGGGAAAATTAAAAATCAGCAAGACACAAGCACCCCAAAGTTTAGGGCTGCTCTGTTGACCAGGACCTCCACTTCATTCCACCTTAAATATCCCAGGAAAGAGAAAAATGGATAAAGAAGTTGTGGTCCTTATGTACAATGGAATACCACTCAGCCATGAAATCAATGTCGTAAGGTTAGTAGCAGCATGATGAGTGGATTTAGGTACGACGATTCTAAGTGAAATAAGTCACACAGAAAAGGACACTTCTCCTAAGGTATCACTGATAGAGGGAATGTAAAAACCGTTACACTTGAACTGAATTACAAAACAGAACAGAGTCACACATGCAGAAAACACACTATGGCTGCTTAACGGGAAAGGTGAGGTGGGGTGATACATAAAACAAGGGTATCAAATTAGCTCAGATACCGTTCCATAAACCCAATATGTAATAGACAAGACCTACTCCTTGCTCAGAGAACTGGACTCAACACGCCCTATTCACCGCACAAGAATATATCTGACTAATAATAATCGTAAAACCTATGTATTGATATCTCTCTGTTAGTGTGTCAAGTGGGTGTAAAGCGGCATAAACACAGCAGTGAAAAGCAGCTAAACCCCATTATAAAAATAAATTACTTTGAAACACCCATGAAACAAAGACAGTGAAAGAGAGAGAAATTCTTACACAATGCGTTCAGGGGCTGTGATGCAACCTGGATTGACCATATCTAGACGCACAGCTGGATGAGACATAAGGGTGGACACTCTTGGGGCTGAGAGGTTTGGTGAGGTTGGGTGAGCAAACGCAGACCCTTTAAAGGAATACTGCGTGGTACCCATTGCATGGGTCCCAAATCTCCAGGTTCAAGGGCATCTTCCTACATCGAAAACATGCATGAGAAACCCAGAAGATGGTACACCGTGTGATGGGGAAAGGTTTCTAAAACGCACCTCATTTCTCATCTCCTTGTGCCCGGGTTCGCCATTCCAGCCGCTTTACTAGCAAGCTCCCTACTTGGAGCATCAGCACCTTTAACCTCCTGTTCCATACAGGTTGCAATTTGTCCTGAGGATAAACGGGAAGACGTGGAACCAACGAGAGACTAGCTCTTGGTGTTGGGACAGGCACAGGTCACTCTATTTTCCCATCAGAAAGAAGAATTAACCACAGGCTCAGCCTGCCCCCCGGAACCAGAACAGGGCCTGAAGCCATTCTGCGATTTTGCGGCCAGCTCCCATAAAAACGAGTTGTAAAATGGAGGTTCAGGGCACTGCAATTCACAAACCTGCAGAGTTATTAATGATAACTCTCGTCCACAAATATATTGAGGGAAGGCAAAGAATAGGATTTGAAATCAAGGCAGAATTGCAGGAAACAGATTTCAGGAGGTAGATACGAATCGCCTTTAAAGCACATGAAAAGCGGCAAAACGTTGACAATGATGCCCTTGGCCAAAAAGGGCGTATGCGTTTTTTCCTGAATATATTCAGGAAAAATCGCATACGCCCTTTTTGGCCAACCAAGCAACCTGGAAAGGCAAATCAGCGCTACAAAGAAGTCTCGCTTCCCATCGGTCAAAAGGGCCATGCTGAAAAAAGTGTCAAAACCAGAAATGCAGGACAGGCCATGGAGAAATGGGAGCCTTGCTACACTGATGGGCGGGATGTAAATTGCCAAGAGCCACTCCGGAGAAGTGTCCGGTGAGTCCTGAAACATCTGAAAAACACAGCTTAGAGAGCATAGGGCACTTCCACTCATGGGGGTATAAATTGGGAAAATTAAAAATCAGCAAGACACAAGCACCCCAAAGTTTAGGGCTGCTCTGTTGACCAGGACCTCCACTTCATTCCACCTTAAATATCCCAGGAAAGAGAAAAATGGATAAAGAAGTTGTGGTCCTTATGTACAATGGAATACCACTCAGCCATGAAATCAATGTCGTAAGGTTAGTAGCAGCATGATGAGTGGATTTAGGTACGACGATTCTAAGTGAAATAAGTCACACAGAAAAGGACACTTCTCATAAGGTATCACTGATAGAGGGAATGTAAAAACCGTTACACTTGAACTGAATTACAAAACAGAACAGAGTCACACATGCAGAAAACACACTATGGCTGCTTAACGGGAAAGGTGAGGTGGGGTGATACATAAAACAAGGGTATCAAATTAGCTCAGATACCGTTCCATAAACCCAATATGTAATAGACAAGACCTACTCCTTGCTCAGAGAACTGGACTCAACACGCCCTATTCACCGCACAAGAATATATCTGACTAATAATAATCGTAAAACCTATGTATTGATATCTCTCTGTTAGTGTGTCAAGTGGGTGTAAAGCGGCATAAACACAGCAGTGAAAAGCAGCTAAACCCCATTATAAAAATAAATTACTTTGAAACACCCATGAAACAAAGACAGTGAAAGAGAGAGAAATTCTTACACAATGCGTTCAGGGGCTGTGATGCAACCTGGATTGACCATATCTAGACGCACAGCTGGATGAGACATAAGGGTGGACACTCTTGGGGCTGAGAGGTTTGGTGAGGTTGGGTGAGCAAACGCAGACCCTTTAAAGGAATACTGCGTGGTACCCATCGCATGGGTCCCAAATCTCCAGGTTCAAGGGCATCTTCCTACATCGAAAACATGCATGAGAAACCCAGAAGATGGTACACCGTGTGATGGGGAAAGGTTTCTAAAACGCACCTCATTTCTCATCTCCTTGTGCCCGGGTTCGCCATTCCAGCCGCTTTACTAGCAAGCTCCCTACTTGGAGCATCAGCACCTTTAACCTCCTGTTCCATGCAGGTTGCAATTTGTCCTGAGGATAAACGGGAAGACGTGGAACCAACGAGAGACTAGCTCTTGGTGTTGGGACAGGCACAGGTCACTCTATTTTTCCATCAGAAAGAAGTAATAACCACAGGCTCAGCCTGCCCCCCGGAACCAGAACAGGGCCTGAAGCCATTCTGCGATTTTGTGGCCAGCTCCCATAAAAACGAGTTGTAAAATGGAGGTTCAGGGCACTGCAATTCACAAACCTGCAGAGTTATAAATGATAATTCCCGTCCACAAATATATTGAGGGAAGGCAAAGAAGAGGATTTGAAATCAAGGCAGAATTGCAGGAAACAGATTTCAGGAGGTAGATACGAATCGCCTTTAAAGCACATGAAAAGCGGCAAAACGTTGACAATGATGCCCTTGGCCAAAAAGGGCGTATGCGTTTTTTCCTGAATATATTCAGGAAAAAACGCATACGCCCTTTTTGGCCAACCAAGCCACCTGGAAAGGCAAATCAGCGCTACAAAGAAGTCTCGCTTCCCATCGGTCAAAAGGGCCATGCTGAAAAAAGTGTCAAAACCAGAAATGCAGGACAGGCCATGGAGAAATGGGAGCCTTGCTACACTGATGGGCGGGATGTAAATTGCCAAGAGCCACTCCGGAGAAGTGTCCGGTGAGTCCTGAAACATCTGAAAAACACAGCTTAGAGAGCATAGGGCACTTCCACTCATGGGGGTATAAATTGGGAAAATTAAAAATCAGCAAGACACAAGCACCCCAAAGTTTAGGGCTGCTCTGTTGACCAGGACCTCCACTTCATTCCACCTTAAATATCCCAGGAAAGAGAAAAATGGATAAAGAAGTTGTGGTCCTTATGTACAATGGAATACCACTCAGCCATGAAATCAATGTCGTAAGGTTAGTAGCAGCATGATGAGTGGATTTAGGTACGACGATTCTAAGTGAAATAAGTCACACAGAAAAGGACACTTCTCATAAGGTATCACTGATAGAGGGAATGTAAAAACCGTTACACTTGAACTGAATTACAAAACAGAACAGAGTCACACATGCAGAAAACACACTATGGCTGCTTAACGGGAAAGGTGAGGTGGGGTGATACATAAAACAAGGGTATCAAATTAGCTCAGATACCGTTCCATAAACCCAATATGTAATAGACAAGACCTACTCCTTGCTCAGAGAACTGGACTCAACACGCCCTATTCACCGCACAAGAATATATCTGACTAATAATAATCGTAAAACCTATGTATTGATATCTCTCTGTTAGTGTGTCAAGTGGGTGTAAAGCGGCATAAACACAGCAGTGAAAAGCAGCTAAACCCCATTATAAAAATAAATTACTTTGAAACACCCATGAAACAAAGACAGTGAAAGAGAGAGAAATTCTTACACAATGCGTTCAGGGGCTGTGATGCAACCTGGATTGACCATATCTAGACGCACAGCTGGATGAGACATAAGGGTGGACACTCTTGGGGCTGAGAGGTTTGGTGAGGTTGGGTGAGCAAACGCAGACCCTTTAAAGGAATACTGCGTCGTACCCATCGCATGGGTCCCAAATCTCCAGGTTCAAGGGCATCTTCCTACATCAAAAACATGCATGAGAAACCCAGAAGATGGTACACCGTGTGATGGGGAAAGGTTTCTAAAACGCACCTCATTTCTCATCTCCTTGTGCCCGGGTTCGCCATTCCAGCCGCTTTACTAGCAAGCTCCCTACTTGGAGCATCAGCACCTTTAACCTCCTGTTCCATACAGGTTGCAATTTGTCCTGAGGATAAACGGGAAGACGTGGAACCAACGAGAGACTAGCTCTTGGTGTTGGGACAGGCACAGGTCACTCTATTTTCCCATCAGAAACAAGAATTAACCACAGGCTCAGCCTGCCCCCCGGAACCAGAACAGGGCCTGAAGCCATTCTGCGATTTTGCGGCCAGCTCCCATAAAAACGAGTTGTAAAATGGAGGTTCAGGGCACTGCAATTCACAAACCTGCAGAGTTATTAATGATAACTCTCGTCCACAAATATATTGAGGGAAGGCAAAGAATAGGATTTGAAATCAAGGCAGAATTGCAGGAAACAGATTTCAGGAGGTAGATACAAATCGCCTTTAAAGCACATGAAAAGCGGCAAAACGTTGACAATGATGCCCTTGGCCAAAAAGGGCGTATGCGTTTTTTCCTGAATATATTCAGGAAAAATCGCATACGCCCTTTTTGGCCAACCAAGCAACCTGGAAAGGCAAATCAGCGCTACAAAGAAGTCTCGCTTCCCATCGGTCAAAAGGGCCATGCTGAAAAAAGTGTCAAAACCAGAAATGCAGGACAGGCCATGGAGAAATGGGAGCCTTGCTACACTGATGGGCGGGATGTAAATTGCCAAGAGCCACTCCGGAGAAGTGTCCGGTGAGTCCTGAAACATCTGAAAAACACAGCTTAGAGAGCATAGGGCACTTCCACTCATGGGGGTATAAATTGGGAAAATTAAAAATCAGCAAGACACAAGCACCCCAAAGTTTAGGGCTGCTCTGTTGACCAGGACCTCCACTTCATTCCACCTTAAATATCCCAGGAAAGAGAAAAATGGATAAAGAAGTTGTGGTCCTTATGTACAATGGAATACCACTCAGCCATGAAATCAATGTCGTAAGGTTAGTAGCAGCATGATGAGTGGATTTAGGTACGACGATTCTAAGTGAAATAAGTCACACAGAAAAGGACACTTCTCATAAGGTATCACTGATAGAGGGAATGTAAAAACCGTTACACTTGAACTGAATTACAAAACAGAACAGAGTCACACATGCAGAAAACACACTATGGCTGCTTAACGGGAAAGGTGAGGTGGGGTGATACATAAAACAAGGGTATCAAATTAGCTCAGATACCGTTCCATAAACCCAATATGTAATAGACAAGACCTACTCCTTGCTCAGAGAACTGGACTCAACACGCCCTATTCACCGCACAAGAATATATCTGACTAATAATAATCGTAAAACCTATGTATTGATATCTCTCTGTTAGTGTGTCAAGTGGGTGTAAAGCGGCATAAACACAGCAGTGAAAAGCAGCTAAACCCCATTATAAAAATAAATTACTTTGAAACACCCATGAAACAAAGACAGTGAAAGAGAGAGAAATTCTTACACAATGCGTTCAGGGGCTGTGATGCAACCTGGATTGACCATATCTAGACGCACAGCTGGATGAGACATAAGGGTGGACACTCTTGGGGCTGAGAGGTTTGGTGAGGTTGGGTGAGCAAACGCAGACCCTTTAAAGGAATACTGCGTCGTACCCATCGCATGGGTCCCAAATCTCCAGGTTCAAGGGCATCTTCCTACATCAAAAACATGCATGAGAAACCCAGAAGATGGTACACCGTGTGATGGGGAAAGGTTTCTAAAACGCACCTCATTTCTCATCTCCTTGTGCCCGGGTTCGCCATTCCAGCCGCTTTACTAGCAAGCTCCCTACTTGGAGCATCAGCACCTTTAACCTCCTGTTCCATACAGGTTGCAATTTGTCCTGAGGATAAACGGGAAGACGTGGAACCAACGAGAGACTAGCTCTTGGTGTTGGGACAGGCACAGGTCACTCTATTTTCCCATCAGAAAGAAGAATTAACCACAGGCTCAGCCTGCCCCCCGGAACCAGAACAGGGCCTGAAGCCATTCTGCGATTTTGCGGCCAGCTCCCATAAAAACGAGTTGTAAAATGGAGGTTCAGGGCACTGCAATTCACAAACCTGCAGAGTTATTAATGATAACTCTCGTCCACAAATATATTGAGGGAAGGCAAAGAATAGGATTTGAAATCAAGGCAGAATTGCAGGAAACAGATTTCAGGAGGTAGATACGAATCGCCTTTAAAGCACATGAAAAGCGGCAAAACGTTGACAATGATGCCCTTGGCCAAAAAGGGCGTATGCGTTTTTTCCTGAATATATTCAGGAAAAATCGCATACGCCCTTTTTGGCCAACCAAGCAACCTCGAAAGGCAAATCAGCGCTACAAAGAAGTCTCGCTTCCCATCGGTCAAAAGGGCCATGCTGAAAAAAGTGTCAAAACCAGAAATGCAGGACAGGCCATGGAGAAATGGGAGCCTTGCTACACTGATGGGCGGGATGTAATTTGCCAAGAGCCACTCCGGAGAACTGTCCGGTGAGTCCTGAAACATCTGAAAAACACAGCTTAGAGAGCATAGGGCACTTCCACTCATGGGGGTATAAATTGGGAAAATTAAAAATCAGCAAGACACAAGCACCCCAAAGTTTAGGGCTGCTCTGTTGACCAGGACCTCCACTTCATTCCACCTTAAATATCCCAGGAAAGAGAAAAATGGATAAAGAAGTTGTGGTCCTTATGTACAATGGAATACCACTCAGCCATGAAATCAATGTCGTAAGGTTAGTAGCAGCATGATGAGTGGATTTAGGTACGACGATTCTAAGTGAAATAAGTCACACAGAAAAGGACACTTCTCATAAGGTATCACTGATAGAGGGAATGTAAAAACCGTTACACTTGAACTGAATTACAAAACAGAACAGAGTCACACATGCAGAAAACACACTATGGCTGCTTAACGGGAAAGGTGAGGTGGGGTGATACATAAAACAAGGGTATCAAATTAGCTCAGATACCGTTCCATAAACCCAATATGTAATAGACAAGACCTACTCCTTGCTCAGAGAACTGGACTCAACACGCCCTATTCACCGCACAAGAATATATCTGACTAATAATAATCGTAAAACCTATGTATTGATATCTCTCTGTTAGTGTGTCAAGTGGGTGTAAAGCGGCATAAACACAGCAGTGAAAAGCAGCTAAACCCCATTATAAAAATAAATTACTTTGAAACACCCATGAAACAAAGACAGTGAAAGAGAGAGAAATTCTTACACAATGCGTTCAGGGGCTGTGATGCAACCTGGATTGACCATATCTAGACGCACAGCTGGATGAGACATAAGGGTGGACACTCTTGGGGCTGAGAGGTTTGGTGAGGTTGGGTGAGCAAACGCAGACCCTTTAAAGGAATACTGCGTCGTACCCATCGCATGGGTCCCAAATCTCCAGGTTCAAGGGCATCTTCCTACATCAAAAACATGCATGAGAAACCCAGAAGATGGTACACCATGTGATGGGGAAAGGTTTCTAAAACGCACCTCATTTCTCATCTCCTTGTGCCCGGGTTCGCCATTCCAGCCGCTTTACTAGCAAGCTCCCTACTTGGAGCATCAGCACCTTTAACCTCCTGTTCCATACAGGTTGCAATTTGTCCTGAGGATAAACGGGAAGACGTGGAACCAACGAGAGACTAGCTCTTGGTGTTGGGACAGGCACAGGTCACTCTATTTTCCCATCAGAAACAAGAATTAACCACAGGCTCAGCCTGCCCCCCGGAACCAGAACAGGGCCTGAAGCCATTCTGCGATTTTGCGGCCAGCTCCCATAAAAACGAGTTGTAAAATGGAGGTTCAGGGCACTGCAATTCACAAACCTGCAGAGTTATTAATGATAACTCTCGTCCACAAATATATTGAGGGAAGGCAAAGAATAGGATTTGAAATCAAGGCAGAATTGCAGGAAACAGATTTCAGGAGGTAGATACAAATCGCCTTTAAAGCACATGAAAAGCGGCAAAACGTTGACAATGATGCCCTTGGCCAAAAAGGGCGTATGCGTTTTTTCCTGAATATATTCAGGAAAAATCGCATACGCCCTTTTTGGCCAACCAAGCAACCTGGAAAGGCAAATCAGCGCTACAAAGAAGTCTCGCTTCCCATCGGTCAAAAGGGCCATGCTGAAAAAAGTGTCAAAACCAGAAATGCAGGACAGGCCATGGAGAAATGGGAGCCTTGCTACACTGATGGGCGGGATGTAAATTGCCAAGAGCCACTCCGGAGAAGTGTCCGGTGAGTCCTGAAACATCTGAAAAACACAGCTTAGAGAGCATAGGGCACTTCCACTCATGGGGGTATAAATTGGGAAAATTAAAAATCAGCAAGACACAAGCACCCCAAAGTTTAGGGCTGCTCTGTTGACCAGGACCTCCACTTCATTCCACCTTAAATATCCCAGGAAAGAGAAAAATGGATAAAGAAGTTGTGGTCCTTATGTACAATGGAATACCACTCAGCCATGAAATCAATGTCGTAAGGTTAGTAGCAGCATGATGAGTGGATTTAGGTACGACGATTCTAAGTGAAATAAGTCACACAGAAAAGGACACTTCTCATAAGGTATCACTGATAGAGGGAATGTAAAAACCGTTACACTTGAACTGAATTACAAAACAGAACAGAGTCACACATGCAGAAAACACACTATGGCTGCTTAACGGGAAAGGTGAGGTGGGGTGATACATAAAACAAGGGTATCAAATTAGCTCAGATACCGTTCCATAAACCCAATATGTAATAGACAAGACCTACTCCTTGCTCAGAGAACTGGACTCAACACGCCCTATTCACCGCACAAGAATATATCTGACTAATAATAATCGTAAAACCTATGTATTGATATCTCTCTGTTAGTGTGTCAAGTGGGTGTAAAGCGGCATAAACACAGCAGTGAAAAGCAGCTAAACCCCATTATAAAAATAAATTACTTTGAAACACCCATGAAACAAAGACAGTGAAAGAGAGAGAAATTCTTACACAATGCGTTCAGGGGCTGTGATGCAACCTGGATTGACCATATCTAGACGCACAGCTGGATGAGACATAAGGGTGGACACTCTTGGGGCTGAGAGGTTTGGTGAGGTTGGGTGAGCAAACGCAGACCCTTTAAAGGAATACTGCGTCGTACCCATCGCATGGGTCCCAAATCTCCAGGTTCAAGGGCATCTTCCTACATCAAAAACATGCATGAGAAACCCAGAAGATGGTACACCGTGTGATGGGGAAAGGTTTCTAAAACGCACCTCATTTCTCATCTCCTTGTGCCCGGGTTCGCCATTCCAGCCGCTTTACTAGCAAGCTCCCTACTTGGAGCATCAGCACCTTTAACCTCCTGTTCCATACAGGTTGCAATTTGTCCTGAGGATAAACGGGAAGACGTGGAACCAACGAGAGACTAGCTCTTGGTGTTGGGACAGGCACAGGTCACTCTATTTTCCCATCAGAAAGAAGAATTAACCACAGGCTCAGCCTGCCCCCCGGAACCAGAACAGGGCCTGAAGCCATTCTGCGATTTTGCGGCCAGCTCCCATAAAAACGAGTTGTAAAATGGAGGTTCAGGGCACTGCAATTCACAAACCTGCAGAGTTATTAATGATAACTCTCGTCCACAAATATATTGAGGGAAGGCAAAGAATAGGATTTGAAATCAAGGCAGAATTGCAGGAAACAGATTTCAGGAGGTAGATACGAATCGCCTTTAAAGCACATGAAAAGCGGCAAAACGTTGACAATGATGCCCTTGGCCAAAAAGGGCGTATGCGTTTTTTCCTGAATATATTCAGGAAAAATCGCATACGCCCTTTTTGGCCAACCAAGCAACCTCGAAAGGCAAATCAGCGCTACAAAGAAGTCTCGCTTCCCATCGGTCAAAAGGGCCATGCTGAAAAAAGTGTCAAAACCAGAAATGCAGGACAGGCCATGGAGAAATGGGAGCCTTGCTACACTGATGGGCGGGATGTAATTTGCCAAGAGCCACTCCGGAGAACTGTCCGGTGAGTCCTGAAACATCTGAAAAACACAGCTTAGAGAGCATAGGGCACTTCCACTCATGGGGGTATAAATTGGGAAAATTAAAAATCAGCAAGACACAAGCACCCCAAAGTTTAGGGCTGCTCTGTTGACCAGGACCTCCACTTCATTCCACCTTAAATATCCCAGGAAAGAGAAAAATGGATAAAGAAGTTGTGGTCCTTATGTACAATGGAATACCACTCAGCCATGAAATCAATGTCGTAAGGTTAGTAGCAGCATGATGAGTGGATTTAGGTACGACGATTCTAAGTGAAATAAGTCACACAGAAAAGGACACTTCTCATAAGGTATCACTGATAGAGGGAATGTAAAAACCGTTACACTTGAACTGAATTACAAAACAGAACAGAGTCACACATGCAGAAAACACACTATGGCTGCTTAACGGGAAAGGTGAGGTGGGGTGATACATAAAACAAGGGTATCAAATTAGCTCAGATACCGTTCCATAAACCCAATATGTAATAGACAAGACCTACTCCTTGCTCAGAGAACTGGACTCAACACGCCCTATTCACCGCACAAGAATATATCTGACTAATAATAATCGTAAAACCTATGTATTGATATCTCTCTGTTAGTGTGTCAAGTGGGTGTAAAGCGGCATAAACACAGCAGTGAAAAGCAGCTAAACCCCATTATAAAAATAAATTACTTTGAAACACCCATGAAACAAAGACAGTGAAAGAGAGAGAAATTCTTACACAATGCGTTCAGGGGCTGTGATGCAACCTGGATTGACCATATCTAGACGCACAGCTGGATGAGACATAAGGGTGGACACTCTTGGGGCTGAGAGGTTTGGTGAGGTTGGGTGAGCAAACGCAGACCCTTTAAAGGAATACTGCGTCATACCCATCGCATGGGTCCCAAATCTCCAGGTTCAAGGGCATCTTCCTACATCAAAAACATGCATGAGAAACCCAGAAGATGGTACACCGTGTGATGGGGAAAGGTTTCTAAAACGCACCTCATTTCTCATCTCCTTGTGCCCGGGTTCGCCATTCCAGCCGCTTTACTAGCAAGCTCCCTACTTGGAGCATCAGCACCTTTAACCTCCTGTTCCATACAGGTTGCAATTTGTCCTGAGGATAAACGGGAAGACGTGGAACCAACGAGAGACTAGCTCTTGGTGTTGGGACAGGCACAGGTCACTCTATTTTCCCATCAGAAAGAAGAATTAACCACAGGCTCAGCCTGCCCCCCGGAACCAGAACAGGGCCTGAAGCCATTCTGCGATTTTGCGGCCAGCTCCCATAAAAACGAGTTGTAAAATGGAGGTTCAGGGCACTGCAATTCACAAACCTGCAGAGTTATTAATGATAACTCTCGTCCACAAATATATTGAGGGAAGGCAAAGAATAGGATTTGAAATCAAGGCAGAATTGCAGGAAACAGATTTCAGGAGGTAGATACGAATCGCCTTTAAAGCACATGAAAAGCGGCAAAACGTTGACAATGATGCCCTTGGCCAAAAAGGGCGTATGCGTTTTTTCCTGAATATATTCAGGAAAAATCGCATACGCCCTTTTTGGCCAACCAAGCAACCTCGAAAGGCAAATCAGCGCTACAAAGAAGTCTCGCTTCCCATCGGTCAAAAGGGCCATGCTGAAAAAAGTGTCAAAACCAGAAATGCAGGACAGGCCATGGAGAAATGGGAGCCTTGCTACACTGATGGGCGGGATGTAAATTGCCAAGAGCCACTCCGGAGAAGTGTCCGGTGAGTCCTGAAACATCTGAAAAACACAGCTTAGAGAGCATAGGGCACTTCCACTCATGGGGGTATAAATTGGGAAAATTAAAAATCAGCAAGACACAAGCACCCCAAAGTTTAGGGCTGCTCTGTTGACCAGGACCTCCACTTCATTCCACCTTAAATATCCCAGGAAAGAGAAAAATGGATAAAGAAGTTGTGGTCCTTATGTACAATGGAATACCACTCAGCCATGAAATCAATGTCGTAAGGTTAGTAGCAGCATGATGAGTGGATTTAGGTACGACGATTCTAAGTGAAATAAGTCACACAGAAAAGGACACTTCTCATAAGGTATCACTGATAGAGGGAATGTAAAAACCGTTACACTTGAACTGAATTACAAAACAGAACAGAGTCACACATGCAGAAAACACACTATGGCTGCTTAACGGGAAAGGTGAGGTGGGGTGATACATAAAACAAGGGTATCAAATTAGCTCAGATACCGTTCCATAAACCCAATATGTAATAGACAAGACCTACTCCTTGCTCAGAGAACTGGACTCAACACGCCCTATTCACCGCACAAGAATATATCTGACTAATAATAATCGTAAAACCTATGTATTGATATCTCTCTGTTAGTGTGTCAAGTGGGTGTAAAGCGGCATAAACACAGCAGTGAAAAGCAGCTAAACCCCATTATAAAAATAAATAAAAAAAAAAAAAAAAAAAAAAAAAAAATAAATTACTTTGAAACACCCATGAAACAAAGACAGTGAAAGAGAGAGAAATTCTTAAACAATGCGTTCAGGGGCTGTGATGCAACCTGGATTGACCATATCTAGACGCACAGCTGGATGAGACATAAGGGTGGACACTCTTGGGGCTGAGAGGTTTGGTGAGGTTGGGTGAGCAAACGCAGACCCTTTAAAGGAATACTGCGTGGTACCCATCGCATGGGTCCCAAATCTCCAGGTTCAAGGGCATCTTCCTACATCAAAAACATGCATGAGAAACCCAGAAGATGGTACACCGTGTGATGGGGAAAGGTTTCTAAAACGCACCTCATTTCTCATCTCCTTGTGCCCGGGTTCGCCATTCCAGCCGCTTTACTAGCAAGCTCCCTACTTGGAGCATCAGCACCTTTAACCTCCTGTTCCATGCAGGTTGCAATTTGTCCTGAGGATAAACGGGAAGACGTGGAACCAACGAGAGACTAGCTCTTGGTGTTGGGACAGGCACAGGTCACTCTATTTTTCCATCAGAAAGAAGAAATAACCACAGGCTCAGCCTGCCCCCCGGAACCAGAACAGGGCCTGAAGCCATTCTGCGATTTTGTGGCCAGCTCCCATAAAAACGAGTTGTAAAATGGAGGTTCAGGGCACTGCAATTCACAAACCTGCAGAGTTATAAATGATAATTCCCGTCCACAAATATATTGAGGGAAGGCAAAGAAGAGGATTTGAAATCAAGGCAGAATTGCAGGAAACAGATTTCAGGAGGTAGATACGAATCGCCTTTAAAGCACATGAAAAGCGGCAAAACGTTGACAATGATGCCCTTGGCCAAAAAGGGCGTATGCGTTTTTTCCTGAATATATTCAGGAAAAAACGCATACGCCCTTTTTGGCCAACCAAGCCACCTGGAAAGGCAAATCAGCGCCTCAAAGAAGTCTCGCTTCCCATCGGTCAAAAGGGCCATGCTGAAAAAAGTGTCAAAACCAGAAATGCAGGACAGGCCATGGAGAAATGGGAGCCTTGCTACACTGATGGGCGGGATGTAAATTGCCAAGAGCCACTCCGGAGAAGTGTCCGGTGAGTCCTGAAACATCTGAAAAACACAGCTTAGAGAGCATAGGGCACTTCCACTCATGGGGGTATAAATTGGGAAAATTAAAAATCAGCAAGACACAAGCACCCCAAAGTTTAGGGCTGCTCTGTTGACCAGGACCTCCACTTCATTCCACCTTAAATATCCCAGGAAAGAGAAAAATGGATAAAGAAGTTGTGGTCCTTATGTACAATGGAATACCACTCAGCCATGAAATCAATGTCGTAAGGTTAGTAGCAGCATGATGAGTGGATTTAGGTACGACGATTCTAAGTGAAATAAGTCACACAGAAAAGGACACTTCTCATAAGGTATCACTGATAGAGGGAATGTAAAAACCGTTACACTTGAACTGAATTACAAAACAGAACAGAGTCACACATGCAGAAAACACACTATGGCTGCTTAACGGGAAAGGTGAGGTGGGGTGATACATAAAACAAGGGTATCAAATTAGCTCAGATACCGTTCCATAAACCCAATATGTAATAGACAAGACCTACTCCTTGCTCAGAGAACTGGACTCAACACGCCCTATTCACCGCACAAGAATATATCTGACTAATAATAATCGTAAAACCTATGTATTGATATCTCTCTGTTAGTGTGTCAAGTGGGTGTAAAGCGGCATAAACACAGCAGTGAAAAGCAGCTAAACCCCATTATAAAAATAAATTACTTTGAAACACCCATGAAACAAAGACAGTGAAAGAGAGAGAAATTCTTACACAATGCGTTCAGGGGCTGTGATGCAACCTGGATTGACCATATCTAGACGCACAGCTGGATGAGACATAAGGGTGGACACTCTTGGGGCTGAGAGGTTTGGTGAGGTTGGGTGAGCAAACGCAGACCCTTTAAAGGAATACTGCGTCGTACCCATCGCATGGGTCCCAAATCTCCAGGTTCAAGGGCATCTTCCTACATCAAAAACATGCATGAGAAACCCAGAAGATGGTACACCGTGTGATGGGGAAAGGTTTCTAAAACGCACCTCATTTCTCATCTCCTTGTGCCCGGGTTCGCCATTCCAGCCGCTTTACTAGCAAGCTCCCTACTTGGAGCATCAGCACCTTTAACCTCCTGTTCCATACAGGTTGCAATTTGTCCTGAGGATAAACGGGAAGACGTGGAACCAACGAGAGACTAGCTCTTGGTGTTGGGACAGGCACAGGTCACTCTATTTTCCCATCAGAAACAAGAATTAACCACAGGCTCAGCCTGCCCCCCGGAACCAGAAGAGGGCCTGAAGCCATTCTGCGATTTTGCGGCCAGCTCCCATAAAAACGAGTTGTAAAATGGAGGTTCAGGGCACTGCAATTCACAAACCTGCAGAGTTATTAATGATAACTCTCGTCCACAAATATATTGAGGGAAGGCAAAGAATAGGATTTGAAATCAAGGCAGAATTGCAGGAAACAGATTTCAGGAGGTAGATACAAATCGCCTTTAAAGCACATGAAAAGCGGCAAAACGTTGACAATGATGCCCTTGGCCAAAAAGGGCGTATGCGTTTTTTCCTGAATATATTCAGGAAAAATCGCATACGCCCTTTTTGGCCAACCAAGCAACCTGGAAAGGCAAATCAGCGCTACAAAGAAGTCTCGCTTCCCATCGGTCAAAAGGGCCATGCTGAAAAAAGTGTCAAAACCAGAAATGCAGGACAGGCCATGGAGAAATGGGAGCCTTGCTACACTGATGGGCGGGATGTAAATTGCCAAGAGCCACTCCGGAGAAGTGTCCGGTGAGTCCTGAAACATCTGAAAAACACAGCTTAGAGAGCATAGGGCACTTCCACTCATGGGGGTATAAATTGGGAAAATTAAAAATCAGCAAGACACAAGCACCCCAAAGTTTAGGGCTGCTCTGTTGACCAGGACCTCCACTTCATTCCACCTTAAATATCCCAGGAAAGAGAAAAATGGATAAAGAAGTTGTGGTCCTTATGTACAATGGAATACCACTCAGCCATGAAATCAATGTCGTAAGGTTAGTAGCAGCATGATGAGTGGATTTAGGTACGACGATTCTAAGTGAAATAAGTCACACAGAAAAGGACACTTCTCATAAGGTATCACTGATAGAGGGAATGTAAAAACCGTTACACTTGAACTGAATTACAAAACAGAACAGAGTCACACATGCAGAAAACACACTATGGCTGCTTAACGGGAAAGGTGAGGTGGGGTGATACATAAAACAAGGGTATCAAATTAGCTCAGATACCGTTCCATAAACCCAATATGTAATAGACAAGACCTACTCCTTGCTCAGAGAACTGGACTCAACACGCCCTATTCACCGCACAAGAATATATCTGACTAATAATAATCGTAAAACCTATGTATTGATATCTCTCTGTTAGTGTGTCAAGTGGGTGTAAAGCGGCATAAACACAGCAGTGAAAAGCAGCTAAACCCCATTATAAAAATAAATTACTTTGAAACACCCATGAAACAAAGACAGTGAAAGAGAGAGAAATTCTTACACAATGCGTTCAGGGGCTGTGATGCAACCTGGATTGACCATATCTAGACGCACAGCTGGATGAGACATAAGGGTGGACACTCTTGGGGCTGAGAGGTTTGGTGAGGTTGGGTGAGCAAACGCAGACCCTTTAAAGGAATACTGCGTCGTACCCATCGCATGGGTCCCAAATCTCCAGGTTCAAGGGCATCTTCCTACATCAAAAACATGCATGAGAAACCCAGAAGATGGTACACCGTGTGATGGGGAAAGGTTTCTAAAACGCACCTCATTTCTCATCTCCTTGTGCCCGGGTTCGCCATTCCAGCCGCTTTACTAGCAAGCTCCCTACTTGGAGCATCAGCACCTTTAACCTCCTGTTCCATACAGGTTGCAATTTGTCCTGAGGATAAACGGGAAGACGTGGAACCAACGAGAGACTAGCTCTTGGTGTTGGGACAGGCACAGGTCACTCTATTTTCCCATCAGAAAGAAGAATTAACCACAGGCTCAGCCTGCCCCCCGGAACCAGAACAGGGCCTGAAGCCATTCTGCGATTTTGCGGCCAGCTCCCATAAAAACGAGTTGTAAAATGGAGGTTCAGGGCACTGCAATTCACAAACCTGCAGAGTTATTAATGATAACTCTCGTCCACAAATATATTGAGGGAAGGCAAAGAATAGGATTTGAAATCAAGGCAGAATTGCAGGAAACAGATTTCAGGAGGTAGATACAAATCGCCTTTAAAGCACATGAAAAGCGGCAAAACGTTGACAATGATGCCCTTGGCCAAAAAGGGCGTATGCGTTTTTTCCTGAATATATTCAGGAAAAATCGCATACGCCCTTTTTGGCCAACCAAGCAACCTGGAAAGGCAAATCAGCGCTACAAAGAAGTCTCGCTTCCCATCGGTCAAAAGGGCCATGCTGAAAAAAGTGTCAAAACCAGAAATGCAGGACAGGCCATGGAGAAATGGGAGCCTTGCTACACTGATGGGCGGGATGTAAATTGCCAAGAGCCACTCCGGAGAAGTGTCCGGTGAGTCCTGAAACATCTGAAAAACACAGCTTAGAGAGCATAGGGCACTTCCACTCATGGGGGTATAAATTGGGAAAATTAAAAATCAGCAAGACACAAGCACCCCAAAGTTTAGGGCTGCTCTGTTGACCAGGACCTCCACTTCATTCCACCTTAAATATCCCAGGAAAGAGAAAAATGGATAAAGAAGTTGTGGTCCTTATGTACAATGGAATACCACTCAGCCATGAAATCAATGTCGTAAGGTTAGTAGCAGCATGATGAGTGGATTTAGGTACGACGATTCTAAGTGAAATAAGTCACACAGAAAAGGACACTTCTCATAAGGTATCACTGATAGAGGGAATGTAAAAACCGTTACACTTGAACTGAATTACAAAACAGAACAGAGTCACACATGCAGAAAACACACTATGGCTGCTTAACGGGAAAGGTGAGGTGGGGTGATACATAAAACAAGGGTATCAAATTAGCTCAGATACCGTTCCATAAACCCAATATGTAATAGACAAGACCTACTCCTTGCTCAGAGAACTGGACTCAACACGCCCTATTCACCGCACAAGAATATATCTGACTAATAATAATCGTAAAACCTATGTATTGATATCTCTCTGTTAGTGTGTCAAGTGGGTGTAAAGCGGCATAAACACAGCAGTGAAAAGCAGCTAAACCCCATTATAAAAATAAATTACTTTGAAACACCCATGAAACAAAGACAGTGAAAGAGAGAGAAATTCTTACACAATGCATTCAGGGGCTGTGATGCAACCTGGATTGACCATATCTAGACGCACAGCTGGATGAGACATAAGGGTGGACACTCTTGGGGCTGAGAGGTTTGGTGAGGTTGGGTGAGCAAACGCAGACCCTTTAAAGGAATACTGCGTGGTACCCATCGCATGGGTCCCAAATCTCCAGGTTCAAGGGCATCTTCCTACATCAAAAACATGCATGAGAAACCCAGAAGATGGTACACCGTGTGATGGGGAAAGGTTTCTAAAACGCACCTCATTTCTCATCTCCTTGTGCCCGGGTTCGCCATTCCAGCCGCTTTACTAGCAAGCTCCCTACTTGGAGCATCAGCACCTTTAACCTCCTGTTCCATACAGGTTGCAATTTGTCCTGAGGATAAACGGGAAGACGTGGAACCAACGAGAGACTAGCTCCTGGTGTTGGGACAGGCACAGGTCACTCTATTTTCCCATCAGAAAGAAGAATTAACCACAGGCTCAGCCTGCCCCCCGGAACCAGAACAGGGCCTGAAGCCATTCTGCGATTTTGCGGCCAGCTCCCATAAAAACGAGTTGTAAAATGGAGGTTCAGGGCACTGCAATTCACAAACCTGCAGAGTTATTAATGATAACTCTCGTCCACAAATATATTGAGGGAAGGCAAAGAATAGGATTTGAAATCAAGGCAGAATTGCAGGAAACAGTTTTCAGGAGGTAGATACGAATCGCCTTTAAAGCACATGAAAAGCGGCAAAACGTTGACAATGATGCCCTTGGCCAAAAAGGGCGTATGCGTTTTTTCCTGAATATATTCAGGAAAAATCGCATACGCCCTTTTTGGCCAACCAAGCAACCTCGAAAGGCAAATCAGCGCTACAAAGAAGTCTCGCTTCCCATCGGTCAAAAGGGCCATGCTGAAAAAAGTGTCAAAACCAGAAATGCAGGACAGGCCATGGAGAAATGGGAGCCTTGCTACACTGATGGGCGGGATGTAATTTGCCAAGAGCCACTCCGGAGAAGTGTCCGGTGAGTCCTGAAACATCTGAAAAACACAGCTTAGAGAGCATAGGGCACTTCCACTCATGGGGGTATAAATTGGGAAAATTAAAAATCAGCAAGACACAAGCACCCCAAAGTTTAGGGCTGCTCTGTTGACCAGGACCTCCACTTCATTCCACCTTAAATATCCCAGGAAAGAGAAAAATGGATAAAGAAGTTGTGGTCCTTATGTACAATGGAATACCACTCAGCCATGAAATCAATGTCGTAAGGTTAGTAGCAGCATGATGAGTGGATTTAGGTACGACGATTCTAAGTGAAATAAGTCACACAGAAAAGGACACTTCTCATAAGGTATCACTGATAGAGGGAATGTAAAAACCGTTACACTTGAACTGAATTACAAAACAGAACAGAGTCACACATGCAGAAAACACACTATGGCTGCTTAACGGGAAAGGTGAGGTGGGGTGATACATAAAACAAGGGTATCAAATTAGCTCAGATACCGTTCCATAAACCCAATATGTAATAGACAAGACCTACTCCTTGCTCAGAGAACTGGACTCAACACGCCCTATTCACCGCACAAGAATATATCTGACTAATAATAATCGTAAAACCTATGTATTGATATCTCTCTGTTAGTGTGTCAAGTGGGTGTAAAGCGGCATAAACACAGCAGTGAAAAGCAGCTAAACCCCATTATAAAAATAAATTACTTTGAAACACCCATGAAACAAAGACAGTGAAAGAGAGAGAAATTCTTACACAATGCGTTCAGGGGCTGTGATGCAACCTGGATTGACCATATCTAGACGCACAGCTGGATGAGACATAAGGGTGGACACTCTTGGGGCTGAGAGGTTTGGTGAGGTTGGGTGAGCAAACGCAGACCCTTTAAAGGAATACTGCGTGGTACCCATCGCATGGGTCCCAAATCTCCAGGTTCAAGGGCATCTTCCTACATCAAAAACATGCATGAGAAACCCAGAAGATGGTACACCGTGTGATGGGGAAAGGTTTCTAAAACGCACCTCATTTCTCATCTCCTTGTGCCCGGGTTCGCCATTCCAGCCGCTTTACTAGCAAGCTCCCTACTTGGAGCATCAGCACCTTTAACCTCCTGTTCCATACAGGTTGCAATTTGTCCTGAGGATAAACGGGAAGACGTGGAACCAACGAGAGACTAGCTCTTGGTGTTGGGACAGGCACAGGTCACTCTATTTTCCCATCAGAAAGAAGAATTAACCACAGGCTCAGCCTGCCCCCCGGAACCAGAACAGGGCCTGAAGCCATTCTGCGATTTTGCGGCCAGCTCCCATAAAAACGAGTTGTAAAATGGAGGTTCAGGGCACTGCAATTCACAAACCTGCAGAGTTATTAATGATAACTCTCGTCCACAAATATATTGAGGGAAGGCAAAGAATAGGATTTGAAATCAAGGCAAAATTGCAGGAAACAGATTTCAGGAGGTAGATACGAATCGCCTTTAAAGCACATGAAAAGCGGCAAAACGTTGACAATGATGCCCTTGGCCAAAAAGGGCGTATGCGTTTTTTCCTGAATATATTCAGGAAAAATCGCATACGCCCTTTTTGGCCAACCAAGCAACCTCGAAAGGCAAATCAGCGCTACAAAGAAGTCTCGCTTCCCATCGGTCAAAAGGGCCATGCTGAAAAAAGTGTCAAAACCAGAAATGCAGGACAGGCCATGGAGAAATGGGAGCCTTGCTACACTGATGGGCGGGATGTAAATTGCCAAGAGCCACTCCGGAGAACTGTCCGGTGAGTCCTGAAACATCTGAAAAACACAGCTTAGAGAGCATAGGGCACTTCCACTCATGGGGGTATAAATTGGGAAAATTAAAAATCAGCAAGACACAAGCACCCCAAAGTTTAGGGCTGCTCTGTTGACCAGGACCTCCACTTCATTCCACCTTAAATATCCCAGGAAAGAGAAAAATGGATAAAGAAGTTGTGGTCCTTATGTACAATGGAATACCACTCAGCCATGAAATCAATGTCGTAAGGTTAGTAGCAGCATGATGAGTGGATTTAGGTACGACGATTCTAAGTGAAATAAGTCACACAGAAAAGGACACTTCTCATAAGGTATCACTGATAGAGGGAATGTAAAAACCGTTACACTTGAACTGAATTACAAAACAGAACAGAGTCACACATGCAGAAAACACACTATGGCTGCTTAACGGGAAAGGTGAGGTGGGGTGATACATAAAACAAGGGTATCAAATTAGCTCAGATACCGTTCCATAAACCCAATATGTAATAGACAAGACCTACTCCTTGCTCAGAGAACTGGACTCAACACGCCCTATTCACCGCACAAGAATATATCTGACTAATAATAATCGTAAAACCTATGTATTGATATCTCTCTGTTAGTGTGTCAAGTGGGTGTAAAGCGGCATAAACACAGCAGTGAAAAGCAGCTAAACCCCATTATAAAAATAAATTACTTTGAAACACCCATGAAACAAAGACAGTGAAAGAGAGAGAAATTCTTAAACAATGCGTTCAGGGGCTGTGATGCAACCTGGATTGACCATATCTAGACGCACAGCTGGATGAGACATAAGGGTGGACACTCTTGGGGCTGAGAGGTTTGGTGAGGTTGGGTGAGCAAACGCAGACCCTTTAAAGGAATACTGCGTGGTACCCATCGCATGGGTCCCAAATCTCCAGGTTCAAGGGCATCTTCCTACATCGAAAACATGCATGAGAAACCCAGAAGATGGTACACCGTGTGATGGGGAAAGGTTTCTAAAACGCACCTCATTTCTCATCTCCTTGTGCCCGGGTTCGCCATTCCAGCCGCTTTACTAGCAAGCTCCCTACTTGGAGCATCAGCACCTTTAACCTCCTGTTCCATGCAGGTTGCAATTTGTCCTGAGGATAAACGGGAAGACGTGGAACCAACGAGAGACTAGCTCTTGGTGTTGGGACAGGCACAGGTCACTCTATTTTTCCATCAGAAAGAAGAAATAACCACAGGCTCAGCCTGCCCCCCGGAACCAGAACAGGGCCTGAAGCCATTCTGCGATTTTGTGGCCAGCTCCCATAAAAACGAGTTGTAAAATGGAGGTTCAGGGCACTGCAATTCACAAACCTGCAGAGTTATAAATGATAATTCCCGTCCACAAATATATTGAGGGAAGGCAAAGAAGAGGACTTGAAATCAAGGCAGAATTGCAGGAAACAGATTTCAGGAGGTAGATACGAATCGCCTTTAAAGCACATGAAAAGCGGCAAAACGTTGACAATGATGCCCTTGGCCAAAAAGGGCGTATGCGTTTTTTCCTGAATATATTCAGGAAAAAACGCATACGCCCTTTTTGGCCAACCAAGCCACCTGGAAAGGCAAATCAGCGCCTCAAAGAAGTCTCGCTTCCCATCGGTCAAAAGGGCCATGCTGAAAAAAGTGTCAAAACCAGAAATGCAGGACAGGCCATGGAGAAATGGGAGCCTTGCTACACTGATGGGCGGGATGTAAATTGCCAAGAGCCACTCCGGAGAAGTGTCCGGTGAGTCCTGAAACATCTGAAAAACACAGCTTAGAGAGCATAGGGCACTTCCACTCATGGGGGTATAAATTGGGAAAATTAAAAATCAGCAAGACACAAGCACCCCAAAGTTTAGGGCTGCTCTGTTGACCAGGACCTCCACTTCATTCCACCTTAAATATCCCAGGAAAGAGAAAAATGGATAAAGAAGTTGTGGTCCTTATGTACAATGGAATATCACTCAGCCATGAAATCAATGTCGTAAGGTTAGTAGCAGCATGATGAGTGGATTTAGGTACGACGATTCTAAGTGAAATAAGTCACACAGAAAAGGACACTTCTCATAAGGTATCACTGATAGAGGGAATGTAAAAACCGTTACACTTGAACTGAATTACAAAACAGAACAGAGTCACACATGCAGAAAACACACTATGGCTGCTTAACGGGAAAGGTGAGGTGGGGTGATACATAAAACAAGGGTATCAAATTAGCTCAGATACCGTTCCATAAACCCAATATGTAATAGACAAGACCTACTCCTTGCTCAGAGAACTGGACTCAACACGCCCTATTCACCGCACAAGAATATATCTGACTAATAATAATCGTAAAACCTATGTATTGATATCTCTCTGTTAGTGTGTCAAGTGGGTGTAAAGCGGCATAAACACAGCAGTGAAAAGCAGCTAAACCCCATTATAAAAATAAATTACTTTGAAACACCCATGAAACAAAGACAGTGAAAGAGAGAGAAATTCTTACACAATGCGTTCAGGGGCTGTGATGCAACCTGGATTGACCATATCTAGACGCACAGCTGGATGAGACATAAGGGTGGACACTCTTGGGGCTGAGAGGTTTGGTGAGGTTGGGTGAGCAAACGCAGACCCTTTAAAGGAATACTGCGTGGTACCCATCGCATGGGTCCCAAATCTCCAGGTTCAAGGGCATCTTCCTACATCAAAAACATGCATGAGAAACCCAGGAGATGGTACACCGTGTGATGGGGAAAGGTTTCTAAAACGCACCTCATTTCTCATCTCCTTGTGCCCGGGTTCGCCATTCCAGCCGCTTTACTAGCAAGCTCCCTACTTGGAGCATCAGCACCTTTAACCTCCTGTTCCGTTCAGGTTGCAATTTGTCCTGAGGATAAACGGGAAGACGTGGAACCAACGAGAGACTAGCTCTTGGTGTTGGGACAGGCACAGGTCACTCTATTTTCCCATCAGAAAGAAGAATTAACCACAGGCTCAGCCTGCCCCCCGGAACCAGAACAGGGCCTGAAGCCATTCTGCGATTTTGCGGCCAGCTCCCATAAAAACGAGTTGTAAAATGGAGGTTCAGGGCACTGCAATTCACAAACCTGCAGAGTTATTAATGATAACTCTCGTCCACAAATATATTGAGGGAAGGCAAAGAATAGGATTTGAAATCAAGGCAGAATTGCAGGAAACAGATTTCAGGAGGTAGATACGAATCGCCTTTAAAGCACATGAAAAGCGGCAAAACGTTGACAATGATGCCCTTGGCCAAAAAGGGCGTATGCGTTTTTTCCTGAATATATTCAGGAAAAATCGCATACGCCCTTTTTGGCCAACCAAGCAACCTGGAAAGGCAAATCAGCGCTACAAAGAAGTCTCGCTTCCCATCGGTCAAAAGGGCCATGCTGAAAAAAGTGTCAAAACCAGAAATGCAGGACAGGCCATGGAGAAATGGGAGCCTTGCTACAATGATGGGCGGGATGTAAATTGCCAAGAGCCACTCCGGAGAACTGTCCGGTGAGTCCTGAAACATCTGAAAAACACAGCTTAGAGAGCATAGGGCACTTCCACTCATGGGGGTATAAATTGGGAAAATTAAAAATCAGCAAGACACAAGCACCCCAAAGTTTAGGGCTGCTCTGTTGACCAGGACCTCCACTTCATTCCACCTTAAATATCCCAGGAAAGAGAAAAATGGATAAAGAAGTTGTGGTCCTTATGTACAATGGAATACCACTCAGCCATGAAATCAATGTCGTAAGGTTAGTAGCAGCAGGATGAGTGGATTTAGGTACGACGATTCTAAGTGAAATAAGTCACACAGAAAAGGACACTTCTCATAAGGTATCACTGATAGAGGGAATGTAAAAACCGTTACACTTGAACTGAATTACAAAACAGAACAGAGTCACACATGCAGAAAACACACTATGGCTGCTTAACGGGAAAGGTGAGGTGGGGTGATACATAAAACAAGGGTATCAAATTAGCTCAGATACCGTTCCATAAACCCAATATGTAATAGACAAGACCTACTCCTTGCTCAGAGAACTGGACTCAACACGCTCTATTCACCGCACAAGAATATATCTGACTAATAATAATCGTAAAACCTATGTATTGATATCTCTCTGTTAGTGTGTCAAGTGGGTGTAAAGCGGCATAAACACAGCAGTGAAAAGCAGCTAAACCCCATTATAAAAATAAATTACTTTGAAACACCCATGAAACAAAGACAGTGAAAGAGAGAGAAATTCTTACACAATGCGTTCAGGGGCTGTGATGCAACCTGGATTGACCATATCTAGACGCACAGCTGGATGAGACATAAGGGTGGACACTCTTGGGGCTGAGAGGTTTGGTGAGGTTGGGTGAGCAAACGCAGACCCTTTAAAGGAATACTGCGTGGTACCCATCGCATGGGTCCCAAATCTCCAGGTTCAAGGGCATCTTCCTACATCGAAAACATGCATGAGAAACCCAGAAGATGGTACACCGTGTGATGGGGAAAGGTTTCTAAAACGCACCTCATTTCTCATCTCCTTGTGCCCGGGTTCGCCATTCCAGCCGCTTTACTAGCAAGCTCCCTACTTGGAGCATCAGCACCTTTAACCTCCTGTTCCATGCAGGTTGCAATTTGTCCTGAGGATAAACGGGAAGACGTGGAACCAACGAGAGACTAGCTCTTGGTGTTGGGACAGGCACAGGTCACTCTATTTTTCCATCAGAAAGAAGAAATAACCACAGGCTCAGCCTGCCCCCCGGAACCAGAACAGGGCCTGAAGCCATTCTGCGATTTTGTGGCCAGCTCCCATAAAAACGAGTTGTAAAATGGAGGTTCAGGGCACTGCAATTCACAAACCTGCAGAGTTATAAATGATAATTCCCGTCCACAAATATATTGAGGGAAGGCAAAGAAGAGGATTTGAAATCAAGGCAGAATTGCAGGAAACAGATTTCAGGAGGTAGATACGAATCGCCTTTAAAGCACATGAAAAGCGGCAAAACGTTGACAATGATGCCCTTGGCCAAAAAGGGCGTATGCGTTTTTTCCTGAATATATTCAGGAAAAAACGCATACGCCCTTTTTGGCCAACCAAGCCACCTGGAAAGGCAAATCAGCGCTACAAAGAAGTCTCGCTTCCCATCGGTCAAAAGGGCCATGCTGAAAAAAGTGTCAAAACCAGAAATGCAGGACAGGCCATGGAGAAATGGGAGCCTTGCTACACTGATGGGCGGGATGTAAATTGCCAAGAGTCACTCCGGAGAAGTGTCCGGTGAGTCCTGAAACATCTGAAAAACACAGCTTAGAGAGCATAGGGCACTTCCACTCATGGGGGTATAAATTGGGAAAATTAAAAATCAGCAAGACACAAGCACCCCAAAGTTTAGGGCTGCTCTGTTGACCAGGACCTCCACTTCATTCCACCTTAAATATCCCAGGAAAGAGAAAAATGGATAAAGAAGTTGTGGTCCTTATGTACAATGGAATACCACTCAGCCATGAAATCAATGTCGTAAGGTTAGTAGCAGCATGATGAGTGGATTTAGGTACGACGATTCTAAGTGAAATAAGTCACACAGAAAAGGACACTTCTCCTAAGGTATCACTGATAGAGGGAATGTAAAAACCGTTACACTTGAACTGAATTACAAAACAGAACAGAGTCACACATGCAGAAAACACACTATGGCTGCTTAACGGGAAAGGTGAGGTGGGGTGATACATAAAACAAGGGTATCAAATTAGCTCAGATACCGTTCCATAAACCCAATATGTAATAGACAAGACCTACTCCTTGCTCAGAGACCTGGACTCAACACGCCCTATTCACCGCACAAGAATATATCTGACTAATAATAATCGTAAAACCTATGTATTGATATCTCTCTGTTAGTGTGTCAAGTGGGTGTAAAGCGGCATAAACACAGCAGTGAAAAGCAGCTAAACCCCATTATAAAAATAAATTACTTTGAAACACCCATGAAACAAAGACAGTGAAAGAGAGAGAAATTCTTACACAATGCGTTCAGGGGCTGTGATGCAACCTGGATTGACCATATCTAGACGCACAGCTGGATGAGACATAAGGGTGGACACTCTTGGGGCTGAGAGGTTTGGTGAGGTTGGGTGAGCAAACGCAGACCCTTTAGAGGAATACTGCGTGGTACCCATCGCATGGGTCCCAAATCTCCAGGTTCAAGGGCATCTTCCTACATCGAAAACATGCATGAGAAACCCAGAAGATGGTACACCGTGTGATGGGGAAAGGTTTCTAAAACGCACCTCATTTCTCATCTCCTTGTGCCCGGGTTCGCCATTCCAGCCGCTTTACTAGCAAGCTCCCTACTTGGAGCATCAGCACCTTTAACCTCCTGTTCCATGCAGGTTGCAATTTGTCCTGAGGATAAACGGGAAGACGTGGAACCAACGAGAGACTAGCTCTTGGTGTTGGGACAGGCACAGGTCACTCTATTTTTCCATCAGAAAGAAGAAATAACCACAGGCTCAGCCTGCCCCCCGGAACCAGAACAGGGCCTGAAGCCATTCTGCGATTTTGTGGCCAGCTCCCATAAAAACGAGTTGTAAAATGGAGGTTCAGGGCACTGCAATTCACAAACCTGCAGAGTTATAAATGATAATTCCCGTCCACAAATATATTGAGGGAAGGCAAAGAAGAGGATTTGAAATCAAGGCAGAATTGCAGGAAACAGATTTCAGGAGGTAGATACGAATCGCCTTTAAAGCACATGAAAAGCGGCAAAACGTTGACAATGATGCCCTTGGCCAAAAAGGGCGTATGCGTTTTTTCCTGAATATATTCAGGAAAAAACGCATACGCCCTTTTTGGCCAACCAAGCCACCTGGAAAGGCAAATCAGCGCTACAAAGAAGTCTCGCTTCCCATCGGTCAAAAGGGCCATGCTGAAAAAAGTGTCAAAACCAGAAATGCAGGACAGGCCATGGAGAAATGGGAGCCTTGCTACACTGATAGGCGGGATGTAAATTGCCAAGAGCCACTCCGGAGAAGTGTCCGGTGAGTCCTGAAACATCTGAAAAACACAGCTTAGAGAGCATAGGGCACTTCCACTCATGGGGGTATAAATTGGGAAAATTAAAAATCAGCAAGACACAAGCACCCCAAAGTTTAGGGCTGCTCTGTTGACCAGGACCTCCACTTCATTCCACCTTAAATATCCCAGGAAAGAGAAAAATGGATAAAGAAGTTGTGGTCCTTATGTACAATGGAATATCACTCAGCCATGAAATCAATGTCGTAAGGTTAGTAGCAGCATGATGAGTGGATTTAGGTACGACGATTCTAAGTGAAATAAGTCACACAGAAAAGGACACTTCTCATAAGGTATCACTGATAGAGGGAATGTAAAAACCGTTACACTTGAACTGAATTACAAAACAGAACAGAGTCACACATGCAGAAAACACACTATGGCTGCTTAACGGGAAAGGTGAGGTGGGGTGATACATAAAACAAGGGTATCAAATTAGCTCAGATACCGTTCCATAAACCCAATATGTAATAGACAAGACCTACTCCTTGCTCAGAGAACTGGACTCAACACGCCCTATTCACCACACAAGAATATATCTGACTAATAATAATCGTAAAACCTATGTATTGATATCTCTCTGTTAGTGTGTCAAGTGGGTGTAAAGCGGCATAAACACAGCAGTGAAAAGCAGCTAAACCCCATTATAAAAATAAATTACTTTGAAACACCCATGAAACAAAGACAGTGAAAGAGAGAGAAATTCTTACACAATGCGTTCAGGGGCTGTGATGCAACCTGGATTGACCATATCTAGACGCACAGCTGGATGAGACATAAGGGTGGACACTCTTGGGGCTGAGAGGTTTGGTGAGGTTGGGTGAGCAAACGCAGACCCTTTAAAGGAATACTGCGTGGTACCCATCGCATGGGTCCCAAATCTCCAGGTTCAAGGGCATCTTCCTACATCAAAAACATGCATGAGAAACCCAGAAGATGGTACACCGTGTGATGGGGAAAGGTTTCTAAAACGCACCTCATTTCTCATCTCCTTGTGCCCGGGTTCGCCATTCCAGCCGCTTTACTAGCAAGCTCCCTACTTGGAGCATCAGCACCTTTAACCTCCTGTTCCATACAGGTTGCAATTTGTCCTGAGGATAAACGGGAAGACGTGGAACCAACGAGAGACTAGCTCTTGGTGTTGGGACAGGCACAGGTCACTCTATTTTCCCATCAGAAAGAAGAATTAACCACAGGCTCAGCCTGCCCCCCGGAACCAGAACAGGGCCTGAAGCCATTCTGCGATTTTGCGGCCAGCTCCCATAAAAACGAGTTGTAAAATGGAGGTTCAGGGCACTGCAATTCACAAACCTGCAGAGTTATTAATGATAACTCTCGTCCACAAATATATTGAGGGAAGGCAAAGAAGAGGATTTGAAATCAAGGCAGAATTGCAGGAAACAGATTTCAGGAGGTAGATACGAATCGCCTTTAAAGCACATGAAAAGCGGCAAAACGTTGACAATGATGCCCTTGGCCAAAAAGGGCGTATGCGTTTTTTCCTGAATATATTCAGGAAAAATCGCATACGCCCTTTTTGGCCAACCAAGCAACCTGGAAAGGCAAATCAGCGCTACAAAGAAGTCTCGCTTCCCATCGGTCAAAAGGGCCATGCTGAAAAAAGTGTCAAAACCAGAAATGCAGGACAGGCCATGGAGAAATGGGAGCCTTGCTACACTGAAGGGCGGGATGTAAATTGCCAAGAGCCACTCCGGAGAAGTGTCCGGTGAGTCCTGAAACATCTGAAAAACACAGCTTAGAGAGCATAGGGCACTTCCACTCATGGGGGTATAAATTGGGAAAATTAAAAATCAGCAAGACACAAGCACCCCAAAGTTTAGGGCTGCTCTGTTGACCAGGACCTCCACTTCATTCCACCTTAAATATCCCAGGAAAGAGAAAAATGGATAAAGAAGTTGTGGTCCTTATGTACAATGGAATACCACTCAGCCATGAAATCAATGTCGTAAGGTTAGTAGCAGCAGGATGAGTGGATTTAGGTACGACGATTCTAAGTGAAATAAGTCACACAGAAAAGGACACTTCTCATAAGGTATCACTGATAGAGGGAATGTAAAAACCGTTACACTTGAACTGAATTACAAAACAGAACAGAGTCACACATGCAGAAAACACACTATGGCTGCTTAACGGGAAAGGTGAGGTGGGGTGATACATAAAACAAGGGTATCAAATTAGCTCAGATACCGTTCCATAAACCCAATATGTAATAGACAAGACCTACTCCTTGCTCAGAGAACTGGACTCAACACGCCCTATTCACCGCACAAGAATATATCTGACTAATAATAATCGTAAAACCTATGTATTGATATCTCTCTGTTAGTGTGTCAAGTGGGTGTAAAGCGGCATAAACACAGCAGTGAAAAGCAGCTAAACCCCATTATAAAAATAAATTACTTTGAAACACCCATGAAACAAAGACAGTGAAAGAGAGAGAAATTCTTACACAATGCGTTCAGGGGCTGTGATGCAACCTGGATTGACCATATCTAGACGCACAGCTGGATGAGACATAAGGGTGGACACTCTTGGGGCTGAGAGGTTTGGTGAGGTTGGGTGAGCAAACGCAGACCCTTTAAAGGAATACTGCGTGGTACCCATCGCATGGGTCCCAAATCTCCAGGTTCAAGGGCATCTTCCTACATCAAAAACATGCATGAGAAACCCAGAAGATGGTACACCGTGTGATGGGGAAAGGTTTCTAAAACGCACCTCATTTCTCATCTCCTTGTGCCCGGGTTCGCCATTCCAGCCGCTTTACTAGCAAGCTCCCTACTTGGAGCATCAGCACCTTTAACCTCCTGTTCCATACAGGTTGCAATTTGTCCTGAGGATAAACGGGAAGACGTGGAACCAACGAGAGACTAGCTCTTGGTGTTGGGACAGGCACAGGTCACTCTATTTTCCCATCAGAAAGAAGAATTAACCACAGGCTCAGCCTGCCCCCCGGAACCAGAACAGGGCCTGAAGCCATCCTGCGATTTTGCGGCCAGCTCCCATAAAAACGAGTTGTAAAATGGAGGTTCAGGGCACTGCAATTCACAAACCTGCAGAGTTATTAATGATAACTCTCGTCCACAAATATATTGAGGGAAGGCAAAGAAGAGGATTTGAAATCAAGGCAGAATTGCAGGAAACAGATTTCAGGAGGTAGATACGAATCGCCTTTAAAGCACATGAAAAGCGGCAAAACGTTGACAATGATGCCCTTGGCCAAAAAGGGCGTATGCGTTTTTTCCTGAATATATTCAGGAAAAATCGCATACGCCCTTTTTGGCCAACCAAGCAACCTGGAAAGGCAAATCAGCGCTACAAAGAAGTCTCGCTTCCCATCGGTCAAAAGGGCCATGCTGAAAAAAGTGTCAAAACCAGAAATGCAGGACAGGCCATGGAGAAATGGGAGCCTTGCTACACTGATGGGCGGGATGTAAATTGCCAAGAGCCACTCCGGAGAAGTGTCCGGTGAGTCCTGAAACATCTGAAAAACACAGCTTAGAGAGCATAGGGCACTTCCACTCATGGGGGTATAAATTGGGAAAATTAAAAATCAGCAAGACACAAGCACCCCAAAGTTTAGGGCTGCTCTGTTGACCAGGACCTCCACTTCATTCCACCTTAAATATCCCAGGAAAGAGAAAAATGGATAAAGAAGTTGTGGTCCTTATGTACAATGGAATATCACTCAGCCATGAAATCAATGTCGTAAGGTTAGTAGCAGCATGATGAGTGGATTTAGGTACGACGATTCTAAGTGAAATAAGTCACACAGAAAAGGACACTTCTCCTAAGGTATCACTGATAGAGGGAATGTAAAAACCGTTACACTTGAACTGAATTACAAAACAGAACAGAGTCACACATGCAGAAAACACACTATGGCTGCTTAACGGGAAAGGTGAGGTGGGGTGATACATAAAACAAGGGTATCAAATTAGCTCAGATACCGTTCCATAAACCCAATATGTAATAGACAAGACCTACTCCTTGCTCAGAGAACTGGACTCAACACGCCCTATTCACCGCACAAGAATATATCTGACTAATAATAATCGTAAAACCTATGTATTGATATCTCTCTGTTAGTGTGTCAAGTGGGTGTAAAGCGGCATAAACACAGCAGTGAAAAGCAGCTAAACCCCATTATAAAAATAAATTACTTTGAAACACCCATGAAACAAAGACAGTGAAAGAGAGAGAAATTCTTACACAATGCGTTCAGGGGCTGTGATGCAACCTGGATTGACCATATCTAGACGCACAGCTGGATGAGACATAAGGGTGGACACTCTTGGGGCTGAGAGGTTTGGTGAGGTTGGGTGAGCAAACGCAGACCCTTTAAAGGAATACTGCGTGGTACCCATCGCATGGGTCCCAAATCTCCAGGTTCAAGGGCATCTTCCTACATCAAAAACATGCATGAGAAACCCAGAAGATAGTACACCGTGTGATGGGGAAAGGTTTCTAAAACGCACCTCATTTCTCATCTCCTTGTGCCCGGGTTCGCCATTCCAGCCGCTTTACTAGCAAGCTCCCTACTTGGAGCATCAGCACCTTTAACCTCCTGTTCCATACAGGTTGCAATTTGTCCTGAGGATAAACGGGAAGACGTGGAACCAACGAGAGACTAGCTCTTGGTGTTGGGACAGGCACAGGTCACTCTATTTTCCCATCAGAAAGAAGAATTAACCACAGGCTCAGCCTGCCCCCCGGAACCAGAACAGGGCCTGAAGCCATTCTGCGATTTTGCGGCCAGCTCCCATAAAAACGAGTTGTAAAATGGAGGTTCAGGGCACTGCAATTCACAAACCTGCAGAGTTATAAATGATAACTCCCGTCCACAAATATATTGAGGGAAGGCAAAGAAGAGGATTTGAAATCAAGGCAGAATTGCAGGAAACAGATTTCAGGAGGTAGATACGAATCGCCTTTAAAGCACATGAAAAGCGGCAAAACGTTGACAATGATGCCCTTGGCCAAAAAGGGCGTATGCGTTTTTTCCTGAATATATTCAGGAAAAAACGCATACGCCCTTTTTGGCCAACCAAGCAACCTGGAAAGGCAAATCAGCGCTACAAAGAAGTCTCGCTTCCCATCGGTCAAAAGGGCCATGCTGAAAAAAGTGTCAAAACCAGAAATGCAGGACAGGCCATGGAGAAATGGGAGCCTTGCTACACTGATGGGCGGGATGTAAATTGCCAAGAGCCACTCCGGAGAAGTGTCCGGTGAGTCCTGAAACATCTGAAAAACACAGCTTAGAGAGCATAGGGCACTTCCACTCATGGGGGTATAAATTGGGAAAATTAAAAATCAGCAAGACACAAGCACCCCAAAGTTTAGGGCTGCTCTGTTGACCAGGACCTCCACTTCATTCCACCTTAAATATCCCAGGAAAGAGAAAAATGGATAAAGAAGTTGTGGTCCTTATGTACAATGGAATACCACTCAGCCATGAAATCAATGTCGTAAGGTTAGTAGCAGCATGATGAGTGGATTTAGGTAGGACGATTCTAAGTGAAATAAGTCACACAGAAAAGGACACTTCTCCTAAGGTATCACTGATAGAGGGAATGTAAAAACCGTTACACTTGAACTGAATTACAAAACAGAACAGAGTCACACATGCAGAAAACACACTATGGCTGCTTAACGGGAAAGGTGAGGTGGGGTGATACATAAAACAAGGGTATCAAATTAGCTCAGATACCGTTCCATAAACCCAATATGTAATAGACAAGACCTACTCCTTGCTCAGAGAACTGGACTCAACACGCCCTATTCACCGCACAAGAATATATCTGACTAATAATAATCGTAAAACCTATGTATTGATATCTCTCTGTTAGTGTGTCAAGTGGGTGTAAAGCGGCATAAACACAGCAGTGAAAAGCAGCTAAACCCCATTATAAAAATAAATTACTTTGAAACACCCATGAAACAAAGACAGTGAAAGAGAGAGAAATTCTTACACAATGCGTTCAGGGGCTGTGATGCAACCTGGATTGACCATATCTAGACGCACAGCTGGATGAGACATAAGGGTGGACACTCTTGGGGCTGAGAGGTTTGGTGAGGTTGGGTGAGCAAACGCAGACCCTTTAAAGGAATACTGCGTGGTACCCATCGCATGGGTCCCAAATCTCCAGGTTCAAGGGCATCTTCCTACATCAAAAACATGCATGAGAAACCCAGAAGATGGTACACCGTGTGATGGGGAAAGGTTTCTAAAACGCACCTCATTTCTCATCTCCTTGTGCCCGGGTTCGCCATTCCAGCCGCTTTACTAGCAAGCTCCCTACTTGGAGCATCAGCACCTTTAACCTCCTGTTCCATGCAGGTTGCAATTTGTCCTGAGGATAAACGGGAAGACGTGGAACCAACGAGAGACTAGCTCTTGGTGTTGGGACAGGCACAGGTCACTCTATTTTCCCATCAGAAAGAAGAATTAACCACAGGCTCAGCCTGCCCCCCGGAACCAGAACAGGGCCTGAAGCCATTCTGCAATTTTGCGGCCAGCTCCGATAAAAACGAGTTGTAAAATGGAGGTTCAGGGCACTGCAATTCACAAACCTGCAGAGTTATTAATGATAACTCTCGTCCACAAATATATTGAGGGAAGGCAAAGAATAGGATTTGAAATCAAGGCAGAATTGCAGGAAACAGATTTCAGGAGGTAGATACGAATCGCCTTTAAAGCACATGAGAAGCGGCAAAACGTTGACAATGATGCCCTTGGCCAAAAAGGGCGTATGCGTTTTTTCCTGAATATATTCAGGAAAAATCGCATACGCCCTTTTTGGCCAACCAAGCAACCTGGAAAGGCAAATCAGCGCTACAAAGAAGTCTCGCTTCCCATCGGTCAAAAGGGCCATGCTGAAAAAAGTGTCAAAACCAGAAATGCAGGACAGGCCATGGAGAAATGGGAGCCTTGCTACACTGATGGGCGGGATGTAAATTGCCAAGAGCCACTCCGGAGAAGTGTCCGGTGAGTCCTGAAACATCTGAAAAACACAGCTTAGAGAGCATAGGGCACTTCCACTCATGGGGGTATAAATTGGGAAAATTAAAAATCAGCAAGACACAAGCACCCCAAAGTTTAGGGCTGCTCTGTTGACCAGGACCTCCACTTCATTCCACCTTAAATATCCCAGGAAAGAGAAAAATGGATAAAGAAGTTGTGGTCCTTATGTACAATGGAATATCACTCAGCCATGAAATCAATGTCGTAAGGTTAGTAGCAGCATGATGAGTGGATTTAGGTACGACGATTCTAAGTGAAATAAGTCACACAGAAAAGGACACTTCTCCTAAGGTATCACTGATAGAGGGAATGTAAAAACCGTTACACTTGAACTGAATTACAAAACAGAACAGAGTCACACATGCAGAAAACACACTATGGCTGCTTAACGGGAAAGGTGAGGTGGGGTGATACATAAAACAAGGGTATCAAATTAGCTCAGATACCGTTCCATAAACTCAATATGTAATAGACAAGACCTACTCTTTGCTCAGAGAACTGGACTCAACACGCCCTATTCACCGCACAAGAATATATCTGACTAATAATAATCGTAAAACCTATGTATTGATATCTCTCTGTTAGTGTGTCAAGTGGGTGTAAGCGGCATAAACACAGCAGTGAAAAGCAGCTAAACCCCATTATAAAAATAAATTACTTTGAAACACCCATGAAACAAAGACAGTGAAAGAGAGAGAAATTCTTACACAATGCGTTCAGGGGCTGTGATGCAACCTGGATTGACCATATCTAGACGCACAGCTGGATGAGACATAAGGGTGGACACTCTTGGGGCTGAGAGGTTTGGTGAGGTTGGGTGAGCAAACGCAGACCCTTTAAAGGAATACTGCGTGGTACCCATCGCATGGGTCCCAAATCTCCAGGTTCAAGGGCATCTTCCTACATCAAAAACATACATGAGAAACCCAGAAGATGGTACACCGTGTGATGGGGAAAGGTTTCTAAAACGCACCTCATTTCTCATCTCCTTGTGCCCGGGTTCACCATTCCAGCCGCTTTACTAGCAAGCTCCCTACTTGGAGCATCAGCACCTTTAACCTCCTGTTCCATACAGGTTGCAATTTGTCCTGAGGATAAACGGGAAGACGTGGAACCAACGAGAGACTAGCTCTTGGTGTTGGGACAGGCACAGGTCACTCTATTTTCCCATCAGAAAGAAGAATTAACCACAGGCTCAGCCTGCCCCCGGAACCAGAACAGGGCCTGAAGCCATTCTGCGATTTTGCGGCCAGCTCCCATAAAAACGAGTTGTAAAATGGAGGTTCAGGGCACTGCAATTCACAAACCTGCAGAGTTATTAATGATAACTCTCGTCCACAAATATATTGAGGGAAGGCAAAGAAGAGGATTTGAAATCAAGGCAGAATTGCAGGAAACAGATTTCAGGAGGTAGATACGAATCGCCTTTAAAGCACATGAGAAGCGGCAAAACGTTGACAATGATGCCCTTGGCCAAAAAGGGCGTATGCGTTTTTTCCTGAATATATTCAGGAAAAAACGCATACGCCCTTTTTGGCCAACCAAGCAACCTGGAAAGGCAAATCAGCGCTACAAAGAAGTCTCGCTTCCCATCGGTCAAAAGGGCCATGCTGAAAAAAGTGTCAAAACCAGAAATGCAGGACAGGCCATGGAGAAATGGGAGCCTTGCTACACTGATGGGCGGGATGTAAATTGCCAAGAGCCACTCCGGAGAACTGTCCGGTGAGTCCTGAAACATCTGAAAAACACAGCTTAGAGAGCATAGGGCACTTCCACTCATGGGGGTATAAATTGGGAAAATTAAAAATCAGCAAGACACAAGCACCCCAAAGTTTAGGGCTGCTCTCTTGACCAGGACCTCCACTTCATTCCACCTTAAATATCCCAGGAAAGAGAAAAATGGATAAAGAAGTTGTGGTCCTTATGTACAATGGAATATCACTCAGCCATGAAATCAATGTCGTAAGGTTAGTAGCAGCATGATGAGTGGATTTAGGTACGACGATTCTAAGTGAAATAAGTCACACAGAAAAGGACACTTCTCCTAAGGTATCACTGATAGAGGGAATGTAAAAACCGTTACACTTGAACTGAATTACAAAACAGAACAGAGTCACACATGCAGAAAACACACTATGGCTGCTTAACGGGAAAGGTGAGGTGGGGTGATACATAAAACAAGGGTATCAAATTAGCTCAGATACCGTTCCATAAACTCAATATGTAATAGACAAGACCTACTCCTTGCTCAGAGAACTGGACTCAACACGCCCTATTCACCGCACAAGAATATATCTGACTAATAATAATCGTAAAACCTATGTATTGATATCTCTCTGTTATTGTGTCAAGTGGGTGTAAAGCGGCATAAACACAGCAGTGAAAAGCAGCTAAACCCCATTATAAAAATAAATTACTTTGAAACACCCATGAAACAAAGACAGTGAAAGAGAGAGAAATTCTTACACAATGCGTTCAGGGGCTGTGATGCAACCTGGATTGACCATATCTAGACGCACAGCTGGATGAGACATAAGGGTGGACACTCTTGGGGCTGAGAGGTTTGGTGAGGTTGGGTGAGCAAACGCAGACCCTTTAAAGGAATACTGCGTGGTACCCATCGCATGGGTCCCAAATCTCCAGGTTCAAGGGCATCTTCCTACATCAAAAACATGCATGAGAAACCCAGAAGATGGTACACCGTGTGATGGGGAAAGGTTTCTAAAACGCACCTCATTTCTCATCTCCTTGTGCCCGGGTTCGCCATTCCAGCCGCTTTACTAGCAAGCTCCCTACTTGGAGCATCAGCACCTTTAACCTCCTGTTCCGTACAGGTTGCAATTTGTCCTGAGGATAAACGGGAAGACGTGGAACCAACGAGAGACTAGCTCTTGGTGTTGGGACAGGCACAGGTCACTCTATTTTCCCATCAGAAAGAAGAATTAACCACAGGCTCAGCCTGCCCCCCGGAACCAGAACAGGGCCTGAAGCCATTCTGCGATTTTGCGGCCAGCTCCCATAAAAACGAGTTGTAAAATGGAGGTTCAGGGCACTGCAATTCACAAACCTGCAGAGTTATAAATGATAACTCTCGTCCACAAATATATTGAGGGAAGGCAAAGAAGAGGATTTGAAATCAAGGCAGAATTGCAGGAAACAGATTTCAGGAGGTAGATACGAATCGCCTTTAAAGCACATGAAAAGCGGCAAAACGTTGACAATGATGCCCTTGGCCAAAAAGGGCGTATGCGTTTTTTCCTCAATATATTCAGGAAAAAACGCATACGCCCTTTTTGGCCAACCAAGCAACCTGGAAAGGCAAATCAGCGCTACAAAGAAGTCTCGCTTCCCATCGGTCAAAAGGGCCATGCTGAAAAATGTGTCAAAACCAGAAATGCAGGACAGGCCATGGAAAAATGGGAGCCTTGCTACACTGATGGGCGGGATGTAAATTGCCAAGAGCCACTCTGGAGAAGTGTCCGGTGAGTCCTGAAACATCTGAAAAACACAGCTCAGAGAGCATAGGGCACTTCCACTCATGGGGGTATAAATTGGGAAAATTAAAAATCAGCAAAACACAAGCACCCCAAAGTTTAGGGCTGCTCTGTTGACCAGGACCTCCACTTCATTCCACCTTAAATATCCCAGGAAAGAGAAAAATGGATAAAGAAGTTGTGGTCCTTATGTACAATGGAATATCACTCAGCCATGAAATCAATGTCGTAAGGTTAGTAGCAGCATGATGAGTGGATTTAGGTACGACGATTCTAAGTGAAATAAGTCACACAGAAAAGGACACTTCTCATAAGGTATCACTGATAGAGGGAATGTAAAAACCGTTACACTTGAACTGAATTACAAAACAGAACAGAGTCACACATGCAGAAAACACACTATGGCTGCTTAACGGGAAAGGTGAGGTGGGGTGATACATAAAACAAGGGTATCAAATTAGCTCAGATACCGTTCCATAAACCCAATATATAATAAACAAGACCTACTCCTTGCTCAGAGAACTGGACTCAACACGCCCTATTCACCGCACAAGAATATATCTGACTAATAATAATCGTAAAACCTATGTATTGATATCTCTCTGTTATTGTGTCAAGTGGGTGTAAAGCGGCATAAACACAGCAGTGAAAAGCAGCTAAACCCCATTATAAAAATAAATTACTTTGAAACACCCATGAAACAAAGACAGTGAAAGAGAGAGAAATTCTTACACAATGCGTTCAGGGGCTGTGATGCAACCTGGATTGACCATATCTAGACGCACAGCTGGATGAGACATAAGGGTGGACACTCTTGGGGCTGAGAGGTTTGGTGAGGTTGGGTGAGCAAACGCAGACCCTTTAAAGTAATACTGCGTGGTACCCATTGCATGGGTCCTAAATCTCCAGGTTCAAGGACATCTTCCTACATCGAAAACATGCATGAGAAACCCAGAAGATGGTACACCGTGTGATGGGGAAAGGTTTCTAAAACGCACCTCATTTCTCATCTCCTTGTGCCCGGGTTCGCCATTCCAGCCGCTTTACTAGCAAGCTCCCTACTTGGAGCATCAGCACCTTTAACCTCCTGTTCCGTGCAGGTTGCAATTTGTCCTGAGGATAAACGGGAAGACGTGGAACCAACGAGAGACTAGCTCTTGGTGTTGGGACAGGCACAGGTCACTCTATTTTCCCATCAGAAAGAAGAATTAACCACAGGCTCAGCCTGCCCCCCGGAACCAGAACAGGGCCTGAAGCCATTCTGCAATTTTGCGGCCAGCTCCCATAAAAACGAGTTGTAAAATGGAGGTTCAGGGCACTGCAATTCACAAACCTGCAGAGTTATAAATGATAACTCTCGTCCACAAATATATTGAGGGAAGGCAAAGAAGCGGATTTGAAATCAAGGCAGAATTGCAGGAAACAGATTTCAGGAGGTAGATACGAATCGCCTTTAAAGCACATGAAAAGCGGCAAAACGTTGACAATGATGCCCTTGGCCAAAAAGGGCGTATGCGTTTTTTCCTCAATATATTCAGGAAAAAACGCATACGCCCTTTTTGGCCAACCAAGCAACCTGGAAAGGCAAATCAGCGCTACAAAGAAGTCTCGCTTCCCATCGGTCAAAAGGGCCATGCTGAAAAATGTGTCAAAACCAGAAATGCAGGACAGGCCATGGAAAAATGGGAGCCTTGCTACACTGATGGGCGGGATGTAAATTGCCAAGAGCCACTCTGGAGAAGTGTCCGGTGAGTCCTGAAACATCTGAAAAACACAGCTCAGAGAGCATAGGGCACTTCCACTCATGGGGGTATAAATTGGGAAAATTAAAAATCAGCAAAACACAAGCACCCCAAAGTTTAGGGCTGCTCTGTTGACCAGGACCTCCACTTCATTCCACCTTAAATATCCCAGGAAAGAGAAAAATGGATAAAGAAGTTGTGGTCCTTATGTACAATGGAATATCACTCAGCCATGAAATCAATGTCGTAAGGTTAGTAGCAGCATGATGAGTGGATTTAGGTACGACGATTCTAAGTGAAATAAGTCACACAGAAAAGGACACTTCTCATAAGGTATCACTGATAGAGGGAATGTAAAAACCGTTACACTTGAACTGAATTACAAAACAGAACAGAGTCACACATGCAGAAAACACACTATGGCTGCTTAACGGGAAAGGTGAGGTGGGGTGATACATAAAACAAGGGTATCAAATTAGCTCAGATACCGTTCCATAAACCCAATATATAATAAACAAGACCTACTCCTTGCTCAGAGAACTGGACTCAACACGCCCTATTCACCGCACAAGAATATATCTGACTAATAATAATCGTAAAACCTATGTATTGATATCTCTCTGTTATTGTGTCAAGTGGGTGTAAAGCGGCATAAACACAGCAGTGAAAAGCAGCTAAACCCCATTATAAAAATAAATTACTTTGAAACACCCATGAAACAAAGACAGTGAAAGAGAGAGAAATTCTTACACAATGCGTTCAGGGGCTGTGATGCAACCTGGATTGACCATATCTAGACGCACAGCTGGATGAGACATAAGGGTGGACACTCTTGGGGCTGAGAGGTTTGGTGAGGTTGGGTGAGCAAACGCAGACCCTTTAAAGTAATACTGCGTGGTACCCATTGCATGGGTCCTAAATCTCCAGGTTCAAGGACATCTTCCTACATCGAAAACATGCATGAGAAACCCAGAAGATGGTACACCGTGTGATGGGGAAAGGTTTCTAAAACGCACCTCATTTCTCATCTCCTTGTGCCCGGGTTCGCCATTCCAGCCGCTTTACTAGCAAGCTCCCTACTTGGAGCATCAGCACCTTTAACCTCCTGTTCCATGCAGGTTGCAATTTGTCCTGAGGATAAACGGGAAGACGTGGAACCAACGAGAGACTAGCTCTTGGTGTTGGGACAGGCACAGGTCACTCTATTTTCCCATCAGAAAGAAGAATTAACCACAGGCTCAGCCTGCCCCCCGGAACCAGAACAGGGCCTGAAGCCATTCTGCAATTTTGCGGCCAGCTCCCATAAAAACGAGTTGTAAAATGGAGGTTCAGGGCACTGCAATTCACAAACCTGCAGAGTTATAAATGATAACTCTCGTCCACAAATATATTGAGGGAAGGCAAAGAAGCGGATTTGAAATCAAGGCAGAATTGCAGGAAACAGATTTCAGGAGGTAGATACGAATCGCCTTTAAAGCACATGAGAAGCGGCAAAACGTTGACAATGATGCCCTTGGCCAAAAAGGGCGTATGCGTTTTTTCCTGAATATATTCAGGAAAAAACGCATACGCCCTTTTTGGCCAACCAAGCAACCTGGAAAGGCAAATCAGCGCTACAAAGAAGTCTCGCTTCCCATCGGTCAAAAGGGCCATGCTGAAAAAAGTGTCAAAACCAGAAATGCAGGACAGGCCATGGAGAAATGGGAGCCTTGCTACACTGATGGGCGGGATGTAAATTGCCAAGAGCCACTCCGGAGAACTGTCCGGTGAGTCCTGAAACATCTGAAAAACACAGCTTAGAGAGCATAGGGCACTTCCACTCATGGGGGTATAAATTGGGAAAATTAAAAATCAGCAAGACACAAGCACCCCAAAGTTTAGGGCTGCTCTCTTGACCAGGACCTCCACTTCATTCCACCTTAAATATCCCAGGAAAGAGAAAAATGGATAAAGAAGTTGTGGTCCTTATGTACAATGGAATATCACTCAGCCATGAAATCAATGTCGTAAGGTTAGTAGCAGCATGATGAGTGGATTTAGGTACGACGATTCTAAGTGAAATAAGTCACACAGAAAAGGACACTTCTCCTAAGGTATCACTGATAGAGGGAATGTAAAAACCGTTACACTTGAACTGAATTACAAAACAGAACAGAGTCACACATGCAGAAAACACACTATGGCTGCTTAACGGGAAAGGTGAGGTGGGGTGATACATAAAACAAGGGTATCAAATTAGCTCAGATACCGTTCCATAAACTCAATATGTAATAGACAAGACCTACTCCTTGCTCAGAGAACTGGACTCAACACGCCCTATTCACCGCACAAGAATATATCTGACTAATAATAATCGTAAAACCTATGTATTGATATCTCTCTGTTATTGTGTCAAGTGGGTGTAAAGCAGCATAAACACAGCAGTGAAAAGCAGCTAAACCCCATTATAAAAATAAATTACTTTGAAACACCCATGAAACAAAGACAGTGAAAGAGAGAGAAATTCTTACACAATGCGTTCAGGGGCTGTGATGCAACCTGGATTGACCATATCTAGACGCACAGCTGGATGAGACATAAGGGTGGACACTCTTGGGGCTGAGAGGTTTGGTGAGGTTGGGTGAGCAAACGCAGACCCTTTAAAGGAATACTGCGTGGTACCCATCGCATGGGTCCCAAATCTCCAGGTTCAAGGGCATCTTCCTACATCAAAAACATGCATGAGAAACCCAGAAGATGGTACACCGTGTGATGGGGAAAGGTTTCTAAAACGCACCTCATTTCTCATCTCCTTGTGCCCGGGTTCGCCATTCCAGCCGCTTTACTAGCAAGCTCCCTACTTGGAGCATCAGCACCTTTAACCTCCTGTTCCGTACAGGTTGCAATTTGTCCTGAGGATAAACGGGAAGACGTGGAACCAACGAGAGACTAGCTCTTGGTGTTGGGACAGGCACAGGTCACTCTATTTTCCCATCAGAAAGAAGAATTAACCACAGGCTCAGCCTGCCCCCCGGAACCAGAACAGGGCCTGAAGCCATTCTGCAATTTTGCGGCCAGCTCCCATAAAAACGAGTTGTAAAATGGAGGTTCAGGGCACTGCAATTCACAAACCTGCAGAGTTATAAATGATAACTCTCGTCCACAAATATATTGAGGGAAGGCAAAGAAGAGGATTTGAAATCAAGGCAGAATTGCAGGAAACAGATTTCAGGAGGTAGATACGAATCGCCTTTAAAGCACATGAAAAGCGGCAAAACGTTGACAATGATGCCCTTGGCCAAAAAGGGCGTATGCGTTTTTTCCTCAATATATTCAGGAAAAAACGCATACGCCCTTTTTGGCCAACCAAGCAACCTGGAAAGGCAAATCAGCGCTACAAAGAAGTCTCGCTTCCCATCGGTCAAAAGGGCCATGCTGAAAAATGTGTCAAAACCAGAAATGCAGGACAGGCCATGGAGAAATGGGAGCCTTGCTACACTGATGGGCGGGATGTAAATTGCCAAGAGCCACTCTGGAGAAGTGTCCGGTGAGTCCTGAAACATCTGAAAAACACAGCTCAGAGAGCATAGGGCACTTCCACTCATGGGGGTATAAATTGGGAAAATTAAAAATCAGCAAAACACAAGCACCCCAAAGTTTAGGGCTGCTCTGTTGACCAGGACCTCCACTTCATTCCACCTTAAATATCCCAGGAAAGAGAAAAATGGATAAAGAAGTTGTGGTCCTTATGTACAATGGAATATCACTCAGCCATGAAATCAATGTCGTAAGGTTAGTAGCAGCATGATGAGTGGATTTAGGTACGACGATTCTAAGTGAAATAAGTCACACAGAAAAGGACACTTCTCATAAGGTATCACTGATAGAGGGAATGTAAAAACCGTTACACTTGAACTGAATTACAAAACAGAACAGAGTCACACATGCAGAAAACACACTATGGCTGCTTAACGGGAAAGGTGAGGTGGGGTGATACATAAAACAAGGGTATCAAATTAGCTCAGATACCGTTCCATAAACCCAATATATAATAAACAAGACCTACTCCTTGCTCAGAGAACTGGACTCAACACGCCCTATTCACCGCACAAGAATATATCTGACTAATAATAATCGTAAAACCTATGTATTGATATCTCTCTGTTATTGTGTCAAGTGGGTGTAAAGCGGCATAAACACAGCAGTGAAAAGCAGCTAAACCCCATTATAAAAATAAATTACTTTGAAACACCCATGAAACAAAGACAGTGAAAGAGAGAGAAATTCTTACACAATGCGTTCAGGGGCTGTGATGCAACCTGGATTGACCATATCTAGACGCACAGCTGGATGAGACATAAGGGTGGACACTCTTGGGGCTGAGAGGTTTGGTGAGGTTGGGTGAGCAAACGCAGACCCTTTAAAGTAATACTGCGTGGTACCCATTGCATGGGTCCCAAATCTCCAGGTTCAAGGACATCTTCCTACATCGAAAACATGCATGAGAAACCCAGAAGATGGTACACCGTGTGATGGGGAAAGGTTTCTAAAACGCACCTCATTTCTCATCTCCTTGTGCCCGGGTTCGCCATTCCAGCCGCTTTACTAGCAAGCTCCCTACTTGGAGCATCAGCACCTTTAACCTCCTGTTCCATACAGGTTGCAATTTGTCCTGAGGATAAACGGGAAGACGTGGAACCAACGAGAGACTAGCTCTTGGTGTTGGGACAGGCACAGGTCACTCTATTTTCCCATCAGAAAGAAGAATTAACCACAGGCTCAGCCTGCCCCCCGGAACCAGAACAGGGCCTGAAGCCATTCTGCAATTTTGCGGCCAGCTCCCATAAAAACGAGTTGTAAAATGGAGGTTCAGGGCACTGCAATTCACAAACCTGCAGAGTTATAAATGATAACTCTCGTCCACAAATATATTGAGGGAAGGCAAAGAAGCGGATTTGAAATCAAGGCAGAATTGCAGGAAACAGATTTCAGGAGGTAGATACGAATCGCCTTTAAAGCACATGAGAAGCGGCAAAACGTTGACAATGATGCCCTTGGCCAAAAAGGGCGTATGCGTTTTTTCCTGAATATATTCAGGAAAAAACGCATACGCCCTTTTTGGCCAACCAAGCAACCTGGAAAGGCAAATCAGCGCTACAAACAAGTCTCGCTTCCCATCGGTCAAAAGGGCCATGCTGAAAAAAGTGTCAAAACCAGAAATGCAGGACAGGCCATGGAGAAATGGGAGCCTTGCTACACTGATGGGCGGGATGTAAATTGCCAAGAGCCACTCTGGAGAAGTGTCCGGTGAGTCCTGAAACATCTGAAAAACACAGCTTAGAGAGCATAGGGCACTTCCACTCATGGGGGTATAAATTGGGAAAATTAAAAATCAGCAAGACACAAGCACCCCAAAGTTTAGGGCTGCTCTCTTGACCAGGACCTCCACTTCATTCCACCTTAAATATCCCAGGAAAGAGAAAAATGGATAAAGAAGTTGTGGTCCTTATGTACAATGGAATATCACTCAGCCATGAAATCAATGTCGTAAGGTTAGTAGCAGCATGATGAGTGGATTTAGGTACGACGATTCTAAGTGAAATAAGTCACACAGAAAAGGACACTTCTCCTAAGGTATCACTGATAGAGGGAATGTAAAAACCGTTACACTTGAACTGAATTACAAAACAGAACAGAGTCACACATGCAGAAAACACACTATGGCTGCTTAACGGGAAAGGTGAGGTGGGGTGATACATAAAACAAGGGTATCAAATTAGCTCAGATACCGTTCCATAAACCCAATATGTAATAGACAAGACCTACTCCTTGCTCAGAGAACTGGACTCAACACGCCCTATTCACCGCACAAGAATATATCTGACTAATAATAATCGTAAAACCTATGTATTGATATCTCTCTGTTAGTGTGTCAAGTGGGTGTAAAGCGGCATAAACACAGCAGTGAAAAGCAGCTAAACCCCATTATAAAAATAAATTACTTTGAAACACCCATGAAACAAAGACAGTGAAAGAGAGAGAAATTCTTACACAATGCGTTCAGGGGCTGTGATGCAACCTGGATTGACCATATCTAGACGCACAGCTGGATGAGACATAAGGGTGGACACTCTTGGGGCTGAGAGGTTTGGTGAGGTTGGGTGAGCAAACGCAGACCCTTTAAAGGAATACTGCGTGGTACCCATCGCATGGGTCCCAAATCTCCAGGTTCAAGGGCATCTTCCTACATCAAAAACATGCATGAGAAACCCAGAAGATGGTACACCGTGTGATGGGGAAAGGTTTCTAAAACGCACCTCATTTCTCATCTCCTTGTGCCCGGGTTCGCCATTCCAGCCGCTTTACTAGCAAGCTCCCTACTTGGAGCATCAGCACCTTTAACCTCCTGTTCCATACAGGTTGCAATTTGTCCTGAGGATAAACGGGAAGACGTGGAACCAACGAGAGACTAGCTCTTGGTGTTGGGACAGGCACAGGTCACTCTATTTTCCCATCAGAAAGAAGAATTAACCACAGGCTCAGCCTGCCCCCCGGAACCAGAACAGGGCCTGAAGCCATTCTGCGATTTTGCGGCCAGCTCCCATAAAAACGAGTTGTAAAATGGAGGTTCAGGGCACTGCAATTCACAAACCTGCAGAGTTATTAATGATAACTCTCGTCCACAAATATATTGAGGGAAGGCAAAGAAGAGGATTTGAAATCAAGGCAGAATTGCAGGAAACAGATTTCAGGAGGTAGATACGAATCGCCTTTAAAGCACATGAGAAGCGGCAAAACGTTGACAATGATGCCCTTGGCCAAAAAGGGCGTATGCGTTTTTTCCTGAATATATTCAGGAAAAAATGCATACGCCCTTTTTGGCCAACCAAGCAACCTGGAAAGGCAAATCAGCGCTACAAAGAAGTCTCGCTTCCCATCGGTCAAAAGGGCCATGCTGAAAAAAGTGTCAAAACCAGAAATGCAGGACAGGCCATGGAGAAATGGGAGCCTTGCTACACTGATGGGCGGGATGTAAATTGCCAAGAGCCACTCCGGAGAACTGTCCGGTGAGTCCTGAAACATCTGAAAAACACAGCTTAGAGAGCATAGGGCACTTCCACTCATGGGGGTATAAATTGGGAAAATTAAAAATCAGCAAGACACAAGCACCCCAAAGTTTAGGGCTGCTCTGTTGACCAGGACCTCCACTTCATTCCACCTTAAATATCCCAGGAAAGAGAAAAATGGATAAAGAAGTTGTGGTCCTTATGTACAATGGAATATCACTCAGCCATGAAATCAATGTCGTAAGGTTAGTAGCAGCATGATGAGTGGATTTAGGTACGACGATTCTAAGTGAAATAAGTCACACAGAAAAGGACACTTCTCATAAGGTATCACTGATAGAGGGAATGTAAAAACCGTTACACTTGAACTGAATTACAAAACAGAACAGAGTCACACATGCAGAAAACACACTATGGCTGCTTAACGGGAAAGGTGAGGTGGGGTGATACATAAAACAAGGGTATCAAATTAGCTCAGATACCGTTCCATAAACTCAATATGTAATAGACAAGACCTACTCCTTGCTCAGAGAACTGGACTCAACACGCCCTATTCACCGCACAAGAATATATCTGACTAATAATAATCGTAAAACCTATGTATTGATATCTCTCTGTTATTGTGTCAAGTGGGTGTAAAGCGGCATAAACACAGCAGTGAAAAGCAGCTAAACCCCATTATAAAAATAAATTACTTTGAAACACCCATGAAACAAAGACAGTGAAAGAGAGAGAAATTCTTACACAATGCGTTCAGGGGCTGTGATGCAACCTGGATTGACCATATCTAGACGCACAGCTGGATGAGACATAAGGGTGGACACTCTTGGGGCTGAGAGGTTTGGTGAGGTTGGGTGAGCAAACGCAGACCCTTTAAAGTAATACTGCGTGGTACCCATCGCATGGGTCCCAAATCTCCAGGTTCAAGGGCATCTTCCTACATCAAAAACATGCATGAGAAACCCAGAAGATGGTACACCGTGTGATGGGGAAAGGTTTCTAAAACGCACCTCATTTCTCATCTCCTTGTGCCCGGGTTCGCCATTCCAGCCGCTTTACTAGCAAGCTCCCTACTTGGAGCATCAGCACCTTTAACCTCCTGTTCCGTACAGGTTGCAATTTGTCCTGAGGATAAACGGGAAGACGTGGAACCAACGAGAGACTAGCTCTTGGTGTTGGGACAGGCACAGGTCACTCTATTTTCCCATCAGAAAGAAGAATTAACCACAGGCTCAGCCTGCCCCCCGGAACCAGAACAGGGCCTGAAGCCATTCTGCGATTTTGCGGCCAGCTCCCATAAAAACGAGTTGTAAAATGGAGGTTCAGGGCACTGCAATTCACAAACCTGCAGAGTTATAAATGATAACTCTCGTCCACACATATATTGAGGGAAGGCAAAGAAGCGGATGTGAAATCAAGGCAGAATTGCAGGAAACAGATTTCAGGAGGTAGATACGAATCGCCTTTAAAGCACATGAGAAGCGGCAAAACGTTGACAATGATGCCCTTGGCCAAAAAGGGCGTATGCGTTTTTTCCTGAATATATTCAGGAAAAAACGCATACGCCCTTTTTGGCCAACCAAGCAACCTGGAAAGGCAAATCAGCGCTACAAACAAGTCTCGCTTCCCATCGGTCAAAAGGGCCATGCTGAAAAAAGTGTCAAAACCAGAAATGCAGGACAGGCCATGGAGAAATGGGAGCCTTGCTACACTGATGGGCGGGATGTAAATTGCCAAGAGCCACTCTGGAGAAGTGTCCAGTGAGTCCTGAAACATCTGAAAAACACAGCTTAGAGAGCATAGGGCACTTCCACTCATGGGGGTATAAATTGGGAAAATTAAAAATCAGCAAGACACAAGCACCCCAAAGTTTAGGGCTGCTCTGTTGACCAGGACCTCCACTTCATTCCACCTTAAATATCCCAGGAAAGAGAAAAATGGATAAAGAAGTTGTGGTCCTTATGTACAATGGAATATCACTCAGCCATGAAATCAATGTCGTAAGGTTAGTAGCAGCATGATGAGTGGATTTAGGTACGACGATTCTAAGTGAAATAAGTCACACAGAAAAGGACACTTCTCCTAAGGTATCACTGATAGAGGGAATGTAAAAACCGTTACACTTGAACTGAATTACAAAACAGAACAGAGTCACACATGCAGAAAACACACTATGGCTGCTTAACGGGAAAGGTGAGGTGGGGTGATACATAAAACAAGGGTATCAAATTAGCTCAGATACCGTTCCATAAACCCAATATGTAATAGACAAGACCTACTCCTTGCTCAGAGAACTGGACTCAACACGCCCTATTCACCGCACAAGAATATATCTGACTAATAATAATCGTAAAACCTATGTATTGATATCTCTCTGTTAGTGTGTCAAGTGGGTGTAAAGCGGCATAAACACAGCAGTGAAAAGCAGCTAAACCCCATTATAAAAATAAATTACTTTGAAACACCCATGAAACAAAGACAGTGAAAGAGAGAGAAATTCTTACACAATGCGTTCAGGGGCTGTGATGCAACCTGGATTGACCATATCTAGACGCACAGCTGGATGAGACATAAGGGTGGACACTCTTGGGGCTGAGAGGTTTGGTGAGGTTGGGTGAGCAAACGCAGACCCTTTAAAGGAATACTGCGTGGTACCCATCGCATGGGTCCCAAATCTCCAGGTTCAAGGGCATCTTCCTACATCAAAAACATGCATGAGAAACCCAGAAGATGGTACACCGTGTGATGGGGAAAGGTTTCTAAAACGCACCTCATTTCTCATCTCCTTGTGCCCGGGTTCGCCATTCCAGCCGCTTTACTAGCAAGCTCCCTACTTGGAGCATCAGCACCTTTAACCTCCTGTTCCATGCAGGTTGCAATTTGTCCTGAGGATAAACGGGAAGACGTGGAACCAACGAGAGACTAGCTCTTGGTGTTGGGACAGGCACAGGTCACTCTATTTTCCCATCAGAAAGAAGAATTAACCACAGGCTCAGCCTGCCCCCCGGAACCAGAACAGGGCCTGAAGCCATTCTGCAATTTTGCGGCCAGCTCCCATAAAAACGAGTTGTAAAATGGAGGTTCAGGGCACTGCAATTCACAAACCTGCAGAGTTATAAATGATAACTCTCGTCCACAAATATATTGAGGGAAGGCAAAGAAGCGGATTTGAAATCAAGGCAGAATTGCAGGAAACAGATTTCAGGAGGTAGATACGAATCGCCTTTAAAGCACATGAGAAGCGGCAAAACGTTGACAATGATGCCCTTGGCCAAAAAGGGCGTATGCGTTTTTTCCTGAATATATTCAGGAAAAAACGCATACGCCCTTTTTGGCCAACCAAGCAACCTGGAAAGGCAAATCAGCGCTACAAACAAGTCTCGCTTCCCATCGGTCAAAAGGGCCATGCTGAAAAAAGTGTCAAAACCAGAAATGCAGGACAGGCCATGGAGAAATGGGAGCCTTGCTACACTGATGGGCGGGATGTAAATTGCCAAGAGCCACTCTGGAGAAGTGTCCGGTGAGTCCTGAAACATCTGAAAAACACAGCTTAGAGAGCATAGGGCACTTCCACTCATGGGGGTATAAATTGGGAAAATTAAAAATCAGCAAGACACAAGCACCCCAAAGTTTAGGGCTGCTCTCTTGACCAGGACCTCCACTTCATTCCACCTTAAATATCCCAGGAAAGAGAAAAATGGATAAAGAAGTTGTGGTCCTTATGTACAATGGAATATCACTCAGCCATGAAATCAATGTCGTAAGGTTAGTAGCAGCATGATGAGTGGATTTAGGTACGACGATTCTAAGTGAAATAAGTCACACAGAAAAGGACACTTCTCCTAAGGTATCACTGATAGAGGGAATGTAAAAACCGTTACACTTGAACTGAATTACAAAACAGAACAGAGTCACACATGCAGAAAACACACTATGGCTGCTTAACGGGAAAGGTGAGGTGGGGTGATACATAAAACAAGGGTATCAAATTAGCTCAGATACCGTTCCATAAACCCAATATGTAATAGACAAGACCTACTCCTTGCTCAGAGAACTGGACTCAACACGCCCTATTCACCGCACAAGAATATATCTGACTAATAATAATCGTAAAACCTATGTATTGATATCTCTCTGTTAGTGTGTCAAGTGGGTGTAAAGCGGCATAAACACAGCAGTGAAAAGCAGCTAAACCCCATTATAAAAATAAATTACTTTGAAACACCCATGAAACAAAGACAGTGAAAGAGAGAGAAATTCTTACACAATGCGTTCAGGGGCTGTGATGCAACCTGGATTGACCATATCTAGACGCACAGCTGGATGAGACATAAGGGTGGACACTCTTGGGGCTGAGAGGTTTGGTGAGGTTGGGTGAGCAAACGCAGACCCTTTAAAGGAATACTGCGTGGTACCCATCGCATGGGTCCCAAATCTCCAGGTTCAAGGGCATCTTCCTACATCAAAAACATACATGAGAAACCCAGAAGATGGTACACCGTGTGATGGGGAAAGGTTTCTAAAACGCACCTCATTTCTCATCTCCTTGTGCCCGGGTTCGCCATTCCAGCCGCTTTACTAGCAAGCTCCCTACTTGGAGCATCAGCACCTTTAACCTCCTGTTCCATACAGGTTGCAATTTGTCCTGAGGATAAACGGGAAGACGTGGAACCAACGAGAGACTAGCTCTTGGTGTTGGGACAGGCACAGGTCACTCTATTTTCCCATCAGAAAGAAGAATTAACCACAGGCTCAGCCTGCCCCCCGGAACCAGAACAGGGCCTGAAGCCATTCTGCGATTTTGCGGCCAGCTCCCATAAAAACGAGTTGTAAAATGGAGGTTCAGGGCACTGCAATTCACAAACCTGCAGAGTTATTAATGATAACTCTCGTCCACAAATATATTGAGGGAAGGCAAAGAAGAGGATTTGAAATCAAGGCAGAATTGCAGGAAACAGATTTCAGGAGGTAGATACGAATCGCCTTTAAAGCACATGAGAAGCGGCAAAACGTTGACAATGATGCCCTTGGCCAAAAAGGGCGTATGCGTTTTTTCCTGAATATATTCAGGAAAAAATGCATACGCCCTTTTTGGCCAACCAAGCAACCTGGAAAGGCAAATCAGCGCTACAAAGAAGTCTCGCTTCCCATCGTTCAAAAGGGCCATGCTGAAAAAAGTGTCAAAACCAGAAATGCAGGACAGGCCATGGAGAAATGGGAGCCTTGCTACACTGATGGGCGGGATGTAAATTGCCAAGAGCCACTCCGGAGAACTGTCCGGTGAGTCCTGAAACATCTGAAAAACACAGCTTAGAGAGCATAGGGCACTTCCACTCATGGGGGTATAAATTGGGAAAATTAAAAATCAGCAAGACACAAGCACCCCAAAGTTTAGGGCTGCTCTGTTGACCAGGACCTCCACTTCATTCCACCTTAAATATCCCAGGAAAGAGAAAAATGGATAAAGAAGTTGTGGTCCTTATGTACAATGGAATATCACTCAGCCATGAAATCAATGTCGTAAGGTTAGTAGCAGCATGATGAGTGGATTTAGGTACGACGATTCTAAGTGAAATAAGTCACACAGAAAAGGACACTTCTCCTAAGGTATCACTGATAGAGGGAATGTAAAAACCGTTACACTTGAACTGAATTACAAAACAGAACAGAGTCACACATGCAGAAAACACACTATGGCTGCTTAACGGGAAAGGTGAGGTGGGGTGATACATAAAACAAGGGTATCAAATTAGCTCAGATACCGTTCCATAAACCCAATATGTAATAGACAAGACCTACTCCTTGCTCAGAGAACTGGACTCAACACGCCCTATTCACCGCACAAGAATATATCTGACTAATAATAATCGTAAAACCTATGTATTGATATCTCTCTGTTAGTGTGTCAAGTGGGTGTAAAGCGGCATAAACACAGCAGTGAAAAGCAGCTAAACCCCATTATAAAAATAAATTACTTTGAAACACCCATGAAACAAAGACAGTGAAAGAGAGAGAAATTCTTACACAATGCGTTCAGGGGCTGTGATGCAACCTGGATTGACCATATCTAGACGCACAGCTGGATGAGACATAAGGGTGGACACTCTTGGGGCTGAGAGGTTTGGTGAGGTTGGGTGAGCAAACGCAGACCCTTTAAAGGAATACTGCGTGGTACCCATCGCATGGGTCCCAAATCTCCAGGTTCAAGGGCATCTTCCTACATCAAAAACATACATGAGAAACCCAGAAGATGGTACACCGTGTGATGGGGAAAGGTTTCTAAAACGCACCTCATTTCTCATCTCCTTGTGCCCGGGTTCGCCATTCCAGCCGCTTTACTAGCAAGCTCCCTACTTGGAGCATCAGCACCTTTAACCTCCTGTTCCATACAGGTTGCAATTTGTCCTGAGGATAAACGGGAAGACGTGGAACCAACGAGAGACTAGCTCTTGGTGTTGGGACAGGCACAGGTCACTCTATTTTCCCATCAGAAAGAAGAATTAACCACAGGCTCAGCCTGCCCCCCGGAACCAGAACAGGGCCTGAAGCCATTCTGCAATTTTGCGGCCAGCTCCCATAAAAACGAGTTGTAAAATGGAGGTTCAGGGCACTGCAATTCACAAACCTGCAGAGTTATAAATGATAACTCTCGTCCACAAATATATTGAGGGAAGGCAAAGAAGCGGATTTGAAATCAAGGCAGAATTGCAGGAAACAGATTTCAGGAGGTAGATACGAATCGCCTTTAAAGCACATGAGAAGCGGCAAAACGTTGACAATGATGCCCTTGGCCAAAAAGGGCGTATGCGTTTTTTCCTGAATATATTCAGGAAAAAACGCATACGCCCTTTTTGGCCAACCAAGCAACCTGGAAAGGCAAATCAGCGCTACAAACAAGTCTCGCTTCCCATCGGTCAAAAGGGCCATGCTGAAAAAAGTGTCAAAACCAGAAATGCAGGACAGGCCATGGAGAAATGGGAGCCTTGCTACACTGATGGGCGGGATGTAAATTGCCAAGAGCCACTCTGGAGAAGTGTCCGGTGAGTCCTGAAACATCTGAAAAACACAGCTTAGAGAGCATAGGGCACTTCCACTCATGGGGGTATAAATTGGGAAAATTAAAAATCAGCAAGACACAAGCACCCCAAAGTTTAGGGCTGCTCTGTTGACCAGGACCTCCACTTCATTCCACCTTAAATATCCCAGGAAAGAGAAAAATGGATAAAGAAGTTGTGGTCCTTATGTACAATGGAATATCACTCAGCCATGAAATCAATGTCGTAAGGTTAGTAGCAGCATGATGAGTGGATTTAGGTACGACGATTCTAAGTGAAATAAGTCACACAGAAAAGGACACTTCTCCTAAGGTATCACTGATAGAGGGAATGTAAAAACCGTTACACTTGAACTGAATTACAAAACAGAACAGAGTCACACATGCAGAAAACACACTATGGCTGCTTAACGGGAAAGGTGAGGTGGGGTGATACATAAAACAAGGGTATCAAATTAGCTCAGATACCGTTCCATAAACCCAATATGTAATAGACAAGACCTACTCCTTGCTCAGAGAACTGGACTCAACACGCCCTATTCACCGCACAAGAATATATCTGACTAATAATAATCGTAAAACCTATGTATTGATATCTCTCTGTTAGTGTGTCAAGTGGGTGTAAAGCGGCATAAACACAGCAGTGAAAAGCAGCTAAACCCCATTATAAAAATAAATTACTTTGAAACACCCATGAAACAAAGACAGTGAAAGAGAGAGAAATTCTTACACAATGCGTTCAGGGGCTGTGATGCAACCTGGATTGACCATATCTAGACGCACAGCTGGATGAGACATAAGGGTGGACACTCTTGGGGCTGAGAGGTTTGGTGAGGTTGGGTGAGCAAACGCAGACCCTTTAAAGGAATACTGCGTGGTACCCATCGCATGGGTCCCAAATCTCCAGGTTCAAGGGCATCTTCCTACATCAAAAACATACATGAGAAACCCAGAAGATGGTACACCGTGTGATGGGGAAAGGTTTCTAAAACGCACCTCATTTCTCATCTCCTTGTGCCCGGGTTCGCCATTCCAGCCGCTTTACTAGCAAGCTCCCTACTTGGAGCATCAGCACCTTTAACCTCCTGTTCCATACAGGTTGCAATTTGTCCTGAGGATAAACGGGAAGACGTGGAACCAACGAGAGACTAGCTCTTGGTGTTGGGACAGGCACAGGTCACTCTATTTTCCCATCAGAAAGAAGAATTAACCACAGGCTCAGCCTGCCCCCCGGAACCAGAACAGGGCCTGAAGCCATTCTGCGATTTTGCGGCCAGCTCCCATAAAAACGAGTTGTAAAATGGAGGTTCAGGGCACTGCAATTCACAAACCTGCAGAGTTATTAATGATAACTCTCGTCCACAAATATATTGAGGGAAGGCAAAGAAGAGGATTTGAAATCAAGGCAGAATTGCAGGAAACAGATTTCAGGAGGTAGATACGAATCGCCTTTAAAGCACATGAGAAGCGGCAAAACGTTGACAATGATGCCCTTGGCCAAAAAGGGCGTATGCGTTTTTTCCTGAATATATTCAGGAAAAAATGCATACGCCCTTTTTGGCCAACCAAGCAACCTGGAAAGGCAAATCAGCGCTACAAAGAAGTCTCGCTTCCCATCGTTCAAAAGGGCCATGCTGAAAAAAGTGTCAAAACCAGAAATGCAGGACAGGCCATGGAGAAATGGGAGCCTTGCTACACTGATGGGCGGGATGTAAATTGCCAAGAGCCACTCCGGAGAACTGTCCGGTGAGTCCTGAAACATCTGAAAAACACAGCTTAGAGAGCATAGGGCACTTCCACTCATGGGGGTATAAATTGGGAAAATTAAAAATCAGCAAGACACAAGCACCCCAAAGTTTAGGGCTGCTCTGTTGACCAGGACCTCCACTTCATTCCACCTTAAATATCCCAGGAAAGAGAAAAATGGATAAAGAAGTTGTGGTCCTTATGTACAATGGAATATCACTCAGCCATGAAATCAATGTCGTAAGGTTAGTAGCAGCATGATGAGTGGATTTAGGTACGACGATTCTAAGTGAAATAAGTCACACAGAAAAGGACACTTCTCCTAAGGTATCACTGATAGAGGGAATGTAAAAACCGTTACACTTGAACTGAATTACAAAACAGAACAGAGTCACACATGCAGAAAACACACTATGGCTGCTTAACGGGAAAGGTGAGGTGGGGTGATACATAAAACAAGGGTATCAAATTAGCTCAGATACCGTTCCATAAACCCAATATGTAATAGACAAGACCTACTCCTTGCTCAGAGAACTGGACTCAACACGCCCTATTCACCGCACAAGAATATATCTGACTAATAATAATCGTAAAACCTATGTATTGATATCTCTCTGTTAGTGTGTCAAGTGGGTGTAAAGCGGCATAAACACAGCAGTGAAAAGCAGCTAAACCCCATTATAAAAATAAATTACTTTGAAACACCCATGAAACAAAGACAGTGAAAGAGAGAGAAATTCTTACACAATGCGTTCAGGGGCTGTGATGCAACCTGGATTGACCATATCTAGACGCACAGCTGGATGAGACATAAGGGTGGACACTCTTGGGGCTGAGAGGTTTGGTGAGGTTGGGTGAGCAAACGCAGACCCTTTAAAGGAATACTGCGTGGTACCCATCGCATGGGTCCCAAATCTCCAGGTTCAAGGGCATCTTCCTACATCAAAAACATACATGAGAAACCCAGAAGATGGTACACCGTGTGATGGGGAAAGGTTTCTAAAACGCACCTCATTTCTCATCTCCTTGTGCCCGGGTTCGCCATTCCAGCCGCTTTACTAGCAAGCTCCCTACTTGGAGCATCAGCACCTTTAACCTCCTGTTCCATGCAGGTTGCAATTTGTCCTGAGGATAAACGGGAAGACGTGGAACCAACGAGAGACTAGCTCTTGGTGTTGGGACAGGCACAGGTCACTCTATTTTCCCATCAGAAAGAAGAATTAACCACAGGCTCAGCCTGCCCCCCGGAACCAGAACAGGGCCTGAAGCCATTCTGCAATTTTGCGGCCAGCTCCCATAAAAACGAGTTGTAAAATGGAGGTTCAGGGCACTGCAATTCACAAACCTGCAGAGTTATAAATGATAACTCTCGTCCACAAATATATTGAGGGAAGGCAAAGAAGTGGATTTGAAATCAAGGCAGAATTGCAGGAAACAGATTTCAGGAGGTAGATACGAATCGCCTTTAAAGCACATGAGAAGCGGCAAAACGTTGACAATGATGCCCTTGGCCAAAAAGGGCGTATGCGTTTTTTCCTGAATATATTCAGGAAAAAACGCATACGCCCTTTTTGGCCAACCAAGCAACCTGGAAAGGCAAATCAGCGCTACAAACAAGTCTCGCTTCCCATCGGTCAAAAGGGCCATGCTGAAAAAAGTGTCAAAACCAGAAATGCAGGACAGGCCATGGAGAAATGGGAGCCTTGCTACACTGATGGGCGGGATGTAAATTGCCAAGAGCCACTCTGGAGAAGTGTCCGGTGAGTCCTGAAACATCTGAAAAACACAGCTTAGAGAGCATAGGGCACTTCCACTCATGGGGGTATAAATTGGGAAAATTAAAAATCAGCAAGACACAAGCACCCCAAAGTTTAGGGCTGCTCTCTTGACCAGGACCTCCACTTCATTCCACCTTAAATATCCCAGGAAAGAGAAAAATGGATAAAGAAGTTGTGGTCCTTATGTACAATGGAATATCACTCAGCCATGAAATCAATGTCGTAAGGTTAGTAGCAGCATGATGAGTGGATTTAGGTACGACGATTCTAAGTGAAATAAGTCACACAGAAAAGGACACTTCTCCTAAGGTATCACTGATAGAGGGAATGTAAAAACCGTTACACTTGAACTGAATTACAAAACAGAACAGAGTCACACATGCAGAAAACACACTATGGCTGCTTAACGGGAAAGGTGAGGTGGGGTGATACATAAAACAAGGGTATCAAATTAGCTCAGATACTGTTCCATAAACCCAATATGTAATAGACAAGACCTACTCCTTGCTCAGAGAACTGGACTCAACACGCCCTATTCACCGCACAAGAATATATCTGACTAATAATAATCGTAAAACCTATGTATTGATATCTCTCTGTTAGTGTGTCAAGTGGGTGTAAAGCGGCATAAACACAGCAGTGAAAAGCAGCTAAACCCCATTATAAAAATAAATTACTTTGAAACACCCATGAAACAAAGACAGTGAAAGAGAGAGAAATTCTTACACAATGCGTTCAGGGGCTGTGATGCAACCTGGATTGACCATATCTAGACGCACAGCTGGATGAGACATAAGGGTGGACACTCTTGGGGCTGAGAGGTTTGGTGAGGTTGGGTGAGCAAACGCAGACCCTTTAAAGGAATACTGCGTGGTACCCATCGCATGGGTCCCAAATCTCCAGGTTCAAGGGCATCTTCCTACATCAAAAACATACATGAGAAACCCAGAAGATGGTACACCGTGTGATGGGGAAAGGTTTCTAAAACGCACCTCATTTCTCATCTCCTTGTGCCCGGGTTCGCCATTCCAGCCGCTTTACTAGCAAGCTCCCTACTTGGAGCATCAGCACCTTTAACCTCCTGTTCCATACAGGTTGCAATTTGTCCTGAGGATAAACGGGAAGACGTGGAACCAACGAGAGACTAGCTCTTGGTGTTGGGACAGGCACAGGTCACTCTATTTTCCCATCAGAAAGAAGAATTAACCACAGGCTCAGCCTGCCCCCCGGAACCAGAACAGGGCCTGAAGCCATTCTGCGATTTTGCGGCCAGCTCCCATAAAAACGAGTTGTAAAATGGAGGTTCAGGGCACTGCAATTCACAAACCTGCAGAGTTATTAATGATAACTCTCGTCCACAAATATATTGAGGGAAGGCAAAGAAGAGGATTTGAAATCAAGGCAGAATTGCAGGAAACAGATTTCAGGAGGTAGATACGAATCGCCTTTAAAGCACATGAGAAGCGGCAAAACGTTGACAATGATGCCCTTGGCCAAAAAGGGCGTATGCGTTTTTTCCTGAATATATTCAGGAAAAAACGCATACGCCCTTTTTGGCCAACCAAGCAACCTGGAAAGGCAAATCAGCGCTACAAAGAAGTCTCGCTTCCCATCGGTCAAAAGGGCCATGCTGAAAAAAGTGTCAAAACCAGAAATGCAGGACAGGCCATGGAGAAATGGGAGCCTTGCTACACTGATGGGCGGGATGTATATTGCCAAGAGCCACTCTGGAGAAGTGTCCAGTGAGTCCTGAAACATCTGAAAAACACAGCTTAGAGAGCATAGGGCACTTCCACTCATGGGGGTATAAATTGGGAAAATTAAAAATCAGCAAGACACAAGCACCCCAAAGTTTAGGGCTGCTCTCTTGACCAGGACCTCCACTTCATTCCACCTTAAATATCCCAGGAAAGAGAAAAATGGATAAAGAAGTTGTGGTCCTTATGTACAATGGAATATCACTCAGCCATGAAATCAATGTCGTAAGGTTAGTAGCAGCATGATGAGTGGATTTAGGTACGACGATTCTAAGTGAAATAAGTCACACAGAAAAGGACACTTCTCCTAAGGTATCACTGATAGAGGGAATGTAAAAACCGTTACACTTGAACTGAATTACAAAACAGAACAGAGTCACACATGCAGAAAACACACTATGGCTGCTTAACGGGAAAGGTGAGGTGGGGTGATACATAAAACACGGGTATCAAATTAGCTCAGATACCGTTCCATAAACCCAATATGTAATAGACAAGACCTACTCCTTGCTCAGAGAACTGGACTCAACACGCCCTATTCACCGCACAAGAATATATCTGACTAATAATAATCGTAAAACCTATGTATTGATATCTCTCTGTTAGTGTGTCAAGTGGGTGTAAAGCGGCATAAACACAGCAGTGAAAAGCAGCTAAACCCCATTATAAAAATAAATTACTTTGAAACACCCATGAAACAAAGACAGTGAAAGAGAGAGAAATTCTTACACAATGCGTTCAGGGGCTGTGATGCAACCTGGATTGACCATATCTAGACGCACAGCTGGATGAGACATAAGGGTGGACACTCTTGGGGCTGAGAGGTTTGGTGAGGTTGGGTGAGCAAACGCAGACCCTTTAAAGGAATACTGCGTGGTACCCATCGCATGGGTCCCAAATCTCCAGGTTCAAGGGCATCTTCCTACATCAAAAACATACATGAGAAACCCAGAAGATGGTACACCGTGTGATGGGGAAAGGTTTCTAAAACGCACCTCATTTCTCATCTCCTTGTGCCCGGGTTCGCCATTCCAGCCGCTTTACTAGCAAGCTCCCTACTTGGAGCATCAGCACCTTTAACCTCCTGTTCCATACAGGTTGCAATTTGTCCTGAGGATAAACGGGAAGACGTGGAACCAACGAGAGACTAGCTCTTGGTGTTGGGACAGGCACAGGTCACTCTATTTTCCCATCAGAAAGAAGAATTAACCACAGGCTCAGCCTGCCCCCCGGAACCAGAACAGGGCCTGAAGCCATTCTGCGATTTTGCGGCCAGCTCCCATAAAAACGAGTTGTAAAATGGAGGTTCAGGGCACTGCAATTCACAAACCTGCAGAGTTATTAATGATAACTCTCGTCCACAAATATATTGAGGGAAGGCAAAGAAGAGGATTTGAAATCAAGGCAGAATTGCAGGAAACAGATTTCAGGAGGTAGATACGAATCGCCTTTAAAGCACATGAGAAGCGGCAAAACGTTGACAATGATGCCCTTGGCCAAAAAGGGCGTATGCGTTTTTTCCTGAATATATTCAGGAAAAAATGCATACGCCCTTTTTGGCCAACCAAGCAACCTGGAAAGGCAAATCAGCGCTACAAAGAAGTCTCGCTTCCCATCGGTCAAAAGGGCCATGCTGAAAAAAGTGTCAAAACCAGAAATGCAGGACAGGCCATGGAGAAATGGGAGCCTTGCTACACTGATGGGCGGGATGTAAATTGCCAAGAGCCACTCCGGAGAACTGTCCGGTGAGTCCTGAAACATCTGAAAAACACAGCTTAGAGAGCATAGGGCACTTCCACTCATGGGGGTATAAATTGGGAAAATTAAAAATCAGCAAGACACAAGCACCCCAAAGTTTAGGGCTGCTCTGTTGACCAGGACCTCCACTTCATTCCACCTTAAATATCCCAGGAAAGAGAAAAATGGATAAAGAAGTTGTGGTCCTTATGTACAATGGAATATCACTCAGCCATGAAATCAATGTCGTAAGGTTAGTAGCAGCATGATGAGTGGATTTAGGTACGACGATTCTAAGTGAAATAAGTCACACAGAAAAGGACACTTCTCCTAAGGTATCACTGATAGAGGGAATGTAAAAACCGTTACACTTGAACTGAATTACAAAACAGAACAGAGTCACACATGCAGAAAACACACTATGGCTGCTTAACGGGAAAGGTGAGGTGGGGTGATACATAAAACAAGGGTATCAAATTAGCTCAGATACCGTTCCATAAACCCAATATGTAATAGACAAGACCTACTCCTTGCTCAGAGAACTGGACTCAACACGCCCTATTCACCGCACAAGAATATATCTGACTAATAATAATCGTAAAACCTATGTATTGATATCTCTCTGTTAGTGTGTCAAGTGGGTGTAAAGCGGCATAAACACAGCAGTGAAAAGCAGCTAAACCCCATTATAAAAATAAATTACTTTGAAACACCCATGAAACAAAGACAGTGAAAGAGAGAGAAATTCTTACACAATGCGTTCAGGGGCTGTGATGCAACCTGGATTGACCATATCTAGACGCACAGCTGGATGAGACATAAGGGTGGACACTCTTGGGGCTGAGAGGTTTGGTGAGGTTGGGTGAGCAAACGCAGACCCTTTAAAGGAATACTGCGTGGTACCCATCGCATGGGTCCCAAATCTCCAGGTTCAAGGGCATCTTCCTACATCAAAAACATACATGAGAAACCCAGAAGATGGTACACCGTGTGATGGGGAAAGGTTTCTAAAACGCACCTCATTTCTCATCTCCTTGTGCCCGGGTTCGCCATTCCAGCCGCTTTACTAGCAAGCTCCCTACTTGGAGCATCAGCACCTTTAACCTCCTGTTCCATGCAGGTTGCAATTTGTCCTGAGGATAAACGGGAAGACGTGGAACCAACGAGAGACTAGCTCTTGGTGTTGGGACAGGCACAGGTCACTCTATTTTCCCATCAGAAAGAAGAATTAACCACAGGCTCAGCCTGCCCCCCGGAACCAGAACAGGGCCTGAAGCCATTCTGCAATTTTGCGGCCAGCTCCCATAAAAACGAGTTGTAAAATGGAGGTTCAGGGCACTGCAATTCACAAACCTGCAGAGTTATAAATGATAACTCTCGTCCACAAATATATTGAGGGAAGGCAAAGAAGCGGATTTGAAATCAAGGCAGAATTGCAGGAAACAGATTTCAGGAGGTAGATACGAATCGCCTTTAAAGCACATGAGAAGCGGCAAAACGTTGACAATGATGCCCTTGGCCAAAAAGGGCGTATGCGTTTTTTCCTGAATATATTCAGGAAAAAACGCATACGCCCTTTTTGGCCAACCAAGCAACCTGGAAAGGCAAATCAGCGCTACAAACAAGTCTCGCTTCCCATCGGTCAAAAGGGCCATGCTGAAAAAAGTGTCAAAACCAGAAATGCAGGACAGGCCATGGAGAAATGGGAGCCTTGCTACACTGATGGGCGGGATGTAAATTGCCAAGAGCCACTCTGGAGAAGTGTCCGGTGAGTCCTGAAACATCTGAAAAACACAGCTTAGAGAGCATAGGGCACTTCCACTCATGGGGGTATAAATTGGGAAAATTAAAAATCAGCAAGACACAAGCACCCCAAAGTTTAGGGCTGCTCTCTTGACCAGGACCTCCACTTCATTCCACCTTAAATATCCCAGGAAAGAGAAAAATGGATAAAGAAGTTGTGGTCCTTATGTACAATGGAATATCACTCAGCCATGAAATCAATGTCGTAAGGTTAGTAGCAGCATGATGAGTGGATTTAGGTACGACGATTCTAAGTGAAATAAGTCACACAGAAAAGGACACTTCTCCTAAGGTATCACTGATAGAGGGAATGTAAAAACCGTTACACTTGAACTGAATTACAAAACAGAACAGAGTCACACATGCAGAAAACACACTATGGCTGCTTAACGGGAAAGGTGAGGTGGGGTGATACATAAAACAAGGGTATCAAATTAGCTCAGATACCGTTCCATAAACCCAATATGTAATAGACAAGACCTACTCCTTGCTCAGAGAACTGGACTCAACACGCCCTATTCACCGCACAAGAATATATCTGACTAATAATAATCGTAAAACCTATGTATTGATATCTCTCTGTTAGTGTGTCAAGTGGGTGTAAAGCGGCATAAACACAGCAGTGAAAAGCAGCTAAACCCCATTATAAAAATAAATTACTTTGAAACACCCATGAAACAAAGACAGTGAAAGAGAGAGAAATTCTTACACAATGCGTTCAGGGGCTGTGATGCAACCTGGATTGACCATATCTAGACGCACAGCTGGATGAGACATAAGGGTGGACACTCTTGGGGCTGAGAGGTTTGGTGAGGTTGGGTGAGCAAACGCAGACCCTTTAAAGGAATACTGCGTGGTACCCATCGCATGGGTCCCAAATCTCCAGGTTCAAGGGCATCTTCCTACATCAAAAACATACATGAGAAACCCAGAAGATGGTACACCGTGTGATGGGGAAAGGTTTCTAAAACGCACCTCATTTCTCATCTCCTTGTGCCCGGGTTCGCCATTCCAGCCGCTTTACTAGCAAGCTCCCTACTTGGAGCATCAGCACCTTTAACCTCCTGTTCCATGCAGGTTGCAATTTGTCCTGAGGATAAACGGGAAGACGTGGAACCAACGAGAGACTAGCTCTTGGTGTTGGGACAGGCACAGGTCACTCTATTTTCCCATCAGAAAGAAGAATTAACCACAGGCTCAGCCTGCCCCCCGGAACCAGAACAGGGCCTGAAGCCATTCTGCAATTTTGCGGCCAGCTCCCATAAAAACGAGTTGTAAAATGGAGGTTCAGGGCACTGCAATTCACAAACCTGCAGAGTTATAAATGATAACTCTCGTCCACAAATATATTGAGGGAAGGCAAAGAAGTGGATTTGAAATCAAGGCAGAATTGCAGGAAACAGATTTCAGGAGGTAGATACGAATCGCCTTTAAAGCACATGAGAAGCGGCAAAACGTTGACAATGATGCCCTTGGCCAAAAAGGGCGTATGCGTTTTTTCCTGAATATATTCAGGAAAAAACGCATACGCCCTTTTTGGCCAACCAAGCAACCTGGAAAGGCAAATCAGCGCTACAAACAAGTCTCGCTTCCCATCGGTCAAAAGGGCCATGCTGAAAAAAGTGTCAAAACCAGAAATGCAGGACAGGCCATGGAGAAATGGGAGCCTTGCTACACTGATGGGCGGGATGTAAATTGCCAAGAGCCACTCTGGAGAAGTGTCCGGTGAGTCCTGAAACATCTGAAAAACACAGCTTAGAGAGCATAGGGCACTTCCACTCATGGGGGTATAAATTGGGAAAATTAAAAATCAGCAAGACACAAGCACCCCAAAGTTTAGGGCTGCTCTCTTGACCAGGACCTCCACTTCATTCCACCTTAAATATCCCAGGAAAGAGAAAAATGGATAAAGAAGTTGTGGTCCTTATGTACAATGGAATATCACTCAGCCATGAAATCAATGTCGTAAGGTTAGTAGCAGCATGATGAGTGGATTTAGGTACGACGATTCTAAGTGAAATAAGTCACACAGAAAAGGACACTTCTCCTAAGGTATCACTGATAGAGGGAATGTAAAAACCGTTACACTTGAACTGAATTACAAAACAGAACAGAGTCACACATGCAGAAAACACACTATGGCTGCTTAACGGGAAAGGTGAGGTGGGGTGATACATAAAACAAGGGTATCAAATTAGCTCAGATACTGTTCCATAAACCCAATATGTAATAGACAAGACCTACTCCTTGCTCAGAGAACTGGACTCAACACGCCCTATTCACCGCACAAGAATATATCTGACTAATAATAATCGTAAAACCTATGTATTGATATCTCTCTGTTAGTGTGTCAAGTGGGTGTAAAGCGGCATAAACACAGCAGTGAAAAGCAGCTAAACCCCATTATAAAAATAAATTACTTTGAAACACCCATGAAACAAAGACAGTGAAAGAGAGAGAAATTCTTACACAATGCGTTCAGGGGCTGTGATGCAACCTGGATTGACCATATCTAGACGCACAGCTGGATGAGACATAAGGGTGGACACTCTTGGGGCTGAGAGGTTTGGTGAGGTTGGGTGAGCAAACGCAGACCCTTTAAAGGAATACTGCGTGGTACCCATCGCATGGGTCCCAAATCTCCAGGTTCAAGGGCATCTTCCTACATCAAAAACATACATGAGAAACCCAGAAGATGGTACACCGTGTGATGGGGAAAGGTTTCTAAAACGCACCTCATTTCTCATCTCCTTGTGCCCGGGTTCGCCATTCCAGCCGCTTTACTAGCAAGCTCCCTACTTGGAGCATCAGCACCTTTAACCTCCTGTTCCATACAGGTTGCAATTTGTCCTGAGGATAAACGGGAAGACGTGGAACCAACGAGAGACTAGCTCTTGGTGTTGGGACAGGCACAGGTCACTCTATTTTCCCATCAGAAAGAAGAATTAACCACAGGCTCAGCCTGCCCCCCGGAACCAGAACAGGGCCTGAAGCCATTCTGCGATTTTGCGGCCAGCTCCCATAAAAACGAGTTGTAAAATGGAGGTTCAGGGCACTGCAATTCACAAACCTGCAGAGTTATTAATGATAACTCTCGTCCACAAATATATTGAGGGAAGGCAAAGAAGAGGATTTGAAATCAAGGCAGAATTGCAGGAAACAGATTTCAGGAGGTAGATACGAATCGCCTTTAAAGCACATGAGAAGCGGCAAAACGTTGACAATGATGCCCTTGGCCAAAAAGGGCGTATGCGTTTTTTCCTGAATATATTCAGGAAAAAACGCATACGCCCTTTTTGGCCAACCAAGCAACCTGGAAAGGCAAATCAGCGCTACAAAGAAGTCTCGCTTCCCATCGGTCAAAAGGGCCATGCTGAAAAAAGTGTCAAAACCAGAAATGCAGGACAGGCCATGGAGAAATGGGAGCCTTGCTACACTGATGGGCGGGATGTATATTGCCAAGAGCCACTCTGGAGAAGTGTCCAGTGAGTCCTGAAACATCTGAAAAACACAGCTTAGAGAGCATAGGGCACTTCCACTCATGGGGGTATAAATTGGGAAAATTAAAAATCAGCAAGACACAAGCACCCCAAAGTTTAGGGCTGCTCTCTTGACCAGGACCTCCACTTCATTCCACCTTAAATATCCCAGGAAAGAGAAAAATGGATAAAGAAGTTGTGGTCCTTATGTACAATGGAATATCACTCAGCCATGAAATCAATGTCGTAAGGTTAGTAGCAGCATGATGAGTGGATTTAGGTACGACGATTCTAAGTGAAATAAGTCACACAGAAAAGGACACTTCTCCTAAGGTATCACTGATAGAGGGAATGTAAAAACCGTTACACTTGAACTGAATTACAAAACAGAACAGAGTCACACATGCAGAAAACACACTATGGCTGCTTAACGGGAAAGGTGAGGTGGGGTGATACATAAAACACGGGTATCAAATTAGCTCAGATACCGTTCCATAAACCCAATATGTAATAGACAAGACCTACTCCTTGCTCAGAGAACTGGACTCAACACGCCCTATTCACCGCACAAGAATATATCTGACTAATAATAATCGTAAAACCTATGTATTGATATCTCTCTGTTAGTGTGTCAAGTGGGTGTAAAGCGGCATAAACACAGCAGTGAAAAGCAGCTAAACCCCATTATAAAAATAAATTACTTTGAAACACCCATGAAACAAAGACAGTGAAAGAGAGAGAAATTCTTACACAATGCGTTCAGGGGCTGTGATGCAACCTGGATTGACCATATCTAGACGCACAGCTGGATGAGACATAAGGGTGGACACTCTTGGGGCTGAGAGGTTTGGTGAGGTTGGGTGAGCAAACGCAGACCCTTTAAAGGAATACTGCGTGGTACCCATCGCATGGGTCCCAAATCTCCAGGTTCAAGGGCATCTTCCTACATCAAAAACATACATGAGAAACCCAGAAGATGGTACACCGTGTGATGGGGAAAGGTTTCTAAAACGCACCTCATTTCTCATCTCCTTGTGCCCGGGTTCGCCATTCCAGCCGCTTTACTAGCAAGCTCCCTACTTGGAGCATCAGCACCTTTAACCTCCTGTTCCATACAGGTTGCAATTTGTCCTGAGGATAAACGGGAAGACGTGGAACCAACGAGAGACTAGCTCTTGGTGTTGGGACAGGCACAGGTCACTCTATTTTCCCATCAGAAAGAAGAATTAACCACAGGCTCAGCCTGCCCCCCGGAACCAGAACAGGGCCTGAAGCCATTCTGCGATTTTGCGGCCAGCTCCCATAAAAACGAGTTGTAAAATGGAGGTTCAGGGCACTGCAATTCACAAACCTGCAGAGTTATTAATGATAACTCTCGTCCACAAATATATTGAGGGAAGGCAAAGAAGAGGATTTGAAATCAAGGCAGAATTGCAGGAAACAGATTTCAGGAGGTAGATACGAATCGCCTTTAAAGCACATGAGAAGCGGCAAAACGTTGACAATGATGCCCTTGGCCAAAAAGGGCGTATGCGTTTTTTCCTGAATATATTCAGGAAAAAATGCATACGCCCTTTTTGGCCAACCAAGCAACCTGGAAAGGCAAATCAGCGCTACAAAGAAGTCTCGCTTCCCATCGGTCAAAAGGGCCATGCTGAAAAAAGTGTCAAAACCAGAAATGCAGGACAGGCCATGGAGAAATGGGAGCCTTGCTACACTGATGGGCGGGATGTAAATTGCCAAGAGCCACTCCGGAGAACTGTCCGGTGAGTCCTGAAACATCTGAAAAACACAGCTTAGAGAGCATAGGGCACTTCCACTCATGGGGGTATAAATTGGGAAAATTAAAAATCAGCAAGACACAAGCACCCCAAAGTTTAGGGCTGCTCTGTTGACCAGGACCTCCACTTCATTCCACCTTAAATATCCCAGGAAAGAGAAAAATGGATAAAGAAGTTGTGGTCCTTATGTACAATGGAATATCACTCAGCCATGAAATCAATGTCGTAAGGTTAGTAGCAGCATGATGAGTGGATTTAGGTACGACGATTCTAAGTGAAATAAGTCACACAGAAAAGGACACTTCTCCTAAGGTATCACTGATAGAGGGAATGTAAAAACCGTTACACTTGAACTGAATTACAAAACAGAACAGAGTCACACATGCAGAAAACACACTATGGCTGCTTAACGGGAAAGGTGAGGTGGGGTGATACATAAAACAAGGGTATCAAATTAGCTCAGATACCGTTCCATAAACCCAATATGTAATAGACAAGACCTACTCCTTGCTCAGAGAACTGGACTCAACACGCCCTATTCACCGCACAAGAATATATCTGACTAATAATAATCGTAAAACCTATGTATTGATATCTCTCTGTTAGTGTGTCAAGTGGGTGTAAAGCGGCATAAACACAGCAGTGAAAAGCAGCTAAACCCCATTATAAAAATAAATTACTTTGAAACACCCATGAAACAAAGACAGTGAAAGAGAGAGAAATTCTTACACAATGCGTTCAGGGGCTGTGATGCAACCTGGATTGACCATATCTAGACGCACAGCTGGATGAGACATAAGGGTGGACACTCTTGGGGCTGAGAGGTTTGGTGAGGTTGGGTGAGCAAACGCAGACCCTTTAAAGGAATACTGCGTGGTACCCATCGCATGGGTCCCAAATCTCCAGGTTCAAGGGCATCTTCCTACATCAAAAACATACATGAGAAACCCAGAAGATGGTACACCGTGTGATGGGGAAAGGTTTCTAAAACGCACCTCATTTCTCATCTCCTTGTGCCCGGGTTCGCCATTCCAGCCGCTTTACTAGCAAGCTCCCTACTTGGAGCATCAGCACCTTTAACCTCCTGTTCCATGCAGGTTGCAATTTGTCCTGAGGATAAACGGGAAGACGTGGAACCAACGAGAGACTAGCTCTTGGTGTTGGGACAGGCACAGGTCACTCTATTTTCCCATCAGAAAGAAGAATTAACCACAGGCTCAGCCTGCCCCCCGGAACCAGAACAGGGCCTGAAGCCATTCTGCAATTTTGCGGCCAGCTCCCATAAAAACGAGTTGTAAAATGGAGGTTCAGGGCACTGCAATTCACAAACCTGCAGAGTTATAAATGATAACTCTCGTCCACAAATATATTGAGGGAAGGCAAAGAAGCGGATTTGAAATCAAGGCAGAATTGCAGGAAACAGATTTCAGGAGGTAGATACGAATCGCCTTTAAAGCACATGAGAAGCGGCAAAACGTTGACAATGATGCCCTTGGCCAAAAAGGGCGTATGCGTTTTTTCCTGAATATATTCAGGAAAAAACGCATACGCCCTTTTTGGCCAACCAAGCAACCTGGAAAGGCAAATCAGCGCTACAAACAAGTCTCGCTTCCCATCGGTCAAAAGGGCCATGCTGAAAAAAGTGTCAAAACCAGAAATGCAGGACAGGCCATGGAGAAATGGGAGCCTTGCTACACTGATGGGCGGGATGTAAATTGCCAAGAGCCACTCTGGAGAAGTGTCCGGTGAGTCCTGAAACATCTGAAAAACACAGCTTAGAGAGCATAGGGCACTTCCACTCATGGGGGTATAAATTGGGAAAATTAAAAATCAGCAAGACACAAGCACCCCAAAGTTTAGGGCTGCTCTCTTGACCAGGACCTCCACTTCATTCCACCTTAAATATCCCAGGAAAGAGAAAAATGGATAAAGAAGTTGTGGTCCTTATGTACAATGGAATATCACTCAGCCATGAAATCAATGTCGTAAGGTTAGTAGCAGCATGATGAGTGGATTTAGGTACGACGATTCTAAGTGAAATAAGTCACACAGAAAAGGACACTTCTCCTAAGGTATCACTGATAGAGGGAATGTAAAAACCGTTACACTTGAACTGAATTACAAAACAGAACAGAGTCACACATGCAGAAAACACACTATGGCTGCTTAACGGGAAAGGTGAGGTGGGGTGATACATAAAACAAGGGTATCAAATTAGCTCAGATACCGTTCCATAAACCCAATATGTAATAGACAAGACCTACTCCTTGCTCAGAGAACTGGACTCAACACGCCCTATTCACCGCACAAGAATATATCTGACTAATAATAATCGTAAAACCTATGTATTGATATCTCTCTGTTAGTGTGTCAAGTGGGTGTAAAGCGGCATAAACACAGCAGTGAAAAGCAGCTAAACCCCATTATAAAAATAAATTACTTTGAAACACCCATGAAACAAAGACAGTGAAAGAGAGAGAAATTCTTACACAATGCGTTCAGGGGCTGTGATGCAACCTGGATTGACCATATCTAGACGCACAGCTGGATGAGACATAAGGGTGGACACTCTTGGGGCTGAGAGGTTTGGTGAGGTTGGGTGAGCAAACGCAGACCCTTTAAAGGAATACTGCGTGGTACCCATCGCATGGGTCCCAAATCTCCAGGTTCAAGGGCATCTTCCTACATCAAAAACATACATGAGAAACCCAGAAGATGGTACACCGTGTGATGGGGAAAGGTTTCTAAAACGCACCTCATTTCTCATCTCCTTGTGCCCGGGTTCGCCATTCCAGCCGCTTTACTAGCAAGCTCCCTACTTGGAGCATCAGCACCTTTAACCTCCTGTTCCATACAGGTTGCAATTTGTCCTGAGGATAAACGGGAAGACGTGGAACCAACGAGAGACTAGCTCTTGGTGTTGGGACAGGCACAGGTCACTCTATTTTCCCATCAGAAAGAAGAATTAACCACAGGCTCAGCCTGCCCCCCGGAACCAGAACAGGGCCTGAAGCCATTCTGCGATTTTGCGGCCAGCTCCCATAAAAACGAGTTGTAAAATGGAGGTTCAGGGCACTGCAATTCACAAACCTGCAGAGTTATTAATGATAACTCTCGTCCACAAATATATTGAGGGAAGGCAAAGAAGAGGATTTGAAATCAAGGCAGAATTGCAGGAAACAGATTTCAGGAGGTAGATACGAATCGCCTTTAAAGCACATGAGAAGCGGCAAAACGTTGACAATGATGCCCTTGGCCAAAAAGGGCGTATGCGTTTTTTCCTGAATATATTCAGGAAAAAACGCATACGCCCTTTTTGGCCAACCAAGCAACCTGGAAAGGCAAATCAGCGCTACAAAGAAGTCTCGCTTCCCATCGGTCAAAAGGGCCATGCTGAAAAAAGTGTCAAAACCAGAAATGCAGGACAGGCCATGGAGAAATGGGAGCCTAGCTACACTGATGGGCGGGATGTATATTGCCAAGCGCCACTCTGGAGAAGTGTCCAGTGAGTCCTGAAACATCTGAAAAACACAGCTTAGAGAGCATAGGGCACTTCCACTCATGGGGGTATAAATTGGGAAAATTAAAAATCAGCAAGACACAAGCACCCCAAAGTTTAGGGCTGCTCTCTTGACCAGGACCTCCACTTCATTCCACCTTAAATATCCCAGGAAAGAGAAAAATGGATAAAGAAGTTGTGGTCCTTATGTACAATGGAATATCACTCAGCCATGAAATCAATGTCGTAAGGTTAGTAGCAGCATGATGAGTGGATTTAGGTACGACGATTCTAAGTGAAATAAGTCACACAGAAAAGGACACTTCTCCTAAGGTATCACTGATAGAGGGAATGTAAAAACCGTTACACTTGAACTGAATTACAAAACAGAACAGAGTCACACATGCAGAAAACACACTATGGCTGCTTAACGGGAAAGGTGAGGTGGGGTGATACATAAAACACGGGTATCAAATTAGCTCAGATACCGTTCCATAAACCCAATATGTAATAGACAAGACCTACTCCTTGCTCAGAGAACTGGACTCAACACGCCCTATTCACCGCACAAGAATATATCTGACTAATAATAATCGTAAAACCTATGTATTGATATCTCTCTGTTAGTGTGTCAAGTGGGTGTAAAGCGGCATAAACACAGCAGTGAAAAGCAGCTAAACCCCATTATAAAAATAAATTACTTTGAAACACCCATGAAACAAAGACAGTGAAAGAGAGAGAAATTCTTACACAATGCGTTCAGGGGCTGTGATGCAACCTGGATTGACCATATCTAGACGCACAGCTGGATGAGACATAAGGGTGGACACTCTTGGGGCTGAGAGGTTTGGTGAGGTTGGGTGAGCAAACGCAGACCCTTTAAAGGAATACTGCGTGGTACCCATCGCATGGGTCCCAAATCTCCAGGTTCAAGGGCATCTTCCTACATCAAAAACATACATGAGAAACCCAGAAGATGGTACACCGTGTGATGGGGAAAGGTTTCTAAAACGCACCTCATTTCTCATCTCCTTGTGCCCGGGTTCGCCATTCCAGCCGCTTTACTAGCAAGCTCCCTACTTGGAGCATCAGCACCTTTAACCTCCTGTTCCATACAGGTTGCAATTTGTCCTGAGGATAAACGGGAAGACGTGGAACCAACGAGAGACTAGCTCTTGGTGTTGGGACAGGCACAGGTCACTCTATTTTCCCATCAGAAAGAAGAATTAACCACAGGCTCAGCCTGCCCCCCGGAACCAGAACAGGGCCTGAAGCCATTCTGCGATTTTGCGGCCAGCTCCCATAAAAACGAGTTGTAAAATGGAGGTTCAGGGCACTGCAATTCACAAACCTGCAGAGTTATTAATGATAACTCTCGTCCACAAATATATTGAGGGAAGGCAAAGAAGAGGATTTGAAATCAAGGCAGAATTGCAGGAAACAGATTTCAGGAGGTAGATACGAATCGCCTTTAAAGCACATGAGAAGCGGCAAAACGTTGACAATGATGCCCTTGGCCAAAAAGGGCGTATGCGTTTTTTCCTGAATATATTCAGGAAAAAATGCATACGCCCTTTTTGGCCAACCAAGCAACCTGGAAAGGCAAATCAGCGCTACAAAGAAGTCTCGCTTCCCATCGGTCAAAAGGGCCATGCTGAAAAAAGTGTCAAAACCAGAAATGCAGGACAGGCCATGGAGAAATGGGAGCCTTGCTACACTGATGGGCGGGATGTAAATTGCCAAGAGCCACTCCGGAGAACTGTCCGGTGAGTCCTGAAACATCTGAAAAACACAGCTTAGAGAGCATAGGGCACTTCCACTCATGGGGGTATAAATTGGGAAAATTAAAAATCAGCAAGACACAAGCACCCCAAAGTTTAGGGCTGCTCTGTTGACCAGGACCTCCACTTCATTCCACCTTAAATATCCCAGGAAAGAGAAAAATGGATAAAGAAGTTGTGGTCCTTATGTACAATGGAATATCACTCAGCCATGAAATCAATGTCGTAAGGTTAGTAGCAGCATGATGAGTGGATTTAGGTACGACGATTCTAAGTGAAATAAGTCACACAGAAAAGGACACTTCTCCTAAGGTATCACTGATAGAGGGAATGTAAAAACCGTTACACTTGAACTGAATTACAAAACAGAACAGAGTCACACATGCAGAAAACACACTATGGCTGCTTAACGGGAAAGGTGAGGTGGGGTGATACATAAAACAAGGGTATCAAATTAGCTCAGATACCGTTCCATAAACCCAATATGTAATAGACAAGACCTACTCCTTGCTCAGAGAACTGGACTCAACACGCCCTATTCACCGCACAAGAATATATCTGACTAATAATAATCGTAAAACCTATGTATTGATATCTCTCTGTTAGTGTGTCAAGTGGGTGTAAAGCGGCATAAACACAGCAGTGAAAAGCAGCTAAACCCCATTATAAAAATAAATTACTTTGAAACACCCATGAAACAAAGACAGTGAAAGAGAGAGAAATTCTTACACAATGCGTTCAGGGGCTGTGATGCAACCTGGATTGACCATATCTAGACGCACAGCTGGATGAGACATAAGGGTGGACACTCTTGGGGCTGAGAGGTTTGGTGAGGTTGGGTGAGCAAACGCAGACCCTTTAAAGGAATACTGCGTGGTACCCATCGCATGGGTCCCAAATCTCCAGGTTCAAGGGCATCTTCCTACATCAAAAACATACATGAGAAACCCAGAAGATGGTACACCGTGTGATGGGGAAAGGTTTCTAAAACGCACCTCATTTCTCATCTCCTTGTGCCCGGGTTCGCCATTCCAGCCGCTTTACTAGCAAGCTCCCTACTTGGAGCATCAGCACCTTTAACCTCCTGTTCCATGCAGGTTGCAATTTGTCCTGAGGATAAACGGGAAGACGTGGAACCAACGAGAGACTAGCTCTTGGTGTTGGGACAGGCACAGGTCACTCTATTTTCCCATCAGAAAGAAGAATTAACCACAGGCTCAGCCTGCCCCCCGGAACCAGAACAGGGCCTGAAGCCATTCTGCAATTTTGCGGCCAGCTCCCATAAAAACGAGTTGTAAAATGGAGGTTCAGGGCACTGCAATTCACAAACCTGCAGAGTTATAAATGATAACTCTCGTCCACAAATATATTGAGGGAAGGCAAAGAAGCGGATTTGAAATCAAGGCAGAATTGCAGGAAACAGATTTCAGGAGGTAGATACGAATCGCCTTTAAAGCACATGAGAAGCGGCAAAACGTTGACAATGATGCCCTTGGCCAAAAAGGGCGTATGCGTTTTTTCCTGAATATATTCAGGAAAAAACGCATACGCCCTTTTTGGCCAACCAAGCAACCTGGAAAGGCAAATCAGCGCTACAAACAAGTCTCGCTTCCCATCGGTCAAAAGGGCCATGCTGAAAAAAGTGTCAAAACCAGAAATGCAGGACAGGCCATGGAGAAATGGGAGCCTTGCTACACTGATGGGCGGGATGTAAATTGCCAAGAGCCACTCTGGAGAAGTGTCCGGTGAGTCCTGAAACATCTGAAAAACACAGCTTAGAGAGCATAGGGCACTTCCACTCATGGGGGTATAAATTGGGAAAATTAAAAATCAGCAAGACACAAGCACCCCAAAGTTTAGGGCTGCTCTCTTGACCAGGACCTCCACTTCATTCCACCTTAAATATCCCAGGAAAGAGAAAAATGGATAAAGAAGTTGTGGTCCTTATGTACAATGGAATATCACTCAGCCATGAAATCAATGTCGTAAGGTTAGTAGCAGCATGATGAGTGGATTTAGGTACGACGATTCTAAGTGAAATAAGTCACACAGAAAAGGACACTTCTCCTAAGGTATCACTGATAGAGGGAATGTAAAAACCGTTACACTTGAACTGAATTACAAAACAGAACAGAGTCACACATGCAGAAAACACACTATGGCTGCTTAACGGGAAAGGTGAGGTGGGGTGATACATAAAACAAGGGTATCAAATTAGCTCAGATACCGTTCCATAAACCCAATATGTAATAGACAAGACCTACTCCTTGCTCAGAGAACTGGACTCAACACGCCCTATTCACCGCACAAGAATATATCTGACTAATAATAATCGTAAAACCTATGTATTGATATCTCTCTGTTAGTGTGTCAAGTGGGTGTAAAGCGGCATAAACACAGCAGTGAAAAGCAGCTAAACCCCATTATAAAAATAAATTACTTTGAAACACCCATGAAACAAAGACAGTGAAAGAGAGAGAAATTCTTACACAATGCGTTCAGGGGCTGTGATGCAACCTGGATTGACCATATCTAGACGCACAGCTGGATGAGACATAAGGGTGGACACTCTTGGGGCTGAGAGGTTTGGTGAGGTTGGGTGAGCAAACGCAGACCCTTTAAAGGAATACTGCGTGGTACCCATCGCATGGGTCCCAAATCTCCAGGTTCAAGGGCATCTTCCTACATCAAAAACATACATGAGAAACCCAGAAGATGGTACACCGTGTGATGGGGAAAGGTTTCTAAAACGCACCTCATTTCTCATCTCCTTGTGCCCGGGTTCGCCATTCCAGCCGCTTTACTAGCAAGCTCCCTACTTGGAGCATCAGCACCTTTAACCTCCTGTTCCATACAGGTTGCAATTTGTCCTGAGGATAAACGGGAAGACGTGGAACCAACGAGAGACTAGCTCTTGGTGTTGGGACAGGCACAGGTCACTCTATTTTCCCATCAGAAAGAAGAATTAACCACAGGCTCAGCCTGCCCCCCGGAACCAGAACAGGGCCTGAAGCCATTCTGCGATTTTGCGGCCAGCTCCCATAAAAACGAGTTGTAAAATGGAGGTTCAGGGCACTGCAATTCACAAACCTGCAGAGTTATTAATGATAACTCTCGTCCACAAATATATTGAGGGAAGGCAAAGAAGAGGATTTGAAATCAAGGCAGAATTGCAGGAAACAGATTTCAGGAGGTAGATACGAATCGCCTTTAAAGCACATGAGAAGCGGCAAAACGTTGACAATGATGCCCTTGGCCAAAAAGGGCGTATGCGTTTTTTCCTGAATATATTCAGGAAAAAATGCATACGCCCTTTTTGGCCAACCAAGCAACCTGGAAAGGCAAATCAGCGCTACAAAGAAGTCTCGCTTCCCATCGTTCAAAAGGGCCATGCTGAAAAAAGTGTCAAAACCAGAAATGCAGGACAGGCCATGGAGAAATGGGAGCCTTGCTACACTGATGGGCGGGATGTAAATTGCCAAGAGCCACTCCGGAGAACTGTCCGGTGAGTCCTGAAACATCTGAAAAACACAGCTTAGAGAGCATAGGGCACTTCCACTCATGGGGGTATAAATTGGGAAAATTAAAAATCAGCAAGACACAAGCACCCCAAAGTTTAGGGCTGCTCTGTTGACCAGGACCTCCACTTCATTCCACCTTAAATATCCCAGGAAAGAGAAAAATGGATAAAGAAGTTGTGGTCCTTATGTACAATGGAATATCACTCAGCCATGAAATCAATGTCGTAAGGTTAGTAGCAGCATGATGAGTGGATTTAGGTACGACGATTCTAAGTGAAATAAGTCACACAGAAAAGGACACTTCTCCTAAGGTATCACTGATAGAGGGAATGTAAAAACCGTTACACTTGAACTGAATTACAAAACAGAACAGAGTCACACATGCAGAAAACACACTATGGCTGCTTAACGGGAAAGGTGAGGTGGGGTGATACATAAAACAAGGGTATCAAATTAGCTCAGATACCGTTCCATAAACCCAATATGTAATAGACAAGACCTACTCCTTGCTCAGAGAACTGGACTCAACACGCCCTATTCACCGCACAAGAATATATCTGACTAATAATAATCGTAAAACCTATGTATTGATATCTCTCTGTTAGTGTGTCAAGTGGGTGTAAAGCGGCATAAACACAGCAGTGAAAAGCAGCTAAACCCCATTATAAAAATAAATTACTTTGAAACACCCATGAAACAAAGACAGTGAAAGAGAGAGAAATTCTTACACAATGCGTTCAGGGGCTGTGATGCAACCTGGATTGACCATATCTAGACGCACAGCTGGATGAGACATAAGGGTGGACACTCTTGGGGCTGAGAGGTTTGGTGAGGTTGGGTGAGCAAACGCAGACCCTTTAAAGGAATACTGCGTGGTACCCATCGCATGGGTCCCAAATCTCCAGGTTCAAGGGCATCTTCCTACATCAAAAACATACATGAGAAACCCAGAAGATGGTACACCGTGTGATGGGGAAAGGTTTCTAAAACGCACCTCATTTCTCATCTCCTTGTGCCCGGGTTCGCCATTCCAGCCGCTTTACTAGCAAGCTCCCTACTTGGAGCATCAGCACCTTTAACCTCCTGTTCCATGCAGGTTGCAATTTGTCCTGAGGATAAACGGGAAGACGTGGAACCAACGAGAGACTAGCTCTTGGTGTTGGGACAGGCACAGGTCACTCTATTTTCCCATCAGAAAGAAGAATTAACCACAGGCTCAGCCTGCCCCCCGGAACCAGAACAGGGCCTGAAGCCATTCTGCAATTTTGCGGCCAGCTCCCATAAAAACGAGTTGTAAAATGGAGGTTCAGGGCACTGCAATTCACAAACCTGCAGAGTTATAAATGATAACTCTCCTCCACAAATATATTGAGGGAAGGCAAAGAAGCGGATTTGAAATCAAGGCAGAATTGCAGGAAACAGATTTCAGGAGGTAGATACGAATCGCCTTTAAAGCACATGAGAAGCGGCAAAACGTTGACAATGATGCCCTTGGCCAAAAAGGGCGTATGCGTTTTTTCCTGAATATATTCAGGAAAAAACGCATACGCCCTTTTTGGCCAACCAAGCAACCTGGAAAGGCAAATCAGCGCTACAAACAAGTCTCGCTTCCCATCGGTCAAAAGGGCCATGCTGAAAAAAGTGTCAAAACCAGAAATGCAGGACAGGCCATGGAGAAATGGGAGCCTTGCTACACTGATGGGCGGGATGTAAATTGCCAAGAGCCACTCTGGAGAAGTGTCCGGTGAGTCCTGAAACATCTGAAAAACACAGCTTAGAGAGCATAGGGCACTTCCACTCATGGGGGTATAAATTGGGAAAATTAAAAATCAGCAAGACACAAGCACCCCAAAGTTTAGGGCTGCTCTCTTGACCAGGACCTCCACTTCATTCCACCTTAAATATCCCAGGAAAGAGAAAAATGGATAAAGAAGTTGTGGTCCTTATGTACAATGGAATATCACTCAGCCATGAAATCAATGTCGTAAGGTTAGTAGCAGCATGATGAGTGGATTTAGGTACGACGATTCTAAGTGAAATAAGTCACACAGAAAAGGACACTTCTCCTAAGGTATCACTGATAGAGGGAATGTAAAAACCGTTACACTTGAACTGAATTACAAAACAGAACAGAGTCACACATGCAGAAAACACACTATGGCTGCTTAACGGGAAAGGTGAGGTGGGGTGATACATAAAACAAGGGTATCAAATTAGCTCAGATACCGTTCCATAAACCCAATATGTAATAGACAAGACCTACTCCTTGCTCAGAGAACTGGACTCAACACGCCCTATTCACCGCACAAGAATATATCTGACTAATAATAATCGTAAAACCTATGTATTGATATCTCTCTGTTAGTGTGTCAAGTGGGTGTAAAGCGGCATAAACACAGCAGTGAAAAGCAGCTAAACCCCATTATAAAAATAAATTACTTTGAAACACCCATGAAACAAAGACAGTGAAAGAGAGAGAAATTCTTACACAATGCGTTCAGGGGCTGTGATGCAACCTGGATTGACCATATCTAGACGCACAGCTGGATGAGACATAAGGGTGGACACTCTTGGGGCTGAGAGGTTTGGTGAGGTTGGGTGAGCAAACGCAGACCCTTTAAAGGAATACTGCGTGGTACCCATCGCATGGGTCCCAAATCTCCAGGTTCAAGGGCATCTTCCTACATCAAAAACATACATGAGAAACCCAGAAGATGGTACACCGTGTGATGGGGAAAGGTTTCTAAAACGCACCTCATTTCTCATCTCCTTGTGCCCGGGTTCGCCATTCCAGCCGCTTTACTAGCAAGCTCCCTACTTGGAGCATCAGCACCTTTAACCTCCTGTTCCATACAGGTTGCAATTTGTCCTGAGGATAAACGGGAAGACGTGGAACCAACGAGAGACTAGCTCTTGGTGTTGGGACAGGCACAGGTCACTCTATTTTCCCATCAGAAAGAAGAATTAACCACAGGCTCAGCCTGCCCCCCGGAACCAGAACAGGGCCTGAAGCCATTCTGCGATTTTGCGGCCAGCTCCCATAAAAACGAGTTGTAAAATGGAGGTTCAGGGCACTGCAATTCACAAACCTGCAGAGTTATTAATGATAACTCTCGTCCACAAATATATTGAGGGAAGGCAAAGAAGAGGATTTGAAATCAAGGCAGAATTGCAGGAAACAGATTTCAGGAGGTAGATACGAATCGCCTTTAAAGCACATGAAAAGCGGCAAAACGTTGACAATGATGCCCTTGGCCAAAAAGGGCGTATGCGTTTTTTCCTGAATATATTCAGGAAAAAATGCATACGCCCTTTTTGGCCAACCAAGCAACCTGGAAAGGCAAATCAGCGCTACAAAGAAGTCTCGCTTCCCATCGTTCAAAAGGGCCATGCTGAAAAAAGTGTCAAAACCAGAAATGCAGGACAGGCCATGGAGAAATGGGAGCCTTGCTACACTGATGGGCGGGATGTAAATTGCCAAGAGCCACTCCGGAGAACTGTCCGGTGAGTCCTGAAACATCTGAAAAACACAGCTTAGAGAGCATAGGGCACTTCCACTCATGGGGGTATAAATTGGGAAAATTAAAAATCAGCAAGACACAAGCACCCCAAAGTTTAGGGCTGCTCTGTTGACCAGGACCTCCACTTCATTCCACCTTAAATATCCCAGGAAAGAGAAAAATGGATAAAGAAGTTGTGGTCCTTATGTACAATGGAATATCACTCAGCCATGAAATCAATGTCGTAAGGTTAGTAGCAGCATGATGAGTGGATTTAGGTACGACGATTCTAAGTGAAATAAGTCACACAGAAAAGGACACTTCTCCTAAGGTATCACTGATAGAGGGAATGTAAAAACCGTTACACTTGAACTGAATTACAAAACAGAACAGAGTCACACATGCAGAAAACACACTATGGCTGCTTAACGGGAAAGGTGAGGTGGGGTGATACATAAAACAAGGGTATCAAATTAGCTCAGATACCGTTCCATAAACCCAATATGTAATAGACAAGACCTACTCCTTGCTCAGAGAACTGGACTCAACACGCCCTATTCACCGCACAAGAATATATCTGACTAATAATAATCGTAAAACCTATGTATTGATATCTCTCTGTTAGTGTGTCAAGTGGGTGTAAAGCGGCATAAACACAGCAGTGAAAAGCAGCTAAACCCCATTATAAAAATAAATTACTTTGAAACACCCATGAAACAAAGACAGTGAAAGAGAGAGAAATTCTTACACAATGCGTTCAGGGGCTGTGATGCAACCTGGATTGACCATATCTAGACGCACAGCTGGATGAGACATAAGGGTGGACACTCTTGGGGCTGAGAGGTTTGGTGAGGTTGGGTGAGCAAACGCAGACCCTTTAAAGGAATACTGCGTGGTACCCATCGCATGGGTCCCAAATCTCCAGGTTCAAGGGCATCTTCCTACATCAAAAACATACATGAGAAACCCAGAAGATGGTACACCGTGTGATGGGGAAAGGTTTCTAAAACGCACCTCATTTCTCATCTCCTTGTGCCCGGGTTCGCCATTCCAGCCGCTTTACTAGCAAGCTCCCTACTTGGAGCATCAGCACCTTTAACCTCCTGTTCCATGCAGGTTGCAATTTGTCCTGAGGATAAACGGGAAGACGTGGAACCAACGAGAGACTAGCTCTTGGTGTTGGGACAGGCACAGGTCACTCTATTTTCCCATCAGAAAGAAGAATTAACCACAGGCTCAGCCTGCCCCCCGGAACCAGAACAGGGCCTGAAGCCATTCTGCAATTTTGCGGCCAGCTCCCATAAAAACGAGTTGTAAAATGGAGGTTCAGGGCACTGCAATTCACAAACCTGCAGAGTTATAAATGATAACTCTCGTCCACAAATATATTGAGGGAAGGCAAAGAAGCGGATTTGAAATCAAGGCAGAATTGCAGGAAACAGATTTCAGGAGGTAGATACGAATCGCCTTTAAAGCACATGAGAAGCGGCAAAACGTTGACAATGATGCCCTTGGCCAAAAAGGGCGTATGCGTTTTTTCCTGAATATATTCAGGAAAAAACGCATACGCCCTTTTTGGCCAACCAAGCAACCTGGAAAGGCAAATCAGCGCTACAAACAAGTCTCGCTTCCCATCGGTCAAAAGGGCCATGCTGAAAAAAGTGTCAAAACCAGAAATGCAGGACAGGCCATGGAGAAATGGGAGCCTTGCTACACTGATGGGCGGGATGTAAATTGCCAAGAGCCACTCTGGAGAAGTGTCCGGTGAGTCCTGAAACATCTGAAAAACACAGCTTAGAGAGCATAGGGCACTTCCACTCATGGGGGTATAAATTGGGAAAATTAAAAATCAGCAAGACACAAGCACCCCAAAGTTTAGGGCTGCTCTCTTGACCAGGACCTCCACTTCATTCCACCTTAAATATCCCAGGAAAGAGAAAAATGGATAAAGAAGTTGTGGTCCTTATGTACAATGGAATATCACTCAGCCATGAAATCAATGTCGTAAGGTTAGTAGCAGCATGATGAGTGGATTTAGGTACGACGATTCTAAGTGAAATAAGTCACACAGAAAAGGACACTTCTCCTAAGGTATCACTGATAGAGGGAATGTAAAAACCGTTACACTTGAACTGAATTACAAAACAGAACAGAGTCACACATGCAGAAAACACACTATGGCTGCTTAACGGGAAAGGTGAGGTGGGGTGATACATAAAACAAGGGTATCAAATTAGCTCAGATACCGTTCCATAAACCCAATATGTAATAGACAAGACCTACTCCTTGCTCAGAGAACTGGACTCAACACGCCCTATTCACCGCACAAGAATATATCTGACTAATAATAATCGTAAAACCTATGTATTGATATCTCTCTGTTAGTGTGTCAAGTGGGTGTAAAGCGGCATAAACACAGCAGTGAAAAGCAGCTAAACCCCATTATAAAAATAAATTACTTTGAAACACCCATGAAACAAAGACAGTGAAAGAGAGAGAAATTCTTACACAATGCGTTCAGGGGCTGTGATGCAACCTGGATTGACCATATCTAGACGCACAGCTGGATGAGACATAAGGGTGGACACTCTTGGGGCTGAGAGGTTTGGTGAGGTTGGGTGAGCAAACGCAGACCCTTTAAAGGAATACTGCGTGGTACCCATCGCATGGGTCCCAAATCTCCAGGTTCAAGGGCATCTTCCTACATCAAAAACATACATGAGAAACCCAGAAGATGGTACACCGTGTGATGGGGAAAGGTTTCTAAAACGCACCTCATTTCTCATCTCCTTGTGCCCGGGTTCGCCATTCCAGCCGCTTTACTAGCAAGCTCCCTACTTGGAGCATCAGCACCTTTAACCTCCTGTTCCATACAGGTTGCAATTTGTCCTGAGGATAAACGGGAAGACGTGGAACCAACGAGAGACTAGCTCTTGGTGTTGGGACAGGCACAGGTCACTCTATTTTCCCATCAGAAAGAAGAATTAACCACAGGCTCAGCCTGCCCCCCGGAACCAGAACAGGGCCTGAAGCCATTCTGCGACTTTGCGGCCAGCTCCCATAAAAACGAGTTGTAAAATGGAGGTTCAGGGCACTGCAATTCACAAACCTGCAGAGTTATTAATGATAACTCTCGTCCACAAATATATTGAGGGAAGGCAAAGAAGAGGATTTGAAATCAAGGCAGAATTGCAGGAAACAGATTTCAGGAGGTAGATACGAATCGCCTTTAAAGCACATGAGAAGCGGCAAAACGTTGACAATGATGCCCTTGGCCAAAAAGGGCGTATGCGTTTTTTCCTGAATATATTCAGGAAAAAATGCATACGCCCTTTTTGGCCAACCAAGCAACCAGGAAAGGCAAATCAGCGCTACAAAGAAGTCTCGCTTCCCATCGGTCAAAAGGGCCATGCTGAAAAAAGTGTCAAAACCAGAAATGCAGGACAGGCCATGGAGAAATGGGAGCCTTGCTACACTGATGGGCGGGATGTAAATTGCCAAGAGCCACTCTGGAGAAGTGTCCAGTGAGTCCTGAAACATCTGAAAAACACAGCTTAGAGAGCATAGGGCACTTCCACTCATGGGGGTATAAATTGGGAAAATTAAAAATCAGCAAGACACAAGCACCCCAAAGTTTAGGGCTGCTCTCTTGACCAGGACCTCCACTTCATTCCACCTTAAATATCCCAGGAAAGAGAAAAATGGATAAAGAAGTTGTGGTCCTTATGTACAATGGAATATCACTCAGCCATGAAATCAATGTCGTAAGGTTAGTAGCAGCATGATGAGTGGATTTAGGTACGACGATTCTAAGTGAAATAAGTCACACAGAAAAGGACACTTCTCCTAAGGTATCACTGATAGAGGGAATGTAAAAACCGTTACACTTGAACTGAATTACAAAACAGAACAGAGTCACACATGCAGAAAACACACTATGGCTGCTTAACGGGAAAGGTGAGGTGGGGTGATACATAAAACAAGGGTATCAAATTAGCTCAGATACCGTTCCATAAACCCAATATGTAATAGACAAGACCTACTCCTTGCTCAGAGAACTGGACTCAACACGCCCTATTCACCGCACAAGAATATATCTGACTAATAATAATCGTAAAACCTATGTATTGATATCTCTCTGTTAGTGTGTCAAGTGGGTGTAAAGCGGCATAAACACAGCAGTGAAAAGCAGCTAAACCCCATTATAAAAATAAATTACTTTGAAACACCCATGAAACAAAGACAGTGAAAGAGAGAGAAATTCTTACACAATGCGTTCAGGGGCTGTGATGCAACCTGGATTGACCATATCTAGACGCACAGCTGGATGAGACATAAGGGTGGACACTCTTGGGGCTGAGAGGTTTGGTGAGGTTGGGTGAGCAAACGCAGACCCTTTAAAGGAATACTGCGTGGTACCCATCGCATGGGTCCCAAATCTCCAGGTTCAAGGGCATCTTCCTACATCAAAAACATACATGAGAAACCCAGAAGATGGTACACCGTGTGATGGGGAAAGGTTTCTAAAACGCACCTCATTTCTCATCTCCTTGTGCCCGGGTTCGCCATTCCAGCCGCTTTACTAGCAAGCTCCCTACTTGGAGCATCAGCACCTTTAACCTCCTGTTCCATACAGGTTGCAATTTGTCCTGAGGATAAACGGGAAGACGTGGAACCAACGAGAGACTAGCTCTTGGTGTTGGGACAGGCACAGGTCACTCTATTTTCCCATCAGAAAGAAGAATTAACCACAGGCTCAGCCTGCCCCCCGGAACCAGAACAGGGCCTGAAGCCATTCTGCGATTTTGCGGCCAGCTCCCATAAAAACGAGTTGTAAAATGGAGGTTCAGGGCACTGCAATTCACAAACCTGCAGAGTTATTAATGATAACTCTCGTCCACAAATATATTGAGGGAAGGCAAAGAAGAGGATTTGAAATCAAGGCAGAATTGCAGGAAACAGATTTCAGGAGGTAGATACGAATCGCCTTTAAAGCACATGAGAAGCGGCAAAACGTTGACAATGATGCCCTTGGCCAAAAAGGGCGTATGCGTTTTTTCCTGAATATATTCAGGAAAAAATGCATACGCCCTTTTTGGCCAACCAAGCAACCTGGAAAGGCAAATCAGCGCTACAAAGAAGTCTCGCTTCCCATCGGTCAAAAGGGCCATGCTGAAAAAAGTGTCAAAACCAGAAATGCAGGACAGGCCATGGAGAAATGGGAGCCTTGCTACACTGATGGGCGGGATGTAAATTGCCAAGAGCCACTCCGGAGAACTGTCCGGTGAGTCCTGAAACATCTGAAAAACACAGCTTAGAGAGCATAGGGCACTTCCACTCATGGGGGTATAAATTGGGAAAATTAAAAATCAGCAAGACACAAGCACCCCAAAGTTTAGGGCTGCTCTCTTGACCAGGACCTCCACTTCATTCCACCTTAAATATCCCAGGAAAGAGAAAAATGGATAAAGAAGTTGTGGTCCTTATGTACAATGGAATATCACTCAGCCATGAAATCAATGTCGTAAGGTTAGTAGCAGCATGATGAGTGGATTTAGGTACGACGATTCTAAGTGAAATAAGTCACACAGAAAAGGACACTTCTCCTAAGGTATCACTGATAGAGGGAATGTAAAAACCGTTACACTTGAACTGAATTACAAAACAGAACAGAGTCACACATGCAGAAAACACACTATGGCTGCTTAACGGGAAAGGTGAGGTGGGGTGATACATAAAACAAGGGTATCAAATTAGCTCAGATACCGTTCCATAAACCCAATATGTAATAGACAAGACCTACTCCTTGCTCAGAGAACTGGACTCAACACGCCCTATTCACCGCACAAGAATATATCTGACTAATAATAATCGTAAAACCTATGTATTGATATCTCTCTGTTAGTGTGTCAAGTGGGTGTAAAGCGGCATAAACACAGCAGTGAAAAGCAGCTAAACCCCATTATAAAAATAAATTACTTTGAAACACCCATGAAACAAAGACAGTGAAAGAGAGAGAAATTCTTACACAATGCGTTCAGGGGCTGTGATGCAACCTGGATTGACCATATCTAGACGCACAGCTGGATGAGACATAAGGGTGGACACTCTTGGGGCTGAGAGGTTTGGTGAGGTTGGGTGAGCAAACGCAGACCCTTTAAAGGAATACTGCGTGGTACCCATCGCATGGGTCCCAAATCTCCAGGTTCAAGGGCATCTTCCTACATCAAAAACATACATGAGAAACCCAGAAGATGGTACACCGTGTGATGGGGAAAGGTTTCTAAAACGCACCTCATTTCTCATCTCCTTGTGCCCGGGTTCGCCATTCCAGCCGCTTTACTAGCAAGCTCCCTACTTGGAGCATCAGCACCTTTAACCTCCTGTTCCATACAGGTTGCAATTTGTCCTGAGGATAAACGGGAAGACGTGGAACCAACGAGAGACTAGCTCTTGGTGTTGGGACAGGCACAGGTCACTCTATTTTCCCATCAGAAAGAAGAATTAACCACAGGCTCAGCCTGCCCCCCGGAACCAGAACAGGGCCTGAAGCCATTCTGCGACTTTGCGGCCAGCTCCCATAAAAACGAGTTGTAAAATGGAGGTTCAGGGCACTGCAATTCACAAACCTGCAGAGTTATTAATGATAACTCTCGTCCACAAATATATTGAGGGAAGGCAAAGAAGAGGATTTGAAATCAAGGCAGAATTGCAGGAAACAGATTTCAGGAGGTAGATACGAATCGCCTTTAAAGCACATGAGAAGCGGCAAAACGTTGACAATGATGCCCTTGGCCAAAAAGGGCGTATGCGTTTTTTCCTGAATATATTCAGGAAAAAATGCATACGCCCTTTTTGGCCAACCAAGCAACCAGGAAAGGCAAATCAGCGCTACAAAGAAGTCTCGCTTCCCATCGGTCAAAAGGGCCATGCTGAAAAAAGTGTCAAAACCAGAAATGCAGGACAGGCCATGGAGAAATGGGAGCCTTGCTACACTGATGGGCGGGATGTAAATTGCCAAGAGCCACTCTGGAGAAGTGTCCAGTGAGTCCTGAAACATCTGAAAAACACAGCTTAGAGAGCATAGGGCACTTCCACTCATGGGGGTATAAATTGGGAAAATTAAAAATCAGCAAGACACAAGCACCCCAAAGTTTAGGGCTGCTCTCTTGACCAGGACCTCCACTTCATTCCACCTTAAATATCCCAGGAAAGAGAAAAATGGATAAAGAAGTTGTGGTCCTTATGTACAATGGAATATCACTCAGCCATGAAATCAATGTCGTAAGGTTAGTAGCAGCATGATGAGTGGATTTAGGTACGACGATTCTAAGTGAAATAAGTCACACAGAAAAGGACACTTCTCCTAAGGTATCACTGATAGAGGGAATGTAAAAACCGTTACACTTGAACTGAATTACAAAACAGAACAGAGTCACACATGCAGAAAACACACTATGGCTGCTTAACGGGAAAGGTGAGGTGGGGTGATACATAAAACAAGGGTATCAAATTAGCTCAGATACCGTTCCATAAACCCAATATGTAATAGACAAGACCTACTCCTTGCTCAGAGAACTGGACTCAACACGCCCTATTCACCGCACAAGAATATATCTGACTAATAATAATCGTAAAACCTATGTATTGATATCTCTCTGTTAGTGTGTCAAGTGGGTGTAAAGCGGCATAAACACAGCAGTGAAAAGCAGCTAAACCCCATTATAAAAATAAATTACTTTGAAACACCCATGAAACAAAGACAGTGAAAGAGAGAGAAATTCTTACACAATGCGTTCAGGGGCTGTGATGCAACCTGGATTGACCATATCTAGACGCACAGCTGGATGAGACATAAGGGTGGACACTCTTGGGGCTGAGAGGTTTGGTGAGGTTGGGTGAGCAAACGCAGACCCTTTAAAGGAATACTGCGTGGTACCCATCGCATGGGTCCCAAATCTCCAGGTTCAAGGGCATCTTCCTACATCAAAAACATACATGAGAAACCCAGAAGATGGTACACCGTGTGATGGGGAAAGGTTTCTAAAACGCACCTCATTTCTCATCTCCTTGTGCCCGGGTTCGCCATTCCAGCCGCTTTACTAGCAAGCTCCCTACTTGGAGCATCAGCACCTTTAACCTCCTGTTCCATACAGGTTGCAATTTGTCCTGAGGATAAACGGGAAGACGTGGAACCAACGAGAGACTAGCTCTTGGTGTTGGGACAGGCACAGGTCACTCTATTTTCCCATCAGAAAGAAGAATTAACCACAGGCTCAGCCTGCCCCCCGGAACCAGAACAGGGCCTGAAGCCATTCTGCGATTTTGCGGCCAGCTCCCATAAAAACGAGTTGTAAAATGGAGGTTCAGGGCACTGCAATTCACAAACCTGCAGAGTTATTAATGATAACTCTCGTCCACAAATATATTGAGGGAAGGCAAAGAAGAGGATTTGAAATCAAGGCAGAATTGCAGGAAACAGATTTCAGGAGGTAGATACGAATCGCCTTTAAAGCACATGAGAAGCGGCAAAACGTTGACAATGATGCCCTTGGCCAAAAAGGGCGTATGCGTTTTTTCCTGAATATATTCAGGAAAAAATGCATACGCCCTTTTTGGCCAACCAAGCAACCTGGAAAGGCAAATCAGCGCTACAAAGAAGTCTCGCTTCCCATCGGTCAAAAGGGCCATGCTGAAAAAAGTGTCAAAACCAGAAATGCAGGACAGGCCATGGAGAAATGGGAGCCTTGCTACACTGATGGGCGGGATGTAAATTGCTAAGAGCCACTCCGGAGAACTGTCCGGTGAGTCCTGAAACATCTGAAAAACACAGCTTAGAGAGCATAGGGCACTTCCACTCATGGGGGTATAAATTGGGAAAATTAAAAATCAGCAAGACACAAGCACCCCAAAGTTTAGGGCTGCTCTCTTGACCAGGACCTCCACTTCATTCCACCTTAAATATCCCAGGAAAGAGAAAAATGGATAAAGAAGTTGTGGTCCTTATGTACAATGGAATATCACTCAGCCATGAAATCAATGTCGTAAGGTTAGTAGCAGCATGATGAGTGGATTTAGGTACGACGATTCTAAGTGAAATAAGTCACACAGAAAAGGACACTTCTCCTAAGGTATCACTGATAGAGGGAATGTAAAAACCGTTACACTTGAACTGAATTACAAAACAGAACAGAGTCACACATGCAGAAAACACACTATGGCTGCTTAACGGGAAAGGTGAGGTGGGGTGATACATAAAACAAGGGTATCAAATTAGCTCAGATACCGTTCCATAAACCCAATATGTAATAGACAAGACGTACTCCTTGCTCAGAGAACTGGACTCAACACGCCCTATTCACCGCACAAGAATATATCTGACTAATAATAATCGTAAAACCTATGTATTGATATCTCTCTGTTAGTGTGTCAAGTGGGTGTAAAGCGGCATAAACACAGCAGTGAAAAGCAGCTAAACCCCATTATAAAAATAAATTACTTTGAAACACCCATGAAACAAAGACAGTGAAAGAGAGAGAAATTCTTACACAATGCGTTCAGGGGCTGTGATGCAACCTGGATTGACCATATCTAGACGCACAGCTGGATGAGACATAAGGGTGGACACTCTTGGGGCTGAGAGGTTTGGTGAGGTTGGGTGAGCAAACGCAGACCCTTTAAAGGAATACTGCGTGGTACCCATCGCATGGGTCCCAAATCTCCAGGTTCAAGGGCATCTTCCTACATCAAAAACATACATGAGAAACCCAGAAGATGGTACACCGTGTGATGGGGAAAGGTTTCTAAAACGCACCTCATTTCTCATCTCCTTGTGCCCGGGTTCGCCATTCCAGCCGCTTTACTAGCAAGCTCCCTACTTGGAGCATCAGCACCTTTAACCTCCTGTTCCATGCAGGTTGCAATTTGTCCTGAGGATAAACGGGAAGACGTGGAACCAACGAGAGACTAGCTCTTGGTGTTGGGACAGGCACAGGTCACTCTATTTTCCCATCAGAAAGAAGAATTAACCACAGGCTCAGCCTGCCCCCCGGAACCAGAACAGGGCCTGAAGCCATTCTGCAATTTTGCGGCCAGCTCCCATAAAAACGAGTTGTAAAATGGAGGTTCAGGGCACTGCAATTCACAAACCTGCAGAGTTATAAATGATAACTCTCGTCCACAAATATATTGAGGGAAGGCAAAGAAGCGGATTTGAAATCAAGGCAGAATTGCAGGAAACAGATTTCAGGAGGTAGATACGAATCGCCTTTAAAGCACATGAGAAGCGGCAAAACGTTGACAATGATGCCCTTGGCCAAAAAGGGCGTATGCGTTTTTTCCTGAATATATTCAGGAAAAAACGCATACGCCCTTTTTGGCCAACCAAGCAACCTGGAAAGGCAAATCAGCGCTACAAACAAGTCTCGCTTCCCATCGGTCAAAAGGGCCATGCTGAAAAAAGTGTCAAAACCAGAAATGCAGGACAGGCCATGGAGAAATGGGAGCCTTGCTACACTGATGGGCGGGATGTAAATTGCCAAGAGCCACTCTGGAGAAGTGTCCGGTGAGTCCTGAAACATCTGAAAAACACAGCTTAGAGAGCATAGGGCACTTCCACTCATGGGGGTATAAATTGGGAAAATTAAAAATCAGCAAGACACAAGCACCCCAAAGTTTAGGGCTGCTCTCTTGACCAGGACCTCCACTTCATTCCACCTTAAATATCCCAGGAAAGAGAAAAATGGATAAAGAAGTTGTGGTCCTTATGTACAATGGAATATCACTCAGCCATGAAATCAATGTCGTAAGGTTAGTAGCAGCATGATGAGTGGATTTAGGTACGACGATTCTAAGTGAAATAAGTCACACAGAAAAGGACACTTCTCCTAAGGTATCACTGATAGAGGGAATGTAAAAACCGTTACACTTGAACTGAATTACAAAACAGAACAGAGTCACACATGCAGAAAACACACTATGGCTGCTTAACGGGAAAGGTGAGGTGGGGTGATACATAAAACAAGGGTATCAAATTAGCTCAGATACCGTTCCATAAACCCAATATGTAATAGACAAGACCTACTCCTTGCTCAGAGAACTGGACTCAACACGCCCTATTCACCGCACAAGAATATATCTGACTAATAATAATCGTAAAACCTATGTATTGATATCTCTCTGTTAGTGTGTCAAGTGGGTGTAAAGCGGCATAAACACAGCAGTGAAAAGCAGCTAAACCCCATTATAAAAATAAATTACTTTGAAACACCCATGAAACAAAGACAGTGAAAGAGAGAGAAATTCTTACACAATGCGTTCAGGGGCTGTGATGCAACCTGGATTGACCATATCTAGACGCACAGCTGGATGAGACATAAGGGTGGACACTCTTGGGGCTGAGAGGTTTGGTGAGGTTGGGTGAGCAAACGCAGACCCTTTAAAGTAATACTGCGTGGTACCCATTGCATGGGTCCTAAATCTCCAGGTTCAAGGACATCTTCCTACATCGAAAACATGCATGAGAAACCCAGAAGATGGTACACCGTGTGATGGGGAAAGGTTTCTAAAACGCACCTCATTTCTCATCTCCTTGTGCCCGGGTTCGCCATTCCAGCCGCTTTACTAGCAAGCTCCCTACTTGGAGCATCAGCACCTTTAACCTCCTGTTCCATGCAGGTTGCAATTTGTCCTGAGGATAAACGGGAAGACGTGGAACCAACGAGAGACTAGCTCTTGGTGTTGGGACAGGCACAGGTCACTCTATTTTCCCATCAGAAAGAAGAATTAACCACAGGCTCAGCCTGCCCCCCGGAACCAGAACAGGGCCTGAAGCCATTCTGCAATTTTGCGGCCAGCTCCCATAAAAACGAGTTGTAAAATGCAGGTTCAGGGCACTGCAATTCACAAACCTGCAGAGTTATAAATGATAACTCTCGTCCACAAATATATTGAGGGAAGGCAAAGAAGCGGATTTGAAATCAAGGCAGAATTGCAGGAAACAGATTTCAGGAGGTAGATACGAATCGCCTTTAAAGCACATGAGAAGCGGCAAAACGTTGACAATGATGCCCTTGGCCAAAAAGGGCGTATGCGTTTTTTCCTGAATATATTCAGGAAAAAACGCATACGCCCTTTTTGGCCAACCAAGCAACCTGGAAAGGCAAATCAGCGCTACAAAGAAGTCTCGCTTCCCATCGGTCAAAAGGGCCATGCTGAAAAAAGTGTCAAAACCAGAAATGCAGGACAGGCCATGGAGAAATGGGAGCCTTGCTACACTGATGGGCGGGATGTAAATTGCCAAGAGCCACTCCGGAGAACTGTCCGGTGAGTCCTGAAACATCTGAAAAACACAGCTTAGAGAGCATAGGGCACTTCCACTCATGGGGGTATAAATTGGGAAAATTAAAAATCAGCAAGACACAAGCACCCCAAAGTTTAGGGCTGCTCTCTTGACCAGGACCTCCACTTCATTCCACCTTAAATATCCCAGGAAAGAGAAAAATGGATAAAGAAGTTGTGGTCCTTATGTACAATGGAATATCACTCAGCCATGAAATCAATGTCGTAAGGTTAGTAGCAGCATGATGAGTGGATTTAGGTACGACGATTCTAAGTGAAATAAGTCACACAGAAAAGGACACTTCTCCTAAGGTATCACTGATAGAGGGAATGTAAAAACCGTTACACTTGAACTGAATTACAAAACAGAACAGAGTCACACATGCAGAAAACACACTATGGCTGCTTAACGGGAAAGGTGAGGTGGGGTGATACATAAAACAAGGGTATCAAATTAGCTCAGATACCGTTCCATAAACTCAATATGTAATAGACAAGACCTACTCCTTGCTCAGAGAACTGGACTCAACACGCCCTATTCACCGCACAAGAATATATCTGACTAATAATAATCGTAAAACCTATGTATTGATATCTCTCTGTTATTGTGTCAAGTGGGTGTAAAGCAGCATAAACACAGCAGTGAAAAGCAGCTAAACCCCATTATAAAAATAAATTACTTTGAAACACCCATGAAACAAAGACAGTGAAAGAGAGAGAAATTCTTACACAATGCGTTCAGGGGCTGTGATGCAACCTGGATTGACCATATCTAGACGCACAGCTGGATGAGACATAAGGGTGGACACTCTTGGGGCTGAGAGGTTTGGTGAGGTTGGGTGAGCAAACGCAGACCCTTTAAAGGAATACTGCGTGGTACCCATCGCATGGGTCCCAAATCTCCAGGTTCAAGGGCATCTTCCTACATCAAAAACATGCATGAGAAACCCAGAAGATGGTACACCGTGTGATGGGGAAAGGTTTCTAAAACGCACCTCATTTCTCATCTCCTTGTGCCCGGGTTCGCCATTCCAGCCGCTTTACTAGCAAGCTCCCTACTTGGAGCATCAGCACCTTTAACCTCCTGTTCCGTACAGGTTGCAATTTGTCCTGAGGATAAACGGGAAGACGTGGAACCAACGAGAGACTAGCTCTTGGTGTTGGGACAGGCACAGGTCACTCTATTTTCCCATCAGAAAGAAGAATTAACCACAGGCTCAGCCTGCCCCCCGGAACCAGAACAGGGCCTGAAGCCATTCTGCAATTTTGCGGCCAGCTCCCATAAAAACGAGTTGTAAAATGGAGGTTCAGGGCACTGCAATTCACAAACCTGCAGAGTTATAAATGATAACTCTCGTCCACAAATATATTGAGGGAAGGCAAAGAAGAGGATTTGAAATCAAGGCAGAATTGCAGGAAACAGATTTCAGGAGGTAGATACGAATCGCCTTTAAAGCACATGAAAAGCGGCAAAACGTTGACAATGATGCCCTTGGCCAAAAAGGGCGTATGCGTTTTTTCCTCAATATATTCAGGAAAAAACGCATACGCCCTTTTTGGCCAACCAAGCAACCTGGAAAGGCAAATCAGCGCTACAAAGAAGTCTCGCTTCCCATCGGTCAAAAGGGCCATGCTGAAAAATGTGTCAAAACCAGAAATGCAGGACAGGCCATGGAGAAATGGGAGCCTTGCTACACTGATGGGCGGGATGTAAATTGCCAAGAGCCACTCTGGAGAAGTGTCCGGTGAGTCCTGAAACATCTGAAAAACACAGCTCAGAGAGCATAGGGCACTTCCACTCATGGGGGTATAAATTGGGAAAATTAAAAATCAGCAAAACACAAGCACCCCAAAGTTTAGGGCTGCTCTGTTGACCAGGACCTCCACTTCATTCCACCTTAAATATCCCAGGAAAGAGAAAAATGGATAAAGAAGTTGTGGTCCTTATGTACAATGGAATATCACTCAGCCATGAAATCAATGTCGTAAGGTTAGTAGCAGCATGATGAGTGGATTTAGGTACGACGATTCTAAGTGAAATAAGTCACACAGAAAAGGACACTTCTCATAAGGTATCACTGATAGAGGGAATGTAAAAACCGTTACACTTGAACTGAATTACAAAACAGAACAGAGTCACACATGCAGAAAACACACTATGGCTGCTTAACGGGAAAGGTGAGGTGGGGTGATACATAAAACAAGGGTATCAAATTAGCTCAGATACCGTTCCATAAACCCAATATATAATAAACAAGACCTACTCCTTGCTCAGAGAACTGGACTCAACACGCCCTATTCACCGCACAAGAATATATCTGACTAATAATAATCGTAAAACCTATGTATTGATATCTCTCTGTTATTGTGTCAAGTGGGTGTAAAGCGGCATAAACACAGCAGTGAAAAGCAGCTAAACCCCATTATAAAAATAAATTACTTTGAAACACCCATGAAACAAAGACAGTGAAAGAGAGAGAAATTCTTACACAATGCGTTCAGGGGCTGTGATGCAACCTGGATTGACCATATCTAGACGCACAGCTGGATGAGACATAAGGGTGGACACTCTTGGGGCTGAGAGGTTTGGTGAGGTTGGGTGAGCAAACGCAGACCCTTTAAAGTAATACTGCGTGGTACCCATTGCATGGGTCCCAAATCTCCAGGTTCAAGGACATCTTCCTACATCGAAAACATGCATGAGAAACCCAGAAGATGGTACACCGTGTGATGGGGAAAGGTTTCTAAAACGCACCTCATTTCTCATCTCCTTGTGCCCGGGTTCGCCATTCCAGCCGCTTTACTAGCAAGCTCCCTACTTGGAGCATCAGCACCTTTAACCTCCTGTTCCATGCAGGTTGCAATTTGTCCTGAGGATAAACGGGAAGACGTGGAACCAACGAGAGACTAGCTCTTGGTGTTGGGACAGGCACAGGTCACTCTATTTTCCCATCAGAAAGAAGAATTAACCACAGGCTCAGCCTGCCCCCCGGAACCAGAACAGGGCCTGAAGCCATTCTGCAATTTTGCGGCCAGCTCCCATAAAAACGAGTTGTAAAATGGAGGTTCAGGGCACTGCAATTCACAAACCTGCAGAGTTATAAATGATAACTCTCGTCCACAAATATATTGAGGGAAGGCAAAGAAGCGGATTTGAAATCAAGGCAGAATTGCAGGAAACAGATTTCAGGAGGTAGATACGAATCGCCTTTAAAGCACATGAGAAGCGGCAAAACGTTGACAATGATGCCCTTGGCCAAAAAGGGCGTATGCGTTTTTTCCTGAATATATTCAGGAAAAAACGCATACGCCCTTTTTGGCCAACCAAGCAACCTGGAAAGGCAAATCAGCGCTACAAACAAGTCTCGCTTCCCATCGGTCAAAAGGGCCATGCTGAAAAAAGTGTCAAAACCAGAAATGCAGGACAGGCCATGGAGAAATGGGAGCCTTGCTACACTGATGGGCGGGATGTAAATTGCCAAGAGCCACTCTGGAGAAGTGTCCGGTGAGTCCTGAAACATCTGAAAAACACAGCTTAGAGAGCATAGGGCACTTCCACTCATGGGGGTATAAATTGGGAAAATTAAAAATCAGCAAGACACAAGCACCCCAAAGTTTAGGGCTGCTCTCTTGACCAGGACCTCCACTTCATTCCACCTTAAATATCCCAGGAAAGAGAAAAATGGATAAAGAAGTTGTGGTCCTTATGTACAATGGAATATCACTCAGCCATGAAATCAATGTCGTAAGGTTAGTAGCAGCATGATGAGTGGATTTAGGTACGACGATTCTAAGTGAAATAAGTCACACAGAAAAGGACACTTCTCCTAAGGTATCACTGATAGAGGGAATGTAAAAACCGTTACACTTGAACTGAATTACAAAACAGAACAGAGTCACACATGCAGAAAACACACTATGGCTGCTTAACGGGAAAGGTGAGGTGGGGTGATACATAAAACAAGGGTATCAAATTAGCTCAGATACCGTTCCATAAACCCAATATGTAATAGACAAGACCTACTCCTTGCTCAGAGAACTGGACTCAACACGCCCTATTCACCGCACAAGAATATATCTGACTAATAATAATCGTAAAACCTATGTATTGATATCTCTCTGTTAGTGTGTCAAGTGGGTGTAAAGCGGCATAAACACAGCAGTGAAAAGCAGCTAAACCCCATTATAAAAATAAATTACTTTGAAACACCCATAAAACAAAGACAGTGAAAGAGAGAGAAATTCTTACACAATGCGTTCAGGGGCTGTGATGCAACCTGGATTGACCATATCTAGACGCACAGCTGGATGAGACATAAGGGTGGACACTCTTGGGGCTGAGAGGTTTGGTGAGGTTGGGTGAGCAAACGCAGACCCTTTAAAGGAATACTGCGTGGTACCCATCGCATGGGTCCCAAATCTCCAGGTTCAAGGGCATCTTCCTACATCAAAAACATGCATGAGAAACCCAGAAGATGGTACACCGTGTGATGGGGAAAGGTTTCTAAAACGCACCTCATTTCTCATCTCCTTGTGCCCGGGTTCGCCATTCCAGCCGCTTTACTAGCAAGCTCCCTACTTGGAGCATCAGCACCTTTAACCTCCTGTTCCATACAGGTTGCAATTTGTCCTGAGGATAAACGGGAAGACGTGGAACCAACGAGAGACTAGCTCTTGGTGTTGGGACAGGCACAGGTCACTCTATTTTCCCATCAGAAAGAAGAATTAACCACAGGCTCAGCCTGCCCCCCGGAACCAGAACAGGGCCTGAAGCCATTCTGCGATTTTGCGGCCAGCTCCCATAAAAACGAGTTGTAAAATGGAGGTTCAGGGCACTGCAATTCACAAACCTGCAGAGTTATAAATGATAACTCTCGTCCACACATATATTGAGGGAAGGCAAAGAAGCGGATGTGAAATCAAGGCAGAATTGCAGGAAACAGATTTCAGGAGGTAGATACGAATCGCCTTTAAAGCACATGAGAAGCGGCAAAACGTTGACAATGATGCCCTTGGCCAAAAAGGGCGTATGCGTTTTTTCCTGAATATATTCAGGAAAAAACGCATACGCCCTTTTTGGCCAACCAAGCAACCTGGAAAGGCAAATCAGCGCTACAAACAAGTCTCGCTTCCCATCGGTCAAAAGGGCCATGCTGAAAAAAGTGTCAAAACCAGAAATGCAGGACAGGCCATGGAGAAATGGGAGCCTTGCTACACTGATGGGCGGGATGTAAATTGCCAAGAGCCACTCTGGAGAAGTGTCCAGTGAGTCCTGAAACATCTGAAAAACACAGCTTAGAGAGCATAGGGCACTTCCACTCATGGGGGTATAAATTGGGAAAATTAAAAATCAGCAAGACACAAGCACCCCAAAGTTTAGGGCTGCTCTGTTGACCAGGACCTCCACTTCATTCCACCTTAAATATCCCAGGAAAGAGAAAAATGGATAAAGAAGTTGTGGTCCTTATGTACAATGGAATATCACTCAGCCATGAAATCAATGTCGTAAGGTTAGTAGCAGCATGATGAGTGGATTTAGGTACGACGATTCTAAGTGAAATAAGTCACACAGAAAAGGACACTTCTCCTAAGGTATCACTGATAGAGGGAATGTAAAAACCGTTACACTTGAACTGAATTACAAAACAGAACAGAGTCACACATGCAGAAAACACACTATGGCTGCTTAACGGGAAAGGTGAGGTGGGGTGATACATAAAACAAGGGTATCAAATTAGCTCAGATACCGTTCCATAAACCCAATATGTAATAGACAAGACCTACTCCTTGCTCAGAGAACTGGACTCAACACGCCCTATTCACCGCACAAGAATATATCTGACTAATAATAATCGTAAAACCTATGTATTGATATCTCTCTGTTAGTGTGTCAAGTGGGTGTAAAGCGGCATAAACACAGCAGTGAAAAGCAGCTAAACCCCATTATAAAAATAAATTACTTTGAAACACCCATGAAACAAAGACAGTGAAAGAGAGAGAAATTCTTACACAATGCGTTCAGGGGCTGTGATGCAACCTGGATTGACCATATCTAGACGCACAGCTGGATGAGACATAAGGGTGGACACTCTTGGGGCTGAGAGGTTTGGTGAGGTTGGGTGAGCAAACGCAGACCCTTTAAAGGAATACTGCGTGGTACCCATCGCATGGGTCCCAAATCTCCAGGTTCAAGGGCATCTTCCTACATCAAAAACATACATGAGAAACCCAGAAGATGGTACACCGTGTGATGGGGAAAGGTTTCTAAAACGCACCTCATTTCTCATCTCCTTGTGCCCGGGTTCGCCATTCCAGCCGCTTTACTAGCAAGCTCCCTACTTGGAGCATCAGCACCTTTAACCTCCTGTTCCATGCAGGTTGCAATTTGTCCTGAGGATAAACGGGAAGACGTGGAACCAACGAGAGACTAGCTCTTGGTGTTGGGACAGGCACAGGTCACTCTATTTTCCCATCAGAAAGAAGAATTAACCACAGGCTCAGCCTGCCCCCCGGAACCAGAACAGGGCCTGAAGCCATTCTGCAATTTTGCGGCCAGCTCCCATAAAAACGAGTTGTAAAATGGAGGTTCAGGGCACTGCAATTCACAAACCTGCAGAGTTATAAATGATAACTCTCGTCCACAAATATATTGAGGGAAGGCAAAGAAGCGGATTTGAAATCAAGGCAGAATTGCAGGAAACAGATTTCAGGAGGTAGATACGAATCGCCTTTAAAGCACATGAGAAGCGGCAAAACGTTGACAATGATGCCCTTGGCCAAAAAGGGCGTATGCGTTTTTTCCTGAATATATTCAGGAAAAAACGCATACGCCCTTTTTGGCCAACCAAGCAACCTGGAAAGGCAAATCAGCGCTACAAACAAGTCTCGCTTCCCATCGGTCAAAAGGGCCATGCTGAAAAAAGTGTCAAAACCAGAAATGCAGGACAGGCCATGGAGAAATGGGAGCCTTGCTACACTGATGGGCGGGATGTAAATTGCCAAGAGCCACTCTGGAGAAGTGTCCGGTGAGTCCTGAAACATCTGAAAAACACAGCTTAGAGAGCATAGGGCACTTCCACTCATGGGGGTATAAATTGGGAAAATTAAAAATCAGCAAGACACAAGCACCCCAAAGTTTAGGGCTGCTCTCTTGACCAGGACCTCCACTTCATTCCACCTTAAATATCCCAGGAAAGAGAAAAATGGATAAAGAAGTTGTGGTCCTTATGTACAATGGAATATCACTCAGCCATGAAATCAATGTCGTAAGGTTAGTAGCAGCATGATGAGTGGATTTAGGTACGACGATTCTAAGTGAAATAAGTCACACAGAAAAGGACACTTCTCCTAAGGTATCACTGATAGAGGGAATGTAAAAACCGTTACACTTGAACTGAATTACAAAACAGAACAGAGTCACACATGCAGAAAACACACTATGGCTGCTTAACGGGAAAGGTGAGGTGGGGTGATACATAAAACAAGGGTATCAAATTAGCTCAGATACCGTTCCATAAACCCAATATGTAATAGACAAGACCTACTCCTTGCTCAGAGAACTGGACTCAACACGCCCTATTCACCGCACAAGAATATATCTGACTAATAATAATCGTAAAACCTATGTATTGATATCTCTCTGTTAGTGTGTCAAGTGGGTGTAAAGCGGCATAAACACAGCAGTGAAAAGCAGCTAAACCCCATTATAAAAATAAATTACTTTGAAACACCCATGAAACAAAGACAGTGAAAGAGAGAGAAATTCTTACACAATGCGTTCAGGGGCTGTGATGCAACCTGGATTGACCATATCTAGACGCACAGCTGGATGAGACATAAGGGTGGACACTCTTGGGGCTGAGAGGTTTGGTGAGGTTGGGTGAGCAAACGCAGACCCTTTAAAGGAATACTGCGTGGTACCCATCGCATGGGTCCCAAATCTCCAGGTTCAAGGGCATCTTCCTACATCAAAAACATACATGAGAAACCCAGAAGATGGTACACCGTGTGATGGGGAAAGGTTTCTAAAACGCACCTCATTTCTCATCTCCTTGTGCCCGGGTTCGCCATTCCAGCCGCTTTACTAGCAAGCTCCCTACTTGGAGCATCAGCACCTTTAACCTCCTGTTCCATACAGGTTGCAATTTGTCCTGAGGATAAACGGGAAGACGTGGAACCAACGAGAGACTAGCTCTTGGTGTTGGGACAGGCACAGGTCACTCTATTTTCCCATCAGAAAGAAGAATTAACCACAGGCTCAGCCTGCCCCCCGGAACCAGAACAGGGCCTGAAGCCATTCTGCGATTTTGCGGCCAGCTCCCATAAAAACGAGTTGTAAAATGGAGGTTCAGGGCACTGCAATTCACAAACCTGCAGAGTTATTAATGATAACTCTCGTCCACAAATATATTGAGGGAAGGCAAAGAAGAGGATTTGAAATCAAGGCAGAATTGCAGGAAACAGATTTCAGGAGGTAGATACGAATCGCCTTTAAAGCACATGAGAAGCGGCAAAACGTTGACAATGATGCCCTTGGCCAAAAAGGGCATATGCGTTTTTTCCTGAATATATTCAGGAAAAAATGCATACGCCCTTTTTGGCCAACCAAGCAACCTGGAAAGGCAAATCAGCGCTACAAAGAAGTCTCGCTTCCCATCGTTCAAAAGGGCCATGCTGAAAAAAGTGTCAAAACCAGAAATGCAGGACAGGCCATGGAGAAATGGGAGCCTTGCTACACTGATGGGCGGGATGTAAATTGCCAAGAGCCACTCCGGAGAACTGTCCGGTGAGTCCTGAAACATCTGAAAAACACAGCTTAGAGAGCATAGGGCACTTCCACTCATGGGGGTATAAATTGGGAAAATTAAAAATCAGCAAGACACAAGCACCCCAAAGTTTAGGGCTGCTCTGTTGACCAGGACCTCCACTTCATTCCACCTTAAATATCCCAGGAAAGAGAAAAATGGATAAAGAAGTTGTGGTCCTTATGTACAATGGAATATCACTCAGCCATGAAATCAATGTCGTAAGGTTAGTAGCAGCATGATGAGTGGATTTAGGTACGACGATTCTAAGTGAAATAAGTCACACAGAAAAGGACACTTCTCCTAAGGTATCACTGATAGAGGGAATGTAAAAACCGTTACACTTGAACTGAATTACAAAACAGAACAGAGTCACACATGCAGAAAACACACTATGGCTGCTTAACGGGAAAGGTGAGGTGGGGTGATACATAAAACAAGGGTATCAAATTAGCTCAGATACCGTTCCATAAACCCAATATGTAATAGACAAGACCTACTCCTTGCTCAGAGAACTGGACTCAACACGCCCTATTCACCGCACAAGAATATATCTGACTAATAATAATCGTAAAACCTATGTATTGATATCTCTCTGTTAGTGTGTCAAGTGGGTGTAAAGCGGCATAAACACAGCAGTGAAAAGCAGCTAAACCCCATTATAAAAATAAATTACTTTGAAACACCCATGAAACAAAGACAGTGAAAGAGAGAGAAATTCTTACACAATGCGTTCAGGGGCTGTGATGCAACCTGGATTGACCATATCTAGACGCACAGCTGGATGAGACATAAGGGTGGACACTCTTGGGGCTGAGAGGTTTGGTGAGGTTGGGTGAGCAAACGCAGACCCTTTAAAGGAATACTGCGTGGTACCCATCGCATGGGTCCCAAATCTCCAGGTTCAAGGGCATCTTCCTACATCAAAAACATACATGAGAAACCCAGAAGATGGTACACCGTGTGATGGGGAAAGGTTTCTAAAACGCACCTCATTTCTCATCTCCTTGTGCCCGGGTTCGCCATTCCAGCCGCTTTACTAGCAAGCTCCCTACTTGGAGCATCAGCACCTTTAACCTCCTGTTCCATACAGGTTGCAATTTGTCCTGAGGATAAACGGGAAGACGTGGAACCAACGAGAGACTAGCTCTTGGTGTTGGGACAGGCACAGGTCACTCTATTTTCCCATCAGAAAGAAGAATTAACCACAGGCTCAGCCTGCCCCCCGGAACCAGAACAGGGCCTGAAGCCATTCTGCAATTTTGCGGCCAGCTCCCATAAAAACGAGTTGTAAAATGGAGGTTCAGGGCACTGCAATTCACAAACCTGCAGAGTTATAAATGATAACTCTCGTCCACAAATATATTGAGGGAAGGCAAAGAAGAGGATTTGAAATCAAGGCAGAATTGCAGGAAACAGATTTCAGGAGGTAGATACGAATCGCCTTTAAAGCACATGAGAAGCGGCAAAACGTTGACAATGATGCCCTTGGCCAAAAAGGGCGTATGCGTTTTTTCCTGAATATATTCAGGAAAAAACGCATACGCCCTTTTTGGCCAACCAAGCAACCTGGAAAGGCAAATCAGCGCTACAAACAAGTCTCGCTTCCCATCGGTCAAAAGGGCCATGCTGAAAAAAGTGTCAAAACCAGAAATGCAGGACAGGCCATGGAGAAATGGGAGCCTTGCTACACTGATGGGCGGGATGTAAATTGCCAAGAGCCACTCTGGAGAAGTGTCCGGTGAGTCCTGAAACATCTGAAAAACACAGCTTAGAGAGCATAGGGCACTTCCACTCATGGGGGTATAAATTGGGAAAATTAAAAATCAGCAAGACACAAGCACCCCAAAGTTTAGGGCTGCTCTGTTGACCAGGACCTCCACTTCATTCCACCTTAAATATCCCAGGAAAGAGAAAAATGGATAAAGAAGTTGTGGTCCTTATGTACAATGGAATATCACTCAGCCATGAAATCAATGTCGTAAGGTTAGTAGCAGCATGATGAGTGGATTTAGGTACGACGATTCTAAGTGAAATAAGTCACACAGAAAAGGACACTTCTCCTAAGGTATCACTGATAGAGGGAATGTAAAAACCGTTACACTTGAACTGAATTACAAAACAGAACAGAGTCACACATGCAGAAAACACACTATGGCTGCTTAACGGGAAAGGTGAGGTGGGGTGATACATAAAACAAGGGTATCAAATTAGCTCAGATACCGTTCCATAAACCCAATATGTAATAGACAAGACCTACTCCTTGCTCAGAGAACTGGACTCAACACGCCCTATTCACCGCACAAGAATATATCTGACTAATAATAATCGTAAAACCTATGTATTGATATCTCTCTGTTAGTGTGTCAAGTGGGTGTAAAGCGGCATAAACACAGCAGTGAAAAGCAGCTAAACCCCATTATAAAAATAAATTACTTTGAAACACCCATGAAACAAAGACAGTGAAAGAGAGAGAAATTCTTACACAATGCGTTCAGGGGCTGTGATGCAACCTGGATTGACCATATCTAGACGCACAGCTGGATGAGACATAAGGGTGGACACTCTTGGGGCTGAGAGGTTTGGTGAGGTTGGGTGAGCAAACGCAGACCCTTTAAAGGAATACTGCGTGGTACCCATCGCATGGGTCCCAAATCTCCAGGTTCAAGGGCATCTTCCTACATCAAAAACATACATGAGAAACCCAGAAGATGGTACACCGTGTGATGGGGAAAGGTTTCTAAAACGCACCTCATTTCTCATCTCCTTGTGCCCGGGTTCGCCATTCCAGCCGCTTTACTAGCAAGCTCCCTACTTGGAGCATCAGCACCTTTAACCTCCTGTTCCATACAGGTTGCAATTTGTCCTGAGGATAAACGGGAAGACGTGGAACCAACGAGAGACTAGCTCTTGGTGTTGGGACAGGCACAGGTCACTCTATTTTCCCATCAGAAAGAAGAATTAACCACAGGCTCAGCCTGCCCCCCGGAACCAGAACAGGGCCTGAAGCCATTCTGCGATTTTGCGGCCAGCTCCCATAAAAACGAGTTGTAAAATGGAGGTTCAGGGCACTGCAATTCACAAACCTGCAGAGTTATTAATGATAACTCTCGTCCACAAATATATTGAGGGAAGGCAAAGAAGAGGATTTGAAATCAAGGCAGAATTGCAGGAAACAGATTTCAGGAGGTAGATACGAATCGCCTTTAAAGCACATGAGAAGCGGCAAAACGTTGACAATGATGCCCTTGGCCAAAAAGGGCGTATGCGTTTTTTCCTGAATATATTCAGGAAAAAACGCATACGCCCTTTTTGGCCAACCAAGCAACCTGGAAAGGCAAATCAGCGCTACAAAGAAGTCTCGCTTCCCATCGGTCAAAAGGGCCATGCTGAAAAAAGTGTCAAAACCAGAAATGCAGGACAGGCCATGGAGAAATGGGAGCCTTGCTACACTGATGGGCGGGATGTATATTGCCAAGAGCCACTCTGGAGAAGTGTCCAGTGAGTCCTGAAACATCTGAAAAACACAGCTTAGAGAGCATAGGGCACTTCCACTCATGGGGGTATAAATTGGGAAAATTAAAAATCAGCAAGACACAAGCACCCCAAAGTTTAGGGCTGCTCTCTTGACCAGGACCTCCACTTCATTCCACCTTAAATATCCCAGGAAAGAGAAAAATGGATAAAGAAGTTGTGGTCCTTATGTACAATGGAATATCACTCAGCCATGAAATCAATGTCGTAAGGTTAGTAGCAGCATGATGAGTGGATTTAGGTACGACGATTCTAAGTGAAATAAGTCACACAGAAAAGGACACTTCTCCTAAGGTATCACTGATAGAGGGAATGTAAAAACCGTTACACTTGAACTGAATTACAAAACAGAACAGAGTCACACATGCAGAAAACACACTATGGCTGCTTAACGGGAAAGGTGAGGTGGGGTGATACATAAAACAAGGGTATCAAATTAGCTCAGATACCGTTCCATAAACCCAATATGTAATAGACAAGACCTACTCCTTGCTCAGAGAACTGGACTCAACACGCCCTATTCACCGCACAAGAATATATCTGACTAATAATAATCGTAAAACCTATGTATTGATATCTCTCTGTTAGTGTGTCAAGTGGGTGTAAAGCGGCATAAACACAGCAGTGAAAAGCAGCTAAACCCCATTATAAAAATAAATTACTTTGAAACACCCATGAAACAAAGACAGTGAAAGAGAGAGAAATTCTTACACAATGCGTTCAGGGGCTGTGATGCAACCTGGATTGACCATATCTAGACGCACAGCTGGATGAGACATAAGGGTGGACACTCTTGGGGCTGAGAGGTTTGGTGAGGTTGGGTGAGCAAACGCAGACCCTTTAAAGGAATACTGCGTGGTACCCATCGCATGGGTCCCAAATCTCCAGGTTCAAGGGCATCTTCCTACATCAAAAACATACATGAGAAACCCAGAAGATGGTACACCGTGTGATGGGGAAAGGTTTCTAAAACGCACCTCATTTCTCATCTCCTTGTGCCCGGGTTCGCCATTCCAGCCGCTTTACTAGCAAGCTCCCTACTTGGAGCATCAGCACCTTTAACCTCCTGTTCCATACAGGTTGCAATTTGTCCTGAGGATAAACGGGAAGACGTGGAACCAACGAGAGACTAGCTCTTGGTGTTGGGACAGGCACAGGTCACTCTATTTTCCCATCAGAAAGAAGAATTAACCACAGGCTCAGCCTGCCCCCCGGAACCAGAACAGGGCCTGAAGCCATTCTGCGATTTTGCGGCCAGCTCCCATAAAAACGAGTTGTAAAATGGAGGTTCAGGGCACTGCAATTCACAAACCTGCAGAGTTATTAATGATAACTCTCGTCCACAAATATATTGAGGGAAGGCAAAGAAGAGGATTTGAAATCAAGGCAGAATTGCAGGAAACAGATTTCAGGAGGTAGATACGAATCGCCTTTAAAGCACATGAGAAGCGGCAAAACGTTGACAATGATGCCCTTGGCCAAAAAGGGCGTATGCGTTTTTTCCTGAATATATTCAGGAAAAAATGCATACGCCCTTTTTGGCCAACCAAGCAACCTGGAAAGGCAAATCAGCGCTACAAAGAAGTCTCGCTTCCCATCGGTCAAAAGGGCCATGCTGAAAAAAGTGTCAAAACCAGAAATGCAGGACAGGCCATGGAGAAATGGGAGCCTTGCTACACTGATGGGCGGGATGTAAATTGCCAAGAGCCACTCCGGAGAACTGTCCGGTGAGTCCTGAAACATCTGAAAAACACAGCTTAGAGAGCATAGGGCACTTCCACTCATGGGGGTATAAATTGGGAAAATTAAAAATCAGCAAGACACAAGCACCCCAAAGTTTAGGGCTGCTCTGTTGACCAGGACCTCCACTTCATTCCACCTTAAATATCCCAGGAAAGAGAAAAATGGATAAAGAAGTTGTGGTCCTTATGTACAATGGAATATCACTCAGCCATGAAATCAATGTCGTAAGGTTAGTAGCAGCATGATGAGTGGATTTAGGTACGACGATTCTAAGTGAAATAAGTCACACAGAAAAGGACACTTCTCCTAAGGTATCACTGATAGAGGGAATGTAAAAACCGTTACACTTGAACTGAATTACAAAACAGAACAGAGTCACACATGCAGAAAACACACTATGGCTGCTTAACGGGAAAGGTGAGGTGGGGTGATACATAAAACAAGGGTATCAAATTAGCTCAGATACCGTTCCATAAACCCAATATGTAATAGACAAGACCTACTCCTTGCTCAGAGAACTGGACTCAACACGCCCTATTCACCGCACAAGAATATATCTGACTAATAATAATCGTAAAACCTATGTATTGATATCTCTCTGTTAGTGTGTCAAGTGGGTGTAAAGCGGCATAAACACAGCAGTGAAAAGCAGCTAAACCCCATTATAAAAATAAATTACTTTGAAACACCCATGAAACAAAGACAGTGAAAGAGAGAGAAATTCTTACACAATGCGTTCAGGGGCTGTGATGCAACCTGGATTGACCATATCTAGACGCACAGCTGGATGAGACATAAGGGTGGACACTCTTGGGGCTGAGAGGTTTGGTGAGGTTGGGTGAGCAAACGCAGACCCTTTAAAGGAATACTGCGTGGTACCCATCGCATGGGTCCCAAATCTCCAGGTTCAAGGGCATCTTCCTACATCAAAAACATACATGAGAAACCCAGAAGATGGTACACCGTGTGATGGGGAAAGGTTTCTAAAACGCACCTCATTTCTCATCTCCTTGTGCCCGGGTTCGCCATTCCAGCCGCTTTACTAGCAAGCTCCCTACTTGGAGCATCAGCACCTTTAACCTCCTGTTCCATGCAGGTTGCAATTTGTCCTGAGGATAAACGGGAAGACGTGGAACCAACGAGAGACTAGCTCTTGGTGTTGGGACAGGCACAGGTCACTCTATTTTCCCATCAGAAAGAAGAATTAACCACAGGCTCAGCCTGCCCCCCGGAACCAGAACAGGGCCTGAAGCCATTCTGCAATTTTGCGGCCAGCTCCCATAAAAACGAGTTGTAAAATGGAGGTTCAGGGCACTGCAATTCACAAACCTGCAGAGTTATAAATGATAACTCTCGTCCACAAATATATTGAGGGAAGGCAAAGAAGCGGATTTGAAATCAAGGCAGAATTGCAGGAAACAGATTTCAGGAGGTAGATACGAATCGCCTTTAAAGCACATGAGAAGCGGCAAAACGTTGACAATGATGCCCTTGGCCAAAAAGGGCGTATGCGTTTTTTCCTGAATATATTCAGGAAAAAACGCATACGCCCTTTTTGGCCAACCAAGCAACCTGGAAAGGCAAATCAGCGCTACAAACAAGTCTCGCTTCCCATCGGTCAAAAGGGCCATGCTGAAAAAAGTGTCAAAACCAGAAATGCAGGACAGGCCATGGAGAAATGGGAGCCTTGCTACACTGATGGGCGGGATGTAAATTGCCAAGAGCCACTCTGGAGAAGTGTCCGGTGAGTCCTGAAACATCTGAAAAACACAGCTTAGAGAGCATAGGGCACTTCCACTCATGGGGGTATAAATTGGGAAAATTAAAAATCAGCAAGACACAAGCACCCCAAAGTTTAGGGCTGCTCTCTTGACCAGGACCTCCACTTCATTCCACCTTAAATATCCCAGGAAAGAGAAAAATGGATAAAGAAGTTGTGGTCCTTATGTACAATGGAATATCACTCAGCCATGAAATCAATGTCGTAAGGTTAGTAGCAGCATGATGAGTGGATTTAGGTACGACGATTCTAAGTGAAATAAGTCACACAGAAAAGGACACTTCTCCTAAGGTATCACTGATAGAGGGAATGTAAAAACCGTTACACTTGAACTGAATTACAAAACAGAACAGAGTCACACATGCAGAAAACACACTATGGCTGCTTAACGGGAAAGGTGAGGTGGGGTGATACATAAAACAAGGGTATCAAATTAGCTCAGATACCGTTCCATAAACCCAATATGTAATAGACAAGACCTACTCCTTGCTCAGAGAACTGGACTCAACACGCCCTATTCACCGCACAAGAATATATCTGACTAATAATAATCGTAAAACCTATGTATTGATATCTCTCTGTTAGTGTGTCAAGTGGGTGTAAAGCGGCATAAACACAGCAGTGAAAAGCAGCTAAACCCCATTATAAAAATAAATTACTTTGAAACACCCATGAAACAAAGACAGTGAAAGAGAGAGAAATTCTTACACAATGCGTTCAGGGGCTGTGATGCAACCTGGATTGACCATATCTAGACGCACAGCTGGATGAGACATAAGGGTGGACACTCTTGGGGCTGAGAGGTTTGGTGAGGTTGGGTGAGCAAACGCAGACCCTTTAAAGGAATACTGCGTGGTACCCATCGCATGGGTCCCAAATCTCCAGGTTCAAGGGCATCTTCCTACATCAAAAACATACATGAGAAACCCAGAAGATGGTACACCGTGTGATGGGGAAAGGTTTCTAAAACGCACCTCATTTCTCATCTCCTTGTGCCCGGGTTCGCCATTCCAGCCGCTTTACTAGCAAGCTCCCTACTTGGAGCATCAGCACCTTTAACCTCCTGTTCCATACAGGTTGCAATTTGTCCTGAGGATAAACGGGAAGACGTGGAACCAACGAGAGACTAGCTCTTGGTGTTGGGACAGGCACAGGTCACTCTATTTTCCCATCAGAAAGAAGAATTAACCACAGGCTCAGCCTGCCCCCCGGAACCAGAACAGGGCCTGAAGCCATTCTGCGATTTTGCGGCCAGCTCCCATAAAAACGAGTTGTAAAATGGAGGTTCAGGGCACTGCAATTCACAAACCTGCAGAGTTATTAATGATAACTCTCGTCCACAAATATATTGAGGGAAGGCAAAGAAGAGGATTTGAAATCAAGGCAGAATTGCAGGAAACAGATTTCAGGAGGTAGATACGAATCGCCTTTAAAGCACATGAGAAGCGGCAAAACGTTGACAATGATGCCCTTGGCCAAAAAGGGCGTATGCGTTTTTTCCTGAATATATTCAGGAAAAAATGCATACGCCCTTTTTGGCCAACCAAGCAACCTGGAAAGGCAAATCAGCGCTACAAAGAAGTCTCGCTTCCCATCGGTCAAAAGGGCCATGCTGAAAAAAGTGTCAAAACCAGAAATGCAGGACAGGCCATGGAGAAATGGGAGCCTTGCTACACTGATGGGCGGGATGTAAATTGCCAAGAGCCACTCCGGAGAACTGTCCGGTGAGTCCTGAAACATCTGAAAAACACAGCTTAGAGAGCATAGGGCACTTCCACTCATGGGGGTATAAATTGGGAAAATTAAAAATCAGCAAGACACAAGCACCCCAAAGTTTAGGGCTGCTCTGTTGACCAGGACCTCCACTTCATTCCACCTTAAATATCCCAGGAAAGAGAAAAATGGATAAAGAAGTTGTGGTCCTTATGTACAATGGAATATCACTCAGACATGAAATCAATGTCGTAAGGTTAGTAGCAGCATGATGAGTGGATTTAGGTACGACGATTCTAAGTGAAATAAGTCACACAGAAAAGGACACTTCTCCTAAGGTATCACTGATAGAGGGAATGTAAAAACCGTTACACTTGAACTGAATTACAAAACAGAACAGAGTCACACATGCAGAAAACACACTATGGCTGCTTAACGGGAAAGGTGAGGTGGGGTGATACATAAAACAAGGGTATCAAATTAGCTCAGATACCGTTCCATAAACCCAATATGTAATAGACAAGACCTACTCCTTGCTCAGAGAACTGGACTCAACACGCCCTATTCACCGCACAAGAATATATCTGACTAATAATAATCGTAAAACCTATGTATTGATATCTCTCTGTTAGTGTGTCAAGTGGGTGTAAAGCGGCATAAACACAGCAGTGAAAAGCAGCTAAACCCCATTATAAAAATAAATTACTTTGAAACACCCATGAAACAAAGACAGTGAAAGAGAGAGAAATTCTTACACAATGCGTTCAGGGGCTGTGATGCAACCTGGATTGACCATATCTAGACGCACAGCTGGATGAGCCATAAGGGTGGACACTCTTGGGGCTGAGAGGTTTGGTGAGGTTGGGTGAGCAAACGCAGACCCTTTAAAGGAATACTGCGTGGTACCCATCGCATGGGTCCCAAATCTCCAGGTTCAAGGGCATCTTCCTACATCAAAAACATACATGAGAAACCCAGAAGATGGTACACCGTGTGATGGGGAAAGGTTTCTAAAACGCACCTCATTTCTCATCTCCTTGTGCCCGGGTTCGCCATTCCAGCCGCTTTACTAGCAAGCTCCCTACTTGGAGCATCAGCACCTTTAACCTCCTGTTCCATGCAGGTTGCAATTTGTCCTGAGGATAAACGGGAAGACGTGGAACCAACGAGAGACTAGCTCTTGGTGTTGGGACAGGCACAGGTCACTCTATTTTCCCATCAGAAAGAAGAATTAACCACAGGCTCAGCCTGCCCCCCGGAACCAGAACAGGGCCTGAAGCCATTCTGCAATTTTGCGGCCAGCTCCCATAAAAACGAGTTGTAAAATGGAGGTTCAGGGCACTGCAATTCACAAACCTGCAGAGTTATAAATGATAACTCTCGTCCACAAATATATTGAGGGAAGGCAAAGAAGCGGATTTGAAATCAAGGCAGAATTGCAGGAAACAGATTTCAGGAGGTAGATACGAATCGCCTTTAAAGCACATGAGAAGCGGCAAAACGTTGACAATGATGCCCTTGGCCAAAAAGGGCGTATGCGTTTTTTCCTGAATATATTCAGGAAAAAACGCATACGCCCTTTTTGGCCAACCAAGCAACCTGGAAAGGCAAATCAGCGCTACAAACAAGTCTCGCTTCCCATCGGTCAAAAGGGCCATGCTGAAAAAAGTGTCAAAACCAGAAATGCAGGACAGGCCATGGAGAAATGGGAGCCTTGCTACACTGATGGGCGGGATGTAAATTGCCAAGAGCCACTCTGGAGAAGTGTCCGGTGAGTCCTGAAACATCTGAAAAACACAGCTTAGAGAGCATAGGGCACTTCCACTCATGGGGGTATAAATTGGGAAAATTAAAAATCAGCAAGACACAAGCACCCCAAAGTTTAGGGCTGCTCTCTTGACCAGGACCTCCACTTCATTCCACCTTAAATATCCCAGGAAAGAGAAAAATGGATAAAGAAGTTGTGGTCCTTATGTACAATGGAATATCACTCAGCCATGAAATCAATGTCGTAAGGTTAGTAGCAGCATGATGAGTGGATTTAGGTACGACGATTCTAAGTGAAATAAGTCACACAGAAAAGGACACTTCTCCTAAGGTATCACTGATAGAGGGAATGTAAAAACCGTTACACTTGAACTGAATTACAAAACAGAACAGAGTCACACATGCAGAAAACACACTATGGCTGCTTAACGGGAAAGGTGAGGTGGGGTGATACATAAAACAAGGGTATCAAATTAGCTCAGATACCGTTCCATAAACCCAATATGTAATAGACAAGACCTACTCCTTGCTCAGAGAACTGGACTCAACACGCCCTATTCACCGCACAAGAATATATCTGACTAATAATAATCGTAAAACCTATGTATTGATATCTCTCTGTTAGTGTGTCAAGTGGGTGTAAAGCGGCATAAACACAGCAGTGAAAAGCAGCTAAACCCCATTATAAAAATAAATTACTTTGAAACACCCATGAAACAAAGACAGTGAAAGAGAGAGAAATTCTTACACAATGCGTTCAGGGGCTGTGATGCAACCTGGATTGACCATATCTAGACGCACAGCTGGATGAGATATAAGGGTGGACACTCTTGGGGCTGAGAGGTTTGGTGAGGTTGGGTGAGCAAACGCAGACCCTTTAAAGGAATACTGCGTGGTACCCATCGCATGGGTCCCAAATCTCCAGGTTCAAGGGCATCTTCCTACATCAAAAACATACATGAGAAACCCAGAAGATGGTACACCGTGTGATGGGGAAAGGTTTCTAAAACGCACCTCATTTCTCATCTCCTTGTGCCCGGGTTCGCCATTCCAGCCGCTTTACTAGCAAGCTCCCTACTTGGAGCATCAGCACCTTTAACCTCCTGTTCCATACAGGTTGCAATTTGTCCTGAGGATAAACGGGAAGACGTGGAACCAACGAGAGACTAGCTCTTGGTGTTGGGACAGGCACAGGTCACTCTATTTTCCCATCAGAAAGAAGAATTAACCACAGGCTCAGCCTGCCCCCCGGAACCAGAACAGGGCTTGAAGCCATTCTGCGATTTTGCGGCCAGCTCCCATAAAAACGAGTTGTAAAATGGAGGTTCAGGGCACTGCAATTCACAAACCTGCAGAGTTATTAATGATAACTCTCGTCCACAAATATATTGAGGGAAGGCAAAGAAGAGGATTTGAAATCAAGGCAGAATTGCAGGAAACAGATTTCAGGAGGTAGATACGAATCGCCTTTAAAGCACATGAGAAGCGGCAAAACGTTGACAATGATGCCCTTGGCCAAAAAGGGCGTATGCGTTTTTTCCTGAATATATTCAGGAAAAAATGCATACGCCCTTTTTGGCCAACCAAGCAACCTGGAAAGGCAAATCAGCGCTACAAAGAAGTCTCGCTTCCCATCGGTCAAAAGGGCCATGCTGAAAAAAGTGTCAAAACCAGAAATGCAGGACAGGCCATGGAGAAATGGGAGCCTTGCTACACTGATGGGCGGGATGTAAATTGCCAAGAGCCACTCCGGAGAACTGTCCGGTGAGTCCTGAAACATCTGAAAAACACAGCTTAGAGAGCATAGGGAACTTCCACTCATGGGGGTATAAATTGGGAAAATTAAAAATCAGCAAGACACAAGCACCCCAAAGTTTAGGGCTGCTCTGTTGACCAGGACCTCCACTTCATTCCACCTTAAATATCCCAGGAAAGAGAAAAATGGATAAAGAAGTTGTGGTCCTTATGTACAATGGAATATCACTCAGACATGAAATCAATGTCGTAAGGTTAGTAGCAGCATGATGAGTGGATTTAGGTACGACGATTCTAAGTGAAATAAGTCACACAGAAAAGGACACTTCTCCTAAGGTATCACTGATAGAGGGAATGTAAAAACCGTTACACTTGAACTGAATTACAAAACAGAACAGAGTCACACATGCAGAAAACACACTATGGCTGCTTAACGGGAAAGGTGAGGTGGGGTGATACATAAAACAAGGGTATCAAATTAGCTCAGATACCGTTCCATAAACCCAATATGTAATAGACAAGACCTACTCCTTGCTCAGAGAACTGGACTCAACACGCCCTATTCACCGCACAAGAATATATCTGACTAATAATAATCGTAAAACCTATGTATTGATATCTCTCTGTTAGTGTGTCAAGTGGGTGTAAAGCGGCATAAACACAGCAGTGAAAAGCAGCTAAACCCCATTATAAAAATAAATTACTTTGAAACACCCATGAAACAAAGACAGTGAAAGAGAGAGAAATTCTTACACAATGCGTTCAGGGGCTGTGATGCAACCTGGATTGACCATATCTAGACGCACAGCTGGATGAGACATAAGGGTGGACACTCTTGGGGCTGAGAGGTTTGGTGAGGTTGGGTGAGCAAACGCAGACCCTTTAAAGGAATACTGCGTGGTACCCATCGCATGGGTCCCAAATCTCCAGGTTCAAGGGCATCTTCCTACATCAAAAACATACATGAGAAACCCAGAAGATGGTACACCGTGTGATGGGGAAAGGTTTCTAAAACGCACCTCATTTCTCATCTCCTTGTGCCCGGGTTCGCCATTCCAGCCGCTTTACTAGCAAGCTCCCTACTTGGAGCATCAGCACCTTTAACCTCCTGTTCCATGCAGGTTGCAATTTGTCCTGAGGATAAACGGGAAGACGTGGAACCAACGAGAGACTAGCTCTTGGTGTTGGGACAGGCACAGGTCACTCTATTTTCCCATCAGAAAGAAGAATTAACCACAGGCTCAGCCTGCCCCCCGGAACCAGAACAGGGCCTGAAGCCATTCTGCAATTTTGCGGCCAGCTCCCATAAAAACGAGTTGTAAAATGGAGGTTCAGGGCACTGCAATTCACAAACCTGCAGAGTTATAAATGATAACTCTCGTCCACAAATATATTGAGGGAAGGCAAAGAAGCGGATTTGAAATCAAGGCAGAATTGCAGGAAACAGATTTCAGGAGGTAGATACGAATCGCCTTTAAAGCACATGAGAAGCGGCAAAACGTTGACAATGATGCCCTTGGCCAAAAAGGGCGTATGCGTTTTTTCCTGAATATATTCAGGAAAAAACGCATACGCCCTTTTTGGCCAACCAAGCAACCTGGAAAGGCAAATCAGCGCTACAAACAAGTCTCGCTTCCCATCGGTCAAAAGGGCCATGCTGAAAAAAGTGTCAAAACCAGAAATGCAGGACAGGCCATGGAGAAATGGGAGCCTTGCTACACTGATGGGCGGGATGTAAATTGCCAAGAGCCACTCTGGAGAAGTGTCCGGTGAGTCCTGAAACATCTGAAAAACACAGCTTAGAGAGCATAGGGCACTTCCACTCATGGGGGTATAAATTGGGAAAATTAAAAATCAGCAAGACACAAGCACCCCAAAGTTTAGGGCTGCTCTCTTGACCAGGACCTCCACTTCATTCCACCTTAAATATCCCAGGAAAGAGAAAAATGGATAAAGAAGTTGTGGTCCTTATGTACAATGGAATATCACTCAGCCATGAAATCAATGTCGTAAGGTTAGTAGCAGCATGATGAGTGGATTTAGGTACGACGATTCTAAGTGAAATAAGTCACACAGAAAAGGACACTTCTCCTAAGGTATCACTGATAGAGGGAATGTAAAAACCGTTACACTTGAACTGAATTACAAAACAGAACAGAGTCACACATGCAGAAAACACACTATGGCTGCTTAACGGGAAAGGTGAGGTGGGGTGATACATAAAACAAGGGTATCAAATTAGCTCAGATACCGTTCCATAAACCCAATATGTAATAGACAAGACCTACTCCTTGCTCAGAGAACTGGACTCAACACGCCCTATTCACCGCACAAGAATATATCTGACTAATAATAATCGTAAAACCTATGTATTGATATCTCTCTGTTAGTGTGTCAAGTGGGTGTAAAGCGGCATAAACACAGCAGTGAAAAGCAGCTAAACCCCATTATAAAAATAAATTACTTTGAAACACCCATGAAACAAAGACAGTGAAAGAGAGAGAAATTCTTACACAATGCGTTCAGGGGCTGTGATGCAACCTGGATTGACCATATCTAGACGCACAGCTGGATGAGACATAAGGGTGGACACTCTTGGGGCTGAGAGGTTTGGTGAGGTTGGGTGAGCAAACGCAGACCCTTTAAAGGAATACTGCGTGGTACCCATCGCATGGGTCCCAAATCTCCAGGTTCAAGGGCATCTTCCTACATCAAAAACATACATGAGAAACCCAGAAGATGGTACACCGTGTGATGGGGAAAGGTTTCTAAAACGCACCTCATTTCTCATCTCCTTGTGCCCGGGTTCGCCATTCCAGCCGCTTTACTAGCAAGCTCCCTACTTGGAGCATCAGCACCTTTAACCTCCTGTTCCATACAGGTTGCAATTTGTCCTGAGGATAAACGGGAAGACGTGGAACCAACGAGAGACTAGCTCTTGGTGTTGGGACAGGCACAGGTCACTCTATTTTCCCATCAGAAAGAAGAATTAACCACAGGCTCAGCCTGCCCCCCGGAACCAGAACAGGGCCTGAAGCCATTCTGCGATTTTGCGGCCAGCTCCCATAAAAACGAGTTGTAAAATGGAGGTTCAGGGCACTGCAATTCACAAACCTGCAGAGTTATTAATGATAACTCTCGTCCACAAATATATTGAGGGAAGGCAAAGAAGAGGATTTGAAATCAAGGCAGAATTGCAGGAAACAGATTTCAGGAGGTAGATACGAATCGCCTTTAAAGCACATGAGAAGCGGCAAAACGTTGACAATGATGCCCTTGGCCAAAAAGGGCGTATGCGTTTTTTCCTGAATATATTCAGGAAAAAATGCATACGCCCTTTTTGGCCAACCAAGCAACCTGGAAAGGCAAATCAGCGCTACAAAGAAGTCTCGCTTCCCATCGTTCAAAAGGGCCATGCTGAAAAAAGTGTCAAAACCAGAAATGCAGGACAGGCCATGGAGAAATGGGAGCCTTGCTACACTGATGGGCGGGATGTAAATTGCCAAGAGCCACTCCGGAGAACTGTCCGGTGAGTCCTGAAACATCTGAAAAACACAGCTTAGAGAGCATAGGGCACTTCCACTCATGGGGGTATAAATTGGGAAAATTAAAAATCAGCAAGACACAAGCACCCCAAAGTTTAGGGCTGCTCTGTTGACCAGGACCTCCACTTCATTCCACCTTAAATATCCCAGGAAAGAGAAAAATGGATAAAGAAGTTGTGGTCCTTATGTACAATGGAATATCACTCAGCCATGAAATCAATGTCGTAAGGTTAGTAGCAGCATGATGAGTGGATTTAGGTACGACGATTCTAAGTGAAATAAGTCACACAGAAAAGGACACTTCTCCTAAGGTATCACTGATAGAGGGAATGTAAAAACCGTTACACTTGAACTGAATTACAAAACAGAACAGAGTCACACATGCAGAAAACACACTATGGCTGCTTAACGGGAAAGGTGAGGTGGGGTGATACATAAAACAAGGGTATCAAATTAGCTCAGATACCGTTCCATAAACCCAATATGTAATAGACAAGACCTACTCCTTGCTCAGAGAACTGGACTCAACACGCCCTATTCACCGCACAAGAATATATCTGACTAATAATAATCGTAAAACCTATGTATTGATATCTCTCTGTTAGTGTGTCAAGTGGGTGTAAAGCGGCATAAACACAGCAGTGAAAAGCAGCTAAACCCCATTATAAAAATAAATTACTTTGAAACACCCATGAAACAAAGACAGTGAAAGAGAGAGAAATTCTTACACAATGCGTTCAGGGGCTGTGATGCAACCTGGATTGACCATATCTAGACGCACAGCTGGATGAGACATAAGGGTGGACACTCTTGGGGCTGAGAGGTTTGGTGAGGTTGGGTGAGCAAACGCAGACCCTTTAAAGGAATACTGCGTGGTACCCATCGCATGGGTCCCAAATCTCCAGGTTCAAGGGCATCTTCCTACATCAAAAACATACATGAGAAACCCAGAAGATGGTACACCGTGTGATGGGGAAAGGTTTCTAAAACGCACCTCATTTCTCATCTCCTTGTGCCCGGGTTCGCCATTCCAGCCGCTTTACTAGCAAGCTCCCTACTTGGAGCATCAGCACCTTTAACCTCCTGTTCCATGCAGGTTGCAATTTGTCCTGAGGATAAACGGGAAGACGTGGAACCAACGAGAGACTAGCTCTTGGTGTTGGGACAGGCACAGGTCACTCTATTTTCCCATCAGAAAGAAGAATTAACCACAGGCTCAGCCTGCCCCCCGGAACCAGAACAGGGCCTGAAGCCATTCTGCAATTTTGCGGCCAGCTCCCATAAAAACGAGTTGTAAAATGGAGGTTCAGGGCACTGCAATTCACAAACCTGCAGAGTTATAAATGATAACTCTCGTCCACAAATATATTGAGGGAAGGCAAAGAAGCGGATTTGAAATCAAGGCAGAATTGCAGGAAACAGATTTCAGGAGGTAGATACGAATCGCCTTTAAAGCACATGAGAAGCGGCAAAACGTTGACAATGATGCCCTTGGCCAAAAAGGGCGTATGCGTTTTTTCCTGAATATATTCAGGAAAAAACACATACGCCCTTTTTGGCCAACCAAGCAACCTGGAAAGGCAAATCAGCGCTACAAACAAGTCTCGCTTCCCATCGGTCAAAAGGGCCATGCTGAAAAAAGTGTCAAAACCAGAAATGCAGGACAGGCCATGGAGAAATGGGAGCCTTGCTACACTGATGGGCGGGATGTAAATTGCCAAGAGCCACTCTGGAGAAGTGTCCGGTGAGTCCTGAAACATCTGAAAAACACAGCTTAGAGAGCATAGGGCACTTCCACTCATGGGGGTATAAATTGGGAAAATTAAAAATCAGCAAGACACAAGCACCCCAAAGTTTAGGGCTGCTCTCTTGACCAGGACCTCCACTTCATTCCACCTTAAATATCCCAGGAAAGAGAAAAATGGATAAAGAAGTTGTGGTCCTTATGTACAATGGAATATCACTCAGCCATGAAATCAATGTCGTAAGGTTAGTAGCAGCATGATGAGTGGATTTAGGTACGACGATTCTAAGTGAAATAAGTCACACAGAAAAGGACACTTCTCCTAAGGTATCACTGATAGAGGGAATGTAAAAACCGTTACACTTGAACTGAATTACAAAACAGAACAGAGTCACACATGCAGAAAACACACTATGGCTGCTTAACGGGAAAGGTGAGGTGGGGTGATACATAAAACAAGGGTATCAAATTAGCTCAGATACCGTTCCATAAACCCAATATGTAATAGACAAGACCTACTCCTTGCTCAGAGAACTGGACTCAACACGCCCTATTCACCGCACAAGAATATATCTGACTAATAATAATCGTAAAACCTATGTATTGATATCTCTCTGTTAGTGTGTCAAGTGGGTGTAAAGCGGCATAAACACAGCAGTGAAAAGCAGCTAAACCCCATTATAAAAATAAATTACTTTGAAACACCCATGAAACAAAGACAGTGAAAGAGAGAGAAATTCTTACACAATGCGTTCAGGGGCTGTGATGCAACCTGGATTGACCATATCTAGACGCACAGCTGGATGAGACATAAGGGTGGACACTCTTGGGGCTGAGAGGTTTGGTGAGGTTGGGTGAGCAAACGCAGACCCTTTAAAGGAATACTGCGTGGTACCCATCGCATGGGTCCCAAATCTCCAGGTTCAAGGGCATCTTCCTACATCAAAAACATACATGAGAAACCCAGAAGATGGTACACCGTGTGATGGGGAAAGGTTTCTAAAACGCACCTCATTTCTCATCTCCTTGTGCCCGGGTTCGCCATTCCAGCCGCTTTACTAGCAAGCTCCCTACTTGGAGCATCAGCACCTTTAACCTCCTGTTCCATACAGGTTGCAATTTGTCCTGAGGATAAACGGGAAGACGTGGAACCAACGAGAGACTAGCTCTTGGTGTTGGGACAGGCACAGGTCACTCTATTTTCCCATCAGAAAGAAGAATTAACCACAGGCTCAGCCTGCCCCCCGGAACCAGAACAGGGCCTGAAGCCATTCTGCGACTTTGCGGCCAGCTCCCATAAAAACGAGTTGTAAAATGGAGGTTCAGGGCACTGCAATTCACAAACCTGCAGAGTTATTAATGATAACTCTCGTCCACAAATATATTGAGGGAAGGCAAAGAAGAGGATTTGAAATCAAGGCAGAATTGCAGGAAACAGATTTCAGGAGGTAGATACGAATCGCCTTTAAAGCACATGAGAAGCGGCAAAACGTTGACAATGATGCCCTTGGCCAAAAAGGGCGTATGCGTTTTTTCCTGAATATATTCAGGAAAAAATGCATACGCCCTTTTTGGCCAACCAAGCAACCAGGAAAGGCAAATCAGCACTACAAAGAAGTCTCGCTTCCCATCGGTCAAAAGGGCCATGCTGAAAAAAGTGTCAAAACCAGAAATGCAGGACAGGCCATGGAGAAATGGGAGCCTTGCTACACTGATGGGCGGGATGTAAATTGCCAAGAGCCACTCTGGAGAAGTGTCCAGTGAGTCCTGAAACATCTGAAAAACACAGCTTAGAGAGCATAGGGCACTTCCACTCATGGGGGTATAAATTGGGAAAATTAAAAATCAGCAAGACACAAGCACCCCAAAGTTTAGGGCTGCTCTCTTGACCAGGACCTCCACTTCATTCCACCTTAAATATCCCAGGAAAGAGAAAAATGGATAAAGAAGTTGTGGTCCTTATGTACAATGGAATATCACTCAGCCATGAAATCAATGTCGTAAGGTTAGTAGCAGCATGATGAGTGGATTTAGGTACGACGATTCTAAGTGAAATAAGTCACACAGAAAAGGACACTTCTCCTAAGGTATCACTGATAGAGGGAATGTAAAAACCGTTACACTTGAACTGAATTACAAAACAGAACAGAGTCACACATGCAGAAAACACACTATGGCTGCTTAACGGGAAAGGTGAGGTGGGGTGATACATAAAACAAGGGTATCAAATTAGCTCAGATACCGTTCCATAAACCCAATATGTAATAGACAAGACCTACTCCTTGCTCAGAGAACTGGACTCAACACGCCCTATTCACCGCACAAGAATATATCTGACTAATAATAATCGTAAAACCTATGTATTGATATCTCTCTGTTAGTGTGTCAAGTGGGTGTAAAGCGGCATAAACACAGCAGTGAAAAGCAGCTAAACCCCATTATAAAAATAAATTACTTTGAAACACCCATGAAACAAAGACAGTGAAAGAGAGAGAAATTCTTACACAATGCGTTCAGGGGCTGTGATGCAACCTGGATTGACCATATCTAGACGCACAGCTGGATGAGACATAAGGGTGGACACTCTTGGGGCTGAGAGGTTTGGTGAGGTTGGGTGAGCAAACGCAGACCCTTTAAAGGAATACTGCGTGGTACCCATCGCATGGGTCCCAAATCTCCAGGTTCAAGGGCATCTTCCTACATCAAAAACATACATGAGAAACCCAGAAGATGGTACACCGTGTGATGGGGAAAGGTTTCTAAAACGCACCTCATTTCTCATCTCCTTGTGCCCGGGTTCGCCATTCCAGCCGCTTTACTAGCAAGCTCCCTACTTGGAGCATCAGCACCTTTAACCTCCTGTTCCATACAGGTTGCAATTTGTCCTGAGGATAAACGGGAAGACGTGGAACCAACGAGAGACTAGCTCTTGGTGTTGGGACAGGCACAGGTCACTCTATTTTCCCATCAGAAAGAAGAATTAACCACAGGCTCAGCCTGCCCCCCGGAACCAGAACAGGGCCTGAAGCCATTCTGCGATTTTGCGGCCAGCTCCCATAAAAACGAGTTGTAAAATGGAGGTTCAGGGCACTGCAATTCACAAACCTGCAGAGTTATTAATGATAACTCTCGTCCACAAATATATTGAGGGAAGGCAAAGAAGAGGATTTGAAATCAAGGCAGAATTGCAGGAAACAGATTTCAGGAGGTAGATACGAATCGCCTTTAAAGCACATGAGAAGCGGCAAAACGTTGACAATGATGCCCTTGGCCAAAAAGGGCGTATGCGTTTTTTCCTGAATATATTCAGGAAAAAATGCATACGCCCTTTTTGGCCAACCAAGCAACCTGGAAAGGCAAATCAGCGCTACAAAGAAGTCTCGCTTCCCATCGGTCAAAAGGGCCATGCTGAAAAAAGTGTCAAAACCAGAAATGCAGGACAGGCCATGGAGAAATGGGAGCCTTGCTACACTGATGGGCGGGATGTAAATTGCCAAGAGCCACTCCGGAGAACTGTCCGGTGAGTCCTGAAACATCTGAAAAACACAGCTTAGAGAGCATAGGGAACTTCCACTCATGGGGGTATAAATTGGGAAAATTAAAAATCAGCAAGACACAAGCACCCCAAAGTTTAGGGCTGCTCTGTTGACCAGGACCTCCACTTCATTCCACCTTAAATATCCCAGGAAAGAGAAAAATGGATAAAGAAGTTGTGGTCCTTATGTACAATGGAATATCACTCAGCCATGAAATCAATGTCGTAAGGTTAGTAGCAGCATGATGAGTGGATTTAGGTACGACGATTCTAAGTGAAATAAGTCACACAGAAAAGGACACTTCTCCTAAGGTATCACTGATAGAGGGAATGTAAAAACCGTTACACTTGAACTGAATTACAAAACAGAACAGAGTCACACATGCAGAAAACACACTATGGCTGCTTAACGGGAAAGGTGAGGTGGGGTGATACATAAAACAAGGGTATCAAATTAGCTCAGATACCGTTCCATAAACCCAATATGTAATAGACAAGACCTACTCCTTGCTCAGAGAACTGGACTCAACACGCCCTATTCACCGCACAAGAATATATCTGACTAATAATAATCCTAAAACCTATGTATTGATATCTCTCTGTTAGTGTGTCAAGTGGGTGTAAAGCGGCATAAACACAGCAGTGAAAAGCAGCTAAACCCCATTATAAAAATAAATTACTTTGAAACACCCATGAAACAAAGACAGTGAAAGAGAGAGAAATTCTTACACAATGCGTTCAGGGGCTGTGATGCAACCTGGATTGACCATATCTAGACGCACAGCTGGATGAGACATAAGGGTGGACACTCTTGGGGCTGAGAGGTTTGGTGAGGTTGGGTGAGCAAACGCAGACCCTTTAAAGGAATACTGCGTGGTACCCATCGCATGGGTCCCAAATCTCCAGGTTCAAGGGCATCTTCCTACATCAAAAACATACATGAGAAACCCAGAAGATGGTACACCGTGTGATGGGGAAAGGTTTCTAAAACGCACCTCATTTCTCATCTCCTTGTGCCCGGGTTCGCCATTCCAGCCGCTTTACTAGCAAGCTCCCTACTTGGAGCATCAGCACCTTTAACCTCCTGTTCCATGCAGGTTGCAATTTGTCCTGAGGATAAACGGGAAGACGTGGAACCAACGAGAGACTAGCTCTTGGTGTTGGGACAGGCACAGGTCACTCTATTTTCCCATCAGAAAGAAGAATTAACCACAGGCTCAGCCTGCCCCCCGGAACCAGAACAGGGCCTGAAGCCATTCTGCAATTTTGCGGCCAGCTCCCATAAAAACGAGTTGTAAAATGGAGGTTCAGGGCACTGCAATTCACAAACCTGCAGAGTTATAAATGATAACTCTCGTCCACAAATATATTGAGGGAAGGCAAAGAAGCGGATTTGAAATCAAGGCAGAATTGCAGGAAACAGATTTCAGGAGGTAGATACGAATCGCCTTTAAAGCACATGAGAAGCGGCAAAACGTTGACAATGATGCCCTTGGCCAAAAAGGGCGTATGCGTTTTTTCCTGAATATATTCAGGAAAAAACGCATACGCCCTTTTTGGCCAACCAAGCAACCTGGAAAGGCAAATCAGCGCTACAAACAAGTCTCGCTTCCCATCGGTCAAAAGGGCCATGCTGAAAAAAGTGTCAAAACCAGAAATGCAGGACAGGCCATGGAGAAATGGGAGCCTTGCTACACTGATGGGCGGGATGTAAATTGCCAAGAGCCACTCTGGAGAAGTGTCCGGTGAGTCCTGAAACATCTGAAAAACACAGCTTAGAGAGCATAGGGCACTTCCACTCATGGGGGTATAAATTGGGAAAATTAAAAATCAGCAAGACACAAGCACCCCAAAGTTTAGGGCTGCTCTCTTGACCAGGACCTCCACTTCATTCCACCTTAAATATCCCAGGAAAGAGAAAAATGGATAAAGAAGTTGTGGTCCTTATGTACAATGGAATATCACTCAGCCATGAAATCAATGTCGTAAGGTTAGTAGCAGCATGATGAGTGGATTTAGGTACGACGATTCTAAGTGAAATAAGTCACACAGAAAAGGACACTTCTCCTAAGGTATCACTGATAGAGGGAATGTAAAAACCGTTACACTTGAACTGAATTACAAAACAGAACAGAGTCACACATGCAGAAAACACACTATGGCTGCTTAACGGGAAAGGTGAGGTGGGGTGATACATAAAACAAGGGTATCAAATTAGCTCAGATACCGTTCCATAAACCCAATATGTAATAGACAAGACCTACTCCTTGCTCAGAGAACTGGACTCAACACGCCCTATTCACCGCACAAGAATATATCTGACTAATAATAATCGTAAAACCTATGTATTGATATCTCTCTGTTAGTGTGTCAAGTGGGTGTAAAGCGGCATAAACACAGCAGTGAAAAGCAGCTAAACCCCATTATAAAAATAAATTACTTTGAAACACCCATGAAACAAAGACAGTGAAAGAGAGAGAAATTCTTACACAATGCGTTCAGGGGCTGTGATGCAACCTGGATTGACCATATCTAGACGCACAGCTGGATGAGACATAAGGGTGGACACTCTTGGGGCTGAGAGGTTTGGTGAGGTTGGGTGAGCAAACACAGACCCTTTAAAGGAATACTGCGTGGTACCCATCGCATGGGTCCCAAATCTCCAGGTTCAAGGGCATCTTCCTACATCAAAAACATACATGAGAAACCCAGAAGATGGTACACCGTGTGATGGGGAAAGGTTTCTAAAACGCACCTCATTTCTCATCTCCTTGTGCCCGGGTTCGCCATTCCAGCCGCTTTACTAGCAAGCTCCCTACTTGGAGCATCAGCACCTTTAACCTCCTGTTCCATACAGGTTGCAATTTGTCCTGAGGATAAACGGGAAGACGTGGAACCAACGAGAGACTAGCTCTTGGTGTTGGGACAGGCACAGGTCACTCTATTTTCCCATCAGAAAGAAGAATTAACCACAGGCTCAGCCTGCCCCCCGGAACCAGAACAGGGCCTGAAGCCATTCTGCGATTTTGCGGCCAGCTCCCATAAAAACGAGTTGTAAAATGGAGGTTCAGGGCACTGCAATTCACAAACCTGCAGAGTTATTAATGATAACTCTCGTCCACAAATATATTGAGGGAAGGCAAAGAAGAGGATTTGAAATCAAGGCAGAATTGCAGGAAACAGATTTCAGGAGGTAGATACGAATCGCCTTTAAAGCACATGAGAAGCGGCAAAACGTTGACAATGATGCCCTTGGCCAAAAAGGGCGTATGCGTTTTTTCCTGAATATATTCAGGAAAAAATGCATACGCCCTTTTTGGCCAACCAAGCAACCTGGAAAGGCAAATCAGCGCTACAAAGAAGTCTCGCTTCCCATCGGTCAAAAGGGCCATGCTGAAAAAAGTGTCAAAACCAGAAATGCAGGACAGGCCATGGAGAAATGGGAGCCTTGCTACACTGATGGGCGGGATGTAAATTGCCAAGAGCCACTCCGGAGAACTGTCCGGTGAGTCCTGAAACATCTGAAAAACACAGCTTAGAGAGCATAGGGCACTTCCACTCATGGGGGTATAAATTGGGAAAATTAAAAATCAGCAAGACACAAGCACCCCAAAGTTTAGGGCTGCTCTCTTGACCAGGACCTCCACTTCATTCCACCTTAAATATCCCAGGAAAGAGAAAAATGGATAAAGAAGTTGTGGTCCTTATGTACAATGGAATATCACTCAGCCATGAAATCAATGTCGTAAGGTTAGTAGCAGCATGATGAGTGGATTTAGGTACGACGATTCTAAGTGAAATAAGTCACACAGAAAAGGACACTTCTCATAAGGTATCACTGATAGAGGGAATGTAAAAACCGTTACACTTGAACTGAATTACAAAACAGAACAGAGTCACACATGCAGAAAACACACTATGGCTGCTTAACGGGAAAGGTGAGGTGGGGTGATACATAAAACAAGGGTATCAAATTAGCTCAGATACCGTTCCATAAACTCAATATGTAATAGACAAGACCTACTCCTTGCTCAGAGAACTGGACTCAACACGCCCTATTCACCGCACAAGAATATATCTGACTAATAATAATCGTAAAACCTATGTATTGATATCTCTCTGTTATTGTGTCAAGTGGGTGTAAAGCGGCATAAACACAGCAGTGAAAAGCAGCTAAACCCCATTATAAAAATAAATTACTTTGAAACACCCATGAAACAAAGACAGTGAAAGAGAGAGAAATTCTTACACAATGCGTTCAGGGGCTGTGATGCAACCTGGATTGACCATATCTAGACGCACAGCTGGATGAGACATAAGGGTGGACACTCTTGGGGCTGAGAGGTTTGGTGAGGTTGGGTGAGCAAACGCAGACCCTTTAAAGTAATACTGCGTGGTACCCATCGCATGGGTCCCAAATCTCCAGGTTCAAGGGCATCTTCCTACATCAAAAACATGCATGAGAAACCCAGAAGATGGTACACCGTGTGATGGGGAAAGGTTTCTAAAACGCACCTCATTTCTCATCTCCTTGTGCCCGGGTTCGCCATTCCAGCCGCTTTACTAGCAAGCTCCCTACTTGGAGCATCAGCACCTTTAACCTCCTGTTCCGTACAGGTTGCAATTTGTCCTGAGGATAAACGGGAAGACGTGGAACCAACGAGAGACTAGCTCTTGGTGTTGGGACAGGCACAGGTCACTCTATTTTCCCATCAGAAAGAAGAATTAACCACAGGCTCAGCCTGCCCCCCGGAACCAGAACAGGGCCTGAAGCCATTCTGCGATTTTGCGGCCAGCTCCCATAAAAACGAGTTGTAAAATGGAGGTTCAGGGCACTGCAATTCACAAACCTGCAGAGTTATAAATGATAACTCTCGTCCACAAATATATTGAGGGAAGGCAAAGAAGAGGATTTGAAATCAAGGCAGAATTGCAGGAAACAGATTTCAGGAGGTAGATACGAATCGCCTTTAAAGCACATGAAAAGCGGCAAAACGTTGACAATGATGCCCTTGGCCAAAAAGGGCGTATGCGTTTTTTCCTGAATATATTCAGGAAAAAACGCATACGCCCTTTTTGGCCAACCAAGCCACCTGGAAAGGCAAATCAGCGCTACAAAGAAGTCTCGCTTCCCATCGGTCAAAAGGGCCATGCTGAAAAATGTGTCAAAACCAGAAATGCAGGACAGGCCATGGAGAAATGGGAGCCTTGCTACACTGATGGGCGGGATGTAAATTGCAAAGAGCCACTCTGGAGAAGTTTCCGGTGAGTCCTGAAACATCTGAAAAACACAGCTCAGAGAGCATAGGGCACTTCCACTCATGGGGGTATAAATTGGGAAAATTAAAAATCAGCAAAACACAAGCACCCCAAAGTTTAGGGCTGCTCTGTTGACCAGGACCTCCACTTTATTCCACCTTAAATATCCCAGGAAAGAGAAAAATGGATAAAGAAGTTGTGGTCCTTATGTACAATGGAATATCACTCAGCCATGAAATCAATGTCGTAAGGTTAGTAGCAGCATGATGAGTGGATTTAGGTACGACGATTCTAAGTGAAATAAGTCACACAGAAAAGGACACTTCTCATAAGGTATCACTGATAGAGGGAATGTAAAAACCGTTACACTTGAACTGAATTACAAAACAGAACAGAGTCACACATGCAGAAAACACACTATGGCTGCTTAACGGGAAAGGTGAGGTGGGGTGATACATAAAACAAGGGTATCAAATTAGCTCAGATACCGTTCCATAAACCCAATATGTAATAGACAAGACCTACTCCTTGCTCAGAGAACTGGACTCAACACGCCCTATTCACCGCACAAGAATATATCTGACTAATAATAATCGTAAAACCTATGTATTGATATCTCTCTGTTATTGTGTCAAGTGGGTGTAAAGCGGCATAAACACAGCAGTGAAAAGCAGCTAAACCCCATTATAAAAATAAATTACTTTGAAACACCCATGAAACAAAGACAGTGAAAGAGAGAGAAATTCTTACACAATGCGTTCAGGGGCTGTGATGCAACCTGGATTGACCATATCTAGACGCACAGCTGGATGAGACATAAGGGTGGACACTCTTGGGGCTGAGAGGTTTGGTGAGGTTGGGTGAGCAAACGCAGACCCTTTAAAGGAATACTGCGTGGTACCCATCGCATGGGTCCCAAATCTCCAGGTTCAAGGACATCTTCCTACATCGAAAACATGCATGAGAAACCCAGAAGATGGTACACCGTGTGATGGGGAAAGGTTTCTAAAACGCACCTCATTTCTCATCTCCTTGTGCCCGGGTTCGCCATTCCAGCCGCTTTACTAGCAAGCTCCCTACTTGGAGCATCAGCACCTTTAACCTCCTGTTCCATGCAGGTTGCAATTTGTCCTGAGGATAAACGGGAAGCCATGGAACCAACGAGAGACTAGCTCTTGGTGTTGGGACAGGCACAGGTCACTCTATTTTCCCATCAGAAAGAAGAATTAACCACAGGCTCAGCCTGCCCCCCGGAACCAGAACAGGGCCTGAAGCCATTCTGCGATTTTGCGGCCAGCTCCCATAAAAACGAGTTGTAAAATGGAGGTTCAGGGCACTGCAATTCACAAACCTGCAGAGTTATTAATGATAACTCTCGTCCACAAATATATTGAGGGAAGGCAAAGAAGAGGATTTGAAATCAAGGCAGAATTGCAGGAAACAGATTTCAGGAGGTAGATACGAATCGCCTTTAAAGCACATGAGAAGCGGCAAAACGTTGACAATGATGCCCTTGGCCAAAAAGGGCGTATGCGTTTTTTCCTGAATATATTCAGGAAAAAATGCATACGCCCTTTTTGGCCAACCAAGCAACCTGGAAAGGCAAATCAGCGCTACAAAGAAGTCTCGCTTCCCATCGGTCAAAAGGGCCATGCTGAAAAAAGTGTCAAAACCAGAAATGCAGGACAGGCCATGGAGAAATGGGAGCCTTGCTACACTGATGGGCGGGATGTAAATTGCCAAGAGCCACTCCGGAGAACTGTCCGGTGAGTCCTGAAACATCTGAAAAACACAGCTTAGAGAGCATAGGGCACTTCCACTCATGGGGGTATAAATTGGGAAAATTAAAAATCAGCAAGACACAAGCACCCCAAAGTTTAGGGCTGCTCTCTTGACCAGGACCTCCACTTCATTCCACCTTAAATATCCCAGGAAAGAGAAAAATGGATAAAGAAGTTGTGGTCCTTATGTACAATGGAATATCACTCAGCCATGAAATCAATGTCGTAAGGTTAGTAGCAGCATGATGAGTGGATTTAGGTACGACGATTCTAAGTGAAATAAGTCACACAGAAAAGGACACTTCTCCTAAGGTATCACTGATAGAGGGAATGTAAAAACCGTTACACTTGAACTGAATTACAAAACAGAACAGAGTCACACATGCAGAAAACACACTATGGCTGCTTAACGGGAAAGGTGAGGTGGGGTGATACATAAAACAAGGGTATCAAATTAGCTCAGATACCGTTCCATAAACCCAATATGTAATAGACAAGACCTACTCCTTGCTCAGAGAACTGGACTCAACACGCCCTATTCACCGCACAAGAATATATCTGACTAATAATAATCGTAAAACCTATGTATTGATATCTCTCTGTTAGTGTGTCAAGTGGGTGTAAAGCGGCATAAACACAGCAGTGAAAAGCAGCTAAACCCCATTATAAAAATAAATTACTTTGAAACACCCATGAAACAAAGACAGTGAAAGAGAGAGAAATTCTTACACAATGCGTTCAGGGGCTGTGATGCAACCTGGATTGACCATATCTAGACGCACAGCTGGATGAGACATAAGGGTGGACACTCTTGGGGCTGAGAGGTTTGGTGAGGTTGGGTGAGCAAACGCAGACCCTTTAAAGGAATACTGCGTGGTACCCATCGCATGGGTCCCAAATCTCCAGGTTCAAGGGCATCTTCCTACATCAAAAACATACATGAGAAACACAGAAGATGGTACACCGTGTGATGGGGAAAGGTTTCTAAAACGCACCTCATTTCTCATCTCCTTGTGCCCGGGTTCGCCATTCCAGCCGCTTTACTAGCAAGCTCCCTACTTGGAGCATCAGCACCTTTAACCTCCTGTTCCATACAGGTTGCAATTTGTCCTGAGGATAAACGGGAAGACGTGGAACCAACGAGAGACTAGCTCTTGGTGTTGGGACAGGCACAGGTCACTCTATTTTCCCATCAGAAAGAAGAATTAACCACAGGCTCAGCCTGCCCCCCAGAACCAGAACAGGGCCTGAAGCCATTCTGCGATTTTGCGGCCAGCTCCCATAAAAACGAGTTGTAAAATGGAGGTTCAGGGCACTGCAATTCACAAACCTGCAGAGTTATTAATGATAACTCTCGTCCACAAATATATTGAGGGAAGGCAAAGAAGAGGATTTGAAATCAAGGCAGAATTGCAGGAAACAGATTTCAGGAGGTAGATACGAATCGCCTTTAAAGCACATGAGAAGCGGCAAAACGTTGACAATGATGCCCTTGGCCAAAAAGGGCGTATGCGTTTTTTCCTGAATATATTCAGGAAAAAATGCATACGCCCTTTTTGGCCAACCAAGCAACCTGGAAAGGCAAATCAGCGCTACAAAGAAGTCTCGCTTCCCATCGGTCAAAAGGGCCATGCTGAAAAAAGTGTCAAAACCAGAAATGCAGGACAGGCCATGGAGAAATGGGAGCCTTGCTACACTGATGGGCGGGATGTAAATTGCCAAGAGCCACTCCGGAGAACTGTCCGGTGAATCCTGAAACATCTGAAAAATACAGCTTAGAGAGCATAGGGCACTTCCACTCATGGGGGTATAAATTGGGAAAATTAAAAATCAGCAAGACACAAGCACCCCAAAGTTTAGGGCTGCTCTGTTGACCAGGACCTCCACTTCATTCCACCTTAAATATCCCAGGAAAGAGAAAAATGGATAAAGAAGTTGTGGTCCTTATGTACAATGGAATATCACTCAGCCATGAAATCAATGTCGTAAGGTTAGTAGCAGCATGATGAGTGGATTTAGGTACGACGATTCTAAGTGAAATAAGTCACACAGAAAAGGACACTTCTCATAAGGTATCACTGATAGAGGGAATGTAAAAACCGTTACACTTGAACTGAATTACAAAACAGAACAGAGTCACACATGCAGAAAACACACTATGGCTGCTTAACGGGAAAGGTGAGGTGGGGTGATACATAAAACAAGGGTATCAAATTAGCTCAGATACCGTTCCATAAACTCAATATGTAATAGACAAGACCTACTCCTTGCTCAGAGAACTGGACTCAACACGCCCTATTCACCGCACAAGAATATATCTGACTAATAATAATCGTAAAACCTATGTATTGATATCTCTCTGTTATTGTGTCAAGTGGGTGTAAAGCGGCATAAACACAGCAGTGAAAAGCAGCTAAACCCCATTATAAAAATAAATTACTTTGAAACACCCATGAAACAAAGACAGTGAAAGAGAGAGAAATTCTTACACAATGCGTTCAGGGGCTGTGATGCAACCTGGATTGACCATATCTAGACGCACAGCTGGATGAGACATAAGGGTGGACACTCTTGGGGCTGAGAGGTTTGGTGAGGTTGGGTGAGCAAACGCAGACCCTTTAAAGTAATACTGCGTGGTACCCATCGCATGGGTCCCAAATCTCCAGGTTCAAGGGCATCTTCCTACATCAAAAACATGCATGAGAAACCCAGAAGATGGTACACCGTGTGATGGGGAAAGGTTTCTAAAACGCACCTCATTTCTCATCTCCTTGTGCCCGGGTTCGCCATTCCAGCCGCTTTACTAGCAAGCTCCCTACTTGGAGCATCAGCACCTTTAACCTCCTGTTCCGTACAGGTTGCAATTTGTCCTGAGGATAAACGGGAAGACGTGGAACCAACGAGAGACTAGCTCTTGGTGTTGGGACAGGCACAGGTCACTCTATTTTCCCATCAGAAAGAAGAATTAACCACAGGCTCAGCCTGCCCCCCGGAACCAGAACAGGGCCTGAAGCCATTCTGCGATTTTGCGGCCAGCTCCCATAAAAACGAGTTGTAAAATGGAGGTTCAGGGCACTGCAATTCACAAACCTGCAGAGTTATAAATGATAACTCTCGTCCACAAATATATTGAGGGAAGGCAAAGAAGAGGATTTGAAATCAAGGCAGAATTGCAGGAAACAGATTTCAGGAGGTAGATACGAATCGCCTTTAAAGCACATGAAAAGCGGCAAAACGTTGACAATGATGCCCTTGGCCAAAAAGGGCGTATGCGTTTTTTCCTGAATATATTCAGGAAAAAACGCATACGCCCTTTTTGGCCAACCAAGCAACCTGGAAAGGCAAATCAGCGCTACAAAGAAGTCTCGCTTCCCATCGGTCAAAAGGGCCATGCTGAAAAATGTGTCAAAACCAGAAATGCAGGACAGGCCATGGAGAAATGGGAGCCTTGCTACACTGATGGGCGGGATGTAAATTGCAAAGAGCCACTCTGGAGAAGTGTCCAGTGAGTCCTGAAACATCTGAAAAACACAGCTCAGAGAGCATAGGGCACTTCCACTCATGGGGGTATAAATTGGGAAAATTAAAAATCAGCAAAACACAAGCACCCCAAAGTTTAGGGCTGCTTTGTTGACCAGGACCTCCACTTTATTCCACCTTAAATATCCCAGGAAAGAGAAAAATGGATAAAGAAGTTGTGGTCCTTATGTACAATGGAATATCACTCAGCCATGAAATCAATGTCGTAAGGTTAGTAGCAGCATGATGAGTGGATTTAGGTACGACGATTCTAAGTGAAATAAGTCACACAGAAAAGGACACTTCTCATAAGGTATCACTGATAGAGGGAATGTAAAAACCGTTACACTTGAACTGAATTACAAAACAGAACAGAGTCACACATGCAGAAAACACACTATGGCTGCTTAACGGGAAAGGTGAGGTGGGGTGATACATAAAACAAGGGTATCAAATTAGCTCAGATACCGTTCCATAAACCCAATATGTAATAGACAAGACCTACTCCTTGCTCAGAGAACTGGACTCAACACGCCCTATTCACCGCACAAGAATATATCTGACTAATAATAATCGTAAAACCTATGTATTGATATCTCTCTGTTATTGTGTCAAGTGGGTGTAAAGCGGCATAAACACAGCAGTGAAAAGCAGCTAAACCCCATTATAAAAATAAATTACTTTGAAACACCCATGAAACAAAGACAGTGAAAGAGAGAGAAATTCTTACACAATGCGTTCAGGGGCTGTGATGCAACCTGGATTGACCATATCTAGACGCACAGCTGGATGAGACATAAGGGTGGACACTCTTGGGGCTGAGAAGTTTGGTGAGGTTGGGTGAGCAAACGCAGACCCTTTAAAGTAATACTGCGTGGTACCCATCGCATGGGTCCCAAATCTCCAGGTTCAAGGACATCTTCCTACATCGAAAACATGCATGAGAAACCCAGAAGATGGTACACCGTGTGATGGGGAAAGGTTTCTAAAACGCACCTCATTTCTCATCTCCTTGTGCCCGGGTTCGCCATTCCAGCCGCTTTACTAGCAAGCTCCCTACTTGGAGCATCAGCACCTTTAACCTCCTGTTCCATGCAGGTTGCAATTTGTCCTGAGGATAAACGGGAAGACGTGGAACCAACGAGAGACTAGCTCTTGGTGTTGGGACAGGCACAGGTCACTCTATTTTCCCATCAGAAAGAAGAATTAACCACAGGCTCAGCCTGCCCCCCGGAACCAGAACAGGGCCTGAAGCCATTCTGCAATTTTGCGGCCAGCTCCCATAAAAACGAGTTGTAAAATGGAGGTTCAGGGCACTGCAATTCACAAACCTGCAGAGTTATAAATGATAACTCTCGTCCACAAATATATTGAGGGAAGGCAAAGAAGCGGATTTGAAATCAAGGCAGAATTGCAGGAAACAGATTTCAGGAGGTAGATACGAATCGCCTTTAAAGCACATGAGAAGCGGCAAAACGTTGACAATGATGCCCTTGGCCAAAAAGGGCGTATGCGTTTTTTCCTGAATATATTCAGGAAAAAACGCATACGCCCTTTTTGGCCAACCAAGCAACCTGGAAAGGCAAATCAGCGCTACAAACAAGTCTCGCTTCCCATCGGTCAAAAGGGCCATGCTGAAAAAAGTGTCAAAACCAGAAATGCAGGACAGGCCATGGAGAAATGGGAGCCTTGCTACACTGATGGGCGGGATGTAAATTGCCAAGAGCCACTCCGGAGAACTGTCCGGTGAGTCCTGAAACATCTGAAAAACACAGCTTAGAGAGCATAGGGCACTTCCACTCATGGGGGTATAAATTGGGAAAATTAAAAATCAGCAAGACACAAGCACCCCAAAGTTTAGGGCTGCTCTGTTGACCAGGACCTCCACTTCATTCCACCTTAAATATCCCAGGAAAGAGAAAAATGGATAAAGAAGTTGTGGTCCTTATGTACAATGGAATATCACTCAGCCATGAAATCAATGTCGTAAGGTTAGTAGCAGCATGATGAGTGGATTTAGGTACGACGATTCTAAGTGAAATAAGTCACACAGAAAAGGACACTTCTCCTAAGGTATCACTGATAGAGGGAATGTAAAAACCGTTACACTTGAACTGAATTACAAAACAGAACAGAGTCACACATGCAGAAAACACACTATGGCTGCTTAACGGGAAAGGTGAGGTGGGGTGATACATAAAACAAGGGTATCAAATTAGCTCAGATACCGTTCCATAAACCCAATATGTAATAGACAAGACCTACTCCTTGCTCAGAGAACTGGACTCAACACGCTTTATTCACCGCACAAGAATATATCTGAATAATAATAATCGTAAAACCTATGTATTGATATCTCTCTGTTAGTGTGTCAAGTGGGTGTAAAGCGGCATAAACACAGCAGTGAAAAGCAGCTAAACCCCATTATAAAAATAAATTACTTTGAAACACCCATGAAACAAAGACAGTGAAAGAGAGAGAAATTCTTACACAATGCGTTCAGGGGCTGTGATGCAACCTGGATTGACCATATCTAGACGCACAGCTGGATGAGACATAAGGGTGGACACTCTTGGGGCTGAGAAGTTTGGTGAGGTTGGGTGAGCAAACGCAGACCCTTTAAAGTAATACTGCGTGGTACCCATTGCATGGGTCCCAAATCTCCAGGTTCAAGGACATCTTCCTACATCGAAAACATGCGTGAGAAACCCAGAAGATGGTACACCGTGTGATGGGGAAAGGTTTCTAAAACGCACCTCATTTCTCATCTCCTTGTGCCCGGGTTCGCCATTCCAGCCGCTTTACTAGCAAGCTCCCTACTTGGAGCATCAGCACCTTTAACCTCCTGTTCCATGCAGGTTGCAATTTGTCCTGAGGATAAACGGGAAGACGTGGAACCAACGAGAGACTAGCTCTTGGTGTTGGGACAGGCACAGGTCACTCTATTTTCCCATCAGAAAGAAGAATTAACCACAGGCTCAGCCTGCCCCCCGGAACCAGAACAGGGCCTGAAGCCATTCTGCAATTTTGCGGCCAGCTCCCATAAAAACGAGTTGTAAAATGGAGGTTCAGGGCACTGCAATTCACAAACCTGCAGAGTTATAAATGATAACTCTCGTCCACAAATATATTGAGGGAAGGCAAAGAAGCGGATTTGAAATCAAGGCAGAATTGCAGGAAACAGATTTCAGGAGGTAGATACGAATCGCCTTTAAAGCACATGAGAAGCGGCAAAACGTTGACAATGATGCCCTTGGCCAAAAAGGGCGTATGCGTTTTTTCCTGAATATATTCAGGAAAAAACGCATACGCCCTTTTTGGCCAACCAAGCAACCTGGAAAGGCAAATCAGCGCTACAAACAAGTCTCGCTTCCCATCGGTCAAAAGGGCCATGCTGAAAAAAGTGTCAAAACCAGAAATGCAGGACAGGCCATGGAGAAATGGGAGCCTTGCTACACTGATGGGCGGGATGTAAATTGCCAAGAGCCACTCTGGAGAAGTGTCCAGTGAGTCCTGAAACATCTGAAAAACACAGCTTAGAGAGCATAGGGCACTTCCACTCATGGGGGTATAAATTGGGAAAATTAAAAATCAGCAAGACACAAGCACCCCAAAGTTTAGGGCTGCTCTCTTGACCAGGACCTCCACTTCATTCCACCTTAAATATCCCAGGAAAGAGAAAAATGGATAAAGAAGTTGTGGTCCTTATGTACAATGGAATATCACTCAGCCATGAAATCAATGTCGTAAGGTTAGTAGCAGCATGATGAGTGGATTTAGGTACGACGATTCTAAGTGAAATAAGTCACACAGAAAAGGACACTTCTCCTAAGGTATCACTGATAGAGGGAATGTAAAAACCGTTACACTTGAACTGAATTACAAAACAGAACAGAGTCACACATGCAGAAAACACACTATGGCTGCTTAACGGGAAAGGTGAGGTGGGGTGATACATAAAACAAGGGTATCAAATTAGCTCAGATACCGTTCCATAAACCCAATATGTAATAGACAAGACCTACTCCTTGCTCAGAGAACTGGACTCAACACGCCCTATTCACCGCACAAGAATATATCTGACTAATAATAATCGTAAAACCTATGTATTGATATCTCTCTGTTAGTGTGTCAAGTGGGTGTAAAGCGGCATAAACACAGCAGTGAAAAGCAGCTAAACCCCATTATAAAAATAAATTACTTTGAAACACCCATGAAACAAAGACAGTGAAAGAGAGAGAAATTCTTACACAATGCGTTCAGGGGCTGTGATGCAACCTGGATTGACCATATCTAGACGCACAGCTGGATGAGACATAAGGGTGGACACTCTTGGGGCTGAGAGGTTTGGTGAGGTTGGGTGAGCAAACGCAGACCCTTTAAAGGAATACTGCGTGGTACCCATCGCATGGGTCCCAAATCTCCAGGTTCAAGGGCATCTTCCTACATCAAAAACATACATGAGAAACCCAGAAGATGGTACACCGTGTGATGGGGAAAGGTTTCTAAAACGCACCTCATTTCTCATCTCCTTGTGCCCGGGTTCGCCATTCCAGCCGCTTTACTAGCAAGCTCCCTACTTGGAGCATCAGCACCTTTAACCTCCTGTTCCATGCAGGTTGCAATTTGTCCTGAGGATAAACGGGAAGACGTGGAACCAACGAGAGACTAGCTCTTGGTGTTGGGACAGGCACAGGTCACTCTATTTTCCCATCAGAAAGAAGAATTAACCACAGGCTCAGCCTGCCCCCCGGAACCAGAACAGGGCCTGAAGCCATTCTGCGATTTTGCGGCCAGCTCCCATAAAAACGAGTTGTAAAATGGAGGTTCAGGGCACTGCAATTCACAAACCTGCAGAGTTATTAATGATAACTCTCGTCCACAAATATATTGAGGGAAGGCAAAGAAGAGGATTTGAAATCAAGGCAGAATTGCAGGAAACAGATTTCAGGAGGTAGATACGAATCGCCTTTAAAGCACATGAGAAGCGGCAAAACGTTGACAATGATGCCCTTGGCCAAAAAGGGCGTATGCGTTTTTTCCTGAATATATTCAGGAAAAAATGCATACGCCCTTTTTGGCCAACCAAGCAACCTGGAAAGGCAAATCAGCGCTACAAAGAAGTCTCGCTTCCCATCGGTCAAAAGGGCCATGCTGAAAAAAGTGTCAAAACCAGAAATGCAGGACAGGCCATGGAGAAATGGGAGCCTTGCTACACTGATGGGCGGGATGTAAATTGCCAAGAGCCACTCCGGAGAACTGTCCGGTGAGTCCTGAAACATCTGAAAAACACAGCTTAGAGAGCATAGGGCACTTCCACTCATGGGGGTATAAATTGGGAAAATTAAAAATCAGCAAGACACAAGCACCCCAAAGTTTAGGGCTGCTCTCTTGACCAGGACCTCCACTTCATTCCACCTTAAATATCCCAGGAAAGAGAAAAATGGATAAAGAAGTTGTGGTCCTTATGTACAATGGAATATCACTCAGCCATGAAATCAATGTCGTAAGGTTAGTAGCAGCATGATGAGTGGATTTAGGTACGACGATTCTAAGTGAAATAAGTCACACAGAAAAGGACACTTCTCCTAAGGTATCACTGATAGAGGGAATGTAAAAACCGTTACACTTGAACTGAATTACAAAACAGAACAGAGTCACACATGCAGAAAACACACTATGGCTGCTTAACGGGAAAGGTGAGGTGGGGTGATACATAAAACAAGGGTATCAAATTAGCTCAGATACCGTTCCATAAACCCAATATGTAATAGACAAGACCTACTCCTTGCTCAGAGAACTGGACTCAACACGCCCTATTCACCGCACAAGAATATATCTGACTAATAATAATCGTAAAACCTATGTATTGATATCTCTCTGTTATTGTGTCAAGTGGGTGTAAAGCGGCATAAACACAGCAGTGAAAAGCAGCTAAACCCCATTATAAAAATAAATTACTTTGAAACACCCATGAAACAAAGACAGTGAAAGAGAGAGAAATTCTTACACAATGCGTTCAGGGGCTGTGATGCAACCTGGATTGACCATATCTAGACGCACAGCTGGATGAGACATAAGGGTGGACACTCTTGGGGCTGAGAGGTTTGGTGAGGTTGGGTGAGCAAACGCAGACCCTTTAAAGGAATACTGCGTGGTACCCATCGCATGGGTCCCAAATCTCCAGGTTCAAGGGCATCTTCCTACATCAAAAACATACATGAGAAACCCAGAAGATGGTACACCGTGTGATGGGGAAAGGTTTCTAAAACGCACCTCATTTCTCATCTCCTTGTGCCCGGGTTCGCCATTCCAGCCGCTTTACTAGCAAGCTCCCTACTTGGAGCATCAGCACCTTTAACCTCCTGTTCCATGCAGGTTGCAATTTGTCCTGAGGATAAACGGGAAGACGTGGAACCAACGAGAGACTAGCTCTTGGTGTTGGGACAGGCACAGGTCACTCTATTTTCCCATCAGAAAGAAGAATTAACCACAGGCTCAGCCTGCCGCCCGGAACCAGAACAGGGCCTGAAGCCATTCTGCGATTTTGCGGCCAGCTCCCATAAAAACGAGTTGTAAAATGGAGGTTCAGGGCACTGCAATTCACAAACCTGCAGAGTTATTAATGATAACTCTCGTCCACAAATATATTGAGGGAAGGCAAAGAAGAGGATTTGAAATCAAGGCAGAATTGCAGGAAACAGATTTCAGGAGGTAGATACGAATCGCCTTTAAAGCACATGAGAAGCGGCAAAACGTTGACAATGATGCCCTTGGCCAAAAAGGGCGTATGCGTTTTTTCCTGAATATATTCAGGAAAAAATGCATACGCCCTTTTTGGCCAACCAAGCAACCTGGAAAGGCAAATCAGCGCTACAAAGAAGTCTCGCTTCCCATCGGTCAAAAGGGCCATGCTGAAAAAAGTGTCAAAACCAGAAATGCAGGACAGGCCATGGAGAAATGGGAGCCTTGCTACACTGATGGGCGGGATGTAAATTGCCAAGAGCCACTCCGGAGAACTGTCCGGTGAGTCCTGAAACATCTGAAAAACACAGCTTAGAGAGCATAGGGCACTTCCACTCATGGGGGTATAAATTGGGAAAATTAAAAATCAGCAAGACACAAGCACCCCAAAGTTGAGGGCTGCTCTGTTGACAAGGACCTCCACTTCATTCCACCTTAAATATCCCAGGAAAGAGAAAAATGGATAAAGAAGTTGTGGTCCTTATGTACAATGGAATATCACTCAGCCACGAAATCAATGTCATAAGGTTAGTAGCAGCATGATGAGTGGATTTAGGTACGACGATTCTAAGTGAAATAAGTCACACAGAAAAGGACACTTCTCATAAGGTATCACTGATAGAGGGAATGTAAAAACCGTTACACTTGAACTGAATTACAAAACAGAACAGAGTCACACATGCAGAAAACACACTATGGCTGCTTAACGGGAAAGGTGAGGTGGGGTGATACATAAAACAAGGGTATCAAATTAGCTCAGATACCGTTCCATAAACCCAATATGTAATAGACAAGACCTACTCCTTGCTCAGAGAACTGGACTCAACACGCCCTATTCACCGAACAAGAATATATCTGACTAATAATAATCGTAAAACCTATGTATTGATATCTCTCTGTTAGTGTGTCAAGTGGGTGTAAAGCGGCATAAACACAGCAGTGAAAAGCAGCTAAACCCCATTATAAAAATAAATTACTTTGAAACACCCATGAAACAAAGACAGTGAAAGAGAGAGAAATTCTTACACAATGCGTTCAGGGGCTGTGATGCAACCTGGATTGACCATATCTAGATGCACAGCTGGATGAGACATAAGGGTGGACACTCTTGGGGCTGAGAGGTTTGGTGAGGTTGGGTGAGCAAACGCAGACCCTTTAATGTAATACTGCCTGGTACCCATCGCATGGGTCCCAAATCTCCAGGTTCAAGGGCATCTTCCTACATCAAAAACATGCATGAGAAACCCAGAAGATGGTACACCGTGTGATGGGGAAAGGTTTCTAAAACGCACCTCATTTCTCATCTCCTTGTGCCCGGGTTCACCATTCCAGCCGCTTTACTAGCAAGCTCCCTACTTGGAGCATCAGCACCTTTAACCTCCTGTTCCATACAGGTTGCAATTTGTCCTGAGGATAAACGGGAAGACGTGGAACCAACGAGAGACTAGCTCTTGCTGTTGGGACAGGCACAGGTCACTCTATTTTCCCATCAGAAAGAAGAATTAACCACAGGCTCAGCCTGCCCTCCGGAACCAGAAGAGGGCCTGAAGCCATTCTGCGATTTTGCGGCCAGCTCCCATAAAAACGAGTTGTAAAATGGAGGTTCAGGGCACTGCAATTCACAAACCTGCAGAGTTATTAATGATAACTCTCGTCCACAAATATATTGAGAGAAGGCAAAGAAGAGGATTTGAAATCAAGGCAGAATTGCAGGAAACAGATTTCAGGAGGTAGATACGAATCGCCTTTAAAGCACATGAAAAGCGGCAAAACGTTGACAATGATGCCCTTGGCCAAAAAGGGCGTATGCGTTTTTTCCTGAATATATTCAGGAAAAAACGCATACGCCCTTTTTGGCCAACCAAGCAACCTGGAAAGGCAAATCAGCGCTACAAACAAGTCTCGCTTCCCATCGGTCAAAAGGGCCATGCTGAAAAAAGTGTCAAAACCAGAAATGCAAGACAGGCCATGGAGAAATGGGAGCCTTGCTACACTGATGGGTGGGATGTAAATTGCCAAGAGCGACTCTGGAGAAGTGTCCGGTGAGTCCTGAATCATCTGAAAAACACAGCTTAGAGAGCATAGGACACTTCCACTCATGGGGGTATAAATTGGGAAAATTAAAAATCAGCAAGACACAAGCACCCCAAAGTTTAGGGCTGCTCTCTTGACCAGGACCTCCACTTCATTCCACCTTAAATATCCCAGGAAAGAGAAAAATGGATAAAGAAGTTGTGGTCCTTATGTACAATGGAATATCACTCAGCCATGAAATCAATGTCGTAAGGTTAGTAGCAGCATGATGAGTGGATTTAGGTACGACGATTCTAAGTGAAATAAGTCACACAGAAAAGGACACTTCTCCTAAGGTATCACTGATAGAGGGAATGTAAAAACCGTTACAATTGAACTGAATTACAAAACAGAACAGAGTCACACATGCAGAAAACACACTATGGCTGCTTAACGGGAAAGGTGAGGTGGGGTGATACATAAAACAAGGGTATCAAATTAGCTCAGATACCGTTCCATAAACCCAATATGTAATAGACAAGACCTACTCCTTGCTCAGAGAACTGGACTCAACACGCCCTATTCACCGCACAAGAATATATCTGACTAATAATAATCGTAAAACCTATGTATTGATATCTCTCTGTTAGTGTGTCAAGTGGGTATAAAGCGGCATAAACACAGCAGTGAAAAGCAGCTAAACCCCATTATAAAAATAAATTACTTTGAAACACCCATGAATAAAGACAGTGAAAGAGAGAGAAATTCTTACACAATGAGTTCAGGGGCTGTGATGCAACCTGGATTGACCATATCTAGACCCACAGCTGGATGAGACATAAGGGTGGACACTCTTGGGGCTGAGAGGTTTGGTGAGGTTGGGTGAGCAAACGCAGACCCTTTAAAGTAATACTGCGTGGTACCCATCGCATGGGTCCCAAATCTCCAGGTTCAAGGGCATCTATCTACATCAAAAACATGCCTGAGAAACCCAGAAGATGGTACACCGTGTGATGGGGAAAGGTTTCTAAAACGCACTTCATTTCTCATCTCCTTGTGCCCGGGTTCGCCATTCCAGCCGCTTTACTAGCAAGCTCCCTACTTGGAGCATCAGCACCTTTAACCTCCTGTTCCATACAGGTTGCAATTTGTCCTGAGGATAAACGGGAAGACGTGGAACCAACGAGAGACTAGCTCTTGCTGTTGGGACAGGCACAGGTCACTCTATTTTCCCATCAGAAAGAAGAATTAACCACAGGCTCAGCCTGCCCTCCGGAACCAGAAGAGGGCCTGAAGCCATTCTGCGATTTTGCGGCCAGCTCCCATAAAAACGAGTTGTAAAATGGAGGTTCAGGGCACTGCAATTCACAAACCTGCAGAGTTATTAATGATAACTCTCGTCCACAAATATATTGAGAGAAGGCAAAGAAGAGGATTTGAAATCAAGGCAGAATTGCAGGAAACAGATTTCAGGAGGTAGATACGAATCGCCTTTAAAGCACATGAGAAGCGGCAAAACGTTGACAATGATGCCCTTGGCCAAAAAGGGCGTATGCGTTTTTTCCTGAATATATTCAGGAAAAAATGCATACGCCCTTTTTGGCCAACCAAGCAACCTGGAAAGGCAAATCAGCGCTACAAAGAAGTCTCGCTTCCCATCGGTCAAAAGGGCCATGCTGAAAAAAGTGTCAAAACCAGAAATGCAGGACAGGCCATGGAGAAATGGGAGCCTTGCTACACTGATGGGCGGGATGTAAATTGCCAAGAGCCACTCCGGAGAACTGTCCGGTGAGTCCTGAAACATCTGAAAAACACAGCTTAGAGAGCATAGGGCACTTCCACTCATGGGGGTATAAATTGGGAAAATTAAAAATCAGCAAGACACAAGCACCCCAAAGTTTAGGGCTGCTCTCTTGACCAGGACCTCCACTTCATTCCACCTTAAATATCCCAGGAAAGAGAAAAATGGATAAAGAAGTTGTGGTCCTTATGTACAATGGAATATCACTCAGCCATGAAATCAATGTCGTAAGGTTAGTAGCAGCATGATGAGTGGATTTAGGTACGACGATTCTAAGTGAAATAAGTCACACAGAAAAGGACACTTCTCCTAAGGTATCACTGATAGAGGGAATGTAAAAACCGTTACACTTGAACTGAATTACAAAACAGAACAGAGTCACACATGCAGAAAACACACTATGGCTGCTTAACGGGAAAGGTGAGGTGGGGTGATACATAAAACAAGGGTATCAAATTAGCTCAGATACCGTTCCATAAACCCAATATGTAATAGACAAGACCTACTCCTTGCTCAGAGAACTGGACTCAACACGCCCTATTCACCGCACAAGAATATATCTGACTAATAATAATCGTAAAACCTATGTATTGATATCTCTCTGTTATTGTGTCAAGTGGGTGTAAAGCGGCATAAACACAGCAGTGAAAAGCAGCTAAACCCCATTATAAAAATAAATTACTTTGAAACACCCATGAAACAAAGACAGTGAAAGAGAGAGAAATTCTTACACAATGCGTTCAGGGGCTGTGATGCAACCTGGATTGACCATATCTAGACGCACAGCTGGATGAGACATAAGGGTGGACACTCTTGGGGCTGAGAGGTTTGGTGAGGTTGGGTGAGCAAACGCAGACCCTTTAAAGGAATACTGCGTGGTACCCATCGCATGGGTCCCAAATCTCCAGGTTCAAGGGCATCTTCCTACATCAAAAACATACATGAGAAACCCAGAAGATGGTACACCGTGTGATGGGGAAAGGTTTCTAAAACGCACCTCATTTCTCATCTCCTTGTGCCCGGGTTCGCCATTCCAGCCGCTTTACTAGCAAGCTCCCTACTTGGAGCATCAGCACCTTTAACCTCCTGTTCCATGCAGGTTGCAATTTGTCCTGAGGATAAACGGGAAGACGTGGAACCAACGAGAGACTAGCTCTTGGTGTTGGGACAGGCACAGGTCACTCTATTTTCCCATCAGAAAGAAGAATTAACCACAGGCTCAGCCTGCCGCCCGGAACCAGAACAGGGCCTGAAGCCATTCTGCGATTTTGCGGCCAGCTCCCATAAAAACGAGTTGTAAAATGGAGGTTCAGGGCACTGCAATTCACAAACCTGCAGAGTTATTAATGATAACTCTCGTCCACAAATATATTGAGGGAAGGCAAAGAAGAGGATTTGAAATCAAGGCAGAATTGCAGGAAACAGATTTCAGGAGGTAGATACGAATCGCCTTTAAAGCACATGAGAAGCGGCAAAACGTTGACAATGATGCCCTTGGCCAAAAAGGGCGTATGCGTTTTTTCCTGAATATATTCAGGAAAAAATGCATACGCCCTTTTTGGCCAACCAAGCAACCTGGAAAGGCAAATCAGCGCTACAAAGAAGTCTCGCTTCCCATCGGTCAAAAGGGCCATGCTGAAAAAAGTGTCAAAACCAGAAATGCAGGACAGGCCATGGAGAAATGGGAGCCTTGCTACACTGATGGGCGGGATGTAAATTGCCAAGAGCCACTCCGGAGAACTGTCCGGTGAGTCCTGAAACATCTGAAAAACACAGCTTAGAGAGCATAGGGCACTTCCACTCATGGGGGTATAAATTGGGAAAATTAAAAATCAGCAAGACACAAGCACCCCAAAGTTGAGGGCTGCTCTGTTGACAAGGACCTCCACTTCATTCCACCTTAAATATCCCAGGAAAGAGAAAAATGGATAAAGAAGTTGTGGTCCTTATGTACAATGGAATATCACTCAGCCACGAAATCAATGTCATAAGGTTAGTAGCAGCATGATGAGTGGATTTAGGTACGACGATTCTAAGTGAAATAAGTCACACAGAAAAGGACACTTCTCATAAGGTATCACTGATAGAGGGAATGTAAAAACCGTTACACTTGAACTGAATTACAAAACAGAACAGAGTCACACATGCAGAAAACACACTATGGCTGCTTAACGGGAAAGGTGAGGTGGGGTGATACATAAAACAAGGGTATCAAATTAGCTCAGATACCGTTCCATAAACCCAATATGTAATAGACAAGACCTACTCCTTGCTCAGAGAACTGGACTCAACACGCCCTATTCACCGAACAAGAATATATCTGACTAATAATAATCGTAAAACCTATGTATTGATATCTCTCTGTTAGTGTGTCAAGTGGGTGTAAAGCGGCATAAACACAGCAGTGAAAAGCAGCTAAACCCCATTATAAAAATAAATTACTTTGAAACACCCATGAAACAAAGACAGTGAAAGAGAGAGAAATTCTTACACAATGCGTTCAGGGGCTGTGATGCAACCTGGATTGACCATATCTAGATGCACAGCTGGATGAGACATAAGGGTGGACACTCTTGGGGCTGAGAGGTTTGGTGAGGTTGGGTGAGCAAACGCAGACCCTTTAATGTAATACTGCCTGGTACCCATCGCATGGGTCCCAAATCTCCAGGTTCAAGGGCATCTTCCTACATCAAAAACATGCATGAGAAACCCAGAAGATGGTACACCGTGTGATGGGGAAAGGTTTCTAAAACGCACCTCATTTCTCATCTCCTTGTGCCCGGGTTCACCATTCCAGCCGCTTTACTAGCAAGCTCCCTACTTGGAGCATCAGCACCTTTAACCTCCTGTTCCATACAGGTTGCAATTTGTCCTGAGGATAAACGGGAAGACGTGGAACCAACGAGAGACTAGCTCTTGCTGTTGGGACAGGCACAGGTCACTCTATTTTCCCATCAGAAAGAAGAATTAACCACAGGCTCAGCCTGCCCTCCGGAACCAGAAGAGGGCCTGAAGCCATTCTGCGATTTTGCGGCCAGCTCCCATAAAAACGAGTTGTAAAATGGAGGTTCAGGGCACTGCAATTCACAAACCTGCAGAGTTATTAATGATAACTCTCGTCCACAAATATATTGAGAGAAGGCAAAGAAGAGGATTTGAAATCAAGGCAGAATTGCAGGAAACAGATTTCAGGAGGTAGATACGAATCGCCTTTAAAGCACATGAAAAGCGGCAAAACGTTGACAATGATGCCCTTGGCCAAAAAGGGCGTATGCGTTTTTTCCTGAATATATTCAGGAAAAAACGCATACGCCCTTTTTGGCCAACCAAGCAACCTGGAAAGGCAAATCAGCGCTACAAACAAGTCTCGCTTCCCATCGGTCAAAAGGGCCATGCTGAAAAAAGTGTCAAAACCAGAAATGCAAGACAGGCCATGGAGAAATGGGAGCCTTGCTACACTGATGGGTGGGATGTAAATTGCCAAGAGCGACTCTGGAGAAGTGTCCGGTGAGTCCTGAATCATCTGAAAAACACAGCTTAGAGAGCATAGGACACTTCCACTCATGGGGGTATAAATTGGGAAAATTAAAAATCAGCAAGACACAAGCACCCCAAAGTTTAGGGCTGCTCTCTTGACCAGGACCTCCACTTCATTCCACCTTAAATATCCCAGGAAAGAGAAAAATGGATAAAGAAGTTGTGGTCCTTATGTACAATGGAATATCACTCAGCCATGAAATCAATGTCGTAAGGTTAGTAGCAGCATGATGAGTGGATTTAGGTACGACGATTCTAAGTGAAATAAGTCACACAGAAAAGGACACTTCTCCTAAGGTATCACTGATAGAGGGAATGTAAAAACCGTTACAATTGAACTGAATTACAAAACAGAACAGAGTCACACATGCAGAAAACACACTATGGCTGCTTAACGGGAAAGGTGAGGTGGGGTGATACATAAAACAAGGGTATCAAATTAGCTCAGATACCGTTCCATAAACCCAATATGTAATAGACAAGACCTACTCCTTGCTCAGAGAACTGGACTCAACACGCCCTATTCACCGCACAAGAATATATCTGACTAATAATAATCGTAAAACCTATGTATTGATATCTCTCTGTTAGTGTGTCAAGTGGGTATAAAGCGGCATAAACACAGCAGTGAAAAGCAGCTAAACCCCATTATAAAAATAAATTACTTTGAAACACCCATGAATAAAGACAGTGAAAGAGAGAGAAATTCTTACACAATGAGTTCAGGGGCTGTGATGCAACCTGGATTGACCATATCTAGACCCACAGCTGGATGAGACATAAGGGTGGACACTCTTGGGGCTGAGAGGTTTGGTGAGGTTGGGTGAGCAAACGCAGACCCTTTAAAGTAATACTGCGTGGTACCCATCGCATGGGTCCCAAATCTCCAGGTTCAAGGGCATCTATCTACATCAAAAACATGCCTGAGAAACCCAGAAGATGGTACACCGTGTGATGGGGAAAGGTTTCTAAAACGCACTTCATTTCTCATCTCCTTGTGCCCGGGTTCGCCATTCCAGCCGCTTTACTAGCAAGCTCCCTACTTGGAGCATCAGCACCTTTAACCTCCTGTTCCATACAGGTTGCAATTTGTCCTGAGGATAAACGGGAAGACGTGGAACCAACGAGAGACTAGCTCTTGCTGTTGGGACAGGCACAGGTCACTCTATTTTCCCATCAGAAAGAAGAATTAACCACAGGCTCAGCCTGCCCTCCGGAACCAGAAGAGGGCCTGAAGCCATTCTGCGATTTTGCGGCCAGCTCCCATAAAAACGAGTTGTAAAATGGAGGTTCAGGGCACTGCAATTCACAAACCTGCAGAGTTATTAATGATAACTCTCGTCCACAAATATATTGAGAGAAGGCAAAGAAGAGGATTTGAAATCAAGGCAGAATTGCAGGAAACAGATTTCAGGAGGTAGATACGAATCGCCTTTAAAGCACATGAAAAGCGGCAAAACGTTGACAATGATGCCCTTGGCCAAAAAGGGCGTATGCGTTTTTTCCTGAATATATTCAGGAAAAAACGCATACGCCCTTTTTGGCCAACCAAGCAACCTGGAAAGGCAAATCAGCGCTACAAACAAGTCTCGCTTCCCATCGGTCAAAAGGGCCATGCTGAAAAAAGTGTCAAAACCAGAAATGCAAGACAGGCCATGGAGAAATGGGAGCCTTGCTACACTGATGGGTGGGATGTAAATTGCCAAGAGCGACTCTGGAGAAGTGTCCGGTGAGTCCTGAATCATCTGAAAAACACAGCTTAGAGAGCATAGGACACTTCCACTCATGGGGGTATAAATTGGGAAAATTAAAAATCAGCAAGACACAAGCACCCCAAAGTTTAGGGCTGCTCTCTTGACCAGGACCTCCACTTCATTCCACCTTAAATATCCCAGGAAAGAGAAAAATGGATAAAGAAGTTGTGGTCCTTATGTACAATGGAATATCACTCAGCCATGAAATCAATGTCGTAAGGTTAGTAGCAGCATGATGAGTGGATTTAGGTACGACGATTCTAAGTGAAATAAGTCACACAGAAAAGGACACTTCTCCTAAGGTATCACTGATAGAGGGAATGTAAAAACCGTTACAATTGAACTGAATTACAAAACAGAACAGAGTCACACATGCAGAAAACACACTATGGCTGCTTAACGGGAAAGGTGAGGTGGGGTGATACATAAAACAAGGGTATCAAATTAGCTCAGATACCGTTCCATAAACCCAATATGTAATAGACAAGACCTACTCCTTGCTCAGAGAACTGGACTCAACACGCCCTATTCACCGCACAAGAATATATCTGACTAATAATAATCGTAAAACCTATGTATTGATATCTCTCTGTTAGTGTGTCAAGTGGGTATAAAGCGGCATAAACACAGCAGTGAAAAGCAGCTAAACCCCATTATAAAAATAAATTACTTTGAAACACCCATGAATAAAGACAGTGAAAGAGAGAGAAATTCTTACACAATGAGTTCAGGGGCTGTGATGCAACCTGGATTGACCATATCTAGACCCACAGCTGGATGAGACATAAGGGTGGACACTCTTGGGGCTGAGAGGTTTGGTGAGGTTGGGTGAGCAAACGCAGACCCTTTAAAGTAATACTGCGTGGTACCCATCGCATGGGTCCCAAATCTCCAGGTTCAAGGGCATCTATCTACATCAAAAACATGCATGAGAAACCCAGAAGATGGTACACCGTGTGATGGGGAAAGGTTTCTAAAACGCACTTCATTTCTCATCTCCTTGTGCCCGGGTTCGCCATTCCAGCCGCTTTACTAGCAAGCTCCCTACTTGGAGCATCAGCACCTTTAACCTCCTGTTCCATACAGGTTGCAATTTGTCCTGAGGATAAACGGGAAGACGTGGAACCAACGAGAGACTAGCTCTTGGTGTTGGGACAGGCACAGGTCACTCTATTTTCCCATCAGAAAGAAGAATTAACCACAGGCTCAGCCTGCCCCCCGGAACCAGAACAGGGCCTGAAGCCATTCTGCGATTTTGTGGCCAGCTCCCATAAAAACGAGTTGTAAAATGGAGGTTCAGGGCACTGCAATTCCAAACATGCAGAGTTATAAATGATAACTCTCGTCCACAAATATATTGAGGGAAGGCAAAGAAGAGGATTTGAAATCAATGCAGAATTGCAGGAAACAGATTTCAGGAGGTAGATTCGAATCGCCTTTAAAGCACAGGAAAAGCGGCAAAACGTTGACAATGATGCCCTTGGCCAAAAAGGGCGTATGCGTTTTTTCCTGAATATATTCAGGAAAAAACGCATACGCCCTTTTTGGCCAACCAAGCAACCTGGAAAGGCAAATCAGCGCTACAAAGAAGTCTCGCTTCCCATCGGTCAAAAGGGCCATGCTGAAAAAAGTGTCAAAACCAGAAATGCAGGACAGGCCATGGAGAAATGGGAGCCTTGCTACACTGATGGGCGGGATGTAAATTGCCAAGAGCCACTCTGGAGAAGTGTCCGGTGAGTCCTGAAACATCTGAAAAACACAGCTTAGAGAGCATAGGGCACTTCCACTCATGGGGGTATAAATTGGGAAAATTAAAAATCAGCAAGACACAAGCACCCCAAAGTTTAGGGCTGCTCTGTTGACGAGGACCTCCACTTCATTCCACCTTCAATATCCCAGGAAAGAGAAAAATGGATAAAGAAGTTGTGGTCCTTAGGTACAATGGAATATCACTCAGCCATGAAATCAATGTCGTAAGGTTAGTAGCAGCATGATGAGTGGATTTAGGTATGACGATTCTAAGTGAAATAAGTCACACAGAAAAGGACACTTCTCATAAGGTATCACTGATAGAGGGAATGTAAAAACCGTTACACTTGAACTGAATTACAAAACAGAACAGAGTCACACATGCAGAAAACACACTATGGCTGCTTAACGGGAAAGGTGAGGTGGGATGATACATAAAACAAGGGTATCAAATTAGCTCAGATATCGTTCCATAAACCCAATATGTAATAGACAAGACCTACTCCTTGCTCAGAGAACTGGACTCAACACGCCCTATTCACCGCACAAGAATATATCTGACTAATAATAATCGTAAAACCTATGTATTGATATCTCTCTGTTAGTGTGTCAAGTGGGTATAAAGCGGCATAAACACAGCAGTGAAAAGCAGCTAAACCCCATTATAAAAATAAATTACTTTGAAAAACCCATGAAACAAAGACAGTGAAAGAGAGAGAAATTCTTACACAATGCGTTCAGGGGCTGTGATGCAACCTGGATTGACCATATCTAGACCCACAGTTGGATGAGACATAAGGGTGGACACTCTTGGGGCTGAGAGGTTTGGTGAGGTTGGGTGAGCAAACGCAGACCCTTTAAAGTAATACTGCATGGTACCCATCGAATGGGTCCCAAATCTCCAGGTTCAAGGGCATCTTCCTACATCGAAAACATGCATGAGAAACCCAGAAGATGGTACACCGTGTGATGGGGAAAGGGTTCTAAAACGCACTTCATTTCTCATCTCCTTGTGCCTGGGTTCGCCATTCCAGCCGCTTTACTAGCAAGCTCCCTACTTGGAGCATCAGCACCTTTAACCTCCTGTTCCATACAGGTTGCAATTTGTCCTGAGGATAATCGGGAAGACGCGGAACCAACGAGAGACTAGCTCTTGGTGTTGGGACAGGCACAGGTCACTCTATTTTCCCATCAGAAAGAAGAATTAACCACAGGCTCAGCCTGCCCCCCGGAACCAGAACAGGGCCTGAAGCCATTCTGCGATTTTGTGGCCAGCTCCCATAAAAACGAGTTGTAAAATGGAGGTTCAGGGCACTGCAATTCACAAACCTGCAGAGTTATAAATGATAACTCTCGTCCACAAATATATTGAGGGAAGGCAAAGAAGAGGATTTGAAATCAAGGCAGAATTGCAGGAAACAGATTTCAGGAGGTAGATTCGAATCGCCTTTAAAGCACAGGAAAAGCGGCAAAACGTTGACAATGATGCCCTTGGCCAAAAAGGGCGTATGCGTTTTTTCCTGAATATATTCAGGAAAAAACGCATACGCCCTTTTTGGCCAACCAAGCAACCTGGAAAGGCAAATCAGCGCTACAAAGAAGTCTCGCTTCCCATCGGTCAAAAGGGCCATGCTGAAAAAAGTGTCAAAACCAGAAATGCAGGACAGGCCATGGAGAAATGGGAGCCTTGCTACACTGATGGGCGGGATGTAAATTGCCAAGAGCCACTCTGGAGAAGTGTCCGGTGAGTCCTGAAACATCTGAAAAACACAGCTTAGAGAGCATAGTGCACTTCCACTCATGGGGGTATGAATTGGGAAAATGAAAAATCAGCAAGACACAAGCACCCCAAAGTTTAGGGCTGCTCTGTTGACAAGGACCTCCACTTCATTCCACCTTAAATATCCCAGGAAAGAGAAAAATGGGTAAAGAAGTTGTGGTCCTTATGTACAATGGAATATCACTCAGCCATGAAATCAATGTCATAAGGCTAGTAGCAGCATGATGAGTGGATTTAGGTACGACGATTCTAAGTGAAATAAGTCACACAGAAAAGGACACTTCTCATAAGGTATCACTGATAGAGGGAATGTAAAAACCGTTACACTTGAACTGAATTAAAAAACAGAACAGAGTCACACATGTAGAAAAAACATTATGGCTGCTTAACGGGAAAGGTGAGGTGGGGTGATACATAAAACAAGGGTATCAAATTAGCTCAGACACCATTCCATAAACCCAATATGTAATAGACAAGACCTACTCCTTGCTCAGAGAACTGGACTCAACACGCCCTATTCACCGCACAAGAATATATCTGACTAATAATAATCGTAAAACCTATGTATTGATATCTCTCTGTTAGTGTGTCAAGTGGGTGTAAAGCGGCATAAACACAGCAGTGAAAAGCAGCTAAACCCCATTATAAAAATAAATTACTTTGGAACACCCATGAAACAAAGACAGTGAAAGAGAGAGAAATTCTTACACAATGCGTTCAGGGGCTGTGATGCAACCTGGATTGACCATATCTAGATTCACAGCTGGATCAGACATAAGAGTGGACACTCTTGGGGCTGAGAGGTTTGGTGAGGTTGGGTGAGCAAACGCAGACCCTTTAAAGTAATACTGCATGGTACCCATCGCATGGGTCCCAAATCTCCAGGTTCAAGGGTATCTTCCTACATCAAAAACATGCATGAGAAACCCAGAACATGGTACACCGTGTGATGGGGAAAGGTTTCTAAAACGCACCTCATTTCTCATCGCCTTGTGCCCGGGTTCGCCATTCCAGCCGCTTTACTAGCAAGCTCCCTACTTGGAGCATCAGCACCTTTAACCTCCTGTTCCGTACAGGTTGCAATTTGTCCTGAGGATAAACGGGAAGACGTGGAACCAACGAGAGACTAGCTCTTGGTGTTGGGACAGGCAGAGGTCACTCTATTTTCCCATCAGAAAGAAGAATTAACCACAGGCTCAGCCTGCCCCCCGGAACCAGAACAGGGCCTGAAGCCATTCTGCGATTTTGCGGCCAGCTCCCATAAAAACGAGTTGTAAAATGGAGGTTCAGGGCACTGCAATTCACAAACCTGCAGAGTTATAAATGATAACTCTCGTCCACAAATATATTGAGGGAAGGCAAAGAAGAGGATTTGAAATCAAGGCAGAATTGCAGGAAACAGATTTCAGGAGGTAGATACGAATCGCCTTTAAAGCACATGAGAAGCGGCAAAACGTTGACAATGATGCCCTTGGCCAAAAAGGGCGTATGCGTTTTTTCCTGAATATATTCAGGAAAAAACGCATACGCCCTTTTTGGCCAACCAAGCAACCTGGAAAGGCAAATCAGTGCTACAAAGAAGTCTCGCTGCCCATCGGTCAAAAGGGCCATGCTGAAAAAAGTGTCAAAACCAGAAATGCAGGACAGGCCATGGAGAAATGGGAGCCTTGCTACACTGATGGGCGGGATGTAAATTGCCAAGAGCCACTCTGGAGAAGTGTCCGGTGAGTCCTGAAACATCTGAAAAACACAGCTTAGAGAGCATAGGGCACTTCCACTCATGGGGGTATAAATTGGGAAAATGAAAAATCAGCAAGACACAAGCACCCCAAAGTTTAGGGTTGCTCTGTTGACAAGGCCCTCCACTTCATTCCACCTTAAATATCCCAGGAAAGAGAAAAATGGATAAAGAAGTTGTGGTCCTTATGTACAATGGAATATCACTCAGCCATGAAATCAATGTCATAAGGCTAGTAGCAGCATGATGAGTGGTTTTAGGTACGACGATTCTAAGTGAAATAAGTCACACAGAAAAGGACACTTCTCCTAAGGTATCACTGATAGAGGGAATGTAAAAACCGTTACACTTGAACTGAATTACAAAACAGAACAGAGTCACACATGCAGAAAACACACTATGGCTGCTTAACGGGAAAGGTGAGGTGGGGTGATACATAAAACAAGGGTTTCAAATTAGCTCAGATACCGTTCCATAAACCCAATATGTAATAGACAAGACCTACTCCTTGCTCAGAGAACTGGACTCAACACGCCCTATTCACCGCACAAGAATATATCTGACTAGTAATAATTGTAAAGCCTATGTATTGATATCTCTCTGTTAGTGTGTCAAGTGGGTGTAAAGCGGCATAAACACAGCAGTGAAAAGCAGCTAAATCCCATTATAAAATAAATTACTTTGAAAAACCCATGAAACAAAGACAGTGAAAGAGAGAGGAATTCTTACACAATGCGTTCAGGGGCTGTGATGCAAACTGGATTGACCATATCTAGACCCACAGCTGGATGAGACATAAGGGTGGACACTCTTGGGGCTGAGAGGTTTGGTGAGGTTGGGTGAGCAAACGCAGACCCTTTAAAGTAATACTGCATGGTACCCATCGCATGGATCCCAAATCTCCAGGTTCAAGGGCATCTTCCTACATCAAAAACATGCATGAGAAACCCAGAAGATGGTACACCGTGTGATGGGGAAAGGTTTCTAAAACGCACCGCATTTCTCATCTCCTTGTGCCCGGGTTCGCCATTCCAGCCGCTTTACTAGCAAGCTCCCTACTTGGAGCATCAGCACCTTTAACCTCCTGTTCCGTAGAGGTTGCAATTTGTCCTGAGGATAAACGGGAAGACGTGGAACCAACGAGAGACTAGCTCTTGGTGTTGGGACAGGCACAGGTCACTCTATTTTCCCATCAGAAAGAAGAATTAACCACAGGCTCAGCCTGCCCCCCGGAACCAGAACAGGGCCTGAAGCCATTCTGCGATTTTGCGGCCAGCTCCCATAAAAACGAGTTGTAAAATGGAGGTCCAGGGCACTGCAATTCACAAACCTGCAGTTATAAATGATAACTCTCGTCCACAAATATATTGAGGGAAGGCAAAGAAGAGGATTTGAAATCAAGGCAGAATTGCAGGAAACAGATTTCAGGAGGTAGATTCGAATCGCCTTTAAAGCACATGAAAAGCGGCAAAACGTTGACAATGATGCCCTTGGCCAAAAAGGGCGTATGCGTTTTTTCCTGAATATATTCAGGAAAAAACACATACGCCCTTTTTGGCCAACCAAGCAACCTGGAAAGGCAAATCAGTGCTACAAAGAAGTCTCACTGCCCATTGGTCAAAAGGGCCATGCTGAAAAAAGTGTCAAAACCAGAAATGCAGGACAGGCCATGGAGAAATGGGAGCCTTGCTACACCGATGGGCGGGATGTAAATTGCCAAGAGCCACTCTGGAGAAGTGTCCGGTGAGTCCTGAAACATCTGAAAAACACAGCTTAGAGAGCATAGGGCACTTCCACTCATGGGGGTATAAATTGGGAAAATTAAAAATCAGCAAGACACAAGCACCCCAAAGTTTAGGGCTGCTCTGTTGACCAGGACCTCCACTTCATTCCACCTTCAATATCCCAGGAAAGAGAAAAATGGGTAAAGAAGTTGTGGTCCTTATGTACAATGGAATATCACTCAGCCATGAAATCAATGTCATAAGGCTAGTAGCAGCATGATGAGTGGATTTAGGTACGACGATTCTAAGTGAAATTAGTCACACAGAAAAAGACACGTATCATAAGCTATCACTTATAGAGGGAATGTAAAAACCGCTGCACTTGAACTGAATTACAAAGCAGAACAGAGTCACACGTTTAGAAAACACACTATGGCTGGTTAACGGGAAAGGTGAGGTGGGGTGATGCATAAAACAAGGGTTTCAAATTATCTGAGATACCGTTCCATAAACCCAATATGTAATAGACAAGAACTACTCCTTGCTCAGAGAACAGGACTCAACACACCCTATTCACCGCAAAAGAATATATTTGATTAGTAGTAATCTTAAAACCTATGTATTGATATCTCTCTGTTAGTGTGTCAAGTGGGTGTAAAGCGGCATAAACACAGTAGTGAAAAGCAGCTAAACCCCATTATAAAAATAAATTACTTTTAAAAACCCATGATACAAAGACAGTGAAAGAGAGAGAAATTCTTACACAATTCGTTCAGGGGCTGTGATGCAACCTGGATCGACCATATCTAGACCCACAGCTGGGTGAGAGATAAGGGTGGACACTCTTGCGGCTGAGAGGTTTGGTGAGGTTGGATGAGCCAACGCAGACCCTTTAAAGTAATACTGCGTGACACCCAACCCATGGGTCCCAAATCTCCAGGTTCAAGGGCATCTTCCTACATCAAAAACATGCATGAGAAACCCAGAAGATGCTACACCATGTGATCGGGAATGGTTTCTAAAATGCACCTCATTTATCATCTCCTTGTGCTCGGGTTCGCCATTCCAGCCACTTTCCTAGCAATCTCCCTACTTGGAGCATCAGCACCTTTAACCTCCTGTTCCGTACAGGTTGCAATTTGTACTGAGGATGAACGGGAAGAGGGGGAACCAATGAGAGACTAGATCTAGGTGTTGGGACAAGCACAGGTCACTCTATTTTCCCTTCAGAAAGAAGAATTAACCACAGGCTCAGCCTGCCCCCCGGAAGTAGAACAGGGCCTGAAGCAATCCTGCGCTTTTGCGGCCAACTCCCAAAAAAGCGAGTTGAAAAATGGATCTCAGGGGCACTGCAATTCACAAACCTGCAGAGTTATCAATGATAACTCTCGTCCACAAATATATTGAGGGAAGGCAACGAAGAGGATATGAAAGCAAGGCAGAATTGCAGAAACCGACTTAAGGAGGTAGATTCGAATCGCCTTTAAAGCAAATGAAAAGCGGCAAAACGTTGACAATGATACCCTTGGCCAAAAAGGGCGTATGCGTTTTTTCCTGAATATATTCAGGAAAAAACGCATACGCCCTTTTTGGCCAACCAAGCAACCTGGAAAGGCAAATCAGCGCTACAAAGAAGTCTCGCTTCCCATTGGTCAAAAGGGCCATGCTGAAAAAAGTGTCAAAACCAGAAATGCAGGACAGGCCATGGAGAAATGGGAGCCTTGCTACACTGATGGGTGGGATGTAAATTGCCAACAGCCACTCTGGAGAAGTGTACGGTGTGTCCTGAAACATCTAAAAAACACAGTTTAGAGAGCATAGGGCATTTCCACTCATGGGCGTATAAATTGGGAAAACTAAAAATCAGCAAGACACAGGCACACCAAAGTTTAGGGCTGCTCTGTTGACAAGAACCTTCTCTTCATTACACCTTAAATATCCCAGGAAATAGGAAAATGGATAACGATGTTGTGGTCCTTATGTACAATGGAATATCACTCAGCCATGAAATCAATGTCATAAGGCTATTAGCAGCATGATGAGTGGATTTATGTTCGACGATTCTAAGTGAAATAAGTCACACAGAAAAAGACACTTATCATAAGCTATCACTTATAGAGGGAATGTAAAAACCACTACAGTTGAACTGAATTACAAAGCAGAACAGAGTCACACGTTTAGAAAACACACTATGGCTGCTTAACGGGAAAGGTGAGGTGGGGTGATGCATAAAACAAGGGTTTCATATTAGCTCAAATACCGATCCATAAACCCAATATGTAATAGACAAGACCTACTCCTTGCTCAGTGAAGTGGATGCAACACCCCCTATTCAACGAACAAGAATATATCTGACTAGTAAAAATCTTAAAACCTATGTATTGATTTCTCTCTGTAAGTGAATCAAGTGGGTGTAAAGGGGCATAAACACAGCAGTGAAAATCAGGTAAACCCCATTATAAAAATAAATTACTTTAAAATCCCAAAAAACAAAGACAGTGATAGAGGGAGAAATTTTTACATAATTCGTTCCGGCGCTGTGATGCAACCTGGTGTGACCATATCTAGACCCACAGCTGGATGAGAAATAAAGCTGGACACTCTTGGGGCTGAAGGTCTCTTTCCCTATTTACCAGATTGGGAACGTAGAAAGGCTGCCACCCTCTGGCCGTTACCTGCAAAAGCAACTTTAAAACCTGTGCTAATGGTCACTTCATATGAACAAGTACTTCAGGGCTGTAAATGAAACGTGCCCTCAAAATGTCTTGAGGGAGGTAATGGCCAAAAATTTTCAAAATGTGACACTTACTTTAAGAAAACACTTTGAAGAACTAAGCTGTAATCACAGTTTGATAAATAAAAAGGGCATGCTTTAAAGCTCAATTTCAACAGATTATGGGACACATGCAAATTCAACCACAGATAGGTATCAGCTCGCACCTGTTAGAATAACCATCAGCAAGAAAACTACAAACAATAAATATTGAAGGTGTTTTGGAGAAATGCATACCCTCAATTTTAAGTGGGACGTAACCTGGAAAGAGCCACTAATGAGAACTGAATGGTGGTGCCTTTAAAACATACACACTGAGCTACCATATGATACAGCAAGCCCACTCCTTGGCCTATAACATAAGAAGATATAACTGGAAAGACACAGGCAAGCAAATGTGCATTGCAGCAGTATTACAATAGCCAAGACATGGAGGCAACCAGAAAGTCCATCAAGAGGTGCGTGGCCAAAGAAGAACTGGTACACGTACAGATGGAATATTAGCCAGGGAAAAAAATGAAACAATGCCATTTGCAGCATCATGTATGATTCTTGAGGTAATCAGGCAAATTGTACTAAGTCAGAAAGCAAAAGACACATATCCTATAATATCACTTATAGGTCTTAGCTAAAAATTGATACCAATGAAGATATTTCCACAGAGAAATGCAATCACAGATTCATTAAACAAACTTATGGTTCACCAAATGGAAAGGTGTGAGGATTGGATACATTAGGATATTGGGGTTAAGATAGATATAGAAACACATGTGAAATATGTAATCACCAAAGACCTACGTAATACCAAGACAAGACTACTCAACATCGTGTCATAACCTACATGGGAAAATGATCCAAAGAAGAATAGATATATGTATATGTTTAAAAGAACCACATCTTTCACACCTAGAAGAAACAAAACATTTTAATTAAATTTGCTCTGACAAAAAATAAAAATTAAATTAAAAAAAGAACAAGAAGTAATGAGACATAAACTTAAGGGGCTATTTGCTGGCACATTGCATTCTAATTTACAACCAGAACATGACTTCCATTAAGGCTCTGTCATCACTAATAAAGCAGCTTTATAAGCAATGTTGAAGGTAGCTTAAAAGAAGTCTCACTAATTATTGATAGTAACAAGGAAACAAAGAAAAGTAAAAATCTCACTGCAAAAAGTATACATAGGGTAAGGATAGTAGATCAAACACTTATTAAACTTCTGTAAAGAATAAAAGACAACAGTAGTATGTTTTTTTAAAAAGAGAGGGCCCAAATAAATCTGAAATGAAAGAGATGATGTTACAACGGACACCACAGAAATACAAAGTATCCTAAGATACACACAGGGTAACTCAGGGCTCAGACTGGACAGAGCCCACTCTCCAGTCCCCTGTACATGACTTACAGGAGCCTCAGGAACTGAGGAGGGGGTCCCTGAGGAGAGGCTCAAGATAGAATATGGTAGACATTAACATGACTGCATTCATCTTAAACATGCCTGAACTACATTCACACGAGATGATTTTGTCCTGTATGTACATCGGCACCTCTAGTTGGAACTGCAGATCTTTGGCTTCAACACCTCTACTGACAACATTAGCGTCACCTGCTGTGGACCGTCTCCTATAGGATTTCTAGAATCACAAAACATCGAAGCTTCACAGGACCCAGAGTCTGTGCAACTCCACACAGAGTCTCAGAGTCTCAACTCCACTCAGATACTCCACTCTTGGAGGGCACACACAAAGTAGTGTGCACATCAGGACCCAGGGGAAGGAGCAGTGACCCTGTAGGAGAATGACCAGAACTACCTGCTACTTTTAGAGGGTCTCCTGCAGAGGCAGGTGGTGGCTGTGGCTGTGGCTCACCGTGAGGACAACGACACTGGCAGCAGAAGTTCTGGGAAATACTCCTCGGTGTGAGCCCTCCCAGAGTCCGCCATTAGCCCCACCAAGAGCAAGGTAGGCTCCAGGGCTGGGTCGCCTCAGGCCAAACAACCAACATGGAGGGAACCCAGCCCCATGCATCAGCAGACAAGCGGATTAAACTTTTTATTAAAGTTTTATTTAATCCGTAGACAAGCGGATTAAAGCTCTGCCCACCAAAGCAACACCCAGCTCTACCCACCACCAGTCCTTCCCATCAGGAAGCTTGCACAAGCCTCTAAGATAGACTCATCCACCGGAGAGCAGACAGCAGAAGCAAGAAGAACTACAATTCTGCAGCCTGTGGAAGGAAAACCACATTCACAGAAAGATAGACAAAATGAAAAGGCAGAGGACTTTATACCAGATCAAGGAACAAGATAAAACCCCAGAAAAAAAAACAAAATGAGGTGGAGATAGGGAACCTTCCAGAAAAAAAAATTCAGAATAATGATAGTGAAGTTGAGCCAAGACCTTGGAAAAAGAAAGGAGGCAAAGATCGAGAAGATGCAAGAAATGTTTAACAAAGACCTAGAAGAATTAAGGAACAAACACCTAGAAGAATTAAAGAACAAACAAACAGAGGTGAACAATGGAATAACTGAAATGAAAAATACACTAGAAGGAATCAGTAGCAGAATAACTGTGGCAGAAGAACGGATAAGTGACCTGGAAGACAGAAAGGTGGAAATCACTGCCATGGAACAGAATAAAGAAAAAGAATGAAAATAAACGAAGACACCCCAAGAGTCCTCTGGGACAACATTAAACGCAACAACATTCGCATTATAGGGGTCCCAGAAGGAGAAGAGAGAGAGAAAGGACCCGAGAATATATTTAAAGAGATAATGGTCAAAAACTTCCCTAGCATGGGAAAAGAAATAGCCACCCAAGTCCAGAAGCACAGAGTGTCCCAGGCAGGATAAACCAAAGGAGAAAAATGACAAGACACATAGTAATCAAATTGACAAAAATTAACGACAAAGAAAAATGATTGAAAGCAGCAAGGGAAAAATGACAAATAACATACAAGGGAACTCCCATAAGGATAACAACTGATTTCTCAGCAGAAAATCTACAAGCCAGAAGGAAGTGGCATGATAAATTTAAAGTGATGAAAGGGAAGAACCTACAACCAAGAGTACTCCACCCTGCAAAGAGCTCATTCAGATTTGATGGAGAAATCAAAAGCCTTACAGACAAGCAAAAGCTAAGAGAATTCAGCACCATGAAACCAGCTCTACACCAAATGCTAAAGGAACTTCTCTAAGTGGGAAACACAAGAGAAGAAAAGGACCCACCAAGACAAACCCATAACAATTAAGAAAATAGTAGTAGGAACATACATATCGATAATTACCTTAAACGTGAATGCACTACATGTTCCAACCAAAAGACACAGGCTCGCTGAATGGATACAAAAACAAGACCCATATATATGCTGTCTACAAGAGATCCATTTCAGACCTAGGGACACATACAGACTCAAAGTGAGGCGATGGAAAAATATATTCTATGCAAATGAAAATCAAAAGAAAGCTGGAGTAGCAATACTCATATCAGATAAAATAGACTTTAAAATAAAGAATGTTACAAGAGACGAGGAAAGGCACTACATAATGGTCAGGGGATCAATCCAAGAAGAAGATATAACAACTATAAATATATATGTACCCAAAATAGGAGCAGCTCAATGTATAAGGCAACTGCTAACAGCTATAAAAGAGGAAATCGACAGTAACACAATAATAGCGGGGGACTTTAACAGCTCACTTACACCAGTGGAGATCAGCCAGACAGAAAATTAATAAGGAAACACAAGCTTTAAATGACACAATAGACCAGATAGAGTTAATTGATATTTATAGGACATTCCATCCAAAAACAGCAGATTACACGTTCTTCTCAACTGCACACGGAACATTCTCCAGGATAGATCACATCTTGGGTCACAGATAAAGCCTCAGTAAATTTAAGAAAACTGAAATCATATCAAGCAGCTGTTCCGACCACAATGCTATGAGATTAGAAATCAATTACACGGAAAAAACCGTAAAAAACACAAACACATGGAGGCTAAACAATACGTTACTAAATAACCAAGAGATCACTGAAGAAATCAAAGAGGAAATCAAAAACTACCTAGAGACAAATGACAACAAAAACACGATGATCCAAAACCTATGGGATGCAGCAAAAGGAGTTCTAAGAGGGAAGTTTATAGCAATACAAGCCTACCTCAAGAAACAAGAAAAATCTCAAATAAACAATCTAACCTTACACCTAGAGGAACTAGAGAAAGAAGAACAAAACCCAAAGTTAGTAGAAGGAAAGAAATCATAAAGATCAGAGCAGAAATAAATGAAATAGAAACAAAGAAAACGAAAGCAAAGATCAATAAAACTAAAAGCTGGTTCTTTGAGAAGATAAGCAAAAATGATCAACCTTTAGCCGGACTCCAGAAAAAGAGGGAGAGGACGCAAATCAACAAAATTAGAAGTGAAAAAGCAGAAGTTACAACAGACACCACAGGAATACAAAGCATCCTAAGAGACTACTACAAGCAACTCTAGGCCAATAAAATGGACAATCTGGAAGAAATGGACAAATTCTTAGAAAGGGATAACCTTCTAAGACTGAACCAGGAAGAAATAGAAAATATGAACAAACCTATCACAAGCAATGAAATTGAAACTGTGATTAAAAATCTTCCAACAAACAAAAGTCCAGAACCAGATGGCATCACAGGTGAATTCTATCAAACATTTAGAGCAGAGCTAACACCCAACCTTCTCAAATTCTTCAAAACAATTGCAGCGGAAGGAACACTCCCAAACTCATTCTATGAGACCACCATCACCCTGATACCAAAATCAGACAGAGATACTACAAGGAAAGAAAATTATAGACCAATATCACTGATGAATATAGATGTAAAAATCCTCAACAAAATACTAGCAAACAGAATCGAACAACACATGAAAAGGATCATACACCATGATCAAGTGGGGTTTATCCCAGGGATGCGAGGATTCTTCAATATACACAAATCAATGTGATACACCATATTAACAAATTGTAGAATAAAAGCATATGATCATCTCAATAGATGAAGGAAAAGATTTTGAGAAAATTCAACACTCATTTACGATAAAAACTCTGCAGAGTGTGGGCATAGAGGGAAACTACCTCAACATAATAAAGGCCATATATGACAAACCCACAGCAAACAACATTCTCAATGGTGAAAAACTGAAAGCGTTTCCTCTAAGATCAGGAACAAGACGAGGATGTCCACTCTCACCACTGCTATTCAACATAGTTTTGGAAGTCCTAGCCATGGCAATCAGAGAAGAAAAAGAAATAAAAGGAATACAAAAAGGAAAAGAAGAAGTAAAATTGTCACTGTTTGCAGATGACATGATATCATAGATAGAGAATCCTAAAGATGCCACCAGAAAACCACTGGAGCTAATCAATGAATTTGGTAAAGTTGCAGGATACAAAATTAATGCACAGAAATTGCTTGCATTCCTATACACTAACAATGAAAGATCAGAAAGAGAAATTAAGGAAACAATCCCATTACCACTGCAACAAAAAGAATAAAATACCTAGGAATAAACCTACCTAAGGAAGTAAAAGACCTGTACTCAGAAAACTATAAGACACTGATGAAAGAAATCAAAGATGATATAAACAGATGGAGACATATACCATGTTCTCGGATTAGAAGAATCAATATTGTGAAAATGACTATACTACCCAAAGCAATCTACAGATTCAATGCAATCCCGATCAAAATACCTTTGGCATTTTCTACAGAACAAGAAAAAAAAAATCTTAAAATTTGTAGGGAGACACAAAAGACCCTGGATAGCCAAAGCAGTCTTGAGGGGGGAAAAAAAAGAGCTGGAGGAATCAGACTTCCAGACTTCAGACTATATTGCAAAGCTACAGTAATCAAGATAATATGGTACTGACACAAGAACAGAAATATAGGTCAATAGAGCAGGATAGAAAGCACAGAGATAAACCCACGTACCTATGGTTCACTAATCTATGACAAAGGAGGCAAGGGTATACAATGGAGAAAAGACAGTGTCTTCAGCAAGTGGTGCTGGGAAAACTGGACAGTTACATGTAAAAGAATGAAATTAGTACACACCCTAACACCATACACAAAAATAAACTCAAAATGGATTAGAGACCTAAATATAAGACCAGCCACTATAAAACTCTTAGAGGAAAACATAAGCAGAACAGTCTATGACATAAATCACAGCAAGATCCTTTTTGACCCACCTCCTAGAGAAATGGAAATAAAAACAAAAATAAAAAAATGGGACCGAATGAAACATAAATTCTTTTGCACAGCAAAGGAAAACATAAGCAAGATGAAAAGACAACCATCAGAATGGGAGAAAATATTTTCAAATGAAGCAAATGGCAAAGGATTAATCTCCAAAAAGCAGCTCATGTAGCTCAATATCACAAAACCAAACAATTCAATCCAAAAATGGGCAGAAGACCTAAATAGACATTTCTCCAAAGAAGATATACAGGTTGCCAACAAACACATGAAAGGATGCTGAACATCACTAATCATTAGAGAAATGCAAATCAAAACTACAGTGAGGTATCACCTCACACCAGTCAGAATGGCCATCATCAAAAAATCTACCAACAATAAATGCTGGAGAGGCATTTATTGGAGCAAAGGGAACCCTCTTGCACTGTTGGTGGGAATGTAAATTGATATAGCCACTAGGGAGAACGGTATGGGGGTTCCTTAAAAACTAAAAATAGAACTACCATACAACCCAGCAAACCCACTCCTGGACATTTACCCTGAGAAAACCATAATTCAAAAAGAGTCATGTACCACAATGTTCACTGTAGCTCTATTTACAATAGCCAGGACATGGAAGCAACCTAAGTGTCCATCAACAGATAAATGGATAAGGAAGATGTGGCACAAATATACAATGGAACATTATTCAGCCATAAAAAGAAACGAAATTGAGTTACTTTTAGTGAGGTGGATGGATCTAGAGTCTGTCCTACAGAGTGAAGTAAGTCAGAAAGAGAAAAACAAATACCGTATGCTAACACATATATATGGAATCTTAAAAAAAAAAGTTTATGAAGAACCTAGGGGCAGGAAAGGATTAAGGACACAGACGTAGAGAAAGGACTTGAGGACATGGGGAGAGGGAAGGGTAAGCTGGGACAAAGTGAGAGAGTGGTATGGACATATATACACTACCAAATGTAAAATTGATAGCTACTGGGAAGCAGCCACATAGCACAGGGAGATCAGCGCTGTGCTTTGTGACCACCTAAAAGGGTGGGATAAGGGAGTGAGAGGGAGTTGCAAGAGGGAGGGGATATGGTGTTATATGTATACGCACAGCTGATTCACTTTTTTATACAGCAGAAACTAACACACAATTGTAAAGCAATTATACTCCAATAAAGATGTAAAAGAAAAAAAAAAGCCCAGAGATAAACCTACACACCTATGGCCCACTAATCTATGACAAAGGAGGCAAGGGTATACAAAGGAGAAAAGACAGTCTCTTCAATAAGTGGTGCTGGGAAAAATGGACAGCTACATGTAAAAGAATGAAATTAGAACACTCCCTAACACCATACACAAAAAATAAACTCAAAATGGATTAGAGACCGAAATGTAAGACCGGACACTATAAAACTCTTAGAGGAAAACATAGGAAGAATACTCTTTGACATAAATCACAGCAAGATCTTTTTTGATCCACCTCCTAGAGTAATGGAATAAAAAAAAATAAACATATGGGAGCAAATGAAACCTAAAAGCTTTTGCAAAGCAAAGGAAACTACAAACAAGACGAAAAGACAACCCTCACAATGGGAGAAAATATTTGCAAACGAATCAATGGACAAAGGATTAATCTCCAATGTATATAAACAGCTCATGCAGCTCAACAGTAAAAAAACAAACAACCCAATCCAAAAATGGGCAGATGACGTAAATAGACATTTGTCCCAAGAAGACATACAGATGACCAAGAAGCACATGAAAAGTTGCTCAACATCACTAATTATTAGAGAAATATAAACCAAAACTACAATGAGGTATCGCCTCACATGAGTTAGAATGGGCATCATCAGAAAATCTACAAGCAACAAATGCTGGAGAGGGTGTGGAGAAAAGGGAACCCTCTTACACTATTTGTGGGAATGTAAATTGATACAGTCACGATGGAGAACAGTATGGAGGTTCCTTAAGAAACTAAAAATAGAATTACCATATGACCCAGCAATCCCACTACTGGCCATATACCCAGAGAAAACCATAATTCAAAAAGACATATTCACCACAATATTCATTGCAGCACTATTTACAATAGCCAGGTCATGGAAGCAACCTAAATGCCCATAGACAGACGAACAGAAAAGATGTGCTACATATATAAAATGGAATATTACTCAGCCATAAAAAGGAATGAAATTGGGTCATTTGTAGAGACGTGGATAGATCTAGAGACTGTCATACAGAGTGAAGTAAGTCAGAAAGAGAAAAACAAATATCGTATATTAACGCATACATGTGGAACCTAGAAAAATGGTAAAGATGAACCGGTTTGCAAGGCACAAATAGAGACACAGATGTAGAGAACAAATGTATGGACACCAAGGGGGGAAAGTGGCAGGGTGGTGGTGGTGGGATGAATTGCGAGCCTGGGATTGACATATATACACTTATATGTATAAAATAGGTTACCAATAAGAGCCTGCTGTATAAAAAAATGAATAAAATAAATTCAAAAATTAAAAAATAAGTAATACTTAAAAAAATAAAACAGAAAAAAAGTTCTGTCCTTCCCATAGACGTATTTATATGAATGAATTATTTCCATGCTTATATCCGTAAATACAAAAAGAGGAATAAAACTTACCTTGAACCAAAAAAGAAAAAAAAAAAAAAACAGAACCCACTGGTCATACAGAGGAAAACCCTATCAGGGCACTTGCTCCAGGGGTAAACAATTCTGAAGTTGGTCACAGGTGGGGAATCATCTCCCATGCAGCCAGCAGCCCCCACACGAGGAGCGTCCTCATTGCAAAGCTGGGGGACCGTGAGGAGGCATCTCTGAGTAAACGTGAGCTGAGCCCCAGGCCAGCTGCTGCTGAACTTTTCCCACCCTTCCCAGGTAAAACACCTGAATGTGTGCAAAGACTTTAAAAACTAGAGGAAGGGGCTTGGAGTCACACCAGCGACAGCACGCAGGCCGACTTGGTGCCTGCAGGCCAGCCAGGATGGTCCTGGCCCCGGGCGCTCGTCTGGAAGCTTTCCATTTCCCTGCCTGAGGTACCCCTCCTGTCCCGGCCCCCACTGCTTTTTTCCTTCCTCACCTCTGCCCGGGGAGAAATTCCAGCAGCAAGTATGGGTGACACATCCTCTTCTTTAGCAGGTGGCAGCCCGGCAACTCCTGCAGAAAGTCCAGCAGAGCCCCAGTCACACTGGGCCACTCATAGAGCCGTGGGCCCTACTCCCTCCCACCAGCCCAACCCCGAGACTGCTGACGGGGCAGAGAATATGGCGTCAGGCACAGCTGCAGAGGCTTTTGCTGCCTGGAGGGGTGTTTATATTGACCTCAACCCAGGCACACCTGGGAAGGGCTGGCCGGCCGGGTCAGGCTGCCCAGGTCAGCCAATCCTCGCCCCTCAGGGGCTCAGAGTTGCAGAAAATGGGCCTTGCTGCACCGGCCAGATCCAAGGAACAGGTGTAGGGTCCCGAGAGTCAGGATAGATAAGGGGCGGCAGCCCTGGCTTGTTTTCGAATCATTTTATCTGGTCCATGAGTGGGAGACAACTTCAAGAAGACCCTCTGCTAATGAGAGGAATCCAGGAGTCAGGGAGAGGAGGGGTGGTGGGTGGAGACAGAGGCCTGGTGCCCCGGCTGCAGTGGAAGCCCCTGGAAGACCAGGCAGAGGGAGGCCGCACAGAGTGAAGCCTAGGGTCACAGACCTGTTGGAGCTGCTGTTTGTTAGTTCAAGCTCTGCTCTGAGGTGCTCTGTGTCAGCTCTGAGTGACAGGGGTGCTGGGGGTGCTCTGCAATGAGGGCTATGTGCACGGTTCCTGTGTGCCCAGCCCTGCCGGGGTACCTGTCCACGGGAGCTCCATATCCAGGGAGGGGCCTGCCCACGAGAGCCCCGTGGGCTGCTGCGTACCTGCCCAGGTGAGCTCCGTATCCTGGGAGGGGCCTGACCACAAGAGCCCCGTGGGCTGCTGGGGACCTGGTAGAGGACGCCAGGACAGTCAGTGAAGCCACAGAGGATATACATCTAGTAGTTCCTAATTCCTACACCCTGCTGGTCATTCTACCATCCACCAGGACATGGCATTCTGTATTAGACTTCAATGATGCCTTCTTCTGTATTCCATTAGTCCCAGAGTCACAAGAAATTTTGGCTGTGAGTGGCAGGACTCAACCTACAACAAAAACAATACTGCTGGGCCGTCCTGCCCCAGGGGTTCAAAAATTCCCACACCATCTTTGGGGAAACGTTAGCTAAAGACCTAAAAGATCTACCTCTGGAAAAGGGAACCCTCCTTCAATATGCAGATGACATTCTGATCACCAGCCCGACTAAGGAGGCCTCTGAACTACCTAGCCAATAAAAGATAGAAGGTGTCCAAGGAAAAGGCTCAAATATCACAAACTAAGGTGGCCTTCCTGGGCTTCATTCGCACAGAAGGTCGGAGAAGCCCACCCCAGGAAAGGGAAGAAGCCATTTGCAGCCTCACCTTTCCTGAAACTAGAAGACAGCTTAGGGGTTCCTGGGGAGACCGGGGTTTGCTGCATCTGGATCCCTAACTACAGTCTAATAGCTGGGCCTCTATATGAAACACTGAAAGGAAAAGATGATGATCCTTTTGAATAGAATCCAGAAGCGGCCTTTCAAGAATGGAAAGAGCAGTCAATTCAGACCCTGGCCCTGGACCTCCCTAAGTTAGCTAAACCCTTTGACCTTTACATTCCTGGTCCAAGGCGAATCGCCCTTGGAGTATTAGTGCAAAAACTGGGACCACTTGAAATGGAACAATGTAAGAATGCCCTCCAGGCATTGGCCAGCCACCCCATCCGACCAGGATACTGGGGGTATCTAAAAACCTGGAAATCAGCAGCCCGCAAGGCCAGCTCCCTCCTAAGGGAAAAGGACGCCACTTGGTGATCCTAACCACCCACCATGCCCTGAAGTTGCAGGGATTGCTCCGTGGGCACAATGACCTCGAGTGAGGAGGCCCTCCAACACCAACCTCCAGAGAGACAACCTGGGGCAATGGGCCCCCATGACGACTCGTGTGACCATCACTTGACCTGGAGCTTCTCTCAGAAAACAACAAGAGTGTGCCCCAAAAGAGCAGACTATTGCTTACAGGACTTACTGCACCCAGAGCGGAGCTAATAAACTTGGCAGGGGAACCGTAAATAACGCTGCCACCATAGAAAAGCCTACAGACACCGCAGTGACGGCGGCCAATGAGACCGGCTGTACTCCTGGCTACTTCAAAAGGCCGTTGACTGAGTGGCCGTCATGGTCCTGGATCACCACCGGCCCTGGACTGTCTGGGAGTTGAGCAAGCAGGGCTCTGACACCTGGTGCTGTTTGTACGTTAATTCAGTGGCCTAACTAAAGAAAGCACAGACTACTGGTCAGAGCATCTAGGCTGGCAGAAACCATCAGCCTAAGGGGGCCGAACCAATGTGGAGCAGGGTAAAACCGCCCACCCCCCCAGCGTCTCTGCACATCTCTTTCCTGGACCCTTAAAGGTCATTAGAATCTATAAAACTTCCAATGCTGGTGCTCAGGCAGACGAGCAGTGAGGGAGGAGGCCTGCGGACAATCAACCTCACCTGGAGGCTGCTGGGGAGAAGTCCTGCCCCTCCCCCCGGGTATGAGGACACCCAACTCAGCATGAAGCATTTACAGAAGACGTGTCTGCACCCTCAGCGCCCCAAGAATGAGGAATGGGACAAAAGGCAGAGGAGGGCTTTGTCACTGGCAAAGCCCATTAAAAATTCCTGGGAGATAAAAATAGAATCTGGGCAATAAAATAAAGTCTAACCATTTTTTCCTTTGTGCTTTGTCTAATTTCACTTGCTCCTAGGTTTCCACATGCAGAGGTCCCACACCCGACACTTCAGACCCGATTTCCTCGTGCAAAATGGCTGGGCCGACACCTCAGCTCGTGGGGCCCCGTGCACACTCTGCGACATAGAGCCTGAGCTCCAGCCAACCTGGCCCTCGAGAGCTCCGCCCCCTCCCTCCCGCTGATGCTGACAGGATCCCTACACAGCAGCCCGGCCCACAACCCGCAGGGGAGCACACACTCTCACCTCTCCATTCTCTGATCAAAATATAAAGTTTTCCTTTGCTTCTGAACCAAAGTCAGTCTCGATCTGTTGGCTCCAATGACACTGGGCAGGGAGACCCTTGTTGGGGCCCACTCTGCAGGATCAGTAACAGAATTTGAGAACATTGTAACTTCAATGAACAGATGTGTGAGCCAAACTGTAATTAACATAGAGCAGTGTATAAGGCTCGTGTAAAATAAGATGTTTCTAACACTTCCATTTGATATTTCCATCACTTTATTATAAGCAAGTTCAGTGGAGGGGTTTGTCTTATTTGTCAGGTCAACAGTAGAGAAATGCAGTGATTTCTTTCCAAGGATGTACATCTAATAATCTTGGTTGAAGTTTCAACCTTGTTTGGAATGATTTTCCATTGAAAATGATACCTCTCTTTCAGCTCCTAGATTTCTGAGAAGTATAAAATCTTATATTTTTTATTACCAAAGGGGAAAGGTGGGAGGAGGGATAAATTAACAGTTCCAGACTAACATATACACACTGCTATGTATAAAATATATCATCAACAAGGAACTACTGTATAGCACAGGGAACTATACTCAATATTTTGTAATGACCCCTGAGGGGAAATAATCTGAAAAACAATAGATATCTATATCGACATCATCTATCAACTACAGATAAAATGGAAACTAAAGGAGGCCGATGGTGAGCGTTTCTGAACCTGAAGACTTCAATCATCTAAAGTTCGGACTCTGCCCACGGCCCAAGTCCCTTAATGAACACACATGTACCAGTAGCTTAAAAATTCCCCAGATTGGAGTTCGGGGAGACACTGATTTGGAAAAATCCCTTGTGTTCTCCTTACATACACGGGACCTTTCCTACAGCTAAAACATGCCTGTGACACCCAGAAGATGGAACACGGTTGGATCAGGAAGATTTTGGAAAAGGCACCAAAACTCCTAATTTCCTGGTTGTTGGGTTCACCTCTCCAGCCTTTTTCCTTAAAATCTCCCCACTTGAGGATGTCAGCACCTTCAACATCCAGTTGCACAGAAATTGGAATTTGTCCAAAGGAAGAAGGGGAAGGAGGAGAAACAAGGAGAGCCAAGCCCTAGATGTTCGGAGAGGCACATGTCACTCTACTTTCCAGTCAGGAAGAAGAATTAAGAAAAGGCTTAGCCTGCCACCGGGAACCAGAGTAGGGCCAGAAGCAAATGAGAGTTTCTGTGGAAAGCTCCCAAAAAAGCGAGTTGAAAAATGGAGCTCAGGGGCACTGCAATTCACAAATCTGCAGAGTTATAAATGATAACTCTCGTCCACAAATATATTGAGGGAAGGCAACGAAGAGGATTTGAAATCAAGGCAGAATTGCAGGAAACAGATTTCAGGAGTTAGATTCGAATCACCCCTAAAGCACATGAAAAGCGGCAAAACGTCGACAATGATGCACTTGGCCAAAAAGAGCATATGCGTTTTTTTCTGAATGAATTCAGGAAAAAACCCATAGGCCCTTTGTGGCCAACCAAGCAAGCCGGAAATGCAATTCAGCACTACAAAGAAGTCTGACTTCCCATCGGTCAAAATGGCCTTGCTAAAAAAGTGTAAAAACAAGAAATGCAGGAGAGGCCAGGGAGGAAAGGGAGCCTTGTTACACTGATGGGTGGGGTATAAATTGCCAATGATGACTCTGGAGAAGGGTATGGTGTTTCCTAAAACATCTAAAAAACACAGCTAGACAGAAAGGGGCACATCCACTCATGGGCGTATAAATTGGGAAAACTAAAAATCAGCAAGACACAGGCACCCCAAACATTAGGGCTGCTCTGTAGACAAAAACCTCCACTTAATTCCACCTTAAATATCCAAGGAAAGAGAAAAATGGATAAAGAAGTTGTGGTCCATATGTACAATTGTATATCACTCAGGCGTGAGATAAATATTATAAGGCTGGTAGCAGCATGATGAGTGGATTTAGGTAGGACTATTCTAAGTGAAATAAGTCACACAGAAAAAGACACTCATCATAAGATATCACTAACAGAGGGAATGTAAAAACTGCTACACTTGAACGGAATTACAAAACAGAACAGATTCACACATTAAGAAAACACACTATGGTTGCTTAACGGGAAATGTGAGGTGGGGTGATGCATAAAACAAGGATTTCAAATTAGCTCAGATAACGTTCCATAAATCCAATATGTAATAGACAAGACCTACTCCTTGCTCAGTGAACTGGACTCAACACCCCCTATTCACCTCTCAAAAACATATATGACTAGTAAGAATCGTAAAACCTGTGTATTGATATCTCTCTGGAAGTGAGTCAAGTGGGTGTAAAGCGGCATAAACACAGCCGTGAAAAGCAGCTAAACCCCATTATAAAAATAAATTACTTTTAAAAACCCGTGAAACAAAGACAGTGAAAGAGAGAAATTCTTACAAAATTCGTTCAGGGGCTGTGATGCCACCTGGATTGACCATATCTAGACCCACAGCTGGATGAGACATAAGGGTGGACACTCTCGGGGCTGAGAGGCTTGGTGAGGCTGGGGGAGCAAACGCAGAGCCTTTAAAGTAATACTGCCTGTTACCCATCCCATGGGTTCCAAATCTCCAGGTTCAAGGGCATCTTCCTACATCGAAAACATGCATGAGAAACCCAGAAGGTGGTACACTGTGTGATCGGGAAAGGTTTCTAAAACGCACCTCATTTCTCCTCTCCTTGTGCTCGGGTTCGCCATTCCAGCTGCTTTAGTAGCAATCGCCCTCCATGGAGAATCAGCACCTTTAACCTCCTGTTCCATACAGCTTGCAATTTGTCCTGAGGATGAACGGAAAGACGGGGAGCCAATCAGAGATTAGCTCTTGGTGTTGGGACAGGCACAGGTCACTCTATTTTCCCATCAGGAAGAAGAATTAACCACAGGCTCAGCCTGCCTCCCAGAACAAGAATAGTGCCTGAGGCCATCCTGCGCTTTTGCGGACAGCTCCCAAAAAAGCGAGTTGAAAAATGGAGCTCAGGGGCATTGCAATTCACAAACCAGCAGAGTTATAAATGATAACTCTCGTCCAAAAATATATTGAGGGAAGGCAACGAAGAGGATTTGAAATCAAGGCAGAATTGCAAGAAACAGATTTCAGGAGGTAGATACGAATCGCCTTTAAAGCACATGAAAAGCGGCAAAACGTCGAAAATGATGCACTTGGCCAAAAAGAGCATATGCGTTTTTTTCTGAATGAATTCAGGAAAAATCCCATAGGCCCTTTGTGGCCAACCAAGCAACCTGGAAAGGCAAATCAGTGCTACAAAGATATCTCGCTTCCCATCGGTCAAAAGGGCCATGCTGAAAAAAGTGTCAAAACCAGAAATGCAGGACAGGCCATGGAGAAATGGGAGCCTTGCTACACTGATGGGCGGGATGTAAATTGCCAACAGCCACTCTGGAGAAGTGTACGGTGTGTCCTGAAACATCTGAAAAACACAGCTTAGAGAGCATAGGGCACTTCCACTCATGGGGGTATAAATTGGGAAAATGAAAAATCAGCAAGACACAAGCACCCCAAAGTTGAGGGCTGCTCTGTTGACAAGGCCCTCCACTTCATTCCACCTTAAATATCCCAGGAAAGAGAAAAATGGATAAAGAAGTTGTGGTCCTTATGTACAATGGAATATCACTCAGCCATGAAATCAATGTCATAAGGTTAGTAGCAGCATGATGAGTGGATTTAGGTACGACGATTCTAAGTGAAATAAGTCACACAGAAAAGGACACTTCTCATAAGGTATCACTGATAGAGGGAATGTAAAAACCGTTACAGTTGAACTGAATTACAAAACAGAACAGAGTCACACATGCAGAAAACACACTATGGCTGCTTAACGGGAAAGGTGAGGTGGGGTGATACATAAAACAAGGGTATCAAATTAGCTCAGATACCGTTCCATAAACCCAATATGTAATAGACAAGACCTACTCCTTGCTCAGAGAACTGGACTCAACACGCCCTATTCACCGCACAAGAATATATCTGACTAGTAATAATCTTAAAACCTATGTATTGATATCTCTCTGTTAGTGTGTCAAGTGGGTGTAAAGCGGCATAAACACAGCAGTGAAAAGCAGCTAAACCCCATTATGAAAATAAATTACTTTGAAAAACCCATGAAACAACGACAGTGAAAGAGAGGGAAATTCTTACACAATGCGTTCAGGGGCTGTGATGCAACCTGGATTGACCATATCTAGACCCACAGCTGGATGAGACATAAGGGTGGACACTCTTGGGGCTGAGAGGTTTGGTGAGGTTGGGTGAGCAAACGCAGACCCTTTAAAGTAATACTGCGTGGTACCCATCGCATGGGTCCCAAATCTCCAGCTTCAAGGGTATCTTCCTACATCGAAAACATGCATGAGAAACCCAGAAGATAGTACACCGTGTGATGGGGAAAGGTTTCTAAAACGCACCTCATTTCTCATCTCCTTGTGCCCGGGTTCGCCATTCCAGCCACTTTACTAGCAATCTCCCTACTTGGAGCATCAGCACCTTTAACCTCCTGTTCCGTACAGGTTGCAATTTGTCCTGAGGATGAACGGGAAGACGGGGAACCAACGAGAGACTAGCTCTTGGTGTTGGGACAGGCACAGGTCACTCTATTTTCCCATCAGGAAGAAGAATTAACCACAGGCTCAGCCTGCCCCCCGGAACCAGAACAGGGCCTGAAGCCATCCTGCGCTTTTGCGGCCAGCCCCCAAAAAAGCGAGTTGTAAAATGGAGGTTCAGGGCACTGCAATTCACAAACCTGCAGAGTTATAAATGATAACTCTCGTCCACAAATATATTGAGGGAAGGCAAAGAAGAGGATTTGAAATCAAGGCAGAATTGCAGGAAACAGATTTCAGGGGGTAGATTCGAATCGCCTTTAAAGCACATGAAAAGCGGCAAAATGTTGACAATGATGCCCTTGGCCAAAAAGGGCGTATGCGTTTTTTCCTGAATATATTCAGGAAAAAACGCATACGCCCTTTTTGGCCAACCAAGCAACCTGGAAAGGCAAATCAGCGCTACAAAGAAGTCTCGCTTCCCATTGGTCAAAAGGGCCATGCTGAAAAAAGTGTCAAAACCAGAAATGCAGGACAGGCCATGGAGAAATGAGAGCCTTGCTACACTGATGGGTGGGATGTAAATTGCCAACAGCCACTCTGGAGAAGTGTACGGTGTGTCCTGAAACATCTGAAAAACACAGCTTAGAGAGCATAGGGCACTTCCACTCATGGGGGTATAAATTGGGAAAATGAAATATCAGCAAGACACAAGTACCCCAAAGTTGAGGGCTGCTCTGTTGACAAGGACCTCCACTTCATTCCACCTTAAATATCCCAGGAAAGAGAAAAATGGATAAAGAAGTTGTGGTCCTTATGTACAATGGAATATCACTCAGCCATGAAATCAATGTCATAAGGTTAGTAGCAGCATGATGAGTGGATTTAGGTACGACGATTCTAAGTGAAATAAGTCACACAGAAAAGGACACTTCTCATAAGGTATCACTTTTAGAGGGAATGTAAAAACCGTTACACTTGAACTGAATTACAAAACAAAACAGAGTCACACATGCAGAAAACAGACTATGGCTGATTAACGGGAAAGGTGAGGTGGGGTGATACATAAAACAAGGGTATCAAATTAGCTCAGATACCGTTCCATAAACCCAATATGTAGTAGACAAGACCTACTCCTTGCTCAGAGAACTGGACTCAACACGCCCTATTCACCGCACAAGAATATACCTTACTAGTAATAATCTTAAAACCTATGTATTGATATCTCTCTGTTAGTGTGTCAAGTGGGTGTAAAGCGGCATAAACACAGCAGTGAAAAGCAGCTAAACCCCATTATGAAAATAAATTACTTTGAAAAACCCATGAAACAACAACAGTGAAAGAGATAGAAATTCTTACACAATGAGTTCAGGGGCTGTGATGCAACCTGGATTGACCATATCTAGACCCACAGCTGGATGAGACATAAGGGTGGACACTCTTGGGGCTGAGAGGTTTGGTGAGGTTGGGTGAGCAAACGCAGACCCTTTAAAGTAATACTGCATGGTACCCATCGCATGGGTCCCAAATCTCCAGGTTCAAGGGCATCTTCCTACATCGAAAACATGCATGAGAAACCCAGAAGATGGTACACCGTGTGATAGGGAAAGGTTTCTAAAACGCACCTCATTTCTCATCTCCTTGTGCCCGGGTTCGCCATTCCAGACGCTTTTCTAGCAATCTCCCTACTTGGAGCATCAGCACCTTTAACCTCCTGTTCCGTACAGGTTGCAATTTGTCCTGAGGATGAACGGGAAGACGGGGAACCAACGAGAGACAAGCTCTTGGTGTCGGGACAGGCACAGGTCACTCTATTTTCCCATCAGGAAGAAGAATTAACCACAGGCTCAGCCTGCCCCCCGGAACCAGAACAGGGCCTGAAGCCATCCTGCGATTTTGCGGCCAGCTCCCATAAAAACGAGTTGTAAAATGGAGGTTCAGGGCACTGCAATTCACAAACCTGCAGAGTTATAAATGATAACTCTCGTCCACAAATATACTGAGGGAAGGCAAAGAAGAGGATTTGAAATCAAGGCAGAATTGCAGGAAAGAGATTTCAGGAGGTAGATACGAATCGCCTTTAAAGCACATGAAAAGCGGCAAAACGTTGACAATGATGCCCTTGGCCAAAAAGGGCGTATGCGTCTTTTCCTGAATATATTCAGGAAAAAACGCATACGCCCTTTTTGGCCAACCAAGCAACCTGGAAAGGCAAATCAGCGCTACAGAGAAGTCTCGCTTCCCATCGGTCAAAAGGGCCATGCTGAAAAAAGTGTCAAAATCAGAAATGCAGGACAGGCCATGGAGAAATGGGAGCCTTGCTACACTGATGGGTGGGATGTAAATTGCCAACAGCCACTCTGGAGAAGTGTACGGTGTGTCCTGAAACATCTGAAAAACACAGCTTAGAGAGCATAGGGCACTTCCACTCATGGGGGTATAAATTGGGAAAATGAAAAATCAGCAAGACACAAGCACCCCAAAGTTGAGGGCTGCTCTGTTGACAAGGACCTCCACTTCATTCCACCTTAAATATCCCAGGAAAGAGAAAAATGGATAAAGAAGTTGTGGTCCTTATGTACAATGGAATATCACTCAGCCATGAAATCAATGTCATAAGGTTAGTAGCAGCATGATGAGTGGATTTAGGTACGACGATTCTAAGTGAAATAAGTCACACAGAAAAGGACACTTCTCATAAGGTATCACTGATAGAGGGAATGTAAAAACCGTTACACTTGAACTGAATTACAAAACAGAACAGAGTCACACATGCAGAAAACACACTATGGCTGCTTAACGGGAAAGGTGACGTGGGGTGATACATGAAACAAGGGTATCAAATTAGCTCAGATACCGTTCCATAAACCCAATATGTAGTAGACAAGACCTACTCCTTGCTCAGAGAACTGGACTCAACACGCCCTATTCACCGCACAAGAATATTTCTGACTAGTAATAATCTTAAAACCTATGTATTGATATCTCTCTGTTAGTGTGTCAAGTGGGTGTAAAGCGGCATAAACACAGCCGTGAAAAGCAGCTAAACCCCATTATGAAAATAAATTACTTTGAAAAACCCATGAAACAACGACAGTGAAAGAGATGGAAATTCTTACACAATGAGTTCAGGGGCTGTGATGCAACCTGGATTGACCATATCTAGACCCACAGCTGGATGAGACATAAGGGTGGACACTCTTGGGGCTGAGAGGTTTGGTGAGGTTGGGTGAGCAAACGCAGACCCTTTAAAGTAATACTGCGTGGTACCCATCGCATGGGTCCCAAATCTCCAGGTTCAAGGGCATCTTCCTACATCGAAAACATGCATGAGAAATCCAGAAGATGGTACACCGTGTGATAGGGAAAGGTTTCTAAAACACACCTCATTTCTCATCTCCTTGTGCCCGGGTTCGCCATTCCAGCCGCTTTACTAGCAATCTCCCTACTTGGAGCATCAGCACCTTTAACCTCCTGTTCCGTACAGGTTGCAATTTGTCCTGAGGATGAACGGGAAGACGGGGAACCAACGAGAGACAAGCTCTTGGTGTCGGGACAGGCACAGGTCACTCTATTTTCCCATCAGGAAGAAGAATTAACCACAGGCTCAGCCTGCCGCCCAGAACAAGAATAGTGCCTGAGGCCATCCTGCGCTTTTGCGGACAGCTCCCAAAAAAGCGAGTTGAAAAATGGAGCTCAGGGGCATTGCAATTCACAAACCAGCAGAGTTATAAATGATAACTCTCGTCCAAAAATATATTGAGGGAAGGCAACGAAGAGGATTTGAAATCAAGGCAGAATTGCAAGAAACAGATTTCAGGAGGTAGATACGAATCGCCTTTAAAGCACATGAAAAGCGGCAAAACGTCGAAAATGATGCACTTGGCCAAAAAGAGCATATGCGTTTTTTTCTGAATGAATTCAGGAAAAATCCCATAGGCCCTTTGTGGCCAACCAAGCAACCTGGAAAGGCAAATCAGTGCTACAAAGATATCTCGCTTCCCATCGGTCAAAAGGGCCATGCTGAAAAAAGTGTCAAAACCAGAAATGCAGGACAGGCCATGGAGAAATGGGAGCCTTGCTACACTGATGGGTGGGATGTAAATTGCCAACAGCCACTCTGGAGAAGTGTACGGTGTGTCCTGAAACATCTGAAAAACACAGCTTAGAGAGCATAGGGCACTTCCACTCATGGGGGTATAAATTGGGAAAATGAAAAATCAGCAAGACACAAGCACCCCAAAGTTGAGGGCTGCTCTGTTGACAAGGACCTCCACTTCATTCCACCTTAAATATCCCAGGAAAGAGAAAAATGGATAAAGAAGTTGTGGTCTTTATGTACAATGGAATATCACTCAGCCATGAAATCAATGTCATAAGGTTAGTAGCAGCATGATGAGTGGATTTAGGTACGACGATTCTAAGTGAAATAAGTCACACAGAAAAGGACACTTCTCATAAGGTATCACTGATAGAGGGAATGTAAAAACCGTTACACTTGAACTGAATTACAAAACAGAACAGAGTCACACATGCAGAAAACACACTATGGCTGCTTAACGGGAAAGGTGAGGTGGGGTGATACATAAAACAAGGGTATCAAATTAGCTCAGATACCGTTCCATAAACCCAATATGTAATAGACAAGACCTACTCCTTGCTCAGAGAACTGGACTCAACACGCCCTATTCACCGCACAAGAATATATCTGACTAGTAATAATCTTAAAACCTATGTATTGATATCTCTCTGTTAGTGTGTCAAGTGGGTGTAAAGCGGCATAAACACAGCAGTGAAAAGCAGCTAAACCCCATTATGAAAATAAATTACTTTGAAAAACCCATGAAACAACGACAGTGAAAGAGAGGGAAATTCTTACACAATGCGTTCAGGGGCTGTGATGCAACCTGGATTGACCATATCTAGACCCACAGCTGGATGAGACATAAGGGTGGACACTCTTGGGGCTGAGAGGTTTGGTGAGGTTGGGTGAGCAAACGCAGACCCTTTAAAGTAATACTGCGTGGTACCCATCGCATGGGTCCCAAATCTCCAGCTTCAAGGGTATCTTCCTACATCGAAAACATGCATGAGAAACCCAGAAGATAGTACACCGTGTGATGGGGAAAGGTTTCTAAAACGCACCTCATTTCTCATCTCCTTGTGCCCGGGTTCGCCATTCCAGCCGCTTTACTAGCAATCTCCCTACTTGGAGCATCAGCAACTTTAACCTCCTGTTCCGTACAGGTTGCAATTTGTCCTGAGGATGAACGGGAAGACGGGGAACCAACGAGAGACTAGCTCTTGGTGTTGGGACAGGCACAGGTCACTCTATTTTCCCATCAGGAAGAAGAATTAACCACAGGCTCAGCCTGCCCCCCGGAACCAGAACAGGGCCTGAAGCCATCCTGCGCTTTTGCGGCCAGCCCCCAAAAAAGCGAGTTGTAAAATGGAGGTTCAGGGCACTGCAATTCACAAACCTGCAGAGTTATAAATGATAACTCTCGTCCACAAATATATTGAGGGAAGGCAAAGAAGAGGATTTGAAATCAAGGCAGAATTGCAGGAAACAGATTTCAGGAGGTAGATTCGAATCGCCTTTAAAGCACATGAAAAGCGGCAAAATGTTGACAATGATGCCCTTGGCCAAAAAGGGCGTATGCGTTTTTTCCTGAATATATTCAGGAAAAAACGCATACGCCCTTTTTGGCCAACCAAGCAACCTGGAAAGGCAAATCAGCGCTACAAAGAAGTCTCGCTTCCCATTGGTCAAAAGGGCCATGCTGAAAAAAGTGTCAAAACCAGAAATGCAGGACAGGCCATGGAGAAATGAGAGCCTTGCTACACTGATGGGCGGGATGTAAATTGCCAACAGCCACTCTGGAGAAGTGTACGGTGTGTCCTGAAACATCTGAAAAACACAGCTTAGAGAGCATAGGGCACTTCCACTCATGGGGGTATAAATTGGGAAAATGAAATATCAGCAAGACACAAGCACCCCAAAGTTTAGGGCTGCTCTGTTGACCAGGACCTCCACTTCATTCCACCTTAAATATCCCAGGAAAGAGAGAAATGGATAAAGAAGTTGTGGTCCTTATGTACAATGGAATATCACTCAGCCATGAAATCAATGTCATAAGGTTAGTAGCAGCATGATGAGTGGATTTAGGTACGACGATTCTAAGTGAAATAAGTCACACAGAAAAGGACACTTCTCATAAGGTATCACTTTTAGAGGGAATGTAAAAACCGTTACACTTGAACTGAATTACAAAACAGAACAGAGTCACACATGCAGAAAACAGACTATGGCTGATTAACGGGAAAGGTGAGGTGGGGTGATACATAAAACAAGGGTATCAAATTAGCTCAGATACCGTTCCATAAACCCAATATGTAGTAGACAAGACCTACTCCTTGCTCAGAGAACTGGACTCAACACGCCCTATTCACCGCACAAGAATATACCTTACTAGTAATAATCTTAAAACCTATGTATTGATATCTCTCTGTTAGTGTGTCAAGTGGGTGTAAAGCGGCATAAACACAGCAGTGAAAAGCAGCTAAACCCCATTATGAAAATAAATTACTTTGAAAAACCCATGAAACAACAACAGTGAAAGAGATACAAATTCTTACACAATGAGTTCAGGGGCTGTGATGCAACCTGGATTGACCATATCTAGACCCACAGCTGGATGAGACATAAGGGTGGACACTCTTGGGGCTGAGAGGTTTGGTGAGGTTGGGTGAGCAAACGCAGACCCTTTAAAGTAATACTGCATGGTACCCATCGCATGGGTCCCAAATCTCCAGGTTCAAGGGCATCTTCCTACATCGAAAACATGCATGAGAAACCCAGAAGATGGTACACCGTGTGATAGGGAAAGGTTTCTAAAACGCACCTCATTTCTCATCTCCTTGTGCCCGGGTTCGCCATTCCAGCCGCTTTACTAGCAATCTCCCTACTTGGAGCATCAGCACCTTTAACCTCCTGTTCCGTACAGGTTGCAATTTGTCCTGAGGATGAACGGGAAGACGGGGAACCAACGAGAGACAAGCTCTTGGTGTCGGGACAGGCACAGGTCACTCTATTTTCCCATCAGGAAGAAGAATTAACCACAGGCTCAGCCTGCCCCCCGGAACCAGAACAGGGCCTGAAGCCATCCTGCGCTTTTGCGGCCAGCCCCCAAAAAAGCGAGTTGTAAAATGGAGGTTCAGGGCACTGCAATTCACAAACCTGCAGAGTTATAAATGATAACTCTCGTCCACCAATATATTGAGGGAAGGCAAAGAAGAGGATTTGAAATCAAGGCAGAATTGCACGAAACAGATTTCAGGAGGTAGATACGAATCGCCTTTAAAGCACATGAAAAGCGGCAAAACGTTGACAATGATGCCCTTGGCCTAAAAGGTCGTATGCGTTTTTTCCTGAATATATTCAGGAAAAAACGCATACGCCCTTTTTGGCCAACCAAGCAACCTGGAAAGGCAAATCAGCGCTACAGAGAAGTCTCGCTTCCCATCGGTCAAAAGGGCCATGCTGAAAAAAGTGTCAAAACCAGAAATGCAGGACAGGCCATGGAGAAATGGGAGCCTTGCTACACTGATGGGCGGGATGTAAATTGCCAACAGCCACTCTGGAGAAGTGTACGGTGTGTCCTGAAACATCTGAAAAACACAGCTTAGAGAGCATAGGGCACTTCCACTCATGGGGGTATAAATTGGGAAAATGAAAAATCAGCAAGACACAAGCACCCCAAAGTTGAGGGCTGCTCTGTTGACAAGGACCTCCACTTCATTCCACCTTAAATATCCCAGGAAAGAGAAAAATGGATAAAGAAGTTGTGGTCCTTATGTACAATGGAATATCACTCAGCCATGAAATCAATGTCATAAGGTTAGTAGCAGCATGATGAGTGGATTTAGGTACGACGATTCTAAGTGAAATAAGTCACACAGAAAAGGACACTTCTCATAAGGTATCACTGATAGAGGGAATGTAAAAACCGTTACACTTGAACTGAATTACAAAACAGAACAGAGTCACACATGCAGAAAACACACTATGGCTGCTTAACGGGAAAGGTGACGTGGGGTGATACATGAAACAAGGGTATCAAATTAGCTCAGATACCGTTCCATAAACCCAATATGTAGTAGACAAGACCTACTCCTTGCTCAGAGAACTGGACTCAACACGCCCTATTCACCGCACAAGAATATTTCTGACTAGTAATAATCTTAAAACCTATGTATTGATATCTCTCTGTTAGTGTGTCAAGTGGGTGTAAAGCGGCATAAACACAGCCGTGAAAAGCAGCTAAACCCCATTATGAAAATAAATTACTTTGAAAAACCCATGAAACAACGACAGTGAAAGAGATGGAAATTCTTACACAATGAGTTCAGGGGCTGTGATGCAACCTGGATTGACCATATCTAGACCCACAGCTGGATGAGACATAAGGGTGGACACTCTTGGGGCTGAGAGGTTTGGTGAGGTTGGGTGAGCAAACGCAGACCCTTTAAAGTAATACTGCGTGGTACCCATCGCATGGGTCCCAAATCTCCAGGTTCAAGGGCATCTTCCTACATCGAAAACATGCATGAGAAATCCAGAAGATGGTACACCGTGTGATAGGGAAAGGTTTCTAAAACACACCTCATTTCTCATCTCCTTGTGCCCGGGTTCGCCATTCCAGCCGCTTTACTAGCAATCTCCCTACTTGGAGCATCAGCACCTTTAACCTCCTGTTCCGTACAGGTTGCAATTTGTCCTGAGGATGAACGGGAAGACGGGGAACCAACGAGAGACAAGCTCTTGGTGTCGGGACAGGCACAGGTCACTCTATTTTCCCATCAGGAAGAAGAATTAACCACAGGCTCAGCCTGCCGCCCAGAACAAGAATAGTGCCTGAGGCCATCCTGCGCTTTTGCGGACAGCTCCCAAAAAAGCGAGTTGAAAAATGGAGCTCAGGGGCATTGCAATTCACAAACCAGCAGAGTTATAAATGATAACTCTCGTCCAAAAATATATTGAGGGAAGGCAACGAAGAGGATTTGAAATCAAGGCAGAATTGCACGAAACAGATTTCAGGAGGTAGATACGAATCGCCTTTAAAGCACATGAAAAGCGGCAAAACGTCGAAAATGATGCACTTGGCCAAAAAGAGCATATGCGTTTTTTTCTGAATGAATTCAGGAAAAATCCCATAGGCCCTTTGTGGCCAACCAAGCAACCTGGAAAGGCAAATCAGTGCTACAAAGATATCTCGCTTCCCATCGGTCAAAAGGGCCATGCTGAAAAAAGTGTCAAAACCAGAAATGCAGGACAGGCCATGGAGAAATGGGAGCCTTGCTACACTGATGGGTGGGATGTAAATTGCCAACAGCCACTCTGGAGAAGTGTACGGTGTGTCCTGAAACATCTGAAAAACACAGCTTAGAGAGCATAGGGCACTTCCACTCATGGGGGTATAAATTGGGAAAATGAAAAATCAGCAAGACACAAGCACCCCAAAGTTGAGGGCTGCTCTGTTGACAAGGACCTCCACTTCATTCCACCTTAAATATCCCAGGAAAGAGAAAAATGGATAAAGAAGTTGTGGTCTTTATGTACAATGGAATATCACTCAGCCATGAAATCAATGTCATAAGGTTAGTAGCAGCATGATGAGTGGATTTAGGTACGACGATTCTAAGTGAAATAAGTCACACAGAAAAGGACACTTCTCATAAGGTATCACTGATAGAGGGAATGTAAAAACCGTTACACTTGAACTGAATTACAAAACAGAACAGAGTCACACATGCAGAAAACACACTATGGCTGCTTAACGGGAAAGGTGAGGTGGGGTGATACATAAAACAAGGGTATCAAATTAGCTCAGATACCGTTCCATAAACCCAATATGTAATAGACAAGACCTACTCCTTGCTCAGAGAACTGGACTCAACACGCCCTATTCACCGCACAAGAATATATCTGACTAGTAATAATCTTAAAACCTATGTATTGATATCTCTCTGTTAGTGTGTCAAGTGGGTGTAAAGCGGCATAAACACAGCAGTGAAAAGCAGCTAAACCCCATTATGAAAATAAATTACTTTGAAAAACCCATGAAACAACGACAGTGAAAGAGAGGGAAATTCTTACACAATGCGTTCAGGGGCTGTGATGCAACCTGGATTGACCATATCTAGACCCACAGCTGGATGAGACATAAGGGTGGACACTCTTGGGGCTGAGAGGTTTGGTGAGGTTGGGTGAGCAAACGCAGACCCTTTAAAGTAATACTGCGTGGTACCCATCGCATGGGTCCCAAATCTCCAGCTTCAAGGGTATCTTCCTACATCGAAAACATGCATGAGAAACCCAGAAGATAGTACACCGTGTGATGGGGAAAGGTTTCTAAAACGCACCTCATTTCTCATCTCCTTGTGCCCGGGTTCGCCATTCCAGCCGCTTTACTAGCAATCTCCCTACTTGGAGCATCAGCACCTTTAACCTCCTGTTCCGTACAGGTTGCAATTTGTCCTGAGGATGAACGGGAAGACGGGGAACCAACGAGAGACTAGCTCTTGGTGTTGGGACAGGCACAGGTCACTCTATTTTCCCATCAGGAAGAAGAATTAACCACAGGCTCAGCCTGCCCCCCGGAACCAGAACAGGGCCTGAAGCCATCCTGCGCTTTTGCGGCCAGCCCCCAAAAAAGCGAGTTGTAAAATGGAGGTTCAGGGCACTGCAATTCACAAACCTGCAGAGTTATAAATGATAACTCTCGTCCACAAATATATTGAGGGAAGGCAAAGAAGAGGATTTGAAATCAAGGCAGAATTGCAGGAAACAGATTTCAGGAGGTAGATTCGAATCGCCTTTAAAGCACATGAAAAGCGGCAAAATGTTGACAATGATGCCCTTGGCCAAAAAGGGCGTATGCGTTTTTTCCTGAATATATTCAGGAAAAAACGCATACGCCCTTTTTGGCCAACCAAGCAACCTGGAAAGGCAAATCAGCGCTACAAAGAAGTCTCGCTTCCCATTGGTCAAAAGGGCCATGCTGAAAAAAGTGTCAAAACCAGAAATGCAGGACAGGCCACGGAGAAATGAGAGCCTTGCTACACTGATGGGCGGGATGTAAATTGCCAACAGCCACTCTGGAGAAGTGTACGGTGTGTCCTGAAACATCTGAAAAACACAGCTTAGAGAGCATAGGGCACTTCCACTCATGGGGGTATAAATTGGGAAAATGAAATATCAGCAAGACACAAGCACCCCAAAGTTGAGGGCTGCTCTGTTGACCAGGACCTCCACTTCATTCCACCTTAAATATCCCAGGAAAGAGAAAAATGGATAAAGAAGTTGTGGTCCTTATGTACAATGGAATATCACTCAGCCATGAAATCAATGTCATAAGGTTAGTAGCAGCATGATGAGTGGATTTAGGTACGACGATTCTAAGTGAAATAAGTCACACAGAAAAGGACACTTCTCATAAGGTATCACTTTTAGAGGGAATGTAAAAACCGTTACACTTGAACTGAATTACAAAACAGAACAGAGTCACACATGCAGAAAACAGACTATGGCTGATTAACGGGAAAGGTGAGGTGGGGTGATACATAAAACAAGGGTATCAAATTAGCTCAGATACCGTTCCATAAACCCAATATGTAGTAGACAAGACCTACTCCTTGCTCAGAGAACTGGACTCAACACGCCCTATTCACCGCACAAGAATATACCTTACTAGTAATAATCTTAAAACCTATGTATTGATATCTCTCTGTTAGTGTGTCAAGTGGGTGTAAAGCGGCATAAACACAGCAGTGAAAAGCAGCTAAACCCCATTATGAAAATAAATTACTTTGAAAAACCCATGAAACAACAACAGTGAAAGAGATAGAAATTCTTACACAATGAGTTCAGGGGCTGTGATGCAACCTGGATTGACCATATCTAGACCCACAGCTGGATGAGACATAAGGGTGGACACTCTTGGGGCTGAGAGGTTTGGTGAGGTTGGGTGAGCAAACGCAGACCCTTTAAAGGAATACTGCATGGTACACATCGCATGGGTCCCAAATCTCCAGGTTCAAGGGCATCTTCCTACATCGAAAACATGCATGAGAAACCCAGAAGATGGTACACCGTGTGATAGGGAAAGGTTTCTAAAACGCACCTCATTTCTCATCTCCTTGTGCCCGGGTTCGCCATTCCAGCCGCTTTACTAGCAATCTCCCTACTTGGAGCATCAGCACCTTTAACCTCCTGTTCCGTACAGGTTGCAATTTGTCCTGAGGATGAACGGGAAGACGGGGAACCAACGAGAGACAAGCTCTTGGTGTCGGGACAGGCACAGGTCACTCTATTTTCCCATCAGGAAGAAGAATTAACCACAGGCTCAGCCTGCCCCCCGGAACCAGAACAGGGCCTGAAGCCATCCTGCGCTTTTGCGGCCAGCCCCCAAAAAAGCGAGTTGTAAAATGGAGGTTCAGGGCACTGCAATTCACAAACCTGCAGAGTTATAAATGATAACTCTCGTCCACCAATATATTGAGGGAAGGCAAAGAAGAGGATTTGAAATCAAGGCAGAATTGCACGAAACAGATTTCAGGAGGTAGATACGAATCGCCTTTAAAGCACATGAAAAGCGGCAAAACGTTGACAATGATGCCCTTGGCCTAAAAGGTCGTATGCGTTTTTTCCTGAATATATTCAGGAAAAAACGCATACGCCCTTTTTGGCCAACCAAGCAACCTGGAAAGGCAAATCAGCGCTACAGAGAAGTCTCGCTTCCCATCGGTCAAAAGGGCCATGCTGAAAAAAGTGTCAAAACCAGAAATGCAGGACAGGCCATGGAGAAATGGGAGCCTTGCTACACTGATGGGCGGGATGTAAATTGCCAACAGCCACTCTGGAGAAGTGTACGGTGTGTCCTGAAACATCTGAAAAACACAGCTTAGAGAGCATAGGGCACTTCCACTCATGGGGGTATAAATTGGGAAAATGAAAAATCAGCAAGACACAAGCACCCCAAAGTTGAGGGCTGCTCTGTTGACAAGGACCTCCACTTCATTCCACCTTAAATATCCCAGGAAAGAGAAAAATGGATAAAGAAGTTGTGGTCCTTATGTACAATGGAATATCACTCAGCCATGAAATCAATGTCATAAGGTTAGTAGCAGCATGATGAGTGGATTTAGGTACGACGATTCTAAGTGAAATAAGTCACACAGAAAAGGACACTTCTCATAAGGTATCACTGATAGAGGGAATGTAAAAACCGTTACACTTGAACTGAATTACAAAACAGAACAGAGTCACACATGCAGAAAACACACTATGGCTGCTTAACGGGAAAGGTGACGTGGGGTGATACATGAAACAAGGGTATCAAATTAGCTCAGATACCGTTCCATAAACCCAATATGTAGTAGACAAGACCTACTCCTTGCTCAGAGAACTGGACTCAACACGCCCTATTCACCGCACAAGAATATTTCTGACTAGTAATAATCTTAAAACCTATGTATTGATATCTCTCTGTTAGTGTGTCAAGTGGGTGTAAAGCGGCATAAACACAGCCGTGAAAAGCAGCTAAACCCCATTATGAAAATAAATTACTTTGAAAAACCCATGAAACAACGACAGTGAAAGAGATGGAAATTCTTACACAATGAGTTCAGGGGCTGTGATGCAACCTGGATTGACCATATCTAGACCCACAGCTGGATGAGACATAAGGGTGGACACTCTTGGGGCTGAGAGGTTTGGTGAGGTTGGGTGAGCAAACGCAGACCCTTTAAAGTAATACTGCGTGGTACCCATCGCATGGGTCCCAAATCTCCAGGTTCAAGGGCATCTTCCTACATCGAAAACATGCATGAGAAATCCAGAAGATGGTACACCGTGTGATAGGGAAAGGTTTCTAAAACACACCTCATTTCTCATCTCCTTGTGCCCGGGTTCGCCATTCCAGCCGCTTTACTAGCAATCTCCCTACTTGGAGCATCAGCACCTTTAACCTCCTGTTCCGTACAGGTTGCAATTTGTCCTGAGGATGAACGGGAAGACGGGGAACCAACGAGAGACAAGCTCTTGGTGTCGGGACAGGCACAGGTCACTCTATTTTCCCATCAGGAAGAAGAATTAACCACAGGCTCAGCCTGCCGCCCAGAACAAGAATAGTGCCTGAGGCCATCCTGCGCTTTTGCGGCCAGCTCCCAAAAAAGCGAGTTGAAAAATGGAGCTCAGGGGCATTGCAATTCACAAACCAGCAGAGTTATAAATGATAACTCTCGTCCAAAAATATATTGAGGGAAGGCAAAGAAGAGGATTTGAAATCAAGGCAGAATTGCACGAAACAGATTTCAGGAGGTAGATACGAATCGCCTTTAAAGCACATGAAAAGCGGCAAAACGTCGAAAATGATGCACTTGGCCAAAAAGAGCATATGCGTTTTTTTCTGAATGAATTCAGGAAAAATCCCATAGGCCCTTTGTGGCCAACCAAGCAACCTGGAAAGGCAAATCAGTGCTACAAAGAAGTCTCGCTTCCCATTGGTCAAAAGGGCCATGCTGAAAAAAGTGTCAAAACCAGAAATGCAGGACAGGCCACGGAGAAATGAGAGCCTTGCTACACTGATGGGCGGGATGTAAATTGCCAACAGCCACTCTGGAGAAGTGTACGGTGTGTCCTGAAACATCTGAAAAACACAGCTTAGAGAGCATAGGGCACTTCCACTCATGGGGGTATAAATTGGGAAAATGAAATATCAGCAAGACACAAGCACCCCAAAGTTGAGGGCTGCTCTGTTGACAAGGACCTCCACTTCATTCCACCTTAAATATCCCAGGAAAGAGAAAAATGGATAAAGAAGTTGTGGTCCTTATGTACAATGGAATATCAATCAGCCATGAAATCAATGTCATAAGGTTAGTAGCAGCATGATGAGTGGATTTAGGTACGACGATTCTAAATGAAATAAGTCACACAGAAAAGGACACTTCTCATAAGGTATCACTTTTAGAGGGAATGTAAAAACCGTTACACTTGAACTGAATTACAAAACAGAACAGAGTCACACATGCAGAAAACAGACTATGGCTGATTAACGGGAAAGGTGAGGTGGGGTGATACATAAAACAAGGGTATCAAATTAGCTCAGATACCGTTCCATAAACCCAATATGTAGTAGACAAGACCTACTCCTTGCTCAGAGAACTGGACTCAACACGCCCTATTCACCGCACAAGAATATATCTGACTAGTAATAATCTTAAAACCTATGTATTGATATCTCTCTGTTAGTGTGTCAAGTGGGTGTAAAGCGGCATAAACACAGCAGTGAAAAGCAGCTAAACCCCATTATGAAAATAAATTACTTTGAAAAACCCATGAAACAACGACAGTGAAAGAGAGGGAAATTCTTACACAATGCGTTCAGGGGCTGTGATGCAACCTGGATTGACCATATCTAGACCCACAGCTGGATGAGACATAAGGGTGGACACTCTTGGGGCTGAGAGGTTTGGTGAGGTTGGGTGAGCAAACGCAGACCCTTTAAAGTAATACTGCGTGGTACCCATCGCATGGGTCCCAAATCTCCAGCTTCAAGGGTATCTTCCTACATCGAAAACATGCATGAGAAACCCAGAAGATAGTACACCGTGTGATGGGGAAAGGTTTCTAAAACGCACCTCATTTCTCATCTCCTTGTGCCCGGGTTCGCCATTCCAGCCGCTTTACTAGCAATCTCCCTACTTGGAGCATCAGCACCTTTAACCTCCTGTTCCGTACAGGTTGCAATTTGTCCTGAGGATGAACGGGAAGACGGGGAACCAACGAGAGACTAGCTCTTGGTGTTGGGACAGGCACAGGTCACTCTATTTTCCCATCAGGAAGAAGAATTAACCACAGGCTCAGCCTGCCCCCCGGAACCAGAACAGGGCCTGAAGCCATCCTGCGCTTTTGCGGCCAGCCCCCAAAAAAGCGAGTTGTAAAATGGAGGTTCAGGGCACTGCAATTCACAAACCTGCAGAGTTATAAATGATAACTCTCGTCCACAAATATATTGAGGGAAGGCAAAGAAGAGGATTTGAAATCAAGGCAGAATTGCAGGAAACAGATTTCAGGAGGTAGATTCGAATCGCCTTTAAAGCACATGAAAAGCGGCAAAATGTTGACAATGATGCCCTTGGCCAAAAAGGGCGTATGCGTTTTTTCCTGAATATATTCAGGAAAAAACGCATACGCCCTTTTTGGCCAACCAAGCAACCTGGAAAGGCAAATCAGCGCTACAGAGAAGTCTCGCTTCCCATCGGTCAAAAGGGCCATGCTGAAAAAAGTGTCAAAACCAGAAATGCAGGACAGGCCATGGAGAAATGGGAGCCTTGCTACACTGATGGGCGGGATGTAAATTGCCAACAGCCACTCTGGAGAAGTGTACGGTGTGTCCTGAAACATCTGAAAAACACAGCTTAGAGAGCATAGGGCACTTCCACTCATGGGGGTATAAATTGGGAAAATGAAATATCAGCAAGACACAAGCACCCCAAAGTTGAGGGCTGCTCTGTTGACAAGGACCTCCACTTCATTCCACCTTCAATATCCCAGGAAAGAGAAAAATGGATAAAGAAGTTGTGGTCCTTATGTACAATGGAATATCACTCAGCCATGAAATCAATGTCATAAGGTTAGTAGCAGCATGATGAGTGGATTTAGGTACGACGATTCTAAATGAAATAAGTCACACAGAAAAGGACACTTCTCATAAGGTATCACTTTTAGAGGGAATGTAAAAACCGTTACACTTGAACTGAATTACAAAACAGAACAGAGTCACACATGCAGAAAACAGACTATGGCTGATTAACGGGAAAGGTGAGGTGGGGTGATACATAAAACAAGGGTATCAAATTAGCTCAGATACCGTTCCATAAACCCAATATGTAGTAGACAAGACCTACTCCTTGCTCAGAGAACTGGACTCAACACGCCCTATTCACCGCACAAGAATATACCTTACTAGTAATAATCTTAAAACCTATGTATTGATATCTCTCTGTTAGTGTGTCAAGTGGGTGTAAAGCGGCATAAACACAGCAGTGAAAAGCAGCTAAACCCCATTATGAAAATAAATTACTTTGAAAAACCCATGAAACAACAACAGTGAAAGAGATAGAAATTCTTACACAATGAGTTCAGGGGCTGTGATGCAACCTGGATTGACCATATCTAGACCCACAGCTGGATGAGACATAAGGGTGGACACTCTTGGGGCTGAGAGGTTTGGTGAGGTTGGGTGAGCAAACGCAGACCCTTTAAAGGAATACTGCATGGTACACATCGCATGGGTCCCAAATCTCCAGGTTCAAGGGCATCTTCCTACATCGAAAACATGCATGAGAAACCCAGAAGATGGTACACCGTGTGATAGGGAAAGGTTTCTAAAACGCACCTCATTTCTCATCTCCTTGTGCCCGGGTTCGCCATTCCAGACGCTTTACTAGCAATCTCCCTACTTGGAGCATCAGCACCTTTAACCTCCTGTTCCGTACAGGTTGCAATTTGTCCTGAGGATGAACGGGAAGACGGGGAACCAACGAGAGACAAGCTCTTGGTGTCGGGACAGGCACAGGTCACTCTATTTTCCCATCAGGAAGAAGAATTAACCACAGGCTCAGCCTGCCCCCCGGAACCAGAACAGGGCCTGAAGCCATCCTGTGCTTTTGCGGCCAGCTCCCAAAAAAGCGAGTTGTAAAATGGAGGTTCAGGGCACTGCAATTCACAAACCTGCAGAGTTATAAATGATAACTCTCGTCCACCAATATATTGAGGGAAGGCAAAGAAGAGGATTTGAAATCAAGGCAGAATTGCAGGAAACAGATTTCAGGAGGTAGATACGAATCGCCTTTAAAGCACATGAAAAGCGGCAAAACGTTGACAATGATGCCCTTGGCCTAAAAGGTCGTATGCGTTTTTTCCTGAATATATTCAGGAAAAAACGCATACGCCCTTTTTGGCCAACCAAGCAACCTGGAAAGGCAAATCAGCGCTACAAAGAAGTCTCGCTTCCCATTGGTCAAAAGGGCCATGCTGAAAAAAGTGTCAAAACCAGAAATGCAGGACAGGCCACGGAGAAATGAGAGCCTTGCTACACTGATGGGCGGGATGTAAATTGCCAACAGCCACTCTGGAGAAGTGTACGGTGTGTCCTGAAACATCTGAAAAACACAGCTTAGAGAGCATAGGGCACTTCCACTCATGGGGGTATAAATTGGGAAAATGAAATATCAGCAAGACACAAGCACCCCAAAGTTGAGGGCTGCTCTGTTGACAAGGACCTCCACTTCATTCCACCTTAAATATCCCAGGAAAGAGAAAAATGGATAAAGAAGTTGTGGTCCTTATGTACAATGGAATATCACTCAGCCATGAAATCAATGTCATAAGATTAGTAGCAGCATGATGAGTGGATTTAGGTACGACGATTCTAAATGAAATAAGTCACACAGAAAAGGACACTTCTCATAAGGTATCACTTTTAGAGGGAATGTAAAAACCGTTACACTTGAACTGAATTACAAAACAGAACAGAGTCACACATGCAGAAAACAGACTATGGCTGATTAACGGGAAAGGTGAGGTGGGGTGATACATAAAACAAGGGTATCAAATTAGCTCAGATACCGTTCCATAAACCCAATATGTAGTAGACAAGACCTACTCCTTGCTCAGAGAACTGGACTCAACACGCCCTATTCACCGCACAAGAATATATCTGACTAGTAATAATCTTAAAACCTATGTATTGATATCTCTCTGTTAGTGTGTCAAGTGGGTGTAAAGCGGCATAAACACAGCAGTGAAAAGCAGCTAAACCCCATTATGAAAATAAATTACTTTGAAAAACCCATGAAACAACGACAGTGAAAGAGAGGGAAATTCTTACACAATGCGTTCAGGGGCTGTGATGCAACCTGGATTGACCATATCTAGACCCACAGCTGGATGAGACATAAGGGTGGACACTCTTGGGGCTGAGAGGTTTGGTGAGGTTGGGTGAGCAAACGCAGACCCTTTAAAGTAATACTGCGTGGTACCCATCGCATGGGTCCCAAATCTCCAGCTTCAAGGGTATCTTCCTACATCGAAAACATGCATGAGAAACCCAGAAGATAGTACACCGTGTGATGGGGAAAGGTTTCTAAAACGCACCTCATTTCTCATCTCCTTGTGCCCGGGTTCGCCATTCCAGCCGCTTTACTAGCAATCTCCCTACTTGGAGCATCAGCACCTTTAACCTCCTGTTCCGTACAGGTTGCAATTTGTCCTGAGGATGAACGGGAAGACGGGGAACCAACGAGAGACTAGCTCTTGGTGTTGGGACAGGCACAGGTCACTCTATTTTCCCATCAGGAAGAAGAATTAACCACAGGCTCAGCCTGCCCCCCGGAACCAGAACAGGGCCTGAAGCCATCCTGCGCTTTTGCGGCCAGCCCCCAAAAAAGCGAGTTGTAAAATGGAGGTTCAGGGCACTGCAATTCACAAACCTGCAGAGTTATAAATGATAACTCTCGTCCACAAATATATTGAGGGAAGGCAAAGAAGAGGATTTGAAATCAAGGCAGAATTGCAGGAAACAGATTTCAGGAGGTAGATTCGAATCGCCTTTAAAGCACATGAAAAGCGGCAAAATGTTGACAATGATGCCCTTGGCCAAAAAGGGCGTATGCGTTTTTTCCTGAATATATTCAGGAAAAAACGCATACGCCCTTTTTGGCCAACCAAGCAACCTGGAAAGGCAAATCAGCGCTACAAAGAAGTCTCGCTTCCCATTGGTCAAAAGGGCCATGCTGAAAAAAGTGTCAAAACCAGAAATGCAGGACAGGCCACGGAGAAATGAGAGCCTTGCTACACTGATGGGCGGGATGTAAATTGCCAACAGCCACTCTGGAGAAGTGTACGGTGTGTCCTGAAACATCTGAAAAACACAGCTTAGAGAGCATAGGGCACTTCCACTCATGGGGGTATAAATTGGGAAAATGAAATATCAGCAAGACACAAGCACCCCAAAGTTGAGGGCTGCTCTGTTGACAAGGACCTCCACTTCATTCCACCTTAAATATCCCAGGAAAGAGAAAAATGGATAAAGAAGTTGTGGTCCTTATGTACAATGGAATATCACTCAGCCATGAAATCAATGTCATAAGGTTAGTAGCAGCATGATGAGTGGATTTAGGTACGACGATTCTAAATGAAATAAGTCACACAGAAAAGGACACTTCTCATAAGGTATCACTTTTAGAGGGAATGTAAAAACCGTTACACTTGAACTGAATTACAAAACAGAACAGAGTCACACATGCAGAAAACAGACTATGGCTGATTAACGGGAAAGGTGAGGTGGGGTGATACATAAAACAAGGGTATCAAATTAGCTCAGATACCGTTCCATAAACCCAATATGTAGTAGACAAGACCTACTCCTTGCTCAGAGAACTGGACTCAACACGCCCTATTCACCGCACAAGAATATACCTTACTAGTAATAATCTTAAAACCTATGTATTGATATCTCTCTGTTAGTGTGTCAAGTGGGTGTAAAGCGGCATAAACACAGCAGTGAAAAGCAGCTAAACCCCATTATGAAAATAAATTACTTTGAAAAACCCATGAAACAACAACAGTGAAAGAGATAGAAATTCTTACACAATGAGTTCAGGGGCTGTGATGCAACCTGGATTGACCATATCTAGACCCACAGCTGGATGAGACATAAGGGTGGACACTCTTGGGGCTGAGAGGTTTGGTGAGGTTGGGTGAGCAAACGCAGACCCTTTAAAGGAATACTGCATGGTACACATCGCATGGGTCCCAAATCTCCAGGTTCAAGGGCATCTTCCTACATCGAAAACATGCATGAGAAACCCAGAAGATGGTACACCGTGTGATAGGGAAAGGTTTCTAAAACGCACCTCATTTCTCATCTCCTTGTGCCCGGGTTCGCCATTCCAGACGCTTTACTAGCAATCTCCCTACTTGGAGCATCAGCACCTTTAACCTCCTGTTCCGTACAGGTTGCAATTTGTCCTGAGGATGAACGGGAAGACGGGGAACCAACGAGAGACAAGCTCTTGGTGTCGGGACAGGCACAGGTCACTCTATTTTCCCATCAGGAAGAAGAATTAACCACAGGCTCAGCCTGCCCCCCGGAACCAGAACAGGGCCTGAAGCCATCCTGTGCTTTTGCGGCCAGCTCCCAAAAAAGCGAGTTGTAAAATGGAGGTTCAGGGCACTGCAATTCACAAACCTGCAGAGTTATAAATGATAACTCTCGTCCACCAATATATTGAGGGAAGGCAAAGAAGAGGATTTGAAATCAAGGCAGAATTGCAGGAAACAGATTTCAGGAGGTAGATACGAATCGCCTTTAAAGCACATGAAAAGCGGCAAAACGTTGACAATGATGCCCTTGGCCTAAAAGGTCGTATGCGTTTTTTCCTGAATATATTCAGGAAAAAACGCATACGCCCTTTTTGGCCAACCAAGCAACCTGGAAAGGCAAATCAGCGCTACAGAGAAGTCTCGCTTCCCATCGGTCAAAAGGGCCATGCTGAAAAAAGTGTCAAAACCAGAAATGCAGGACAGGCCATGGATAAATGGGAGCCTTGCTACACTGATGGGCGGGATGTAAATTGCCAACAGCCACTCTGGAGAAGTGTACGGTGTGTCCTGAAACATCTGAAAAACACAGCTTAGAGAGCATAGGGCACTTCCACTCATGGGGGTATAAATTGGGAAAATTAAAAATCAGCAAGACACAAGCACCCCAAAGTTTAGGGCTGCTCTGTTGACAAGGACCTCCACTTCATTCCACCTTCAATATCCCAGGAAAGAGAAAAATGGATAAAGAAGTTGTGGTCCTTATGTACAATGGAATATCACTCAGCCATGAAATCAATGTCATAAGGTTAGTAGCAGCATGATGAGTGGATTTAGGTACGACGATTCTAAGTGAAATAAGTCACACAGAAAAGGACACTTCTCATAAGGTATCACTGATAGAGGGAATGTAAAAACCGTTACACTTGAACTGAATTACAAAACAGAACAGAGTCACACATGCAGAAAACAGACTATGGCTGATTAACGGGAAAGGTGAGGTGGGGTGATACATAAAACAAGGGTATCAAATTAGCTCAGATACCGTTCCATAAACCCAATATGTAGTAGACAAGACCTACTCCTTGCTCAGAGAACTGGACTCAACACGCCCTATTCACCGCACAAGAATATATCTGACTAGTAATAATCTTAAAACCTATGTATTGATATCTCTCTGTTAGTGTGTCAAGTGGGTGTAAAGCGGCATAAACACAGCAGTGAAAAGCAGCTAAACCCCATTATGAAAATAAATTACTTTGAAAAACCCATGAAACAACGACAGTGAAAGAGAGGGAAATTCTTACACAATGCGTTCAGGGGCTGTGATGCAACCTGGATTGACCATATCTAGACCCACAGCTGGATGAGACATAAGGGTGGACACTCTTGGGGCTGAGAGGTTTGGTGAGGTTGGGTGAGCAAACGCAGACCCTTTAAAGTAATACTGCGTGGTACCCATCGCATGGGTCCCAAATCTCCAGGTTCAAGGGTATCTTCCTACATCGAAAACATGCATGAGAAACCCAGAAGATAGTACACCGTGTGATGGGGAAAGGTTTCTAAAACGCACCTCATTTCTCATCTCCTTGTGCCCGGGTTCACCATTCCAGCCGCTTTACTAGCAATCTCCCTACTTGGAGCATCAGCACCTTTAACCTCCTGTTCCGTACAGGTTGCAATTTGTCCTGAGGATGAACGGGAAGACGGGGAACCAACGAGAGACTAGCTCTTGGTGTTGGGACAGGCACAGGTCACTCTATTTTCCCATCAGGAAGAAGAATTAACCACAGGCTCAGCCTGCCCCCCGGAACCAGAACAGGGCCTGAAGCCATCCTGCACTTTTGCGGCCAGCTCCCAAAAAAGCGAGTTGTAAAATGGAGGTTCAGGGCACTGCAATTCACAAACCTGCAGAGTTATAAATGATAACTCTCGTCCACAAATATATTGAGGGAAGGCAAAGAAGAGGATTTGAAATCAAGGCAGAATTGCAGGAAACAGATTTCAGGAGGTAGATTCGAATCGCCTTTAAAGCACATGAAAAGCGGCAAAATGTTGACAATGATGCCCTTGGCCAAAAAGGGCGTATGCGTTTTTTCCTGAATATATTCAGGAAAAAACGCATACGCCCTTTTTGGCCAACCAAGCAACCTGGAAAGGCAAATCAGCGCTACAAAGAAGTCTCGCTTCCCATTGGTCAAAAGGGCCATGCTGAAAAAAGTGTCAAAACCAGAAATGCAGGACAGGCCACGGAGAAATGAGAGCCTTGCTACACTGATGGGCGGGATGTAAATTGCCAACAGCCACTCTGGAGAAGTGTACGGTGTGTCCTGAAACATCTGAAAAACACAGCTTAGAGAGCATAGGGCACTTCCACTCATGGGGGTATAAATTGGGAAAATGAAATATCAGCAAGACACAAGCACCCCAAAGTTGAGGGCTGCTCTGTTGACAAGGACCTCCACTTCATTCCACCTTCAATATCCCAGGAAAGAGAAAAATGGATAAAGAAGTTGTGGTCCTTATGTACAATGGAATATCACTCAGCCATGAAATCAATGTCATAAGGTTAGTAGCAGCATGATGAGTGGATTTAGGTACGACGATTCTAAGTGAAATAAGTCACACAGAAAAGGACACTTCTCATAAGGTATCACTGATAGAGGGAATGTAAAAACCGTTACACTTGAACTGAATTACAAAACAGAACAGAGTCACACATGCAGAAAACACACTATGGCTGCTTAACGGGAAAGGTGAGGTGGGGTGATACATAAAACAAGGGTATCAAATTAGCTCAGATACCGTTCCATAAACCCAATATGTAGTAGACAAGACCTACTCCTTGCTCAGAGAACTGGACTCAACACGCCCTATTCACCGCACAAGAATATATCTGACTAGTAATAATCTTAAAACCTATGTATTGATATCTCTCTGTTAGTGTGTCAAGTGGGTGTAAAGCGGCATAAACACAGCCGTGAAAAGCAGCTAAACCCCATTATGAAAATAAATTACTTTGAAAAACCCATGAAACAACGACAGTGAAAGAGATAGAAATTCTTACACAATGAGTTCAGGGGCTGTGATGCAACCTGGATTGACCATATCTAGACCCACAGCTGGATGAGACATAAGGGTGGACACTCTTGGGGCTGAGAGGTTTGGTGAGGTTGGGTGAGCAAACGCAGACCCTTTAAAGTAATACTGCGTGGTACCCATCGCATGGGTCCCAAATCTCCAGGTTCAAGGGCATCTTCCTACATCGAAAACATGCATGAGAAACCCAGAAGATGGTACACCGTGTGATAGGGAAAGGTTTCTAAAACGCACCTCATTTCTCATCTCCTTGTGCCCGGGTTCGCCATTCCAGCCGCTTTACTAGCAATCTCCCTACTTGGAGCATCAGCACCTTTAACCTCCTGTTCCGTACAGGTTGCAATTTGTCCTGAGGATGAACGGGAAGACGGGGAACCAACGAGAGACAAGCTCTTGGTGTCGGGACAGGCACAGGTCACTCTATTTTCCTGTCAGGAAGAAGAATTAACCACAGGCTCAGCCTGCCCCCCGGAACCAGAACAGGGCCTGAAGCCATCCTGCGCTTTTGCAGCCAGCTCCCAAAAAAGCGAGTTGTAAAATGGAGGTTCAGGGCACTGCAATTCACAAACCTGCAGAGTTATAAATGATAACTCTCGTCCACCAATATATTGAGGGAAGGCAAAGAAGAGGATTTGAAATCAAGGCAGAATTGCACGAAACAGATTTCAGGAGGTAGATACGAATCGCCTTTAAAGCACATGAAAAGCGGCAAAACGTTGACAATGATGCCCTTGGCCAAAAAGGGCGTATGCGTTTTTTCCTGAATATATTCAGGAAAAAACGCATACGCCCTTTTTGGCCAACCAAGCAACCTGGAAAGGCAAATCAGCGCTACAGAGAAGTCTCGCTTCCCATCGGTCAAAAGGGCCATGCTGAAAAAAGTGTCAAAACCAGAAATGCAGGACAGGCCATGGAGAAATGGGAGCCTTGCTGCACTGATGGGCGGGATGTAAATTGCCAACAGCCACTCTGGAGAAGTGTACGGTGTGTCCTGAAACATCTGAAAAACACAGCTTAGAGAGCATAGGGCACTTCCACTCATGGGGGTATAAATTGGGAAAATTAAAAATCAGCAAGACACAAGCACCCCAAAGTTGAGGGCTGCTCTGTTGACAAGGACCTCCACTTCATTCCACCTTCAATATCCCAGGAAAGAGAAAAATGGATAAAGAAGTTGTGGTCCTTATGTACAATGGAATATCACTCAGCCATGAAATCAATGTCATAAGGTTAGTAGCAGCATGATGAGTGGATTTAGGTACGACGATTCTAAGTGAAATAAGTCACACAGAAAAGGACACTTCTCATAAGGTATCACTGATAGAGGGAATGTAAAAACCGTTACACTTGAACTGAATTACAAAACAGAACAGAGTCACACATGCAGAAAACACACTCTGGCTGCTTAACGGGAAAGGTGAGGTGGGGTGATACATGAAACAAGGGTATCAAATTAGCTCAGATACCGTTCCATAAACCCAATATGTAGTAGACAAGACCTACTCCTTGCTCAGAGAACTGGACTCAACACGCCCTATTCACCGCACAAGAATATATCTGACTAGTAATAATCTTAAAACCTATGTATTGATATCTCTCTGTTAGTGTGTCAAGTGGGTGTAAAGCGGCATAAACACAGCAGTGAAAAGCAGCTAAACCCCATTATGAAAATAAATTACTTTGAAAAACCCATGAAACAACGACAGTGAAAGAGAGGGAAATTCTTACACAATGCGTTCAGGGGCTGTGATGCAACCTGGATTGACCATATCTAGACCCACAGCTGGATGAGACATAAGGGTGGACACTCTTGGGGCTGAGAGGTTTGGTGAGGTTGGGTGAGCAAACGCAGACCCTTTAAAGTAATACTGCGTGGTACCCATCGCATGGGTCCCAAATCTCCAGCTTCAAGGGTATCTTCCTACATCGAAAACATGCATGAGAAACCCAGAAGATAGTACACCGTGTGATGGGGAAAGGTTTCTAAAACGCACCTCATTTCTCATCTCCTTGTGCCCGGGTTCGCCATTCCAGCCGCTTTACTAGCAATCTCCCTACTTGGAGCATCAGCACCTTTAACCTCCTGTTCCGTACAGGTTGCAATTTGTCCTGAGGATGAACGGGAAGACGGGGAACCAACGAGAGACTAGCTCTTGGTGTTGGGACAGGCACAGGTCACTCTATTTTCCCATCAGGAAGAAGAATTAACCACAGGCTCAGCCTGCCCCCCGGAACCAGAACAGGGCCTGAAGCCATCCTGCGCTTTTGCGGCCAGCCCCCAAAAAAGCGAGTTGTAAAATGGAGGTTCAGGGCACTGCAATTCACAAACCTGCAGAGTTATAAATGATAACTCTCGTCCACCAATATATTGAGGGAAGGCAAAGAAGAGGATTTGAAATCAAGGCAGAATTGCAGGAAACAGATTTCAGGAGGTAGATACGAATCGCCTTTAAAGCACATGAAAAGCGGCAAAACGTTGACAATGATGCCCTTGGCCTAAAAGGTCGTATGCGTTTTTTCCTGAATATATTCAGGAAAAAACGCATACGCCCTTTTTGGCCAACCAAGCAACCTGGAAAGGCAAATCAGCGCTACAGAGAAGTCTCGCTTCCCATCGGTCAAAAGGGCCATGCTGAAAAAAGTGTCAAAACCAGAAATGCAGGACAGGCCATGGAGAAATGGGAGCCTTGCTACACTGATGGGCGGGATGTAAATTGCCAACAGCCACTCTGGAGAAGTGTACGGTGTGTCCTGAAACATCTGAAAAACACAGCTTAGAGAGCATAGGGCACTTCCACTCATGGGGGTATAAATTGGGAAAATGAAAAATCAGCAAGACACAAGCACCCCAAAGTTTAGGGCTGCTCTGTTGACAAGGACCTCCACTTCATTCCACCTTCAATATCCCAGGAAAGAGAAAAATGGATAAAGAAGTTGTGGTCCTTATGTACAATGGAATATCACTCAGCCATGAAATCAATGTCATAAGGTTAGTAGCAGCATGATGAGTGGATTTAGGTACGACGATTCTAAGTGAAATAAGTCACACAGAAAAGGACACTTCTCATAAGGTATCACTGATAGAGGGAATGTAAAAACCGTTACACTTGAACTGAATTACAAAACAGAACAGAGTCACACATGCAGAAAACACACTATGGCTGCTTAACGGGAAAGGTGAGGTGGGGTGATACATAAAACAAGGGTATCAAATTAGCTCAGATACCGTTCCATAAACCCAATATGTAGTAGACAAGACCTACTCCTTGCTCAGAGAACTGGACTCAACACGCCCTATTCACCGCACAAGAATATATCTGACTAGTAATAATCTTAAAACCTATGTATTGATATCTCTCTGTTAGTGTGTCAAGTGGGTGTAAAGCGGCATAAACACAGCCGTGAAAAGCAGCTAAACCCCATTATGAAAATAAATTACTTTGAAAAACCCATGAAACAACGACAGTGAAAGAGATAGAAATTCTTACACAATGAGTTCAGGGGCTGTGATGCAACCTGGATTGACCATATCTAGACCCACAGCTGGATGAGACATAAGGGTGGACACTCTTGGGGCTGAGAGGTTTGGTGAGGTTGGGTGAGCAAACGCAGACCCTTTAAAGTAATACTGCGTGGTACCCATCGCATGGGTCCCAAATCTCCAGGTTCAAGGGCATCTTCCTACATCGAAAACATGCATGAGAAACCCAGAAGATGGTACACCGTGTGATGGGGAAAGGTTTCTAAAACGCACCTCATTTCTCATCTCCTTGTGCCCGGGTTCGCCATTCCAGCCGCTTTACTAGCAATCTCCCTACTTGGAGCATCAGCACCTTTAACCTCCTGTTCCGTACAGGTTGCAATTTGTCCTGAGGATGAACGGGAAGACGGGGAACCAACGAGAGACAAGCTCTTGGTGTCGGGACAGGCACAGGTCACTCTATTTTCCCGTCAGGAAGAAGAATTAACCACAGGCTCAGCCTGCCCCCCGGAACCAGAACAGGGCCTGAAGCCATCCTGCGCTTTTGCAGCCAGCTCCCAAAAAAGCGAGTTGTAAAATGGAGGTTCAGGGCACTGCAATTCACAAACCTGCAGAGTTATAAATGATAACTCTCGTCCACCAATATATTGAGGGAAGGCAAAGAAGAGGATTTGAAATCAAGGCAGAATTGCACGAAACAGATTTCAGGAGGTAGATACGAATCGCCTTTAAAGCACATGAAAAGCGGCAAAACGTTGACAATGATGCCCTTGGCCAAAAAGGGCGTATGCGTTTTTTCCTGAATATATTCAGGAAAAAACGCATACGCCCTTTTTGGCCAACCAAGCAACCTGGAAAGGCAAATCAGCGCTACAGAGAAGTCTCGCTTCCCATCGGTCAAAAGGGCCATGCTGAAAAAAGTGTCAAAACCAGAAATGCAGGACAGGCCATGGAGAAATGGGAGCCTTGCTGCACTGATGGGCGGGATGTAAATTGCCAACAGCCACTCTGGAGAAGTGTACGGTGTGTCCTGAAACATCTGAAAAACACAGCTTAGAGAGCATAGGGCACTTCCACTCATGGGGGTATAAATTGGGAAAATTAAAAATCAGCAAGACACAAGCACCCCAAAGTTGAGGGCTGCTCTGTTGACAAGGACCTCCACTTCATTCCACCTTCAATATCCCAGGAAAGAGAAAAATGGATAAAGAAGTTGTGGTCCTTATGTACAATGGAATATCACTCAGCCATGAAATCAATGTCATAAGGTTAGTAGCAGCATGATGAGTGGATTTAGGTACGACGATTCTAAGTGAAATAAGTCACACAGAAAAGGACACTTCTCATAAGGTATCACTGATAGAGGGAATGTAAAAACCGTTACACTTGAACTGAATTACAAAACAGAACAGAGTCACACATGCAGAAAACACACTCTGGCTGCTTAACGGGAAAGGTGAGGTGGGGTGATACATGAAACAAGGGTATCAAATTAGCTCAGATACCGTTCCATAAACCCAATATGTAGTAGACAAGACCTACTCCTTGCTCAGAGAACTGGACTCAACACGCCCTATTCACCGCACAAGAATATATCTGACTAGTAATAATCTTAAAACCTATGTATTGATATCTCTCTGTTAGTGTGTCAAGTGGGTGTAAAGCGGCATAAACACAGCAGTGAAAAGCAGCTAAACCCCATTATGAAAATAAATTACTTTGAAAAACCCATGAAACAACGACAGTGAAAGAGAGGGAAATTCTTACACAATGCGTTCAGGGGCTGTGATGCAACCTGGATTGACCATATCTAGACCCACAGCTGGATGAGACATAAGGGTGGACACTCTTGGGGCTGAGAGGTTTGGTGAGGTTGGGTGAGCAAACGCAGACCCTTTAAAGTAATACTGCGTGGTACCCATCGCATGGGTCCCAAATCTCCAGGTTCAAGGGCATCTTCCTACATCGAAAACATGCATGAGAAACCCAGAAGATGGTACACCGTGTGATGGGGAAAGGTTTCTAAAACGCACCTCATTTCTCATCTCCTTGTGCCCGGGTTCGCCATTCCAGCCGCTTTACTAGCAATCTCCCTACTTGGAGCATCAGCACCTTTAACCTCCTGTTCCGTACAGTTGCAATTTGTCCTGAGGATGAACGGGAAGACGGGGAACCAACGAGAGACTAGCTCTTGGTGTCGGGACAGGCACAGGTCACTCTATTTTCCCATCAGGAAGAAGAATTAACCACATGCTCAGCCTGCCCCCCGGAACCAGAACAGGGCCTGAAGCCATCCTGCACTTTTGCGGCCAGCTCCCAAAAAAGCGAGTTGTAAAATGGAGGTTCAGGGCACTGCAATTCACAAACCTGCAGAGTTATAAATGATAACTCTCGTCCACAAATATATTGAGGGAAGGCAAAGAAGAGGATTTTAAATCAAGGCAGAATTGCAGGAAACAGATTTCAGGAGGTAGATTCGAATCGCCTTTAAAGCACATGAAAAGCGGCAAAATGTTGACAATGATGCCCTTGGCCAAAAAGGGCGTATGCGTTTTTTCCTGAATATATTCAGGAAAAAACGCATACGCCCTTTTTGACCAACCAAGCAACCTGGAAAGGCAAATCAGCGCTACAAAGAAGTCTCACTTCCCATCGGTCAAAAGGGCCATGCTGAAAAATGTGTCAAAACCAGAAATGCAGGACAGGCCATGGAGAAATGAGAGCCTTGCTACACTGATGGGCGGGATGTAAATTGCCAACAGCCACTCTGGAGAAGTGTACGGTGTGTCCTGAAACATCTGAAAAACACAGCTTAGAGAGCATAGGGCACTTCCACTCATGGGGGTATAAATTGGGAAAATGAAAAATCAGCAAGACACAAGCACCCCAAAGTTTAGGGCTGCTCTGTTGACAAGGACCTCCACTTCATTCCACCTTAAATATCCAAGGAAAGAGAAAAATGGATAAAGAAGTTGTGGTCCTTATGTACAATGGAATATCACTCAGCCATGAAATCAATGTCATAAGGTTAGTAGCAGCATGATGAGTGGATTTAGGTACGATGATTCTAAGTGAAATAAGTCACACAGAAAAGGACACTTCTCATAAGGTATCACTTTTAGAGGGAATGTAAAAACCGTTACACTTGAACTGAATTACAAAACAGAACAGAGTCACACATGCAGAAAACAGACAATGGCTGCTTAACGGGAAAGGTGAGGTGGGGTGATACATAAACCAAGGGTATCAAATTAGCTCAGATACCGTTCCATAAACCCAATATGTAGTAGACAAGACCTACTCCTTGCTCAGAGAACTGGACTCAAGACGCCCTATTCACCGCACAAGAATATATCTGACTAGTAATAATCTTAAAACCTATGTATTGATATCTCTCTGTTAGTGTGTCAAGTGGGTGTAAAGCGGCATAAACACAGCCGTGAAAAGCAGCTAAACCCCATTATGAAAATAAATTACTTTGAAAAACCCATGAAACAACGACAGTGAAAGAGATGGAAATTCTTACACAATGAGTTCAGGGGCTGTGATGCAACCTGGATTGACCATATCTAGACCCACAGCTGGATGAGACATAAGGGTGGACACTCTTGGGGCTGAGAGGTTTGGTGAGGTTGGGTGAACAAACGCAGACCCTTTAAAGTAATACTGCGTGGTACCCATCGCATGGGTCCCAAATCTCCAGCTTCAAGGGCATCTTCCTACATCGAAAACATGCATGAGAAACCCAGAAGATGGTACACCGTGTGATGGGGAAAGGTTTCTAAAATGCACCTCATTTCTCATCTCCTTGTGCCCGGGTTCGCCATTCCAGCCGCTTTACTAGCAATCTCCCTACTTGGAGCATCAGCACCTTTAACCTCCTGTTCCGTACAGGTTGCAATTTGTCCTGAGGATGAACGGGAAGACGGGGAACCAACGAGAGACTAGCTCTTGGTGTCGGGACAGGCACAGGTCACTCTATTTTCCCATCAGGAAGAAGAATTAACCACAGGCTCAGCCTGCCCCCCGGAACCAGAACAGGGCCTGAAGCCATCCTGTGCTTTTGCGGCCAGCTCCCAAAAAAGCGAGTTGTAAAATGGAGGTTCAGGGCACTGCAATTCACAAACTTGCAGAGTTATAAATGATAACTCTCGTCCACCAATATATTGAGGGAAGGCAAAGAAGAGGATTTGAAATCAAGACAGAATTGCACGAAACAGATTTCAGGAGGTAGATACGAATCGCCTTTAAAGCACATGAAAAGCGGCAAAACGTTGACAATGATGCCCTTGGCCAAAAAGGGCGTATGCGTTTTTTCCTGAATATATTCAGGAAAAAACGCATACGCCCTTTTTGGCCAACCAAGCAACCTGGAAAGGCAAATCAGCGCTACAGAGAAGTCTCGCTTCCCATCGGTCAAAAGGGCCATGCTGAAAAAAGTGTCAAAACCAGAAATGCAGGACAGGCCATGGAGAAATGGGACCCTTGCTACACTGATGGGCGGGATGTAAATTGCCAACAGCCACTCTGGAGAAGTGTACGGTGTGTCCTGAAACATCTGAAAAACACAGCTTAGAGAGCATAGGGCACTTCCACTCATGGGGGTATAAATTGGGAAAATTAAAAATCAGCAAGACACAAGCACCCCAAAGTTGAGGGCTGCTCTGTTGACAAGGACCTCCACTTCATTCCACCTTAAATATCCCAGGAAAGAGAAAAATGGATAAAGAAGTTGTGGTCCTTATGTACAATGGAATATCACTCAGCCATGAAATCAATGTCATAAGGTTAGTAGCAGCATGATGAGTGGATTTAGGTACGACGATTCTAAGTGAAATAAGTCACACAGAAAAGGACACTTCTCATAAGGTATCACTGATAGAGGGAATGTAAAAACCGTTACACTTGAACTGAATTACAAAACAGAACAGAGTCACACATGCAGAAAACACACTATGGCTGCTTAACGGGAAAGGTGAGGTGGGGTGATACATAAAACAAGGGTATCAAATTAGCTCAGATACCGTTCCATAAACCCAATATGTAGTAGACAAGACCTACTCCTTGCTCAGAGAACTGGACTCAACACGCCCTATTCACCGCACAAGAATATATCTGACTAGTAATAATCTTAAAACCTATGTATTGATATCTCTCTGTTAGTGTGTCAAGTGGGTGTAAAGCGGCATAAACACAGCCGTGAAAAGCAGCTAAACCCCATTATGAAAATAAATTACTTTGAAAAACCCATGAAACAACGACAGTGAAAGAGATAGAAATTCTTACACAATGAGTTCAGGGGCTGTGATGCAACCTGGATTGACCATATCTAGACCCACAGCTGGATGAGACATAAGGGTGGACACTCTTGGGGCTGAGAGGTTTGGTGAGGTTGGGAGAGCAAACGCAGACCCTTTAAAGTAATACTGCGTGGTACCCATCGCATGGGTCCCAAATCTCCAGGTTCAAGGGCATCTTCCTACATCGAAAACATGCATGAGAAACCCAGAAGATGGTACACCGTGTGATAGGGAAAGGTTTCTAAAACGCACCTCATTTCTCATCTCCTTGTGCCCGGGTTCGCCATTCCAGCCGCTTTACTAGCAATCTCCCTATTGGAGCATCAGCACCTTTAACCTCCTGTTCCGTACAGGTTGCAATTTGTCCTGAGGATGAACGGGAAGACGGGGAACCAACGAGAGACAAGCTCTTGGTGTCGGGACAGGCACAGGTCACTCTATTTTCCTGTCAGGAAGAAGAATTAACCACAGGCTCAGCCTGCCCCCCGGAACCAGAACAGGGCCTGAAGCCATCCTGCGCTTTTGCAGCCAGCTCCCAAAAAAGCGAGTTGTAAAATGGAGGTTCAGGGCACTGCAATTCACAAACCTGCAGAGTTATAAATGATAACTCTCGTCCACCAATATATTGAGGGAAGGCAAAGAAGAGGATTTGAAATCAAGGCAGAATTGCACGAAACAGATTTCAGGAGGTAGATACGAATCGCCTTTAAAGCACATGAAAAGCGGCAAAACGTTGACAATGATGCCCTTGGCCAAAAAGGGCGTATGCGTTTTTTCCTGAATATATTCAGGAAAAAACGCATACGCCCTTTTTGGCCAACCAAGCAACCTGGAAAGGCAAATCAGCGCTACAGAGAAGTCTCGCTTCCCATCGGTCAAAAGGGCCATGCTGAAAAAAGTGTCAAAACCAGAAATGCAGGACAGGCCATGGAGAAATGGGAGCCTTGCTGCACTGATGGGCGGGATGTAAATTGCCAACAGCCACTCTGGAGAAGTGTACGGTGTGTCCTGAAACATCTGAAAAACACAGCTTAGAGAGCATAGGGCACTTCCACTCATGGGGGTATAAATTGGGAAAATTAAAAATCAGCAAGACACAAGCACCCCAAAGTTGAGGGCTGCTCTGTTGACAAGGACCTCCACTTCATTCCACCTTCAATATCCCAGGAAAGAGAAAAATGGATAAAGAAGTTGTGGTCCTTATGTACAATGGAATATCACTCAGCCATGAAATCAATGTCATAAGGTTAGTAGCAGCATGATGAGTGGATTTAGGTACGACGATTCTAAGTGAAATAAGTCACACAGAAAAGGACACTTCTCATAAGGTATCACTGATAGAGGGAATGTAAAAACCGTTACACTTGAACTGAATTACAAAACAGAACAGAGTCACACATGCAGAAAACACACTCTGGCTGCTTAACGGGAAAGGTGAGGTGGGGTGATACATGAAACAAGGGTATCAAATTAGCTCAGATACCGTTCCATAAACCCAATATGTAGTAGACAAGACCTACTCCTTGCTCAGAGAACTGGACTCAACACGCCCTATTCACCGCACAAGAATATATCTGACTAGTAATAATCTTAAAACCTATGTATTGATATCTCTCTGTTAGTGTGTCAAGTGGGTGTAAAGCGGCATAAACACAGCAGTGAAAAGCAGCTAAACCCCATTATGAAAATAAATTACTTTGAAAAACCCATGAAACAACGACAGTGAAAGAGAGGGAAATTCTTACACAATGCGTTCAGGGGCTGTGATGCAACCTGGATTGACCATATCTAGACCCACAGCTGGATGAGACATAAGGGTGGACACTCTTGGGGCTGAGAGGTTTGGTGAGGTTGGGTGAGCAAACGCAGACCCTTTAAAGTAATACTGCGTGGTACCCATCGCATGGGTCCCAAATCTCCAGCTTCAAGGGTATCTTCCTACATCGAAAACATGCATGAGAAACCCAGAAGATAGTACACCGTGTGATGGGGAAAGGTTTCTAAAACGCACCTCATTTCTCATCTCCTTGTGCCCGGGTTCGCCATTCCAGCCGCTTTACTAGCAATCTCCCTACTTGGAGCATCAGCACCTTTAACCTCCTGTTCCGTACAGGTTGCAATTTGTCCTGAGGATGAACGGGAAGACGGGGAACCAACGAGAGACTAGCTCTTGGTGTTGGGACAGGCACAGGTCACTCTATTTTCCCATCAGGAAGAAGAATTAACCACAGGCTCAGCCTGCCCCCCGGAACCAGAACAGGGCCTGAAGCCATCCTGCGCTTTTGCGGCCAGCCCCCAAAAAAGCGAGTTGTAAAATGGAGGTTCAGGGCACTGCAATTCACAAACCTGCAGAGTTATAAATGATAACTCTCGTCCACCAATATATTGAGGGAAGGCAAAGAAGAGGATTTGAAATCAAGGCAGAATTGCAGGAAACAGATTTCAGGAGGTAGATACGAATCGCCTTTAAAGCACATGAAAAGCGGCAAAACGTTGACAATGATGCCCTTGGCCTAAAAGGTCGTATGCGTTTTTTCCTGAATATATTCAGGAAAAAACGCATACGCCCTTTTTGGCCAACCAAGCAACCTGGAAAGGCAAATCAGCGCTACAGAGAAGTCTCGCTTCCCATCGGTCAAAAGGGCCATGCTGAAAAAAGTGTCAAAACCAGAAATGCAGGACAGGCCATGGAGAAATGGGAGCCTTGCTACACTGATGGGCGGGATGTAAATTGCCAACAGCCACTCTGGAGAAGTGTACGGTGTGTCCTGAAACATCTGAAAAACACAGCTTAGAGAGCATAGGGCACTTCCACTCATGGGGGTATAAATTGGGAAAATGAAAAATCAGCAAGACACAAGCACCCCAAAGTTTAGGGCTGCTCTGTTGACAAGGACCTCCACTTCATTCCACCTTCAATATCCCAGGAAAGAGAAAAATGGATAAAGAAGTTGTGGTCCTTATGTACAATGGAATATCACTCAGCCATGAAATCAATGTCATAAGGTTAGTAGCAGCATGATGAGTGGATTTAGGTACGACGAATCTAAGTGAAATAAGTCACACAGAAAAGGACACTTCTCATAAGGTATCACTGATAGAGGGAATGTAAAAACCGTTACACTTGAACTGAATTACAAAACAGAACAGAGTCACACATGCAGAAAACACACTATGGCTGCTTAACGGGAAAGGTGAGGTGGGGTGATACATAAAACAAGGGTATCAAATTAGCTCAGATACCGTTCCATAAACCCAATATGTAGTAGACAAGACCTACTCCTTGCTCAGAGAACTGGACTCAACACGCCCTATTCACCGCACAAGAATATATCTGACTAGTAATAATCTTAAAACCTATGTATTGATATCTCTCTGTTAGTGTGTCAAGTGGGTGTAAAGCGGCATAAACACAGCCGTGAAAAGCAGCTAAACCCCATTATGAAAATAAATTACTTTGAAAAACCCATGAAACAACGACAGTGAAAGAGATAGAAATTCTTACACAATGAGTTCAGGGGCTGTGATGCAACCTGGATTGACCATATCTAGACCCACAGCTGGATGAGACATAAGGGTGGACACTCTTGGGGCTGAGAGGTTTGGTGAGGTTGGGTGAGCAAACGCAGACCCTTTAAAGTAATACTGCGTGGTACCCATCGCATGGGTCCCAAATCTCCAGGTTCAAGGGCATCTTCCTACATCGAAAACATGCATGAGAAACCCAGAAGATGGTACACCGTGTGATGGGGAAAGGTTTCTAAAACGCACCTCATTTCTCATCTCCTTGTGCCCGGGTTCGCCATTCCAGCCGCTTTACTAGCAATCTCCCTACTTGGAGCATCAGCACCTTTAACCTCCTGTTCCGTACAGGTTGCAATTTGTCCTGAGGATGAACGGGAAGACGGGGAACCAACGAGAGACAAGCTCTTGGTGTCGGGACAGGCACAGGTCACTCTATTTTCCCGTCAGGAAGAAGAATTAACCACAGGCTCAGCCTGCCCCCCGGAACCAGAACAGGGCCTGAAGCCATCCTGCGCTTTTGCAGCCAGCTCCCAAAAAAGCGAGTTGTAAAATGGAGGTTCAGGGCACTGCAATTCACAAACCTGCAGAGTTATAAATGATAACTCTCGTCCACCAATATATTGAGGGAAGGCAAAGAAGAGGATTTGAAATCAAGGCAGAATTGCACGAAACAGATTTCAGGAGGTAGATACGAATCGCCTTTAAAGCACATGAAAAGCGGCAAAACGTTGACAATGATGCCCTTGGCCAAAAAGGGCGTATGCGTTTTTTCCTGAATATATTCAGGAAAAAACGCATACGCCCTTTTTGGCCAACCAAGCAACCTGGAAAGGCAAATCAGCGCTACAGAGAAGTCTCGCTTCCCATCGGTCAAAAGGGCCATGCTGAAAAAAGTGTCAAAACCAGAAATGCAGGACAGGCCATGGAGAAATGGGAGCCTTGCTGCACTGATGGGCGGGATGTAAATTGCCAACAGCCACTCTGGAGAAGTGTACGGTGTGTCCTGAAACATCTGAAAAACACAGCTTAGAGAGCATAGGGCACTTCCACTCATGGGGGTATAAATTGGGAAAATTAAAAATCAGCAAGACACAAGCACCCCAAAGTTGAGGGCTGCTCTGTTGACAAGGACCTCCACTTCATTCCACCTTCAATATCCCAGGAAAGAGAAAAATGGATAAAGAAGTTGTGGTCCTTATGTACAATGGAATATCACTCAGCCATGAAATCAATGTCATAAGGTTAGTAGCAGCATGATGAGTGGATTTAGGTACGACGATTCTAAGTGAAATAAGTCACACAGAAAAGGACACTTCTCATAAGGTATCACTGATAGAGGGAATGTAAAAACCGTTACACTTGAACTGAATTACAAAACAGAACAGAGTCACACATGCAGAAAACACACTCTGGCTGCTTAACGGGAAAGGTGAGGTGGGGTGATACATGAAACAAGGGTATCAAATTAGCTCAGATACCGTTCCATAAACCCAATATGTAGTAGACAAGACCTACTCCTTGCTCAGAGAACTGGACTCAACACGCCCTATTCACCGCACAAGAATATATCTGACTAGTAATAATCTTAAAACCTATGTATTGATATCTCTCTGTTAGTGTGTCAAGTGGGTGTAAAGCGGCATAAACACAGCAGTGAAAAGCAGCTAAACCCCATTATGAAAATAAATTACTTTGAAAAACCCATGAAACAACGACAGTGAAAGAGAGGGAAATTCTTACACAATGCGTTCAGGGGCTGTGATGCAACCTGGATTGACCATATCTAGACCCACAGCTGGATGAGACATAAGGGTGGACACTCTTGGGGCTGAGAGGTTTGGTGAGGTTGGGTGAGCAAACGCAGACCCTTTAAAGTAATACTGCGTGGTACCCATCGCATGGGTCCCAAATCTCCAGGTTCAAGGGCATCTTCCTACATCGAAAACATGCATGAGAAACCCAGAAGATGGTACACCGTGTGATGGGGAAAGGTTTCTAAAACGCACCTCATTTCTCATCTCCTTGTGCCCGGGTTCGCCATTCCAGCCGCTTTACTAGCAATCTCCCTACTTGGAGCATCAGCACCTTTAACCTCCTGTTCCGTACAGTTGCAATTTGTCCTGAGGATGAACGGGAAGACGGGGAACCAACGAGAGACTAGCTCTTGGTGTCGGGACAGGCACAGGTCACTCTATTTTCCCATCAGGAAGAAGAATTAACCACATGCTCAGCCTGCCCCCCGGAACCAGAACAGGGCCTGAAGCCATCCTGCACTTTTGCGGCCAGCTCCCAAAAAAGCGAGTTGTAAAATGGAGGTTCAGGGCACTGCAATTCACAAACCTGCAGAGTTATAAATGATAACTCTCGTCCACAAATATATTGAGGGAAGGCAAAGAAGAGGATTTTAAATCAAGGCAGAATTGCAGGAAACAGATTTCAGGAGGTAGATTCGAATCGCCTTTAAAGCACATGAAAAGCGGCAAAATGTTGACAATGATGCCCTTGGCCAAAAAGGGCGTATGCGTTTTTTCCTGAATATATTCAGGAAAAAACGCATACGCCCTTTTTGACCAACCAAGCAACCTGGAAAGGCAAATCAGCGCTACAAAGAAGTCTCACTTCCCATCGGTCAAAAGGGCCATGCTGAAAAATGTGTCAAAACCAGAAATGCAGGACAGGCCATGGAGAAATGAGAGCCTTGCTACACTGATGGGCGGGATGTAAATTGCCAACAGCCACTCTGGAGAAGTGTACGGTGTGTCCTGAAACATCTGAAAAACACAGCTTAGAGAGCATAGGGCACTTCCACTCATGGGGGTATAAATTGGGAAAATGAAAAATCAGCAAGACACAAGCACCCCAAAGTTTAGGGCTGCTCTGTTGACAAGGACCTCCACTTCATTCCACCTTAAATATCCAAGGAAAGAGAAAAATGGATAAAGAAGTTGTGGTCCTTATGTACAATGGAATATCACTCAGCCATGAAATCAATGTCATAAGGTTAGTAGCAGCATGATGAGTGGATTTAGGTACGATGATTCTAAGTGAAATAAGTCACACAGAAAAGGACACTTCTCATAAGGTATCACTTTTAGAGGGAATGTAAAAACCGTTACACTTGAACTGAATTACAAAACAGAACAGAGTCACACATGCAGAAAACAGACAATGGCTGCTTAACGGGAAAGGTGAGGTGGGGTGATACATAAACCAAGGGTATCAAATTAGCTCAGATACCGTTCCATAAACCCAATATGTAGTAGACAAGACCTACTCCTTGCTCAGAGAACTGGACTCAAGACGCCCTATTCACCGCACAAGAATATATCTGACTAGTAATAATCTTAAAACCTATGTATTGATATCTCTCTGTTAGTGTGTCAAGTGGGTGTAAAGCGGCATAAACACAGCCGTGAAAAGCAGCTAAACCCCATTATGAAAATAAATTACTTTGAAAAACCCATGAAACAACGACAGTGAAAGAGATGGAAATTCTTACACAATGAGTTCAGGGGCTGTGATGCAACCTGGATTGACCATATCTAGACCCACAGCTGGATGAGACATAAGGGTGGACACTCTTGGGGCTGAGAGGTTTGGTGAGGTTGGGTGAACAAACGCAGACCCTTTAAAGTAATACTGCGTGGTACCCATCGCATGGGTCCCAAATCTCCAGCTTCAAGGGCATCTTCCTACATCGAAAACATGCATGAGAAACCCAGAAGATGGTACACCGTGTGATGGGGAAAGGTTTCTAAAATGCACCTCATTTCTCATCTCCTTGTGCCCGGGTTCGCCATTCCAGCCGCTTTACTAGCAATCTCCCTACTTGGAGCATCAGCACCTTTAACCTCCTGTTCCGTACAGGTTGCAATTTGTCCTGAGGATGAACGGGAAGACGGGGAACCAACGAGAGACTAGCTCTTGGTGTCGGGACAGGCACAGGTCACTCTATTTTCCCATCAGGAAGAAGAATTAACCACAGGCTCAGCCTGCCCCCCGGAACCAGAACAGGGCCTGAAGCCATCCTGTGCTTTTGCGGCCAGCTCCCAAAAAAGCGAGTTGTAAAATGGAGGTTCAGGGCACTGCAATTCACAAACTTGCAGAGTTATAAATGATAACTCTCGTCCACCAATATATTGAGGGAAGGCAAAGAAGAGGATTTGAAATCAAGACAGAATTGCACGAAACAGATTTCAGGAGGTAGATACGAATCGCCTTTAAAGCACATGAAAAGCGGCAAAACGTTGACAATGATGCCCTTGGCCAAAAAGGGCGTATGCGTTTTTTCCTGAATATATTCAGGAAAAAACGCATACGCCCTTTTTGGCCAACCAAGCAACCTGGAAAGGCAAATCAGCGCTACAGAGAAGTCTCGCTTCCCATCGGTCAAAAGGGCCATGCTGAAAAAAGTGTCAAAACCAGAAATGCAGGACAGGCCATGGAGAAATGGGACCCTTGCTACACTGATGGGCGGGATGTAAATTGCCAACAGCCACTCTGGAGAAGTGTACGGTGTGTCCTGAAACATCTGAAAAACACAGCTTAGAGAGCATAGGGCACTTCCACTCATGGGGGTATAAATTGGGAAAATTAAAAATCAGCAAGACACAAGCACCCCAAAGTTGAGGGCTGCTCTGTTGACAAGGCCCTCCACTTCATTCCACCTTAAATATCCCAGGAAAGAGAAAAATGGATAAAGAAGTTGTGGTCCTTATGTACAATGGAATATCACTCAGCCATGAAATCAATGTCATAAGGTTAGTAGCAGCATGATGAGTGGATTTAGGTACGACGATTCTAAGTGAAATAAGTCACACAGAAAAGGACACTTCTCATAAGGTATCACTGATAGAGGGAATGTAAAAACCGTTACACTTGAACTGAATTACAAAACAGAACAGAGTCACACATGCAGAAAACACACTATGGCTGCTTAACGGGAAAGGTGAGGTGGGGTGATACATAAAACAAGGGTATCAAATTAGCTCAGATACCGTTCCATAAACCCAATATGTAGTATACAAGACCTACTCCTTGCTCAGAGAACTGGACTCAACACGCCCTATTCACTGCACAAGAATATATCTGACTAGTAATAATCTTAAAACCTATGTATTGATATCTCTCTGTTAGTGTGTCAAGTGGGTGTAAAGCGGCATAAACACAGCCGTGAAAAGCAGCTAAACCCCATTATGAAAATAAATTACTTTGAAAAACCCATGAAACAACGACAGTGAAAGAGATAGAAATTCTTACACAATGAGTTCAGGGGCTGTGATGCAACCTGGATTGACCATATCTAGACCCACAGCTGGATGAGACATAAGGGTGGACACTCTTGGGGCTGAGAGGTTTGGTGAGGTTGGGTGAGCAAACGCAGACCCTTTAAAGTAATACTGCGTGGTACCCATCGCATGGGTCCCAAATCTCCAGGTTCAAGGGCATCTTCCTACATCGAAAACATGCATGAGAAACCCAGAAGATGGTACACCGTGTGATGGGGAAAGGTTTCTAAAATGCACCTCATTTCTCATCTCCTTGTGCCCGGGTTCGCCATTCCAGCCGCTTTACTAGCAATCTCCCTACTTGGAGCATCAGCACCTTTAACCTCCTGTTCCGTACAGGTTGCAATTTGTCCTGAGGATGAACGGGAAGACGGGGAACCAACGAGAGACTAGCTCTTGGTGTCGGGACAGGCACAGGTCACTCTATTTTCCCATCAGGAAGAAGAATTAACCACATGCTCAGCCTGCCCCCCGGAACCAGAACAGGGCCTGAAGCCATCCTGCACTTTTGCGGCCAGCTCCCAAAAAAGCGAGTTGTAAAATGGAGGTTCAGGGCACTGCAATTCACAAACCTGCAGAGTTATAAATGATAACTCTCGTCCACAAATATATTGAGGGAAGGCAAAGAAGAGGATTTAAATCAAGGCAGAATTGCAGGAAACAGATTTCAGGAGGTAGATTCGAATCGCCTTTAAAGCACATGAAAAGCGGCAAAATGTTGACAATGATGCCCTTGGCCAAAAAGGGCGTATGCGTTTTTTCCTGAATATATTCAGGAAAAAACGCATACGCCCTTTTTGGCCAACCAAGCAACCTGGAAATGCAAATCAGCGCTACAAAGAAGTCTCACTTCCCATCGGTCAAAAGGGCCATGCTGAAAAATGTGTCAAAACCAGAAATGCAGGACAGGCCATGGAGAAATGAGAGCCTTGCTACACTGATGGGCGGGATGTAAATTGCCAACAGCCACTCTGGAGAAGTGTACGGTGTGTCCTGAAACATCTGAAAAACACAGCTTAGAGAGCATAGGGCACTTCCACTCATGGGGGTATAAATTGGGAAAATTAAAAATCAGCAAGACACAAGCACCCCAAAGTTGAGGGCTGCTCTGTTGACAAGGACCTCCACTTCATTCCACCTTAAATATCCCAGGAAAGAGAAAAATGGATAAAGAAGTTGTGGTCCTTATGTACAATGGAATATCACTCAGCCATGAAATCAATGTCATAAGGTTAGTAGCAGCATGATGAGTGGATTTAGGTACGACGATTCTAAATGAAATAAGTCACACAGAAAAGGACACTTCTCATAAGGTATCACTTTTAGAGGGAATGTAAAAACCGTTACACTTGAACTGAATTACAAAACAGAACAGAGTCACACATGCAGAAAACAGACAATGGCTGCTTAACGGGAAAGGTGAGGTGGGGTGATACATAAACCAAGGGTATCAAATTAGCTCAGATACCGTTCCATAAACCCAATATGTAGTAGACAAGACCTACTCCTTGCTCAGAGAACTGGACTCAAGACGCCCTATTCACCGCACAAGAATATATCTGACTAGTAATAATCTTAAAACCTATGTATTGATATCTCTCTGTTAGTGTGTCAAGTGGGTGTAAAGCGGCATAAACACAGCCGTGAAAAGCAGCTAAACCCCATTATGAAAATAAATTACTTTGAAAAACCCATGAAACAACGACAGTGAAAGAGATAGAAATTCTTACACAATGAGTTCAGGGGCTGTGATGCAACCTGGATTGACCATATCTAGACCCACAGCTGGATGAGACATAAGGGTGGACACTCTTGGGGCTGAGAGGTTTGGTGAGGTTGGGTGAGCAAACGCAGACCCTTTAAAGTAATACTGCGTGGTACCCATCGCATGGGTCCCAAATCTCCAGGTTCAAGGGCATCTTCCTACATCGAAAACATGCATGAGAAACCCGGAAGATGGTACACCGTGTGATGGGGAAAGGTTTCTAAAACGCACCTCATTTCTCATCTCCTTGTGCCCGGGTTCGCCATTCCAGCCGCTTTACTAGCAATCTCCCTACTTGGAGCATCAGCACCTTTAACCTCCTGTTCCGTACAGGTTGCAATTTGTCCTGAGGATGAACGGGAAGACGGGGAACCAACGAGAGACTAGCTCTTGGTGTCGGGACAGGCACAGGTCACTCTATTTTCCCATCAGGAAGAAGAATTAACCACATGCTCAGCCTGCCCCCCGGAACCAGAACAGGGCCTGAAGCCATCCTGCACTTTTGCGGCCAGCTCCCAAAAAAGCGAGTTGTAAAATGGAGGTTCAGGGCACTGCAATTCACAAACCTGCAGAGTTATAAATGATAACTCTCGTCCACAAATATATTGAGGGAAGGCAAAGAAGAGGATTTTAAATCAAGGCAGAATTGCAGGAAACAGATTTCAGGAGGTAGATTCGAATCGCCTTTAAAGCACATGAAAAGCGGCAAAATGTTGACAATGATGCCCTTGGCCAAAAAGGGCGTATGCGTTTTTTCCTGAATATATTCAGGAAAAAACGCATACGCCCTTTTTGGCCAACCAAGCAACCTGGAAAGGCAAATCAGCGCTACAAAGAAGTCTCACTTCCCATCGGTCAAAAGGGCCATGCTGAAAAATGTGTCAAAACCAGAAATGCAGGACAGGCCATGGAGAAATGAGAGCCTTGCTACACTGATGGGCGGGATGTAAATTGCCAACAGCCACTCTGGAGAAGTGTACGGTGTGTCCTGAAACATCTGAAAAACACAGCTTAGAGAGCATAGGGCACTTCCACTCATGGGGGTATAAATTGGGAAAATTAAAAATCAGCAAGACACAAGCACCCCAAAGTTTAGGGCTGCTCTGTTGACAAGGACCTCCACTTCATTCCACCTTAAATATCCAAGGAAAGAGAAAAATGGATAAAGAAGTTGTGGTCCTTATGTACAATGGAATATCACTCAGCCATGAAATCAATGTCATAAGGTTAGTAGCAGCATGATGAGTGGATTTAGGTACGACGATTCTAAGTGAAATAAGTCACACAGAAAAGGACACTTCTCATAAGGTATCACTTTTAGAGGGAATGTAAAAACCGTTACACTTGAACTGAATTACAAAACAGAACAGAGTCACACATGCAGAAAACAGACAATGGCTGCTTAACGGGAAAGGTGAGGTGGGGTGATACATAAACCAAGGGTATCAAATTAGCTCAGATACCGTTCCATAAACCCAATATGTAGTAGACAAGACCTACTCCTTGCTCAGAGAACTGGACTCAAGACGCCCTATTCACCGCACAAGAATATATCTGACTAGTAATAATCTTAAAACCTATGTATTGATATCTCTCTGTTAGTGTGTCAAGTGGGTGTAAAGCGGCATAAACACAGCCGTGAAAAGCAGCTAAACCCCATTATGAAAATAAATTACTTTGAAAAACCCATGAAACAACGACAGTGAAAGAGATGGAAATTCTTACACAATGAGTTCAGGGGCTGTGATGCAACCTGGATTGACCATATCTAGACCCACAGCTGGATGAGACATAAGGGTGGACACTCTTGGGGCTGAGAGGTTTGGTGAGGTTGGGTGAGCAAACGCAGACCCTTTAAAGTAATACTGCGTGGTACCCATCGCATGGGTCCCAAATCTCCAGGTTCAAGGGCATCTTCCTACATCGAAAACATGCATGAGAAACCCAGAAGATGGTACACCGTGTGATGGGGAAAGGTTTCTAAAACGCACCTCATTTCTCATCTCCTTGTGCCCGGGTTCGCCATTCCAGCCGCTTTACTAGCAATCTCCCTACTTGGAGCATCAGCACCTTTAACCTCCTGTTCCGTACAGGTTGCAATTTGTCCTGAGGATGAATGGGAAGACGGGGAACCAACGAGAGACTAGCTCTTGGTGTCGGGACAGGCACAGGTCACTCTATTTTCCCATCAGGAAGAAGAATTAACCACATGCTCAGCCAGCCCCCCGGAACCAGAACAGGGCCTGAAGCCATCCTGCACTTTTGCGGCCAGCTCCCAAAAAAGCGAGTTGTAAAATGGAGGTTCAGGGCACTGCAATTCACAAACCTGCAGAGTTATAAATGATAACTCTCGTTCACAAATATATTGAGGGAAGGCAAAGAAGAGGATTTTAAATCAAGGCAGAATTGCAGGAAACAGATTTCAGGAGGTAGATTCGAATCGCCTTTAAAGCACATGAAAAGCGGCAAAATGTTGACAATGATGCCCTTGGCCAAAAAGGGCGTATGCGTTTTTTCCTGAATATATTCAGGAAAAAACGCATACGCCCTTTTTGGCCAACCAAGCAACCTGGAAAGGCAAATCAGCGCTACAAAGAAGTCTCACTTCCCATCGGTCAAAAGGGCCATGCTGAAAAATGTGTCAAAACCAGAAATGCAGGACAGGCCATGGAGAAATGAGAGCCTTGCTACACTGATGGGCGGGATGTAAATTGCCAACAGCCACTCTGGAGAAGTGTACGGTGTGTCCTGAAACATCTGAAAAACACAGCTTAGAGAGCATAGGGCACTTCCACTCATGGGGGTATAAATTGGGAAAATTAAAAATCAGCAAGACACAAGCACCCCAAAGTTTAGGGCTGCTCTGTTGACAAGGACCTCCACTTCATTCCACCTTAAATATCCAAGGAAAGAGAAAAATGGATAAAGAAGTTGTGGTCCTTATGTACAATGGAATATCACTCAGCCATGAAATCAATGTCATAAGGTTAGTAGCAGCATGATGAGTGGATTTAGGTACGACGATTCTAAGTGAAATAAGTCACACAGAAAAGGACACTTCTCATAAGGTATCACTTTTAGAGGGAATGTAAAAACCGTTACACTTGAACTGAATTACAAAACAGAACAGAGTCACACATGCAGAAAACAGACAATGGCTGCTTAACGGGAAAGGTGAGGTGGGGTGATACATAAACCAAGGGTATCAAATTAGCTCAGATACCGTTCCATAAACCCAATATGTAGTAGACAAGACCTACTCCTTGCTCAGAGAACTGGACTCAACACGCCCTATTCACCGCACAAGAATATATCTGACTAGTAATAATCTTAAAACCTATGTATTGATATCTCTCTGTTAGTGTGTCAAGTGGGTGTAAAGCGGCATAAACACAGCCGTGAAAAGCAGCTAAACCCCATTATGAAAATAAATTACTTTGAAAAACCCATGAAACAACGACAGTGAAAGAGATGGAAATTCTTACACAATGAGTTCAGGGGCTGTGATGCAACCTGGATTGACCATATCTAGACCCACAGCTGGATGAGACATAAGGGTGGACACTCTTGGGGCTGAGAGGTTTGGTGAGGTTGGGTGAGCAAACGCAGACCCTTTAAAGTAATACTGCGTGGTACCCATCGCATGGGTCCCAAATCTCCAGGTTCAAGGGCATCTTCCTACATCGAAAACATGCATGAGAAACCCAGAAGATGGTACACCGTGTGATGGGGAAAGGTTTCTAAAACGCACCTCGTTTCTCATCTCCTTGTGCCCGGGTTCGCCATTCCAGCCGCTTTACTAGCAATCTCCCTACTTGGAGCATCAGCACCTTTAACCTCCTGTTCCGTACAGGTTGCAATTTGTCCTGAGGATGAACGGGAAGACGGGGAACCAACGAGAGACTAGCTCTTGGTGTCGGGACAGGCACAGGTCACTCTATTTTCCCATCAGGAAGAAGAATTAACCACATGCTCAGCCTGCCCCCCGGAACCAGAACAGGGCCTGAAGCCATCCTGCACTTTTGCGGCCAGCTCCCAAAAAAGCGAGTTGTAAAATGGAGGTTCAGGGCACTGCAATTCACAAACCTGCAGAGTTATAAATGATAACTGTCGTCCACAAATATATTGAGGGAAGGCAAAGAAGAGGATTTTAAATCAAGGCAGAATTGCACGAAACAGATTTCAGGAGGTAGATTCGAATCGCCTTTAAAGCACATGAAAAGCGGCAAAATGTTGACAATGATGCCCTTGGCCAAAAAGGGCGTATGCGTTTTTTCCTGAATATATTCAGGAAAAAACGCATACGCCCTTTTTGGCCAACCAAGCAACCTGGAAAGGCAAATCAGCGCTACAAAGAAGTCTCACTTCCCATCGGTCAAAAGGGCCATGCTGAAAAATGTGTCAAAACCAGAAATGCAGGACAGGCCATGGAGAAATGAGAGCCTTGCTACACTGATGGGCGGGATGTAAATTGCCAACAGCCACTCTGGAGAAGTGTACGGTGTGTCCTGAAACATCTGAAAAACACAGCTTAGAGAGCATAGGGCACTTCCACTCATGGGGGTATAAATTGGGAAAATTAAAAATCAGCAAGACACAAGCACCCCAAAGTTGAGGGCTGCTCTGTTGACAAGGACCTCCACTTCATTCCACCTTAAATATCCCAGGAAAGAGAAAAATGGATAAAGAAGTTGTGGTCCTTATGTACAATGGAATATCACTCAGCCATGAAATCAATGTCATAAGGTTAGTAGCAGCATGATGAGTGGATTTAGGTACGACGATTCTAAATGAAATAAGTCACACAGAAAAGGACACTTCTCATAAGGTATCACTTTTAGAGGGAATGTAAAAACCGTTACACTTGAACTGAATTACAAAACAGAACAGAGTCACACATGCAGAAAACAGACAATGGCTGCTTAACGGGAAAGGTGAGGTGGGGTGATACATAAACCAAGGGTATCAAATTAGCTCAGATACCGTTCCATAAACCCAATATGTAGTAGACAAGACCTACTCCTTGCTCAGAGAACTGGACTCAAGACGCCCTATTCACCGCACAAGAATATATCTGACTAGTAATAATCTTAAAACCTATGTATTGATATCTCTCTGTTAGTGTGTCAAGTGGGTGTAAAGCGGCATAAACACAGCCGTGAAAAGCAGCTAAACCCCATTATGAAAATAAATTACTTTGAAAAACCCATGAAACAACGACAGTGAAAGAGATAGAAATTCTTACACAATGAGTTCAGGGGCTGTGATGCAACCTGGATTGACCATATCTAGACCCACAGCTGGATGAGACATAAGGGTGGACACTCTTGGGGCTGAGAGGTTTGGTGAGGTTGGGTGAGCAAACGCAGACCCTTTAAAGTAATACTGCGTGGTACCCATCGCATGGGTCCCAAATCTCCAGGTTCAAGGGCATCTTCCTACATCGAAAACATGCATGAGAAACCCGGAAGATGGTACACCGTGTGATGGGGAAAGGTTTCTAAAACGCACCTCATTTCTCATCTCCTTGTGCCCGGGTTCGCCATTCCAGCCGCTTTACTAGCAATCTCCCTACTTGGAGCATCAGCACCTTTAACCTCCTGTTCCGTACAGGTTGCAATTTGTCCTGAGGATGAACGGGAAGACGGGGAACCAACGAGAGACTAGCTCTTGGTGTCGGGACAGGCACAGGTCACTCTATTTTCCCATCAGGAAGAAGAATTAACCACATGCTCAGCCTGCCCCCCGGAACCAGAACAGGGCCTGAAGCCATCCTGCACTTTTGCGGCCAGCTCCCAAAAAAGCGAGTTGTAAAATGGAGGTTCAGGGCACTGCAATTCACAAACCTGCAGAGTTATAAATGATAACTCTCGTCCACAAATATATTGAGGGAAGGCAAAGAAGAGGATTTTAAATCAAGGCAGAATTGCAGGAAACAGATTTCAGGAGGTAGATTCGAATCGCCTTTAAAGCACATGAAAAGCGGCAAAATGTTGACAATGATGCCCTTGGCCAAAAAGGGCGTATGCGTTTTTTCCTGAATATATTCAGGAAAAAACGCATACGCCCTTTTTGGCCAACCAAGCAACCTGGAAAGGCAAATCAGCGCTACAAAGAAGTCTCACTTCCCATCGGTCAAAAGGGCCATGCTGAAAAATGTGTCAAAACCAGAAATGCAGGACAGGCCATGGAGAAATGAGAGCCTTGCTACACTGATGGGCGGGATGTAAATTGCCAACAGCCACTCTGGAGAAGTGTACGGTGTGTCCTGAAACATCTGAAAAACACAGCTTAGAGAGCATAGGGCACTTCCACTCATGGGGGTATAAATTGGGAAAATTAAAAATCAGCAAGACACAAGCACCCCAAAGTTTAGGGCTGCTCTGTTGACAAGGACCTCCACTTCATTCCACCTTAAATATCCAAGGAAAGAGAAAAATGGATAAAGAAGTTGTGGTCCTTATGTACAATGGAATATCACTCAGCCATGAAATCAATGTCATAAGGTTAGTAGCAGCATGATGAGTGGATTTAGGTACGACGATTCTAAGTGAAATAAGTCACACAGAAAAGGACACTTCTCATAAGGTATCACTTTTAGAGGGAATGTAAAAACCGTTACACTTGAACTGAATTACAAAACAGAACAGAGTCACACATGCAGAAAACAGACAATGGCTGCTTAACGGGAAAGGTGAGGTGGGGTGATACATAAACCAAGGGTATCAAATTAGCTCAGATACCGTTCCATAAACCCAATATGTAGTAGACAAGACCTACTCCTTGCTCAGAGAACTGGACTCAAGACGCCCTATTCACCGCACAAGAATATATCTGACTAGTAATAATCTTAAAACCTATGTATTGATATCTCTCTGTTAGTGTGTCAAGTGGGTGTAAAGCGGCATAAACACAGCCGTGAAAAGCAGCTAAACCCCATTATGAAAATAAATTACTTTGAAAAACCCATGAAACAACGACAGTGAAAGAGATGGAAATTCTTACACAATGAGTTCAGGGGCTGTGATGCAACCTGGATTGACCATATCTAGACCCACAGCTGGATGAGACATAAGGGTGGACACTCTTGGGGCTGAGAGGTTTGGTGAGGTTGGGTGAGCAAACGCAGACCCTTTAAAGTAATACTGCGTGGTACCCATCGCATGGGTCCCAAATCTCCAGGTTCAAGGGCATCTTCCTACATCGAAAACATGCATGAGAAACCCAGAAGATGGTACACCGTGTGATGGGGAAAGGTTTCTAAAACGCACCTCATTTCTCATCTCCTTGTGCCCGGGTTCGCCATTCCAGCCGCTTTACTAGCAATCTCCCTACTTGGAGCATCAGCACCTTTAACCTCCTGTTCCGTACAGGTTGCAATTTGTCCTGAGGATGAATGGGAAGACGGGGAACCAACGAGAGACTAGCTCTTGGTGTCGGGACAGGCACAGGTCACTCTATTTTCCCATCAGGAAGAAGAATTAACCACATGCTCAGCCAGCCCCCCGGAACCAGAACAGGGCCTGAAGCCATCCTGCACTTTTGCGGCCAGCTCCCAAAAAAGCGAGTTGTAAAATGGAGGTTCAGGGCACTGCAATTCACAAACCTGCAGAGTTATAAATGATAACTCTCGTTCACAAATATATTGAGGGAAGGCAAAGAAGAGGATTTTAAATCAAGGCAGAATTGCAGGAAACAGATTTCAGGAGGTAGATTCGAATCGCCTTTAAAGCACATGAAAAGCGGCAAAATGTTGACAATGATGCCCTTGGCCAAAAAGGGCGTATGCGTTTTTTCCTGAATATATTCAGGAAAAAACGCATACGCCCTTTTTGGCCAACCAAGCAACCTGGAAAGGCAAATCAGCGCTACAAAGAAGTCTCACTTCCCATCGGTCAAAAGGGCCATGCTGAAAAATGTGTCAAAACCAGAAATGCAGGACAGGCCATGGAGAAATGAGAGCCTTGCTACACTGATGGGCGGGATGTAAATTGCCAACAGCCACTCTGGAGAAGTGTACGGTGTGTCCTGAAACATCTGAAAAACACAGCTTAGAGAGCATAGGGCACTTCCACTCATGGGGGTATAAATTGGGAAAATTAAAAATCAGCAAGACACAAGCACCCCAAAGTTTAGGGCTGCTCTGTTGACAAGGACCTCCACTTCATTCCACCTTAAATATCCAAGGAAAGAGAAAAATGGATAAAGAAGTTGTGGTCCTTATGTACAATGGAATATCACTCAGCCATGAAATCAATGTCATAAGGTTAGTAGCAGCATGATGAGTGGATTTAGGTACGACGATTCTAAGTGAAATAAGTCACACAGAAAAGGACACTTCTCATAAGGTATCACTTTTAGAGGGAATGTAAAAACCGTTACACTTGAACTGAATTACAAAACAGAACAGAGTCACACATGCAGAAAACAGACAATGGCTGCTTAACGGGAAAGGTGAGGTGGGGTGATACATAAACCAAGGGTATCAAATTAGCTCAGATACCGTTCCATAAACCCAATATGTAGTAGACAAGACCTACTCCTTGCTCAGAGAACTGGACTCAACACGCCCTATTCACCGCACAAGAATATATCTGACTAGTAATAATCTTAAAACCTATGTATTGATATCTCTCTGTTAGTGTGTCAAGTGGGTGTAAAGCGGCATAAACACAGCCGTGAAAAGCAGCTAAACCCCATTATGAAAATAAATTACTTTGAAAAACCCATGAAACAACGACAGTGAAAGAGATGGAAATTCTTACACAATGAGTTCAGGGGCTGTGATGCAACCTGGATTGACCATATCTAGACCCACAGCTGGATGAGACATAAGGGTGGACACTCTTGGGGCTGAGAGGTTTGGTGAGGTTGGGTGAGCAAACGCAGACCCTTTAAAGTAATACTGCGTGGTACCCATCGCATGGGTCCCAAATCTCCAGGTTCAAGGGCATCTTCCTACATCGAAAACATGCATGAGAAACCCAGAAGATGGTACACCGTGTGATGGGGAAAGGTTTCTAAAACGCACCTCATTTCTCATCTCCTTGTGCCCGGGTTCGCCATTCCAGCCGCTTTACTAGCAATCTCCCTACTTGGAGCATCAGCACCTTTAACCTCCTGTTCCGTACAGGTTGCAATTTGTCCTGAGGATGAACGGGAAGACGGGGAACCAACGAGAGACTAGCTCTTGGTGTCGGGACAGGCACAGGTCACTCTATTTTCCCATCAGGAAGAAGAATTAACCACATGCTCAGCCTGCCCCCCGGAACCAGAACAGGGCCTGAAGCCATCCTGCACTTTTGCGGCCAGCTCCCAAAAAAGCGAGTTGTAAAATGGAGGTTCAGGGCACTGCAATTCACAAACCTGCAGAGTTATAAATGATAACTGTCGTCCACAAATATATTGAGGGAAGGCAAAGAAGAGGATTTTAAATCAAGGCAGAATTGCACGAAACAGATTTCAGGAGGTAGATTCGAATCGCCTTTAAAGCACATGAAAAGCGGCAAAATGTTGACAATGATGCCCTTGGCCAAAAAGGGCGTATGCGTTTTTTCCTGAATATATTCAGGAAAAAACGCATACGCCCTTTTTGGCCAACCAAGCAACCTGGAAAGGCAAATCAGCGCTACAAAGAAGTCTCACTTCCCATCGGTCAAAAGGGCCATGCTGAAAAATGTGTCAAAACCAGAAATGCAGGACAGGCCATGGAGAAATGAGAGCCTTGCTACACTGATGGGCGGGATGTAAATTGCCAACAGCCACTCTGGAGAAGTGTACGGTGTGTCCTGAAACATCTGAAAAACACAGCTTAGAGAGCATAGGGCACTTCCACTCATGGGGGTATAAATTGGGAAAATTAAAAATCAGCAAGACACAAGCACCCCAAAGTTTAGGGCTGCTCTGTTGACAAGGACCTCCACTTCATTCCACCTTAAATATCCAAGGAAAGAGAAAAATGGATAAAGAAGTTGTGGTCCTTATGTACAATGGAATATCACTCAGCCATGAAATCAATGTCATAAGGTTAGTAGCAGCATGATGAGTGGATTTAGGTACGACGATTCTAAGTGAAATAAGTCACACAGAAAAGGACACTTCTCATAAGGTATCACTTTTAGAGCTAATGTAAAAACCGTTACACTTGAACTGAATTACAAAACAGAACAGAGTCACACATGCAGAAAACAGACAATGGCTGCTTAACGGGAAAGGTGAGGTGGGGTGATACATAAACCAAGGGTATCAAATTAGCTCAGATACCGTTCCATAAACCCAATATGTAGTAGACAAGACCTACTCCTTGCTCAGAGAACTGGACTCAAGACGCCCTATTCACCGCACAAGAATATATCTGACTAGTAATAATCTTAAAACCTATGTATTGATATCTCTCTGTTAGTGTGTCAAGTGGGTGTAAAGCGGCATAAACACAGCCGTGAAAAGCAGCTAAACCCCATTATGAAAATAAATTACTTTGAAAAACCCATGAAACAACGACAGTGAAAGAGATGGAAATTCTTACACAATGAGTTCAGGGGCTGTGATGCAACCTGGATTGACCATATCTAGACCCACAGCTGGATGAGACATAAGGGTGGACACTCTTGGGGCTGAGAGGTTTGGTGAGGTTGGGTGAGCAAACGCAGACCCTTTAAAGTAATACTGCGTGGTACCCATCGCATGGGTCCCAAATCTCCAGGTTCAAGGGCATCTTCCTACATCGAAAACATGCATGAGAAACCCAGAAGATGGTACACCGTGTGATGGGGAAAGGTTTCTAAAACGCACCTCATTTCTCATCTCCTTGTGCCCGGGTTCGCCATTCCAGCCGCTTTACTAGCAATCTCCCTACTTGGAGCATCAGCACCTTTAACCTCCTGTTCCGTACAGGTTGCAATTTGTCCTGAGGATGAACGGGAAGACGGGGAACCAACGAGAGACTAGCTCTTGGTGTCGGGACAGGCACAGGTCACTCTATTTTCCCATCAGGAAGAAGAATTAACCACATGCTCAGCCAGCCCCCCGGAACCAGAACAGGGCCTGAAGCCATCCTGCACTTTTGCGGCCAGCTCCCAAAAAAGCGAGTTGTAAAATGGAGGTTCAGGGCACTGCAATTCACAAACCTGCAGAGTTATAAATGATAACTCTCGTTCACAAATATATTGAGGGAAGGCAAAGAAGAGGATTTTAAATCAAGGCAGAATTGCAGGAAACAGATTTCAGGAGGTAGATTCGAATCGCCTTTAAAGCACATGAAAAGCGGCAAAATGTTGACAATGATGCCCTTGGCCAAAAAGGGCGTATGCGTTTTTTCCTGAATATATTCAGGAAAAAACGCATACGCCCTTTTTGGCCAACCAAGCAACCTGGAAAGGCAAATCAGCGCTACAAAGAAGTCTCACTTCCCATCGGTCAAAAGGGCCATGCTGAAAAATGTGTCAAAACCAGAAATGCAGGACAGGCCATGGAGAAATGAGAGCCTTGCTACACTGATGGGCGGGATGTAAATTGCCAACAGCCACTCTGGAGAAGTGTACGGTGTGTCCTGAAACATCTGAAAAACACAGCTTAGAGAGCATAGGGCACTTCCACTCATGGGGGTATAAATTGGGAAAATTAAAAATCAGCAAGACACAAGCACCCCAAAGTTTAGGGCTGCTCTGTTGACAAGGACCTCCACTTCATTCCACCTTAAATATCCAAGGAAAGAGAAAAATGGATAAAGAAGTTGTGGTCCTTATGTACAATGGAATATCACTCAGCCATGAAATCAATGTCATAAGGTTAGTAGCAGCATGATGAGTGGATTTAGGTACGACGATTCTAAGTGAAATAAGTCACACAGAAAAGGACACTTCTCATAAGGTATCACTTTTAGAGGGAATGTAAAAACCGTTACACTTGAACTGAATTACAAAACAGAACAGAGTCACACATGCAGAAAACAGACAATGGCTGCTTAACGGGAAAGGTGAGGTGGGGTGATACATAAACCAAGGGTATCAAATTAGCTCAGATACCGTTCCATAAACCCAATATGTAGTAGACAAGACCTACTCCTTGCTCAGAGAACTGGACTCAAGACGCCCTATTCACCGCACAAGAATATATCTGACTAGTAATAATCTTAAAACCTATGTATTGATATCTCTCTGTTAGTGTGTCAAGTGGGTGTAAAGCGGCATAAACACAGCCGTGAAAAGCAGCTAAACCCCATTATGAAAATAAATTACTTTGAAAAACCCATGAAACAACGACAGTGAAAGAGATGGAAATTCTTACACAATGAGTTCAGGGGCTGTGATGCAACCTGGATTGACCATATCTAGACCCACAGCTGGATGAGACATAAGGGTGGACACTCTTGGGGCTGAGAGGTTTGGTGAGGTTGGGTGAGCAAACGCAGACCCTTTAAAGTAATACTGCGTGGTACCCATCGCATGGGTCCCAAATCTCCAGGTTCAAGGGCATCTTCCTACATCGAAAACATGCATGAGAAACCCAGAAGATGGTACACCGTGTGATGGGGAAAGGTTTCTAAAACGCACCTCATTTCTCATCTCCTTGTGCCCGGGTTCGCCATTCCAGCCGCTTTACTAGCAATCTCCCTACTTGGAGCATCAGCACCTTTAACCTCCTGTTCCGTACAGGTTGCAATTTGTCCTGAGGATGAACGGGAAGACGGGGAACCAACGAGAGACTAGCTCTTGGTGTCGGGACAGGCACAGGTCACTCTATTTTCCCATCAGGAAGAAGAATTAACCACATGCTCAGCCTGCCCCCCGGAACCAGAACAGGGCCTGAAGCCATCCTGCACTTTTGCGGCCAGCTCCCAAAAAAGCGAGTTGTAAAATGGAGGTTCAGGGCACTGCAATTCACAAACCTGCAGAGTTATAAATGATAACTGTCGTCCACAAATATATTGAGGGAAGGCAAAGAAGAGGATTTTAAATCAAGGCAGAATTGCACGAAACAGATTTCAGGAGGTAGATTCGAATCGCCTTTAAAGCACATGAAAAGCGGCAAAATGTTGACAATGATGCCCTTGGCCAAAAAGGGCGTATGCGTTTTTTCCTGAATATATTCAGGAAAAAACGCATACGCCCTTTTTGGCCAACCAAGCAACCTGGAAAGGCAAATCAGCGCTACAAAGAAGTCTCACTTCCCATCGGTCAAAAGGGCCATGCTGAAAAATGTGTCAAAACCAGAAATGCAGGACAGGCCATGGAGAAATGAGAGCCTTGCTACACTGATGGGCGGGATGTAAATTGCCAACAGCCACTCTGGAGAAGTGTACGGTGTGTCCTGAAACATCTGAAAAACACAGCTTAGAGAGCATAGGGCACTTCCACTCATGGGGGTATAAATTGGGAAAATTAAAAATCAGCAAGACACAAGCACCCCAAAGTTTAGGGCTGCTCTGTTGACAAGGACCTCCACTTCATTCCACCTTAAATATCCAAGGAAAGAGAAAAATGGATAAAGAAGTTGTGGTCCTTATGTACAATGGAATATCACTCAGCCATGAAATCAATGTCATAAGGTTAGTAGCAGCATGATGAGTGGATTTAGGTATGACGATTCTAAGTGAAATAAGTCACACAGAAAAGGACACTTCTCATAAGGTATCACTTTTAGAGGGAATGTAAAAACCGTTACACTTGAACTGAATTACAAAACAGAACAGAGTCACACATGCAGAAAACAGACAATGGCTGCTTAACGGGAAAGGTGAGGTGGGGTGATACATAAACCAAGGGTATCAAATTAGCTCAGATACCGTTCCATAAACCCAATATGTAGTAGACAAGACCTACTCCTTGCTCAGAGAACTGGACTCAAGACGCCCTATTCACCGCACAAGAATATATCTGACTAGTAATAATCTTAAAACCTATGTATTGATATCTCTCTGTTAGTGTGTCAAGTGGGTGTAAAGCGGCATAAACACAGCCGTGAAAAGCAGCTAAACCCCATTATGAAAATAAATTACTTTGAAAAACCCATGAAACAACGACAGTGAAAGAGATGGAAATTCTTACACAATGAGTTCAGGGGCTGTGATGCAACCTGGATTGACCATATCTAGACCCACAGCTGGATGAGACATAAGGGTGGACACTCTTGGGGCTGAGAGGTTTGGTGAGGTTGGGTGAGCAAACGCAGACCCTTTAAAGGAATACTGCGTGGTACCCATCGCATGGGTCCCAAATCTCCAGGTTCAAGGGCATCTTCCTACATCGAAAACATGCATGAGAAACCCAGAAGATGGTACACCGTGTGATGGGGAAAGGTTTCTAAAATGCACCTCATTTCTCATCTCCTTGTGCCCAGGTTCGCCATTCCAGCCGCTTTACTAGCAATCTCCCTACTTGGAGCATCAGCACCTTTAACCTCCTGTTCCGTACAGGTTGCAATTTGTCCTGAGGATGAACGGGAAGACGGGGAACCAACGAGAGACTAGCTCTTGGTGTCGGGACAGGCACAGGTCACTCTATTTTCCCATCAGGAAGAAGAATTAACCACAGGCTCAGCCTGCCCCCCGGAATCAGAACAGGGCCTGAAGCCATCCTGTGCTTTTGCGGCCAGCTCCCAAAAAAGCGAGTTGTAAAATGGAGGTTCAGGGCACTGCAATTCACAAATCTGCAGAGTTATAAATGATAACTCTCGTCCACAAATATATTGAGGGAAGGCAAAGAAGAGGATTTGAATTCAAGGCAGAATTGCACGAAACACATTTCAGGAGGTAGATACGAATTGCCTTTAAAGCACAAGAAAAGCGGCAAAACGTTGACAATGATGCCCTTGGCCAAAAAGGGCGTATGCGTTTTTTCCTGAATATATTCAGGAAAAAACGCATACGCCCTTTTTGGCCAACCAAGCAACCTGGAAAGGCAAATCAGCGCTACAAAGAAGTCTCACTTCCCATCGGTCAAAAGGGCCATGCTGAAAAAAGTGTCAAAACCAGAAATGCAGGACAGGCCATGGAGAAATGAGAGCCTTGCTACACTGATGGGCGGGATGTAAATTGCCAACAGCCACTCTGGAGAAGTGTACGGTGTGTCCTGAAACATCTGAAAAACACAGCTTAGAGAGCATAGGGCACTTCCACTCATGAGGGTATAAATTGGGAAAATTAAAAATCAGCAAGACACAAGCACCCCAAAGTTTAGGGCTGCTCTGTTGACAAGGACCTCCACTTCATTCCACCTTAAATATCCAAGGAAAGAGAAAAATGGATAAAGAAGTTGTGGTCCTTATGTACAATGGAATATCACTCAGCCATGAAATCAATGTCATAAGGTTAGTAGCAGCATGATGAGTGGATTTAGGTACGACGATTCTAAGTGAAATAAGTCACACAGAAAAGGACACTTCTCATAAGGTATCACTTTTAGAGGGAATGTAAAAACCGTTACACTTGAACTGAATTACAAAACAGAACAGAGTCACACATGCAGAAAACAGACAATGGCTGCTTAACGGGAAAGGTGAGGTGGGGTGATACATAAACCAAGGGTATCAAATTAGCTCAGATACCGTTCCATAAACCCAATATGTAGTAGACAAGACCTACTCCTTGCTCAGAGAACTGGACTCAACACGCCCTATTCACCGCACAAGAATATATCTGACTAGTAATAATCTTAAAACCTATGTATTGATATCTCTCTGTTAGTGTGTCAAGTGGGTGTAAAGCGGCATAAACACAGCCGTGAAAAGCAGCTAAACCCCATTATGAAAATAAATTACTTTGAAAAACCCATGAAACAACGACAGTGAAAGAGATGGAAATTCTTACACAATGAGTTCAGGGGCTGTGATGCAACCTGGATTGACCATATCTAGACCCACAGCTGGATGAGACATAAGGGTGGACACTCTTGGGGCTGAGAGGTTTGGTGAGGTTGGGTGAGCAAACGCAGACCCTTTAAAGTAATACTGCGTGGTACCCATCGCATGGGTCCCAAATCTCCAGGTTCAAGGGCATCTTCCTACATCGAAAACATGCATGAGAAACCCAGAAGATGGTACACCGTGTGATGGGGAAAGGTTTCTAAAATGCACCTCATTTCTCATCTCCTTGTGCCCAGGTTCGCCATTCCAGCCGCTTTACTAGCAATCTCCCTACTTGGAGCATCAGCACCTTTAACCTCCTGTTCCGTACAGGTTGCAATTTGTCCTGAGGATGAACGGGAAGACGGGGAACCAACGAGAGACTAGCTCTTGGTGTCGGGAGAGGCACAGGTCACTCTATTTTCCCATCAGGAAGAAGAATTAACCACAGGCTCAGCCTGCCCCCCGGAACCAGAACAGGGCCTGAAGCCATCCTGTGCTTTTGCGGCCAGCTCCCAAAAAAGCGAGTTGTAAAATGGAGGTTCAGGGCACTGCAATTCACAAATCTGCAGAGTTATAAATGATAACTCTCGTCCACAAATATATTGAGGGAAGGCAAAGAAGAGGATTTGAATTCAAGGCAGAATTGCACGAAACAGATTTCAGGAGGTAGATACGAATCGCCTTTAAAGCACATGAAAAGCGGCAAAACGTTGACAATGATGCCCTTGGCCAAAAAGGGCGTATGCGTTTTTTCCTGAATATATTCAGGAAAAAACGCATACGCCCTTTTTGGCCAACCAAGCAACCTGGAAAGGCAAATCAGCGCTACAAAGAAGTCTCACTTCCCATCGGTCAAAAGGGCCATGCTGAAAAAAGTGTCAAAACCAGAAATGCAGGACAGGCCATGGAGAAATGAGAGCCTTGCTACACTGATGGGCGGGATGTAAATTGCCAACAGCCACTCTGGAGAAGTGTACGGTGTGTCCTGAAACATCTGAAAAACACAGCTTAGAGAGCATAGGGCACTTCCACTCATGGGGGTATAAATTGGGAAAATGAAAAATCAGCAAGACACAAGCACCCCAAAGTTGAGGGCTGCTCTGTTGACAAGGACCTCCACTTCATTCCACCTTCAATATCCCAGGAAAGAGAAAAATGGATAAAGAAGTTGTGGTCCTTATGTACAATGGAATATCACTCAGCCATGAAATCAATGTCATAAGGTTAGTAGCAGCATGATGAGTGGATTTAGGTACGACGATTCTAAGTGAAATAAGTCACACAGAAAAGGACACTTCTCATAAGGTATCACTGATAGAGGGAATGTAAAAACCGTTACACTTGAACTGAATTACAAAACGGAACAGAGTCACACATGCAGAAAACACACTATGGCTGCTTAACGGGAAAGGTGAGGTGGGGTGATACATAAAACAAGGGTATCAAATTAGCTCAGATACCGTTCCATAAACCCAATATGTAGTAGACAAGACCTACTCCTTGCTCAGAGAACTGGACTCAACACGCCCTATTCACCGCACAAGAATATATCTGACTAGTAATAATCTTAAAACCTATGTATTGATATCTCTCTGTTAGTGTGTCAAGTGGGTGTAAAGCGGCATAAACACAGCCGTGAAAAGCAGCTAAACCCCATTATGAAAATAAATTACTTTGAAAAACCCATGAAACAACGACAGTGAAAGAGATAGAAATTCTTACACAATGAGTTCAGGGGCTGTGATGCAACCTGGATTGACCATATCTAGACCCACAGCTGGATGAGACATAAGGGTGGACACTCTTGGGGCTGAGAGGTTTGGTGAGGTTGGGTGAGCAAACGCAGACCCTTTAAAGTAATACTGCGTGGTACCCATCGCATGGGTCCCAAATCTCCAGGTTCAAGGGCATCTTCCTACATCGAAAACATGCATGAGAAACCCAGAAGATGGTACACCGTGTGATGGGGAAAGGTTTCTAAAACGCACCTCATTTCTCATCTCCTTGTGCCCGGGTTCGCCATTCCAGCCGCTTTACTAGCAATCTCCCTACTTGGAGCATCAGCACCTTTAACCTCCTGTTCCGTACAGGTTGCAATTTGTCCTGAGGATGAACGGGAAGACGGGGAACCAACGAGAGACTAGCTCTTGGTGTCGGGACAGGCACAGGTCACTCTATTTTCCCATCAGGAAGAAGAATTAACCACATGCTCAGCCTGCCCCCCGGAACCAGAACAGGGCCTGAAGCCATCCTGCACTTTTGCGGCCAGCTCCCAAAAAAGCGAGTTGTAAAATGGAGGTTCAGGGCACTGCAATTCACAAACCTGCAGAGTTATAAATGATAACTGTCGTCCACAAATATATTGAGGGAAGGCAAAGAAGAGGATTTTAAATCAAGGCAGAATTGCACGAAACAGATTTCAGGAGGTAGATTCGAATCGCCTTTAAAGCACATGAAAAGCGGCAAAATGTTGACAATGATGCCCTTGGCCAAAAAGGGCGTATGCGTTTTTTCCTGAATATATTCAGGAAAAAACGCATACGCCCTTTTTGGCCAACCAAGCAACCTGGAAAGGCAAATCAGCGCTACAAAGAAGTCTCACTTCCCATCGGTCAAAAGGGCCATGCTGAAAAATGTGTCAAAACCAGAAATGCAGGACAGGCCATGGAGAAATGAGAGCCTTGCTACACTGATGGGCGGGATGTAAATTGCCAACAGCCACTCTGGAGAAGTGTACGGTGTGTCCTGAAACATCTGAAAAACACAGCTTAGAGAGCATAGGGCACTTCCACTCATGGGGGTATAAATTGGGAAAATTAAAAATCAGCAAGACACAAGCACCCCAAAGTTTAGGGCTGCTCTGTTGACAAGGACCTCCACTTCATTCCACCTTAAATATCCAAGGAAAGAGAAAAATGGATAAAGAAGTTGTGGTCCTTATGTACAATGGAATATCACTCAGCCATGAAATCAATGTCATAAGGTTAGTAGCAGCATGATGAGTGGATTTAGGTACGACGATTCTAAGTGAAATAAGTCACACAGAAAAGGACACTTCTCATAAGGTATCACTTTTAGAGCTAATGTAAAAACCGTTACACTTGAACTGAATTACAAAACAGAACAGAGTCACACATGCAGAAAACAGACAATGGCTGCTTAACGGGAAAGGTGAGGTGGGGTGATACATAAACCAAGGGTATCAAATTAGCTCAGATACCGTTCCATAAACCCAATATGTAGTAGACAAGACCTACTCCTTGCTCAGAGAACTGGACTCAAGACGCCCTATTCACCGCACAAGAATATATCTGACTAGTAATAATCTTAAAACCTATGTATTGATATCTCTCTGTTAGTGTGTCAAGTGGGTGTAAAGCGGCATAAACACAGCCGTGAAAAGCAGCTAAACCCCATTATGAAAATAAATTACTTTGAAAAACCCATGAAACAACGACAGTGAAAGAGATGGAAATTCTTACACAATGAGTTCAGGGGCTGTGATGCAACCTGGATTGACCATATCTAGACCCACAGCTGGATGAGACATAAGGGTGGACACTCTTGGGGCTGAGAGGTTTGGTGAGGTTGGGTGAGCAAACGCAGACCCTTTAAAGTAATACTGCGTGGTACCCATCGCATGGGTCCCAAATCTCCAGGTTCAAGGGCATCTTCCTACATCGAAAACATGCATGAGAAACCCAGAAGATGGTACACCGTGTGATGGGGAAAGGTTTCTAAAACGCACCTCATTTCTCATCTCCTTGTGCCCGGGTTCGCCATTCCAGCCGCTTTACTAGCAATCTCCCTACTTGGAGCATCAGCACCTTTAACCTCCTGTTCCGTACAGGTTGCAATTTGTCCTGAGGATGAACGGGAAGACGGGGAACCAACGAGAGACTAGCTCTTGGTGTCGGGACAGGCACAGGTCACTCTATTTTCCCATCAGGAAGAAGAATTAACCACATGCTCAGCCAGCCCCCCGGAACCAGAACAGGGCCTGAAGCCATCCTGCACTTTTGCGGCCAGCTCCCAAAAAAGCGAGTTGTAAAATGGAGGTTCAGGGCACTGCAATTCACAAACCTGCAGAGTTATAAATGATAACTCTCGTTCACAAATATATTGAGGGAAGGCAAAGAAGAGGATTTTAAATCAAGGCAGAATTGCAGGAAACAGATTTCAGGAGGTAGATTCGAATCGCCTTTAAAGCACATGAAAAGCGGCAAAATGTTGACAATGATGCCCTTGGCCAAAAAGGGCGTATGCGTTTTTTCCTGAATATATTCAGGAAAAAACGCATACGCCCTTTTTGGCCAACCAAGCAACCTGGAAAGGCAAATCAGCGCTACAAAGAAGTCTCACTTCCCATCGGTCAAAAGGGCCATGCTGAAAAATGTGTCAAAACCAGAAATGCAGGACAGGCCATGGAGAAATGAGAGCCTTGCTACACTGATGGGCGGGATGTAAATTGCCAACAGCCACTCTGGAGAAGTGTACGGTGTGTCCTGAAACATCTGAAAAACACAGCTTAGAGAGCATAGGGCACTTCCACTCATGGGGGTATAAATTGGGAAAATTAAAAATCAGCAAGACACAAGCACCCCAAAGTTTAGGGCTGCTCTGTTGACAAGGACCTCCACTTCATTCCACCTTAAATATCCAAGGAAAGAGAAAAATGGATAAAGAAGTTGTGGTCCTTATGTACAATGGAATATCACTCAGCCATGAAATCAATGTCATAAGGTTAGTAGCAGCATGATGAGTGGATTTAGGTACGACGATTCTAAGTGAAATAAGTCACACAGAAAAGGACACTTCTCATAAGGTATCACTTTTAGAGGGAATGTAAAAACCGTTACACTTGAACTGAATTACAAAACAGAACAGAGTCACACATGCAGAAAACAGACAATGGCTGCTTAACGGGAAAGGTGAGGTGGGGTGATACATAAACCAAGGGTATCAAATTAGCTCAGATACCGTTCCATAAACCCAATATGTAGTAGACAAGACCTACTCCTTGCTCAGAGAACTGGACTCAAGACGCCCTATTCACCGCACAAGAATATATCTGACTAGTAATAATCTTAAAACCTATGTATTGATATCTCTCTGTTAGTGTGTCAAGTGGGTGTAAAGCGGCATAAACACAGCCGTGAAAAGCAGCTAAACCCCATTATGAAAATAAATTACTTTGAAAAACCCATGAAACAACGACAGTGAAAGAGATGGAAATTCTTACACAATGAGTTCAGGGGCTGTGATGCAACCTGGATTGACCATATCTAGACCCACAGCTGGATGAGACATAAGGGTGGACACTCTTGGGGCTGAGAGGTTTGGTGAGGTTGGGTGAGCAAACGCAGACCCTTTAAAGTAATACTGCGTGGTACCCATCGCATGGGTCCCAAATCTCCAGGTTCAAGGGCATCTTCCTACATCGAAAACATGCATGAGAAACCCAGAAGATGGTACACCGTGTGATGGGGAAAGGTTTCTAAAACGCACCTCATTTCTCATCTCCTTGTGCCCGGGTTCGCCATTCCAGCCGCTTTACTAGCAATCTCCCTACTTGGAGCATCAGCACCTTTAACCTCCTGTTCCGTACAGGTTGCAATTTGTCCTGAGGATGAACGGGAAGACGGGGAACCAACGAGAGACTAGCTCTTGGTGTCGGGACAGGCACAGGTCACTCTATTTTCCCATCAGGAAGAAGAATTAACCACATGCTCAGCCTGCCCCCCGGAACCAGAACAGGGCCTGAAGCCATCCTGCACTTTTGCGGCCAGCTCCCAAAAAAGCGAGTTGTAAAATGGAGGTTCAGGGCACTGCAATTCACAAACCTGCAGAGTTATAAATGATAACTGTCGTCCACAAATATATTGAGGGAAGGCAAAGAAGAGGATTTTAAATCAAGGCAGAATTGCACGAAACAGATTTCAGGAGGTAGATTCGAATCGCCTTTAAAGCACATGAAAAGCGGCAAAATGTTGACAATGATGCCCTTGGCCAAAAAGGGCGTATGCGTTTTTTCCTGAATATATTCAGGAAAAAACGCATACGCCCTTTTTGGCCAACCAAGCAACCTGGAAAGGCAAATCAGCGCTACAAAGAAGTCTCACTTCCCATCGGTCAAAAGGGCCATGCTGAAAAATGTGTCAAAACCAGAAATGCAGGACAGGCCATGGAGAAATGAGAGCCTTGCTACACTGATGGGCGGGATGTAAATTGCCAACAGCCACTCTGGAGAAGTGTACGGTGTGTCCTGAAACATCTGAAAAACACAGCTTAGAGAGCATAGGGCACTTCCACTCATGGGGGTATAAATTGGGAAAATTAAAAATCAGCAAGACACAAGCACCCCAAAGTTTAGGGCTGCTCTGTTGACAAGGACCTCCACTTCATTCCACCTTAAATATCCAAGGAAAGAGAAAAATGGATAAAGAAGTTGTGGTCCTTATGTACAATGGAATATCACTCAGCCATGAAATCAATGTCATAAGGTTAGTAGCAGCATGATGAGTGGATTTAGGTATGACGATTCTAAGTGAAATAAGTCACACAGAAAAGGACACTTCTCATAAGGTATCACTTTTAGAGGGAATGTAAAAACCGTTACACTTGAACTGAATTACAAAACAGAACAGAGTCACACATGCAGAAAACAGACAATGGCTGCTTAACGGGAAAGGTGAGGTGGGGTGATACATAAACCAAGGGTATCAAATTAGCTCAGATACCGTTCCATAAACCCAATATGTAGTAGACAAGACCTACTCCTTGCTCAGAGAACTGGACTCAAGACGCCCTATTCACCGCACAAGAATATATCTGACTAGTAATAATCTTAAAACCTATGTATTGATATCTCTCTGTTAGTGTGTCAAGTGGGTGTAAAGCGGCATAAACACAGCCGTGAAAAGCAGCTAAACCCCATTATGAAAATAAATTACTTTGAAAAACCCATGAAACAACGACAGTGAAAGAGATGGAAATTCTTACACAATGAGTTCAGGGGCTGTGATGCAACCTGGATTGACCATATCTAGACCCACAGCTGGATGAGACATAAGGGTGGACACTCTTGGGGCTGAGAGGTTTGGTGAGGTTGGGTGAGCAAACGCAGACCCTTTAAAGGAATACTGCGTGGTACCCATCGCATGGGTCCCAAATCTCCAGGTTCAAGGGCATCTTCCTACATCGAAAACATGCATGAGAAACCCAGAAGATGGTACACCGTGTGATGGGGAAAGGTTTCTAAAATGCACCTCATTTCTCATCTCCTTGTGCCCAGGTTCGCCATTCCAGCCGCTTTACTAGCAATCTCCCTACTTGGAGCATCAGCACCTTTAACCTCCTGTTCCGTACAGGTTGCAATTTGTCCTGAGGATGAACGGGAAGACGGGGAACCAACGAGAGACTAGCTCTTGGTGTCGGGACAGGCACAGGTCACTCTATTTTCCCATCAGGAAGAAGAATTAACCACAGGCTCAGCCTGCCCCCCGGAATCAGAACAGGGCCTGAAGCCATCCTGTGCTTTTGCGGCCAGCTCCCAAAAAAGCGAGTTGTAAAATGGAGGTTCAGGGCACTGCAATTCACAAATCTGCAGAGTTATAAATGATAACTCTCGTCCACAAATATATTGAGGGAAGGCAAAGAAGAGGATTTGAATTCAAGGCAGAATTGCACGAAACACATTTCAGGAGGTAGATACGAATTGCCTTTAAAGCACAAGAAAAGCGGCAAAACGTTGACAATGATGCCCTTGGCCAAAAAGGGCGTATGCGTTTTTTCCTGAATATATTCAGGAAAAAACGCATACGCCCTTTTTGGCCAACCAAGCAACCTGGAAAGGCAAATCAGCGCTACAAAGAAGTCTCACTTCCCATCGGTCAAAAGGGCCATGCTGAAAAAAGTGTCAAAACCAGAAATGCAGGACAGGCCATGGAGAAATGAGAGCCTTGCTACACTGATGGGCGGGATGTAAATTGCCAACAGCCACTCTGGAGAAGTGTACGGTGTGTCCTGAAACATCTGAAAAACACAGCTTAGAGAGCATAGGGCACTTCCACTCATGAGGGTATAAATTGGGAAAATTAAAAATCAGCAAGACACAAGCACCCCAAAGTTTAGGGCTGCTCTGTTGACAAGGACCTCCACTTCATTCCACCTTAAATATCCAAGGAAAGAGAAAAATGGATAAAGAAGTTGTGGTCCTTATGTACAATGGAATATCACTCAGCCATGAAATCAATGTCATAAGGTTAGTAGCAGCATGATGAGTGGATTTAGGTACGACGATTCTAAGTGAAATAAGTCACACAGAAAAGGACACTTCTCATAAGGTATCACTTTTAGAGGGAATGTAAAAACCGTTACACTTGAACTGAATTACAAAACAGAACAGAGTCACACATGCAGAAAACAGACAATGGCTGCTTAACGGGAAAGGTGAGGTGGGGTGATACATAAACCAAGGGTATCAAATTAGCTCAGATACCGTTCCATAAACCCAATATGTAGTAGACAAGACCTACTCCTTGCTCAGAGAACTGGACTCAACACGCCCTATTCACCGCACAAGAATATATCTGACTAGTAATAATCTTAAAACCTATGTATTGATATCTCTCTGTTAGTGTGTCAAGTGGGTGTAAAGCGGCATAAACACAGCCGTGAAAAGCAGCTAAACCCCATTATGAAAATAAATTACTTTGAAAAACCCATGAAACAACGACAGTGAAAGAGATGGAAATTCTTACACAATGAGTTCAGGGGCTGTGATGCAACCTGGATTGACCATATCTAGACCCACAGCTGGATGAGACATAAGGGTGGACACTCTTGGGGCTGAGAGGTTTGGTGAGGTTGGGTGAGCAAACGCAGACCCTTTAAAGTAATACTGCGTGGTACCCATCGCATGGGTCCCAAATCTCCAGGTTCAAGGGCATCTTCCTACATCGAAAACATGCATGAGAAACCCAGAAGATGGTACACCGTGTGATGGGGAAAGGTTTCTAAAATGCACCTCATTTCTCATCTCCTTGTGCCCAGGTTCGCCATTCCAGCCGCTTTACTAGCAATCTCCCTACTTGGAGCATCAGCACCTTTAACCTCCTGTTCCGTACAGGTTGCAATTTGTCCTGAGGATGAACGGGAAGACGGGGAACCAACGAGAGACTAGCTCTTGGTGTCGGGAGAGGCACAGGTCACTCTATTTTCCCATCAGGAAGAAGAATTAACCACAGGCTCAGCCTGCCCCCCGGAACCAGAACAGGGCCTGAAGCCATCCTGTGCTTTTGCGGCCAGCTCCCAAAAAAGCGAGTTGTAAAATGGAGGTTCAGGGCACTGCAATTCACAAATCTGCAGAGTTATAAATGATAACTCTCGTCCACAAATATATTGAGGGAAGGCAAAGAAGAGGATTTGAATTCAAGGCAGAATTGCACGAAACAGATTTCAGGAGGTAGATACGAATCGCCTTTAAAGCACATGAAAAGCGGCAAAACGTTGACAATGATGCCCTTGGCCAAAAAGGGCGTATGCGTTTTTTCCTGAATATATTCAGGAAAAAACGCATACGCCCTTTTTGGCCAACCAAGCAACCTGGAAAGGCAAATCAGCGCTACAAAGAAGTCTCACTTCCCATCGGTCAAAAGGGCCATGCTGAAAAAAGTGTCAAAACCAGAAATGCAGGACAGGCCATGGAGAAATGAGAGCCTTGCTACACTGATGGGCGGGATGTAAATTGCCAACAGCCACTCTGGAGAAGTGTACGGTGTGTCCTGAAACATCTGAAAAACACAGCTTAGAGAGCATAGGGCACTTCCACTCATGGGGGTATAAATTGGGAAAATGAAAAATCAGCAAGACACAAGCACCCCAAAGTTGAGGGCTGCTCTGTTGACAAGGACCTCCACTTCATTCCACCTTCAATATCCCAGGAAAGAGAAAAATGGATAAAGAAGTTGTGGTCCTTATGTACAATGGAATATCACTCAGCCATGAAATCAATGTCATAAGGTTAGTAGCAGCATGATGAGTGGATTTAGGTACGACGATTCTAAGTGAAATAAGTCACACAGAAAAGGACACTTCTCATAAGGTATCACTGATAGAGGGAATGTAAAAACCGTTACACTTGAACTGAATTACAAAACGGAACAGAGTCACACATGCAGAAAACACACTATGGCTGCTTAACGGGAAAGGTGAGGTGGGGTGATACATAAAACAAGGGTATCAAATTAGCTCAGATACCGTTCCATAAACCCAATATGTAGTAGACAAGACCTACTCCTTGCTCAGAGAACTGGACTCAACACGCCCTATTCACCGCACAAGAATATATCTGACTAGTAATAATCTTAAAACCTATGTATTGATATCTCTCTGTTAGTGTGTCAAGTGGGTGTAAAGCGGCATAAACACAGCCGTGAAAAGCAGCTAAACCCCATTATGAAAATAAATTACTTTGAAAAACCCATGAAACAACGACAGTGAAAGAGATAGAAATTCTTACACAATGAGTTCAGGGGCTGTGATGCAACCTGGATTGACCATATCTAGACCCACAGCTGGATGAGACATAAGGGTGGACACTCTTGGGGCTGAGAGGTTTGGTGAGGTTGGGTGAGCAAACGCAGACCCTTTAAAGTAATACTGCGTGGTACCCATCGCATGGGTCCCAAATCTCCAGGTTCAAGGGCATCTTCCTACATCGAAAACATGCATGAGAAACCCAGAAGATGGTACACCGTGTGATGGGGAAAGGTTTCTAAAACGCACCTCATTTCTCATCTCCTTGTGCCCGGGTTCGCCATTCCAGCCGCTTTACTAGCAATCTCCCTACTTGGAGCATCAGCACCTTTAACCTCCTGTTCCGTACAGGTTGCAATTTGTCCTGAGGATGAACGGGAAGACGGGGAACCAACGAGAGACTAGCTCTTGGTGTCGGGACAGGCACAGGTCACTCTATTTTCCCATCAGGAAGAAGAATTAACCACATGCTCAGCCTGCCCCCCGGAACCAGAACAGGGCCTGAAGCCATCCTGCACTTTTGCGGCCAGCTCCCAAAAAAGCGAGTTGTAAAATGGAGGTTCAGGGCACTGCAATTCACAAACCTGCAGAGTTATAAATGATAACTGTCGTCCACAAATATATTGAGGGAAGGCAAAGAAGAGGATTTTAAATCAAGGCAGAATTGCACGAAACAGATTTCAGGAGGTAGATTCGAATCGCCTTTAAAGCACATGAAAAGCGGCAAAATGTTGACAATGATGCCCTTGGCCAAAAAGGGCGTATGCGTTTTTTCCTGAATATATTCAGGAAAAAACGCATACGCCCTTTTTGGCCAACCAAGCAACCTGGAAAGGCAAATCAGCGCTACAAAGAAGTCTCACTTCCCATCGGTCAAAAGGGCCATGCTGAAAAATGTGTCAAAACCAGAAATGCAGGACAGGCCATGGAGAAATGAGAGCCTTGCTACACTGATGGGCGGGATGTAAATTGCCAACAGCCACTCTGGAGAAGTGTACGGTGTGTCCTGAAACATCTGAAAAACACAGCTTAGAGAGCATAGGGCACTTCCACTCATGGGGGTATAAATTGGGAAAATTAAAAATCAGCAAGACACAAGCACCCCAAAGTTTAGGGCTGCTCTGTTGACAAGGACCTCCACTTCATTCCACCTTAAATATCCAAGGAAAGAGAAAAATGGATAAAGAAGTTGTGGTCCTTATGTACAATGGAATATCACTCAGCCATGAAATCAATGTCATAAGGTTAGTAGCAGCATGATGAGTGGATTTAGGTACGACGATTCTAAGTGAAATAAGTCACACAGAAAAGGACACTTCTCATAAGGTATCACTTTTAGAGGGAATGTAAAAACCGTTACACTTGAACTGAATTACAAAACAGAACAGAGTCACACATGCAGAAAACAGACAATGGCTGCTTAACGGGAAAGGTGAGGTGGGGTGATACATAAACCAAGGGTATCAAATTAGCTCAGATACCGTTCCATAAACCCAATATGTAGTAGACAAGACCTACTCCTTGCTCAGAGAACTGGACTCAAGACGCCCTATTCACCGCACAAGAATATATCTGACTAGTAATAATCTTAAAACCTATGTATTGATATCTCTCTGTTAGTGTGTCAAGTGGGTGTAAAGCGGCATAAACACAGCCGTGAAAAGCAGCTAAACCCCATTATGAAAATAAATTACTTTGAAAAACCCATGAAACAACGACAGTGAAAGAGATGGAAATTCTTACACAATGAGTTCAGGGGCTGTGATGCAACCTGGATTGACCATATCTAGACCCACAGCTGGATGAGACATAAGGGTGGACACTCTTGGGGCTGAGAGGTTTGGTGAGGTTGGGTGAGCAAACGCAGACCCTTTAAAGTAATACTGCGTGGTACCCATCGCATGGGTCCCAAATCTCCAGGTTCAAGGGCATCTTCCTACATCGAAAACATGCATGAGAAACCCAGAAGATGGTACACCGTGTGATGGGGAAAGGTTTCTAAAACGCACCTCATTTCTCATCTCCTTGTGCCCGGGTTCGCCATTCCAGCCGCTTTACTAGCAAGCTCCCTACTTGGAGCATCAGCACCTTTAACCTCCTGTTCCGTACAGGTTGCAATTTGTCCTGAGGATGAACGGGAAGACGGGGAACCAACGAGAGACTAGCTCTTGGTGTTGGGACAGGCACAGGTCACTCTATTTTCCCATCAGGAAGAAGAATTAACCACAGGCTCAGCCTGCCCCCCGGAACCAGAACAGGGCCTGAAGCCATCCTGCGCTTTTGCGGCCAGCCCCCAAAAAAGCGAGTTGTAAAATGGAGGTTCAGGGCACTGCAATTCACAAACCTGCAGAGTTATAAATGATAACTCTCGTCCACAAATATATTGAGGGAAGGCAAAGAAGAGGATTTGAAATCAAGGCAGAATTGCAGGAAACAGATTTCAGGAGGTAGATTCGAATCGCCTTTAAAGCACATGAAAAGCGGCAAAATGTTGACAATGATGCCCTTGGCCAAAAAGAGCGTATGCGTTTTTTCCTGAATATATTCAGGAAAAAACGCATACGCCCTTTTTGGCCAACCAAGCAACCTGGAAAGGCAAATCAGCGCTACAAAGAATTCTCGCTTCCCATTGGTCAAAAGGGCCATGCTGAAAAAAGTGTCAAAACCAGAAATGCAGGACAGGCCACGGAGAAATGAGAGCCTTGCTACACTGATGGGCGGGATGTAAATTGCCAACAGCCACTCTGGAGAAGTGTACGGTGTGTCCTGAAACATCTGAAAAACACAGCTTAGAGAGCATAGGGCACTTCCACTCATGGGGGTATAAATTGGGAAAATGAAATATCAGCAAGACACAAGCACCCCAAAGTTGAGGGCTGCTCTGTTGACAAGGACCTCCACTTCATTCCACCTTAAATATCCCAGGAAAGAGAAAAATGGATAAAGAAGTTGTGGTCCTTATGTACAATGGAATATCACTCAGCCATGAAATCAATGTCATAAGGTTAGTAGCAGCATGATGAGTGGATTTAGGTACGACGATTCTAAATGAAATATGTCACACAGAAAAGGACACTTCTCATAAGGTATCACTTTTAGAGGGAATGTAAAAACCGTTACACTTGAACTGAATTACAAAACAGAACAGAGTCACACATGCAGAAAACAGACTATGGCTGATTAACGGGAAAGGTGAGGTGGGGTGATACATAAAACAAGGGTATCAAATTAGCTCAGATACCGTTCCATAAACCCAATATGTAGTAGACAAGACCTACTCCTTGCTCAGAGAACTGGACTCAACACGCCCTATTCACCGCACAAGAATATACCTTACTAGTAATAATCTTAAAACCTATGTATTGATATCTCTCTGTTAGTGTGTCAAGTGGGTGTAAAGCGGCATAAACACAGCAGTGAAAAGCAGCTAAACCCCATTATGAAAATAAATTACTTTGAAAAACCCATGAAACAACAACAGTGAAAGAGATAGAAATTCTTACACAATGAGTTCAGGGGCTGTGATGCAACCTGGATTGACCATATCTAGACGCACAGCTGGATGAGACATAAGGGTGGACACTCTTGGGGCTGAGAGGTTTGGTGAGGTTGGGTGAGCAAACGCAGACCCTTTAAAGTAATACTGCATGGTACCCATCGCATGGGTCCCAAATCTCCAGGTTCAAGGGCATCTTCCTACATCGAAAACATGCATGAGAAACCCAGAAGATGGTACACCGTGTGATAGGGAAAGGTTTCTAAAACGCACCTCATTTCTCATCTCCTTGTGCCCGGGTTCGCCATTCCAGACGCTTTACTAGCAATCTCCCTACTTGGAGCATCAGCACCTTTAACCTCCTGTTCCGTACAGGTTGCAATTTGTCCTGAGGATGAACGGGAAGACGGGGAACCAACGAGAGACAAGCTCTTGGTGTCGGGACAGGCACAGGTCACTCTATTTTCCCATCAGGAAGAAGAATTAACCACAGGCTCAGCCTGCCCCCCGGAACCAGAACAGGGCCTGAAGCCATCCTGCGCTTTTGCGGCCAGCTCCCAAAAAAGCGAGTTGTAAAATGGAGGTTCAGGGCACTGCAATTCACAAACCTGCAGAGTTATAAATGATAACTCTCGTCCACCAATATATTGAGGGAAGGCAAAGAAGAGGATTTGAAATCAAGGCAGAATTGCAGGAAACAGATTTCAGGAGGTAGATACGAATCGCCTTTAAAGCACATGAAAAGCGGCAAAACGTTGACAATGATGCCCTTGGCCTAAAAGGGCGTATGCGTTTTTTCCTGAATATATTCAGGAAAAAACGCATACGCCCTTTTTGGCCAACCAAGCAACCTGGAAAGGCAAATCAGCGCTACAGAGAAGTCTCGCTTCCCATCGGTCAAAAGGGCCATGCTGAAAAAAGTGTCAAAACCAGAAATGCAGGACAGGCCATGGAGAAATGGGAGCCTTGCTACACTGATGGGCGGGATGTAAATTGCCAACAGCCACTCTGGAGAAGTGTACGGTGTGTCCTGAAACATCTGAAAAACACAGCTTAGAGAGCATAGGGCACTTCCACTCATGGGGGTATAAATTGGGAAAATGAAAAATCAGCAAGACACAAGCACCCCAAAGTTGAGGGCTGCTCTGTTGACAAGGACCTCCACTTCATTCCACCTTCAATATCCCAGGAAAGAGAAAAATGGATAAAGAAGTTGTGGTCCTTATGTACAATGGAATATCACTCAGCCATGAAATCAATGTCATAAGGTTAGTAGCAGCATGATGAGTGGATTTAGGTACGACGATTCTAAGTGAAATAAGTCACACAGAAAAGGACACTTCTCATAAGGTATCACTGATAGAGGGAATGTAAAAACCGTTACACTTGAACTGAATTACAAAACAGAACAGAGTCACACATGCAGAAAACACACTATGGCTGCTTAACGGGAAAGGTGAGGTGGGGTGATACATAAAACAAGGGTATCAAATTAGCTCAGATACCGTTCCATAAACCCAATATGTAGTAGACAAGACCTACTCCTTGCTCAGAGAACTGGACTCAACACGCCCTATTCACCGCACAAGAATATATCTGACTAGTAATAATCTTAAAACCTATGTATTGATATCTCTCTGTTAGTGTGTCAAGTGGGTGTAAAGCGGCATAAACACAGCCGTGAAAAGCAGCTAAACCCCATTATGAAAATAAATTACTTTGAAAAACCCATGAAACAACGACAGTGAAAGAGATGGAAATTCTTACACAATGAGTTCAGGGGCTGTGATGCAACCTGGATTGACCATATCTAGACCCACAGCTGGATGAGACATAAGGGTGGACACTCTTGGGGCTGAGAGGTTTGGTGAGGTTGGGTGAGCAAACGCAGACCCTTTAAAGTAATACTGCGTGGTACCCATCGCATGGGTCCCAAATCTCCAGGTTCAAGGGCATCTTCCTACATCGAAAACATGCATGAGAAACCCAGAAGATGGTACACCGTGTGATAGGGAAAGGTTTCTAAAACGCACCTCATTTCTCATCTCCTTGTGCCCGGGTTCGCCATTCCAGCCGCTTTACTAGCAATCTCCCTACTTGGAGCATCAGCACCTTTAACCTCCTGTTCCGTACAGGTTGCAATTTGTCCTGAGGATGAACGGGAAGACGGGGAACCAACGAGAGACAAGCTCTTGGTGTCGGGACAGGCACAGGTCACTCTATTTTCCCGTCAGGAAGAAGAATTAACCTCAGGCTCAGCCTGCCCCCCGGAACCAGAACAGGGCCTGAAGCCATCCTGCGCTTTTGCAGCCAGCTCCCAAAAAAGCGAGTTGTAAAATGGAGGTTCAGGGCACTGCAATTCACAAACCTGCAGAGTTATAAATGATAACTCTCGTCCACCAATATATTGAGGGAAGGCAAAGAAGAGGATTTGAAATCAAGGCAGAATTGCACGAAACAGATTTCAGGAGGTAGATACGAATCGCCTTTAAAGCACATGAAAAGCGGCAAAACGTTGACAATGATGCCCTTGGCCAAAAAGGGCGTATGCGTTTTTTCCTGAATATATTCAGGAAAAAACGCATACGCCCTTTTTGGCCAACCAAGCAACCTGGAAAGGCAAATCAGCGCTACAGAGAAGTCTCGCTTCCCATCGGTCAAAAGGGCCATGCTGAAAAAAGTGTCAAAACCAGAAATGCAGGACAGGCCATGGAGAAATGGGAGCCTTGCTGCACTGATGGGCGGGATGTAAATTGCCAACAGCCACTCTGGAGAAGTGTACGGTGTGTCCTGAAACATCTGAAAAACACAGCTTAGAGAGCATAGGGCACTTCCACTCATGGGGGTATAAATTGGGAAAATTAAAAATCAGCAAGACACAAGCACCCCAAAGTTGAGGGCTGCTCTGTTGACAAGGACCTCCACTTCATTCCACCTTAAATATCCCAGGAAAGAGAAAAATGGATAAAGAAGTTGTGGTCCTTATGTACAATGGAATATCACTCAGCCATGAAATCAATGTCATAAGGTTAGTAGCAGCATGATGAGTGGATTTAGGTACGACGATTCTAAGTGAAATAAGTCACACAGAAAAGGACACTTCTCATAAGGTATCACTGATAGAGGGAATGTAAAAACCGTTACACTTGAACTGAATTACAAAACAGAACAGAGTCACACATGCAGAAAACACACTCTGGCTGCTTAACGGGAAAGGTGAGGTGGGGTGATACATGAAACAAGGGTATCAAATTAGCTCAGATACCGTTCCATAAACCCAATATGTAGTAGACAAGACCTACTCCTTGCTCAGAGAACTGGACTCAACACGCCCTATTCACCGCACAAGAATATATCTGACTAGTAATAATCTTAAAACCTATGTATTGATATCTCTCTGTTAGTGTGTCAAGTGGGTGTAAAGCGGCATAAACACAGCCGTGAAAAGCAGCTAAACCCCATTATGAAAATAAATTACTTTGAAAAACCCATGAAACAACGACAGTGAAAGAGATAGAAATTCTTACACAATGAGTTCAGGGGCTGTGATGCAACCTGGATTGACCATATCTAGACCCACAGCAGGATGAGACATAAGGGTGGACACTCTTGGGGCTGAGAGGTTTGGTGAGGTTGGGTGAGCAAACGCAGACCCTTTAAAGTAATACTGCGTGGTACCCATCGCATGGGTCCCAAATCTCCAGGTTCAAGGGCATCTTCCTACATCGAAAACATGCATGAGAAACCCAGAAGATGGTACACCGTGTGATGGGGAAAGGTTTCTAAAACGCACCTCATTTCTCATCTCCTTGTGCCCGGGTTCGCCATTCCAGCCGCTTTACTAGCAATCTCCCTACTTGGAGCATCAGCACCTTTAACCTCCTGTTCCGTATAGTTGCAATTTGTCCTGAGGATGAACGGGAAGACGGGGAACCAACGAGAGACTAGCTCTTGGTGTCGGGACAGGCACAGGTCACTCTATTTTCCCATCAGGAAGAAGAATTAACCACATGCTCAGCCTGCCCCCCGGAACCAGAACAGGGCCTGAAGCCATCCTGCACTTTTGCGGCCAGCTCCCAAAAAAGCGAGTTGTAAAATGGAGGTTCAGGGCACTGCAATTCACAAACCTGCAGAGTTATAAATGATAACTCTCGTCCACAAATATATTGAGGGAAGGCAAAGAAGAGGATTTTAAATCAAGGCAGAATTGCAGGAAACAGATTTCAGGAGGTAGATTCGAATCGCCTTTAAAGCACATGAAAAGCGGCAAAATGTTGACAATGATGCCCTTGGCCAAAAAGGGCGTATGCGTTTTTTCCTGAATATATTCAGGAAAAAACGCATACGCCCTTTTTGACCAACCAAGCAACCTGGAAAGGCAAATCAGCGCTACAAAGAAGTCTCACTTCCCATCGGTCAAAAGGGCCATGCTGAAAAATGTGTCAAAACCAGAAATGCAGGAGAGGCCATGGAGAAATGAGAGCCTTGCTACACTGATGGGCGGGATGTAAATTGCCAACAGCCACTCTGGAGAAGTGTACGGTGTGTCCTGAAACATCTGAAAAACACAGCTTAGAGAGCATAGGGCACTTCCACTCATGGGGGTATAAATTGGGAAAATGAAAAATCAGCAAGACACAAGCACCCCAAAGTTTAGGGCTGCTCTGTTGACAAGGACCTCCACTTCATTCCACCTTAAATATCCAAGGAAAGAGAAAAATGGATAAAGAAGTTGTGGTCCTTATGTACAATGGAATATCACTCAGCCATGAAATCAATGTCATAAGGTTAGTAGCAGCATGATGAGTGGATTTAGGTACGATGATTCTAAGTGAAATAAGTCACACAGAAAAGGACACTTCTCACAAGGTATCACTTTTAGAGGGAATGTAAAAACCGTTACACTTGAACTGAATTACAAAACAGAACAGAGTCACACATGCAGAAAACAGACAATGGCTGCTTAACGGGAAAGGTGAGGTGGGGTGATACATAAACCAAGGGTATCAAATTAGCTCAGATACCGTTCCATAAACCCAATATGTAGTAGACAAGACCTACTCCTTGCTCAGAGAACTGGACTCAAGACGCCCTATTCACCGCACAAGAATATATCTGACTAGTAATAATCTTAAAACCTATGTATTGATATCTCTCTGTTAGTGTGTCAAGTGGGTGTAAAGCGGCATAAACACAGCCGTGAAAAGCAGCTAAACCCCATTATGAAAATAAATTACTTTGAAAAACCCATGAAACAACGACAGTGAAAGAGATGGAAATTCTTACACAATGAGTTCAGGGGCTGTGATGCAACCTGGATTGACCATATCTAGACCCACAGCTGGATGAGACATAAGGGTGGACACTCTTGGGGCTGAGAGGTTTGGTGAGGTTGGGTGAACAAACGCAGACCCTTTAAAGTAATACTGCGTGGTACCCATCGCATGGGTCCAAAATCTCCAGCTTCAAGGGCATCTTCCTACATCAAAAACATGCATGAGAAACCCAGAAGATGGTACACCGTGTGATGGGGAAAGGTTTCTAAAATGCACCTCATTTCTCATCTCCTTGTGCCCGGGTTCGCCATTCCAGCCGCTTTACTAGCAATCTCCCTACTTGGAGCATCAGCACCTTTAACCTCCTGTTCCGTACAGGTTGCAATTTGTCCTGAGGATGAACGGGAAGACGGGGAACCAACGAGAGACTAGCTCTTGGTGTCGGGACAGGCACAGGTCACTCTATTTTCCCATCAGGAAGAAGAATTAACCACAGGCTCAGCCTGCCCCCCGGAACCAGAACAGGGCCTGAAGCCATCCTGTGCTTTTGCGGCCAGCTCCCAAAAAAGCGAGTTGTAAAATGGAGGTTCAGGGCACTGCAATTCACAAACTTGCAGAGTTATAAATGATAACTCTCGTCCACCAATATATTGAGGGAAGGCAAAGAAGAGGATTTGAAATCAAGACAGAATTGCACGAAACAGATTTCAGGAGGTAGATACGAATCGCCTTTAAAGCACATGAAAAGCGGCAAAACGTTGACAATGATGCCCTTGGCCAAAAAGGGCGTATGCGTTTTTTCCTGAATATATTCAGGAAAAATCGCATACGCCCTTTTTGGCCAACCAAGCAACCTGGAAAGGCAAATCAGCGCTACAGAGAAGTCTCGCTTCCCATCGGTCAAAAGGGCCATGCTGAAAAAAGTGTCAAAACCAGAAATGCAGGACAGGCCATGGAGAAATGGGACCCTTGCTACACTGATGGGCGGGATGTAAATTGCCAACAGCCACTCTGGAGAAGTGTACGGTGTGTCCTGAAACATCTGAAAAACACAGCTTAGAGAGCATAGGGCACTTCCACTCATGGGGGTATAAATTGGGAAAATGAAAAATCAGCAAGACACAAGCACCCCAAAGTTGAGGGCTGCTCTGTTGACAAGGACCTCCACTTCATTCCACCTTAAATATCCCAGGAAAGAGAAAAATGGATAAAGAAGTTGTGGTCCTTATGTACAATGGAATATCACTCAGCCATGAAATCAATGTCATAAGGTTAGTAGCAGCATGATGAGTGGATTTAGGTACGACGATTCTAAGTGAAATAAGTCACACAGAAAAGGACACTTCTCATAAGGTATCACTGATAGAGGGAATGTAAAAACCGTTACACTTGAACTGAATTACAAAACAGAACAGAGTCACACATGCAGAAAACACACTCTGGCTGCTTAACGGGAAAGGTGAGGTGGGGTGATACATGAAACAAGGGTATCAAATTAGCTCAGATACCGTTCCATAAACCCAATATGTAGTAGACAAGACCTACTCCTTGCTCAGAGAACTGGACTCAACACGCCCTATTCACCGCACAAGAATATATCTGACTAGTAATAATCTTAAAACCTATGTATTGATATCTCTCTGTTAGTGTGTCAAGTGGGTGTAAAGCGGCATAAACACAGCAGTGAAAAGCAGCTAAACCCCATTATGAAAATAAATTACTTTGAAAAACCCATGAAACAACGACAGTGAAAGAGATAGAAATTCTTACACAATGAGTTCAGGGGCTGTGATGCAACCTGGATTGACCATATCTAGACCCACAGCTGGATGAGACATAAGGGTGGACACTCTTGGGGCTGAGAGGTTTGGTGAGGTTGGGTGAGCAAACGCAGACCCTTTAAAGTAATACTGCGTGGTACCCATCGCATGGGTCCCAAATCTCCAGGTTCAAGGGCATCTTCCTACATCGAAAACATGCATGAGAAACCCAGAAGATGGTACACCGTGTGATGGGGAAAGGTTTCTAAAACGCACCTCATTTCTCATCTCCTTGTGCCTGGGTTCGCCATTCCAGCCGCTTTACTAGCAATCTCCCTACTTGGAGCATCAGCACCTTTAACCTCCTGTTCCGTATAGTTGCAATTTGTCCTGAGGATGAACGGGAAGACGGGGAACCAACGAGAGACTAGCTCTTGGTGTCGGGACAGGCACAGGTCACTCTATTTTCCCATCAGGAAGAAGAATTAACCACATGCTCAGCCTGCCACCCGGAACCAGAACAGGGCCTGAAGCCATCCTGCACTTTTGCGGCCAGCTCCCAAAAAAGCGAGTTGTAAAATGGAGGTTCAGGGCACTGCAATTCACAAACCTGCAGAGTTATAAATGATAACTCTCGTCCACAAATATATTGAGGGAAGGCAAAGAAGAGGATTTTAATTCAAGGCAGAATTGCAGGAAACAGATTTCAGGAGGTAGATTCGAATCGCCTTTAAAGCACATGAAAAGCGGCAAAATGTTGACAATGATGCCCTTGGGCAAAAAGGGCGTATGCGTTTTTTCCTGAATATATTCAGGAAAAAACGCATACGCCCTTTTTGACCAACCAAGCAACCTGGAAAGGCAAATCAGCGCTACAAAGAAGTCTCACTTCCCATCGGTCAAAAGGGCCATGCTGAAAAATGTGTCAAAACCAGAAATGCAGGACAGGCCATGGAGAAATGAGAGCCTTGCTACACTGATGGGCGGGATGTAAATTGCCAACAGCCACTCTGGAGAAGTGTACGGTGTGTCCTGAAACATCTGAAAAACACAGCTTAGAGAGCATAGGGCACTTCCACTCATGGGGGTATAAATTGGGAAAATGAAAAATCAGCAAGACACAAGCACCCCAAAGTTTAGGGCTGCTCTGTTGACAAGGACCTCCACTTCATTCCACCTTAAATATCCAAGGAAAGAGAAAAATGGATAAAGAAGTTGTGGTCCTTATGTACAATGGAATATCACTCAGCCATGAAATCAATGTCATAAGGTTAGTAGCAGCATGATGAGTGGATTTAGGTACGATGATTCTAAGTGAAATAAGTCACACAGAAAAGGACACTTCTCATAAGGTATCACTTTTAGAGGGAATGTAAAAACCGTTACACTTGAACTGAATTACAAAACAGAACAGAGTCACACATGCAGAAAACAGACAATGGCTGCTTAACGGGAAAGGTGAGGTGGGGTGATACATAAACCAAGGGTATCAAATTAGCTCAGATACCGTTCCATAAACCCAATATGTAGTAGACAAGACCTACTCCTTGCTCAGAGAACTGGACTCAAGACGCCCTATTCACCGCACAAGAATATATCTGACTAGTAATAATCTTAAAACCTATGTATTGATATCTCTCTGTTAGTGTGTCAAGTGGGTGTAAAGCGGCATAAACACAGCCGTGAAAAGCAGCTAAACCCCATTATGAAAATAAATTACTTTGAAAAACCCATGAAACAACGACAGTGAAAGAGATGGAAATTCTTACACAATGAGTTCAGGGGCTGTGATGCAACCTGGATTGACCATATCTAGACCCACAGCTGGATGAGACATAAGGGTGGACACTCTTGGGGCTGAGAGGTTTGGTGAGGTTGGGTGAACAAACGCAGACCCTTTAAAGTAATACTGCGTGGTACCCATCGCATGGGTCCCAAATCTCCAGCTTCAAGGGCATCTTCCTACATCGAAAACATGCATGAGAAACCCAGAAGATGGTACACCGTGTGATGGGGAAAGGTTTCTAAAATGCACCTCATTTCTCATCTCCTTGTGCCCGGGTTCGCCATTCCAGCCGCTTTACTAGCAATCTCCCTACTTGGAGCATCAGCACCTTTAACCTCCTGTTCCGTACAGGTTGCAATTTGTCCTGAGGATGAACGGGAAGACGGGGAACCAACGAGAGACTAGCTCTTGGTGTCGGGACAGGCACAGGTCACTCTATTTTCCCATCAGGAAGAAGAATTAACCACAGGCTCAGCCTGCCCCCCGGAACCAGAACAGGGCCTGAAGCCATCCTGTGCTTTTGCGGCCAGCTCCCAAAAAAGCGAGTTGTAAAATGGAGGTTCAGGGCACTGCAATTCACAAACTTGCAGAGTTATAAATGATAACTCTCGTCCACCAATATATTGAGGGAAGGCAAAGAAGAGGATTTGAAATCAAGACAGAATTGCACGAAACAGATTTCAGGAGGTAGATACGAATCGCCTTTAAAGCACATGAAAAGCGGCAAAACGTTGACAATGATGCCCTTGGCCAAAAAGGGCGTATGCGTTTTTTCCTGAATATATTCAGGAAAAAACGCATACGCCCTTTTTGGCCAACCAAGCAACCTGGAAAGGCAAATCAGCGCTACAGAGAAGTCTCGCTTCCCATCGGTCAAAAGGGCCATGCTCAAAAAAGTGTCAAAACCAGAAATGCAGGACAGGCCATGGAGAAATGGGACCCTTGCTACACTGATGGGCGGGATGTAAATTGCCAACAGCCACTCTGGAGAAGTGTACGGTGTGTCCTGAAACATCTGAAAAACACAGCTTAGAGAGCATAGGGCACTTCCACTCATGGGGGTATAAATTGGGAAAATGAAAAATCAGCAAGACACAAGCACCCCAAAGTTGAGGGCTGCTCTGTTGACAAGGACCTCCACTTCATTCCACCTTAAATATCCCAGGAAAGAGAAAAATGGATAAAGAAGTTGTGGTCCTTATGTACAATGGAATATCACTCAGCCATGAAATCAATGTCATAAGGTTAGTAGCAGCATGATGAGTGGATTTAGGTACGACGATTCTAAGTGAAATAAGTCACACAGAAAAGGACACTTCTCATAAGGTATCACTGATAGAGGGAATGTAAAAACCGTTACACTTGAACTGAATTACAAAACAGAACAGAGTCACACATGCAGAAAACACACTATGGCTGCTTAACGGGAAAGGTGAGGTGGGGTGATACATAAAACAAGGGTATCAAATTAGCTCAGATACCGTTCCATAAACCCAATATGTAGTATACAAGACCTACTCCTTGCTCAGAGAACTGGACTCAACACGCCCTATTCACTGCACAAGAATATATCTGACTAGTAATAATCTTAAAACCTATGTATTGATATCTCTCTGTTAGTGTGTCAAGTGGGTGTAAAGCGGCATAAACACAGCCGTGAAAAGCAGCTAAACCCCATTATGAAAATAAATTACTTTGAAAAACCCATGAAACAACGACAGTGAAAGAGATAGAAATTCTTACACAATGAGTTCAGGGGCTGTGATGCAACCTGGATTGACCATATCTAGACCCACAGCTGGATGAGACATAAGGGTGGACACTCTTGGGGCTGAGAGGTTTGGTGAGGTTGGGTGAGCAAACGCAGACCCTTTAAAGTAATACTGCGTGGTACCCATCGCATGGGTCCCAAATCTCCAGGTTCAAGGGCATCTTCCTACATCGAAAACATGCATGAGAAACCCAGAAGATGGTACACCGTGTGATGGGGAAAAGTTTCTAAAATGCACCTCATTTCTCATCTCCTTGTGCCCGGGTTCGCCATTCCAGCCGCTTTACTAGCAATCTCCCTACTTGGAGCATCAGCACCTTTAACCTCCTGTTCCGTACAGGTTGCAATTTGTCCTGAGGATGAACGGGAAGACGGGGAACCAACGAGAGACTAGCTCTTGGTGTCGGGACAGGCACAGGTCACTCTATTTTCCCATCAGGAAGAAGAATTAACCACATGCTCAGCCTGCCCCCCGGAACCAGAACAGGGCCTGAAGCCATCCTGCACTTTTGCGGCCAGCTCCCAAAAAAGCGAGTTGTAAAATGGAGGTTCAGGGCACTGCAATTCACAAACCTGCAGAGTTATAAATGATAACTCTCGTCCACAAATATATTGAGGGAAGGCAAAGAAGAGGATTTTAAATCAAGGCAGAATTGCAGGAAACAGATTTCAGGAGGTAGATTCGAATCGCCTTTAAAGCACATGAAAAGCGGCAAAATGTTGACAATGATGCCCTTGGCCAAAAAGGGCGTATGCGTTTTTTCCTGAATATATTCAGGAAAAAACGCATACGCCCTTTTTGGCCAACCAAGCAACCTGGAAAGGCAAATCAGCGCTACAAAGAAGTCTCACTTCCCATCGGTCAAAAGGGCCATGCTGAAAAATGTGTCAAAACCAGAAATGCAGGACAGGCCATGGAGAAATGAGAGCCTTGCTACACTGATGGGCGGGATGTAAATTGCCAACAGCCACTCTGGAGAAGTGTACGGTGTGTCCTGAAACATCTGAAAAACACAGCTTAGAGAGCATAGGGCACTTCCACTCATGGGGGTATAAATTGGGAAAATTAAAAATCAGCAAGACACAAGCACCCCAAAGTTGAGGGCTGCTCTGTTGACAAGGACCTCCACTTCATTCCACCTTAAATATCCCAGGAAAGAGAAAAATGGATAAAGAAGTTGTGGTCCTTATGTACAATGGAATATCACTCAGCCATGAAATCAATGTCATAAGGTTAGTAGCAGCATGATGAGTGGATTTAGGTACGACGATTCTAAGTGAAATAAGTCACACAGAAAAGGACACTTCTCATAAGGTATCACTGATAGAGGGAATGTAAAAACCGTTACACTTGAACTGAATTACAAAACAGAACAGAGTCACACATGCAGAAAACACACTATGGCTGCTTAACGGGAAAGGTGAGGTGGGGTGATACATAAAACAAGGGTATCAAATTAGCTCAGATACCGTTCCATAAACCCAATATGTAGTAGACAAGACCTACTCCTTGCTCAGAGAACTGGACTCAACACGCCCTATTCACCGCACAAGAATATATCTGACTAGTAATAATCTTAAAACCTATGTATTGATATCTCTCTGTTAGTGTGTCAAGTGGGTGTAAAGCGGCATAAACACAGCCGTGAAAAGCAGCTAAACCCCATTATGAAAATAAATTACTTTGAAAAACCCATGAAACAACGACAGTGAAAGAGATAGAAATTCTTACACAATGAGTTCAGGGGCTGTGATGCAACCTGGATTGACCATATCTAGACCCACAGCTGGATGAGACATAAGGGTGGACACTCTTGGGGCTGAGAGGTTTGGTGAGGTTGGGTGAGCAAACGCAGACCCTTTAAAGTAATACTGCGTGGTACCCATCGCATGGGTCCCAAATCTCCAGGTTCAAGGGCATCTTCCTACATCGAAAACATGCATGAGAAACCCAGAAGATGGTACACCGTGTGATGGGGAAAGGTTTCTAAAACGCACCTCATTTCTCATCTCCTTGTGCCCGGGTTTGCCATTCCAGCCGCTTTACTAGCAATCTCCCTACTTGGAGCATCAGCACCTTTAACCTCCTGTTCCGTACAGGTTGCAATTTGTCCTGAGGATGAATGGGAAGACGGGGAACCAACGAGAGACTAGCTCTTGGTGTCGGGACAGGCACAGGTCACTCTATTTTCCCATCAGGAAGAAGAATTAACCACATGCTCAGCCAGCCCCCCGGAACCAAAACAGGGCCTGAAGCCATCCTGCACTTTTGCGGCCAGCTCCCAAAAAAGCGAGTTGTAAAATGGAGGTTCAGGGCACTGCAATTCACAAACCTGCAGAGTTATAAATGATAACTCTCGTTCACAAATATATTGAGGGAAGGCAAAGAAGAGGATTTTAAATCAAGGCAGAATTGCAGGAAACAGATTTCAGGAGGTAGATTCGAATCGCCTTTAAAGCACATGAAAAGCGGCAAAATGTTGACAATGATGCCCTTGGCCAAAAAGGGCGTATGCGTTTTTTCCTGAATATATTCAGGAAAAAACGCATACGCCCTTTTTGGCCAACCAAGCAACCTGGAAAGGCAAATCAACGCCACAAAGAAGTCTCACTTCCCATCGGTCAAAAGGGCCATGCTGAAAAAAGTGTCAAAACCAGAAATGCAGGACAGGCCATGGAGAAATGAGAGCCTTGCTACACTGATGGGCGGGATGTAAATTGCCAACAGCCACTCTGGAGAAGTGTACGGTGTGTCCTGAAACATCTGAAAAACACAGCTTAGAGAGCATAGGGCACTTCCACTCATGGGGGTATAAATTGGGAAAATTAAAAATCAGCAAGACACAAGCACCCCAAAGTTGAGGGCTGCTCTGTTGACAAGGACCTCCACTTCATTCCACCTTAAATATCCCAGGAAAGAGAAAAATGGATAAAGAAGTTGTGGTCCTTATGTACAATGGAATATCACTCAGCCATGAAATCAATGTCATAAGGTTAGTAGCAGCATGATGAGTGGATTTAGGTACGACGATTCTAAGTGAAATAAGTCACACAGAAAAGGACACTTCTCATAAGGTATCACTGATAGAGGGAATGTAAAAACCGTTACACTTGAACTGAATTACAAAACAGAACAGAGTCACACATGCAGAAAACACACTATGGCTGCTTAACGGGAAAGGTGAGGTGGGGTGATACATAAAACAAGGGTATCAAATTAGCTCAGATACCGTTCCATAAACCCAATATGTAGTAGACAAGACCTACTCCTTGCTCAGAGAACTGGACTCAACACGCCCTATTCACCGCACAAGAATATATCTGACTAGTAATAATCTTAAAACCTATGTATTGATATCTCTCTGTTAGTGTGTCAAGTGGGTGTAAAGCGGCATAAACACAGCCGTGAAAAGCAGCTAAACCCCATTATGAAAATAAATTACTTTGAAAAACCCATGAAACAACGACAGTGAAAGAGATAGAAATTCTTACACAATGAGTTCAGGGGCTGTGATGCAACCTGGATTGACCATATCTAGACCCACAGCTGGATGAGACATAAGGGTGGACACTCTTGGGGCTGAGAGGTTTGGTGAGGTTGGGTGAGCAAACGCAGACCCTTTAAAGTAATACTGCGTGGTACCCATCGCATGGGTCCCAAATCTCCAGGTTCAAGGGCATCTTCCTACATCGAAAACATGCATGAGAAACCCAGAAGATGGTACACCGTGTGATGGGGAAAGGTTTCTAAAACGCACCTCATTTCTCATCTCCTTGTGCCCGGGTTCGCCATTCCAGCCGCTTTACTAGCAATCTCCCTACTTGGAGCATCAGCACCTTTAACCTCCTGTTCCGTACAGGTTGCAATTTGTCCTGAGGATGAACGGGAAGACGGGGAACCAACGAGAGACTAGCTCTTGGTGTCGGGACAGGCACAGGTCACTCTATTTTCCCATCAGGAAGAAGAATTAACCACATGCTCAGCCTGCCCCCCGGAACCAGAACAGGGCCTGAAGCCATCCTGCACTTTTGCGGCCAGCTCCCAAAAAAGCGAGTTGTAAAATGGAGGTTCAGGGCACTGCAATTCACAAACCTGCAGAGTTATAAATGATAACTCTCGTCCACAAATATATTGAGGGAAGGCAAAGAAGAGGATTTTAAATCAAGGCAGAATTGCACGAAACAGATTTCAGGAGGTAGATTCGAATCGCCTTTAAAGCACATGAAAAGCGGCAAAATGTTGACAATGATGCCCTTGGCCAAAAAGGGCGTATGCGTTTTTTCCTGAATATATTCAGGAAAAAACGCATACGCCCTTTTTGGCCAACCAAGCAACCTGGAAAGGCAAATCAGCGCTACAAAGAAGTCTCACTTCCCATCGGTCAAAAGGGCCATGCTGAAAAATGTGTCAAAACCAGAAATGCAGGACAGGCCATGGAGAAATGAGAGCCTTGCTACACTGATGGGCGGGATGTAAATTGCCAACAGCCACTCTGGAGAAGTGTACGGTGTGTCCTGAAACATCTGAAAAACACAGCTTAGAGAGCATAGGGCACTTCCACTCATGGGGGTATAAATTGGGAAAATTAAAAATCAGCAAGACACAAGCACCCCAAAGTTGAGGGCTGCTCTGTTGACAAGGACCTCCACTTCATTCCACCTTAAATATCCCAGGAAAGAGAAAAATGGATAAAGAAGTTGTGGTCCTTATGTACAATGGAATATCACGCAGCCATGAAATCAATGTCATAAGGTTAGTAGCAGCATGATGAGTGGATTTAGGTACGACGATTCTAAGTGAAATAAGTCACACAGAAAAGGACACTTCTCATAAGGTATCACTGATAGAGGGAATGTAAAAACCGTTACACTTGAACTGAATTACAAAACAGAACAGAGTCACACATGCAGAAAACACACTATGGCTGCTTAACGGGAAAGGTGAGGTGGGGTGATACATAAAACAAGGGTATCAAATTAGCTCAGATACCGTTCCATAAACCCAATATGTAGTAGACAAGACCTACTCCTTGCTCAGAGAACTGGACTCAACACGCCCTATTCACCGCACAAGAATATATCTGACTAGTAATAATCTTAAAACCTATGTATTGATATCTCTCTGTTAGTGTGTCAAGTGGGTGTAAAGCGGCATAAACACAGCCGTGAAAAGCAGCTAAACCCCATTATGAAAATAAATTACTTTGAAAAACCCATGAAACAACGACAGTGAAAGAGATAGAAATTCTTACACAATGAGTTCAGGGGCTGTGATGCAACCTGGATTGACCATATCTAGACCCACAGCTGGATGAGACATAAGGGTGGACACTCTTGGGGCTGAGAGGTTTGGTGAGGTTGGGTGAGCAAACGCAGACCCTTTAAAGTAATACTGCGTGGTACCCATCGCATGGGTCCCAAATCTCCAGGTTCAAGGGCATCTTCCTACATCGAAAACATGCATGAGAAACCCAGAAGATGGTACACCGTGTGATGGGGAAAGGTTTCTAAAACGCACCTCATTTCTCATCTCCTTGTGCCCGGGTTCGCCATTCCAGCCGCTTTACTAGCAATCTCCCTACTTGGAGCATCAGCACCTTTAACCTCCTGTTCCGTACAGGTTGCAATTTGTCCTGAGGATGAACGGGAAGACGGGGAACCAACGAGAGACTAGCTCTTGGTGTCGGGACAGGCACAGGTCACTCTATTTTCCCATCAGGAAGAAGAATTAACCACATGCTCAGCCTGCCCCCCGGAACCAGAACAGGGCCTGAAGCCATCCTGCACTTTTGCGGCCAGCTCCCAAAAAAGCGAGTTGTAAAATGGAGGTTCAGGGCACTGCAATTCACAAACCTGCAGAGTTATAAATGATAACTCTCGTCCACAAATATATTGAGGGAAGGCAAAGAAGAGGATTTTAAATCAAGGCAGAATTGCACGAAACAGATTTCAGGAGGTAGATTCGAATCGCCTTTAAAGCACATGAAAAGCGGCAAAATGTTGACAATGATGCCCTTGGCCAAAAAGGGCGTATGCGTTTTTTCCTGAATATATTCAGGAAAAAACGCATACGCCCTTTTTGGCCAACCAAGCAACCTGATAAGGCAAATCAGCGCTACAAAGAAGTCTCACTTCCCATCGGTCAAAAGGGCCATGCTGAAAAATGTGTCAAAACCAGAAATGCAGGACAGGCCATGGAGAAATGAGAGCCTTGCTACACTGATGGGCGGGATGTAAATTGCCAACAGCCACTCTGGAGAAGTGTACGGTGTGTCCTGAAACATCTGAAAAACACAGCTTAGAGAGCATAGGGCACTTCCACTCATGGGGGTATAAATTGGGAAAATTAAAAATCAGCAAGACACAAGCACCCCAAAGTTTAGGGCTGCTCTGTTGACAAGGACCTCCACTTCATTCCACCTTAAATATCCAAGGAAAGAGAAAAATGGATAAAGAAGTTGTGGTCCTTATGTACAATGGAATATCACTCAGCCATGAAATCAATGTCATAAGGTTAGTAGCAGCATGATGAGTGGATTTAGGTACGACGATTCTAAGTGAAATAAGTCACACAGAAAAGGACACTTCTCATAAGGTATCACTTTTAGAGGGAATGTAAAAACCGTTACACTTGAACTGAATTACAAAACAGAACAGAGTCACACATGCAGAAAACAGACAATGGCTGCTTAACGGGAAAGGTGAGGTGGGGTGATACATAAACCAAGGGTATCAAATTAGCTCAGATACCGTTCCATAAACCCAATATGTAGTAGACAAGACCTACTCCTTGCTCAGAGAACTGGACTCAAGACGCCCTATTCACCGCACAAGAATATATCTGACTAGTAATAATCTTAAAACCTATGTATTGATATCTCTCTGTTAGTGTGTCAAGTGGGTGTAAAGCGGCATAAACACAGCCGTGAAAAGCAGCTAAACCCCATTATGAAAATAAATTACTTTGAAAAACCCATGAAACAACGACAGTGAAAGAGATGGAAATTCTTACACAATGAGTTCAGGGGCTGTGATGCAACCTGGATTGACCATATCTAGACCCACAGCTGGATGAGACATAAGGGTGGACACTCTTGGGGCTGAGAGGTTTGGTGAGGTTGGGTGAACAAACGCAGACCCTTTAAAGTAATACTGCGTGGTACCCATCGCATGGGTCCAAAATCTCCAGCTTCAAGGGCATCTTCCTACATCAAAAACATGCATGAGAAACCCAGAAGATGGTACACCGTGTGATGGGGAAAGGTTTCTAAAATGCACCTCATTTCTCATCTCCTTGTGCCCGGGTTCGCCATTCCAGCCGCTTTACTAGCAATCTCCCTACTTGGAGCATCAGCACCTTTAACCTCCTGTTCCGTACAGGTTGCAATTTGTCCTGAGGATGAACGGGAAGACGGGGAACCAACGAGAGACTAGCTCTTGGTGTCGGGACAGGCACAGGTCACTCTATTTTCCCATCAGGAAGAAGAATTAACCACAGGCTCAGCCTGCCCCCCGGAACCAGAACAGGGCCTGAAGCCATCCTGTGCTTTTGCGGCCAGCTCCCAAAAAAGCGAGTTGTAAAATGGAGGTTCAGGGCACTGCAATTCACAAACTTGCAGAGTTATAAATGATAACTCTCGTCCACCAATATATTGAGGGAAGGCAAAGAAGAGGATTTGAAATCAAGACAGAATTGCACGAAACAGATTTCAGGAGGTAGATACGAATCGCCTTTAAAGCACATGAAAAGCGGCAAAACGTTGACAATGATGCCCTTGGCCAAAAAGGGCGTATGCGTTTTTTCCTGAATATATTCAGGAAAAAACGCATACGCCCTTTTTGGCCAACCAAGCAACCTGGAAAGGCAAATCAGCGCTACAGAGAAGTCTCGCTTCCCATCGGTCAAAAGGGCCATGCTGAAAAAAGTGTCAAAACCAGAAATGCAGGACAGGCCATGGAGAAATGGGACCCTTGCTACACTGATGGGCGGGATGTAAATTGCCAACAGCCACTCTGGAGAAGTGTACGGTGTGTCCTGAAACATCTGAAAAACACAGCTTAGAGAGCATAGGGCACTTCCACTCATGGGGGTATAAATTGGGAAAATGAAAAATCAGCAAGACACAAGCACCCCAAAGTTGAGGGCTGCTCTGTTGACAAGGACCTCCACTTCATTCCACCTTAAATATCCCAGGAAAGAGAAAAATGGATAAAGAAGTTGTGGTCCTTATGTACAATGGAATATCACTCAGCCATGAAATCAATGTCATAAGGTTAGTAGCAGCATGATGAGTGGATTTAGGTACGACGATTCTAAGTGAAATAAGTCACACAGAAAAGGACACTTCTCATAAGGTATCACTGATAGAGGGAATGTAAAAACCGTTACACTTGAACTGAATTACAAAACAGAACAGAGTCACACATGCAGAAAACACACTCTGGCTGCTTAACGGGAAAGGTGAGGTGGGGTGATACATGAAACAAGGGTATCAAATTAGCTCAGATACCGTTCCATAAACCCAATATGTAGTAGACAAGACCTACTCCTTGCTCAGAGAACTGGACTCAACACGCCCTATTCACCGCACAAGAATATATCTGACTAGTAATAATCTTAAAACCTATGTATTGATATCTCTCTGTTAGTGTGTCAAGTGGGTGTAAAGCGGCATAAACACAGCAGTGAAAAGCAGCTAAACCCCATTATGAAAATAAATTACTTTGAAAAACCCATGAAACAACGACAGTGAAAGAGATAGAAATTCTTACACAATGAGTTCAGGGGCTGTGATGCAACCTGGATTGACCATATCTAGACCCACAGCTGGATGAGACATAAGGGTGGACACTCTTGGGGCTGAGAGGTTTGGTGAGGTTGGGTGAGCAAACGCAGACCCTTTAAAGTAATACTGCGTGGTACCCATCGCATGGGTCCCAAATCTCCAGGTTCAAGGGCATCTTCCTACATCGAAAACATGCATGAGAAACCCAGAAGATGGTACACCGTGTGATGGGGAAAGGTTTCTAAAACGCACCTCATTTCTCATCTCCTTGTGCCTGGGTTCGCCATTCCAGCCGCTTTACTAGCAATCTCCCTACTTGGAGCATCAGCACCTTTAACCTCCTGTTCCGTATAGTTGCAATTTGTCCTGAGGATGAACGGGAAGACGGGGAACCAACGAGAGACTAGCTCTTGGTGTCGGGACAGGCACAGGTCACTCTATTTTCCCATCAGGAAGAAGAATTAACCACATGCTCAGCCTGCCACCCGGAACCAGAACAGGGCCTGAAGCCATCCTGCACTTTTGCGGCCAGCTCCCAAAAAAGCGAGTTGTAAAATGGAGGTTCAGGGCACTGCAATTCACAAACCTGCAGAGTTATAAATGATAACTCTCGTCCACAAATATATTGAGGGAAGGCAAAGAAGAGGATTTTAATTCAAGGCAGAATTGCAGGAAACAGATTTCAGGAGGTAGATTCGAATCGCCTTTAAAGCACATGAAAAGCGGCAAAATGTTGACAATGATGCCCTTGGGCAAAAAGGGCGTATGCGTTTTTTCCTGAATATATTCAGGAAAAAACGCATACGCCCTTTTTGACCAACCAAGCAACCTGGAAAGGCAAATCAGCGCTACAAAGAAGTCTCACTTCCCATCGGTCAAAAGGGCCATGCTGAAAAATGTGTCAAAACCAGAAATGCAGGACAGGCCATGGAGAAATGAGAGCCTTGCTACACTGATGGGTGGGATGTAAATTGCCAACAGCCACTCTGGAGAAGTGTACGGTGTGTCCTGAAACATCTGAAAAACACAGCTTAGAGAGCATAGGGCACTTCCACTCATGGGGGTATAAATTGGGAAAATGAAAAATCAGCAAGACACAAGCACCCCAAAGTTTAGGGCTGCTCTGTTGACAAGGACCTCCACTTCATTCCACCTTAAATATCCAAGGAAAGAGAAAAATGGATAAAGAAGTTGTCGTCCTTATGTACAATGGAATATCACTCAGCCATGAAATCAATGTCATAAGGTTAGTAGCAGCATGATGAGTGGATTTAGGTACGATGATTCTAAGTGAAATAAGTCACACAGAAAAGGACACTTCTCATAAGGTATCACTTTTAGAGGGAATGTAAAAACCGTTACACTTGAACTGAATTACAAAACAGAACAGAGTCACACATGCAGAAAACAGACAATGGCTGCTTAACGGGAAAGGTGAGGTGGGGTGATACATAAACCAAGGGTATCAAATTAGCTCAGATACCGTTCCATAAACCCAATATGTAGTAGACAAGACCTACTCCTTGCTCAGAGAACTGGACTCAAGACGCCCTATTCACCGCACAAGAATATATCTGACTAGTAATAATCTTAAAACCTATGTATTGATATCTCTCTGTTAGTGTGTCAAGTGGGTGTAAAGCGGCATAAACACAGCCGTGAAAAGCAGCTAAACCCCATTATGAAAATAAATTACTTTGAAAAACCCATGAAACAACGACAGTGAAAGAGAGGGAAATTCTTACACAATGCGTTCAGGGGCTGTGATGCAACCTGGATTGACCATATCTAGACCCACAGCTGGATGAGACATAAGGGTGGACACTCTTGGGGCTGAGAGGTTTGGTGAGGTTGGGTGAGCAAACGCAGACCCTTTAAAGTAATACTGCGTGGTACCCATCGCATGGGTCCCAAATCTCCAGGTTCAAGGGCATCTTCCTACATCGAAAACATGCATGAGAAACCCAGAAGATGGTACACCGTGTGATGGGGAAAGGTTTCTAAAACGCACCTCATTTCTCATCTCCTTGTGCCCGGGTTCGCCATTCCAGCCGCTTTACTAGCAATCTCCCTACTTGGAGCATCAGCACCTTTAACCTCCTGTTCCGTACAGGTTGCAATTTGTCCTGAGGATGAACGGGAAGACGGGGAACCAACGAGAGACTAGCTCTTGGTGTCGGGACAGGCACAGGTCACTCTATTTTCCCATCAGGAAGAAGAATTAACCACAGGCTCAGCCTGCCCCCCGGAACCAGAACAGGGCCTGAAGCCATCCTGTGCTTTTGCGGCCAGCTCCCAAAAAAGCGAGTTGTAAAATGGAGGTTCAGGGCACTGCAATTCACAAACTTGCAGAGTTATAAATGATAACTCTCGTCCACCAATATATTGAGGGAAGGCAAAGAAGAGGATTTGAAATCAAGACAGAATTGCACGAAACAGATTTCAGGAGGTAGATACGAATCGCCTTTAAAGCACATGAAAAGCGGCAAAACGTTGACAATGATGCCCTTGGCCAAAAAGGGCGTATGCGTTTTTTCCTGAATATATTCAGGAAAAAACGCATACGCCCTTTTTGGCCAACCAAGCAACCTGGAAAGGCAAATCAGCGCTACAGAGAAGTCTCGCTTCCCATCGGTCAAAAGGGCCATGCTGAAAAAAGTGTCAAAACCAGAAATGCAGGACAGGCCATGGAGAAATGGGACCCTTGCTACACTGATGGGCGGGATGTAAATTGCCAACAGCCACTCTGGAGAAGTGTACGGTGTGTCCTGAAACATCTGAAAAACACAGCTTAGAGAGCATAGGGCACTTCCACTCATGGGGGTATAAATTGGGAAAATGAAAAATCAGCAAGACACAAGCACCCCAAAGTTGAGGGCTGCTCTGTTGACAAGGCCCTCCACTTCATTCCACCTTAAATATCCCAGGAAAGAGAAAAATGGATAAAGAAGTTGTGGTCCTTATGTACAATGGAATATCACTCAGCCATGAAATCAATGTCATAAGGTTAGTAGCAGCATGATGAGTGGATTTAGGTACGACGATTCTAAGTGAAATAAGTCACACAGAAAAGGACACTTCTCATAAGGTATCACTGATAGAGGGAATGTAAAAACCGTTACACTTGAACTGAATTACAAAACAGAACAGAGTCACACATGCAGAAAACACACTATGGCTGCTTAACGGGAAAGGTGAGGTGGGGTGATACATAAAACAAGGGTATCAAATTAGCTCAGATACCGTTCCATAAACCCAATATGTAGTATACAAGACCTACTCCTTGCTCAGAGAACTGGACTCAACACGCCCTATTCACTGCACAAGAATATATCTGACTAGTAATAATCTTAAAACCTATGTATTGATATCTCTCTGTTAGTGTGTCAAGTGGGTGTAAAGCGGCATAAACACAGCCGTGAAAAGCAGCTAAACCCCATTATGAAAATAAATTACTTTGAAAAACCCATGAAACAACGACAGTGAAAGAGAGAGAAATTCTTACACAATGAGTTCAGGGGCTGTGATGCAACCTGGATTGACCATATCTAGACCCACAGCTGGATGAGACATAAGGGTGGACACTCTTGGGGCTGAGAGGTTTGGTGAGGTTGGGTGAGCAAACGCAGACCCTTTAAAGTAATACTGCGTGGTACCCATCGCATGGGTCCCAAATCTCCAGGTTCAAGGGCATCTTCCTACATCGAAAACATGCATGAGAAACCCAGAAGATGGTACACCGTGTGATGGGGAAAGGTTTCTAAAATGCACCTCATTTCTCATCTCCTTGTGCCCGGGTTCGCCATTCCAGCCGCTTTACTAGCAATCTCCCTACTTGGAGCATCAGCACCTTTAACCTCCTGTTCCGTACAGGTTGCAATTTGTCCTGAGGATGAACGGGAAGACGGGGAACCAACGAGAGACTAGCTCTTGGTGTCGGGACAGGCACAGGTCACTCTATTTTCCCATCAGGAAGAAGAATTAACCACATGCTCAGCCTGCCCCCCGGAACCAGAACAGGGCCTGAAGCCATCCTGCACTTTTGCGGCCAGCTCCCAAAAAAGCGAGTTGTAAAATGGAGGTTCAGGGCACTGCAATTCACAAACCTGCAGAGTTATAAATGATAACTCTCGTCCACAAATATATTGAGGGAAGGCAAAGAAGAGGATTTAAATCAAGGCAGAATTGCAGGAAACAGATTTCAGGAGGTAGATTCGAATCGCCTTTAAAGCACATGAAAAGCGGCAAAATGTTGACAATGATGCCCTTGGCCAAAAAGGGCGTATGCGTTTTTTCCTGAATATATTCAGGAAAAAACGCATACGCCCTTTTTGGCCAACCAAGCAACCTGGAAAGGCAAATCAGCGCTACAAAGAAGTCTCACTTCCCATCGGTCAAAAGGGCCATGCTGAAAAATGTGTCAAAACCAGAAATGCAGGACAGGCCATGGAGAAATGAGAGCCTTGCTACACTGATGGGCGGGATGTAAATTGCCAACAGCCACTCTGGAGAAGTGTACGGTGTGTCCTGAAACATCTGAAAAACACAGCTTAGAGAGCATAGGGCACTTCCACTCATGGGGGTATAAATTGGGAAAATTAAAAATCAGCAAGACACAAGCACCCCAAAGTTGAGGGCTGCTCTGTTGACAAGGACCTCCACTTCATTCCACCTTAAATATCCCAGGAAAGAGAAAAATGGATAAAGAAGTTGTGGTCCTTATGTACAATGGAATATCACTCAGCCATGAAATCAATGTCATAAGGTTAGTAGCAGCATGATGAGTGGATTTAGGTACGACGATTCTAAATGAAATAAGTCACACAGAAAAGGACACTTCTCATAAGGTATCACTTTTAGAGGGAATGTAAAAACCGTTACACTTGAACTGAATTACAAAACAGAACAGAGTCACACATGCAGAAAACAGACAATGGCTGCTTAACGGGAAAGGTGAGGTGGGGTGATACATAAACCAAGGGTATCAAATTAGCTCAGATACCGTTCCATAAACCCAATATGTAGTAGACAAGACCTACTCCTTGCTCAGAGAACTGGACTCAAGACGCCCTATTCACCGCACAAGAATATATCTGACTAGTAATAATCTTAAAACCTATGTATTGATATCTCTCTGTTAGTGTGTCAAGTGGGTGTAAAGCGGCATAAACACAGCCGTGAAAAGCAGCTAAACCCCATTATGAAAATAAATTACTTTGAAAAACCCATGAAACAACGACAGTGAAAGAGATAGAAATTCTTACACAATGAGTTCAGGGGCTGTGATGCAACCTGGATTGACCATATCTAGACCCACAGCTGGATGAGACATAAGGGTGGACACTCTTGGGGCTGAGAGGTTTGGTGAGGTTGGGTGAGCAAACGCAGACCCTTTAAAGTAATACTGCGTGGTACCCATCGCATGGGTCCCAAATCTCCAGGTTCAAGGGCATCTTCCTACATCGAAAACATGCATGAGAAACCCGGAAGATGGTACACCGTGTGATGGGGAAAGGTTTCTAAAACGCACCTCATTTCTCATCTCCTTGTGCCCGGGTTCGCCATTCCAGCCGCTTTACTAGCAATCTCCCTACTTGGAGCATCAGCACCTTTAACCTCCTGTTCCGTACAGGTTGCAATTTGTCCTGAGGATGAACGGGAAGACGGGGAACCAACGAGAGACTAGCTCTTGGTGTCGGGACAGGCACAGGTCACTCTATTTTCCCATCAGGAAGAAGAATTAACCACATGCTCAGCCTGCCCCCCGGAACCAGAACAGGGCCTGAAGCCATCCTGCACTTTTGCGGCCAGCTCCCAAAAAAGCGAATTGTAAAATGGAGGTTCAGGGCACTGCAATTCACAAACCTGCAGAGTTATAAATGATAACTCTCGTCCACAAATATATTGAGGGAAGGCAAAGAAGAGGATTTTAAATCAAGGCAGAATTGCAGGAAACAGATTTCAGGAGGTAGATTCGAATCGCCTTTAAAGCACATGAAAAGCGGCAAAATGTTGACAATGATGCCCTTGGCCAAAAAGGGCGTATGCGTTTTTTCCTGAATATATTCAGGAAAAAACGCATACGCCCTTTTTGGCCAACCAAGCAACCTGGAAAGGCAAATCAGCGCTACAAAGAAGTCTCACTTCCCATCGGTCAAAAGGGCCATGCTGAAAAATGTGTCAAAACCAGAAATGCAGGACAGGCCATGGAGAAATGAGAGCCTTGCTACACTGATGGGCGGGATGTAAATTGCCAACAGCCACTCTGGAGAAGTGTACGGTGTGTCCTGAAACATCTGAAAAACACAGCTTAGAGAGCATAGGGCACTTCCACTCATGGGGGTATAAATTGGGAAAATTAAAAATCAGCAAGACACAAGCACCCCAAAGTTTAGGGCTGCTCTGTTGACAAGGACCTCCACTTCATTCCACCTTAAATATCCAAGGAAAGAGAAAAATGGATAAAGAAGTTGTGGTCCTTATGTACAATGGAATATCACTCAGCCATGAAATCAATGTCATAAGGTTAGTAGCAGCATGATGAGTGGATTTAGGTACGACGATTCTAAGTGAAATAAGTCACACAGAAAAGGACACTTCTCATAAGGTATCACTTTTAGAGGGAATGTAAAAACCGTTACACTTGAACTGAATTACAAAACAGAACAGAGTCACACATGCAGAAAACAGACAATGGCTGCTTAACGGGAAAGGTGAGGTGGGGTGATACATAAACCAAGGGTATCAAATTAGCTCAGATACCGTTCCATAAACCCAATATGTAGTAGACAAGACCTACTCCTTGCTCAGAGAACTGGACTCAACACGCCCTATTCACCGCACAAGAATATATCTGACTAGTAATAATCTTAAAACCTATGTATTGATATCTCTCTGTTAGTGTGTCAAGTGGGTGTAAAGCGGCATAAACACAGCCGTGAAAAGCAGCTAAACCCCATTATGAAAATAAATTACTTTGAAAAACCCATGAAACAACGACAGTGAAAGAGATGGAAATTCTTACACAATGAGTTCAGGGGCTGTGATGCAACCTGGATTGACCATATCTAGACCCACAGCTGGATGAGACATAAGGGTGGACACTCTTGGGGCTGAGAGGTTTGGTGAGGTTGGGTGAGCAAACGCAGACCCTTTAAAGTAATACTGCGTGGTACCCATCGCATGGGTCCCAAATCTCCAGGTTCAAGGGCATCTTCCTACATCGAAAACATGCATGAGAAACCCAGAAGATGGTACACCGTGTGATGGGGAAAGGTTTCTAAAACGCACCTCGTTTCTCATCTCCTTGTGCCCGGGTTCGCCATTCCAGCCGCTTTACTAGCAATCTCCCTACTTGGAGCATCAGCACCTTTAACCTCCTGTTCCGTACAGGTTGCAATTTGTCCTGAGGATGAACGGGAAGACGGGGAACCAACGAGAGACTAGCTCTTGGTGTCGGGACAGGCACAGGTCACTCTATTTTCCCATCAGGAAGAAGAATTAACCACATGCTCAGCCTGCCCCCCGGAACCAGAACAGGGCCTGAAGCCATCCTGCACTTTTGCGGCCAGCTCCCAAAAAAGCGAGTTGTAAAATGGAGGTTCAGGGCACTGCAATTCACAAACCTGCAGAGTTATAAATGATAACTGTCGTCCACAAATATATTGAGGGAAGGCAAAGAAGAGGATTTTAAATCAAGGCAGAATTGCACGAAACAGATTTCAGGAGGTAGATTCGAATCGCCTTTAAAGCACATGAAAAGCGGCAAAATGTTGACAATGATGCCCTTGGCCAAAAAGGGCGTATGCGTTTTTTCCTGAATATATTCAGGAAAAAACGCATACGCCCTTTTTGGCCAACCAAGCAACCTGGAAAGGCAAATCAGCGCTACAAAGAAGTCTCACTTCCCATCGGTCAAAAGGGCCATGCTGAAAAATGTGTCAAAACCAGAAATGCAGGACAGGCCATGGAGAAATGAGAGCCTTGCTACACTGATGGGCGGGATGTAAATTGCCAACAGCCACTCTGGAGAAGTGTACGGTGTGTCCTGAAACATCTGAAAAACACAGCTTAGAGAGCATAGGGCACTTCCACTCATGGGGGTATAAATTGGGAAAATTAAAAATCAGCAAGACACAAGCACCCCAAAGTTTAGGGCTGCTCTGTTGACAAGGACCTCCACTTCATTCCACCTTAAATATCCAAGGAAAGAGAAAAATGGATAAAGAAGTTGTGGTCCTTATGTACAATGGAATATCACTCAGCCATGAAATCAATGTCATAAGGTTAGTAGCAGCATGATGAGTGGATTTAGGTACGACGATTCTAAGTGAAATAAGTCACACAGAAAAGGACACTTCTCATAAGGTATCACTTTTAGAGCTAATGTAAAAACCGTTACACTTGAACTGAATTACAAAACAGAACAGAGTCACACATGCAGAAAACAGACAATGGCTGCTTAACGGGAAAGGTGAGGTGGGGTGATACATAAACCAAGGGTATCAAATTAGCTCAGATACCGTTCCATAAACCCAATATGTAGTAGACAAGACCTACTCCTTGCTCAGAGAACTGGACTCAAGACGCCCTATTCACCGCACAAGAATATATCTGACTAGTAATAATCTTAAAACCTATGTATTGATATCTCTCTGTTAGTGTGTCAAGTGGGTGTAAAGCGGCATAAACACAGCCGTGAAAAGCAGCTAAACCCCATTATGAAAATAAATTACTTTGAAAAACCCATGAAACAACGACAGTGAAAGAGATGGAAATTCTTACACAATGAGTTCAGGGGCTGTGATGCAACCTGGATTGACCATATCTAGACCCACAGCTGGATGAGACATAAGGGTGGACACTCTTGGGGCTGAGAGGTTTGGTGAGGTTGGGTGAGCAAACGCAGACCCTTTAAAGTAATACTGCGTGGTACCCATCGCATGGGTCCCAAATCTCCAGGTTCAAGGGCATCTTCCTACATCGAAAACATGCATGAGAAACCCAGAAGATGGTACACCGTGTGATGGGGAAAGGTTTCTAAAACGCACCTCATTTCTCATCTCCTTGTGCCCGGGTTCGCCATTCCAGCCGCTTTACTAGCAATCTCCCTACTTGGAGCATCAGCACCTTTAACCTCCTGTTCCGTACAGGTTGCAATTTGTCCTGAGGATGAACGGGAAGACGGGGAACCAACGAGAGACTAGCTCTTGGTGTCGGGACAGGCACAGGTCACTCTATTTTCCCATCAGGAAGAAGAATTAACCACATGCTCAGCCAGCCCCCCGGAACCAGAACAGGGCCTGAAGCCATCCTGCACTTTTGCGGCCAGCTCCCAAAAAAGCGAGTTGTAAAATGGAGGTTCAGGGCACTGCAATTCACAAACCTGCAGAGTTATAAATGATAACTCTCGTTCACAAATATATTGAGGGAAGGCAAAGAAGAGGATTTTAAATCAAGGCAGAATTGCAGGAAACAGATTTCAGGAGGTAGATTCGAATCGCCTTTAAAGCACATGAAAAGCGGCAAAATGTTGACAATGATGCCCTTGGCCAAAAAGGGCGTATGCGTTTTTTCCTGAATATATTCAGGAAAAAACGCATACGCCCTTTTTGGCCAACCAAGCAACCTGGAAAGGCAAATCAGCGCTACAAAGAAGTCTCACTTCCCATCGGTCAAAAGGGCCATGCTGAAAAATGTGTCAAAACCAGAAATGCAGGACAGGCCATGGAGAAATGAGAGCCTTGCTACACTGATGGGCGGGATGTAAATTGCCAACAGCCACTCTGGAGAAGTGTACGGTGTGTCCTGAAACATCTGAAAAACACAGCTTAGAGAGCATAGGGCACTTCCACTCATGGGGGTATAAATTGGGAAAATTAAAAATCAGCAAGACACAAGCACCCCAAAGTTTAGGGCTGCTCTGTTGACAAGGACCTCCACTTCATTCCACCTTAAATATCCAAGGAAAGAGAAAAATGGATAAAGAAGTTGTGGTCCTTATGTACAATGGAATATCACTCAGCCATGAAATCAATGTCATAAGGTTAGTAGCAGCATGATGAGTGGATTTAGGTACGACGATTCTAAGTGAAATAAGTCACACAGAAAAGGACACTTCTCATAAGGTATCACTTTTAGAGGGAATGTAAAAACCGTTACACTTGAACTGAATTACAAAACAGAACAGAGTCACACATGCAGAAAACAGACAATGGCTGCTTAACGGGAAAGGTGAGGTGGGGTGATACATAAACCAAGGGTATCAAATTAGCTCAGATACCGTTCCATAAACCCAATATGTAGTAGACAAGACCTACTCCTTGCTCAGAGAACTGGACTCAAGACGCCCTATTCACCGCACAAGAATATATCTGACTAGTAATAATCTTAAAACCTATGTATTGATATCTCTCTGTTAGTGTGTCAAGTGGGTGTAAAGCGGCATAAACACAGCCGTGAAAAGCAGCTAAACCCCATTATGAAAATAAATTACTTTGAAAAACCCATGAAACAACGACAGTGAAAGAGATGGAAATTCTTACACAATGAGTTCAGGGGCTGTGATGCAACCTGGATTGACCATATCTAGACCCACAGCTGGATGAGACATAAGGGTGGACACTCTTGGGGCTGAGAGGTTTGGTGAGGTTGGGTGAGCAAACGCAGACCCTTTAAAGTAATACTGCGTGGTACCCATCGCATGGGTCCCAAATCTCCAGGTTCAAGGGCATCTTCCTACATCGAAAACATGCATGAGAAACCCAGAAGATGGTACACCGTGTGATGGGGAAAGGTTTCTAAAACGCACCTCATTTCTCATCTCCTTGTGCCCGGGTTCGCCATTCCAGCCGCTTTACTAGCAATCTCCCTACTTGGAGCATCAGCACCTTTAACCTCCTGTTCCGTACAGGTTGCAATTTGTCCTGAGGATGAACGGGAAGACGGGGAACCAACGAGAGACTAGCTCTTGGTGTCGGGACAGGCACAGGTCACTCTATTTTCCCATCAGGAAGAAGAATTAACCACATGCTCAGCCTGCCCCCCGGAACCAGAACAGGGCCTGAAGCCATCCTGCACTTTTGCGGCCAGCTCCCAAAAAAGCGAGTTGTAAAATGGAGGTTCAGGGCACTGCAATTCACAAACCTGCAGAGTTATAAATGATAACTGTCGTCCACAAATATATTGAGGGAAGGCAAAGAAGAGGATTTTAAATCAAGGCAGAATTGCACGAAACAGATTTCAGGAGGTAGATTCGAATCGCCTTTAAAGCACATGAAAAGCGGCAAAATGTTGACAATGATGCCCTTGGCCAAAAAGGGCGTATGCGTTTTTTCCTGAATATATTCAGGAAAAAACGCATACGCCCTTTTTGGCCAACCAAGCAACCTGGAAAGGCAAATCAGCGCTACAAAGAAGTCTCACTTCCCATCGGTCAAAAGGGCCATGCTGAAAAATGTGTCAAAACCAGAAATGCAGGACAGGCCATGGAGAAATGAGAGCCTTGCTACACTGATGGGCGGGATGTAAATTGCCAACAGCCACTCTGGAGAAGTGTACGGTGTGTCCTGAAACATCTGAAAAACACAGCTTAGAGAGCATAGGGCACTTCCACTCATGGGGGTATAAATTGGGAAAATTAAAAATCAGCAAGACACAAGCACCCCAAAGTTTAGGGCTGCTCTGTTGACAAGGACCTCCACTTCATTCCACCTTAAATATCCAAGGAAAGAGAAAAATGGATAAAGAAGTTGTGGTCCTTATGTACAATGGAATATCACTCAGCCATGAAATCAATGTCATAAGGTTAGTAGCAGCATGATGAGTGGATTTAGGTACGACGATTCTAAGTGAAATAAGTCACACAGAAAAGGACACTTCTCATAAGGTATCACTTTTAGAGGGAATGTAAAAACCGTTACACTTGAACTGAATTACAAAACAGAACAGAGTCACACATGCAGAAAACAGACAATGGCTGCTTAACGGGAAAGGTGAGGTGGGGTGATACATAAACCAAGGGTATCAAATTAGCTCAGATACCGTTCCATAAACCCAATATGTAGTAGACAAGACCTACTCCTTGCTCAGAGAACTGGACTCAAGACGCCCTATTCACCGCACAAGAATATATCTGACTAGTAATAATCTTAAAACCTATGTATTGATATCTCTCTGTTAGTGTGTCAAGTGGGTGTAAAGCGGCATAAACACAGCCGTGAAAAGCAGCTAAACCCCATTATGAAAATAAATTACTTTGAAAAACCCATGAAACAACGACAGTGAAAGAGATGGAAATTCTTACACAATGAGTTCAGGGGCTGTGATGCAACCTGGATTGACCATATCTAGACCCACAGCTGGATGAGACATAAGGGTGGACACTCTTGGGGCTGAGAGGTTTGGTGAGGTTGGGTGAGCAAACGCAGACCCTTTAAAGGAATACTGCGTGGTACCCATCGCATGGGTCCCAAATCTCCAGGTTCAAGGGCATCTTCCTACATCGAAAACATGCATGAGAAACCCAGAAGATGGTACACCGTGTGATGGGGAAAGGTTTCTAAAATGCACCTCATTTCTCATCTCCTTGTGCCCAGGTTCGCCATTCCAGCCGCTTTACTAGCAATCTCCCTACTTGGAGCATCAGCACCTTTAACCTCCTGTTCCGTACAGGTTGCAATTTGTCCTGAGGATGAACGGGAAGACGGGGAACCAACGAGAGACTAGCTCTTGGTGTCGGGACAGGCACAGGTCACTCTATTTTCCCATCAGGAAGAAGAATTAACCACAGGCTCAGCCTGCCCCCCGGAACCAGAACAGGGCCTGAAGCCATCCTGTGCTTTTGCGGCCAGCTCCCAAAAAAGCGAGTTGTAAAATGGAGGTTCAGGGCACTGCAATTCACAAATCTGCAGAGTTATAAATGATAACTCTCGTCCACAAATATATTGAGGGAAGGCAAAGAAGAGGATTTGAATTCAAGGCAGAATTGCACGAAACACATTTCAGGAGGTAGATACGAATTGCCTTTAAAGCACAAGAAAAGCGGCAAAACGTTGACAATGATGCCCTTGGCCAAAAAGGGCGTATGCGTTTTTTCCTGAATATATTCAGGAAAAAACGCATACGCCCTTTTTGGCCAACCAAGCAACCTGGAAAGGCAAATCAGCGCTACAAAGAAGTCTCACTTCCCATCGGTCAAAAGGGCCATGCTGAAAAAAGTGTCAAAACCAGAAATGCAGGACAGGCCATGGAGAAATGAGAGCCTTGCTACACTGATGGGCGGGATGTAAATTGCCAACAGCCACTCTGGAGAAGTGTACGGTGTGTCCTGAAACATCTGAAAAACACAGCTTAGAGAGCATAGGGCACTTCCACTCATGAGGGTATAAATTGGGAAAATTAAAAATCAGCAAGACACAAGCACCCCAAAGTTTAGGGCTGCTCTGTTGACAAGGACCTCCACTTCATTCCACCTTAAATATCCAAGGAAAGAGAAAAATGGATAAAGAAGTTGTGGTCCTTATGTACAATGGAATATCACTCAGCCATGAAATCAATGTCATAAGGTTAGTAGCAGCATGATGAGTGGATTTAGGTACGACGATTCTAAGTGAAATAAGTCACACAGAAAAGGACACTTCTCATAAGGTATCACTTTTAGAGGGAATGTAAAAACCGTTACACTTGAACTGAATTACAAAACAGAACAGAGTCACACATGCAGAAAACAGACAATGGCTGCTTAACGGGAAAGGTGAGGTGGGGTGATACATAAACCAAGGGTATCAAATTAGCTCAGATACCGTTCCATAAACCCAATATGTAGTAGACAAGACCTACTCCTTGCTCAGAGAACTGGACTCAACACGCCCTATTCACCGCACAAGAATATATCTGACTAGTAATAATCTTAAAACCTATGTATTGATATCTCTCTGTTAGTGTGTCAAGTGGGTGTAAAGCGGCATAAACACAGCCGTGAAAAGCAGCTAAACCCCATTATGAAAATAAATTACTTTGAAAAACCCATGAAACAACGACAGTGAAAGAGATGGAAATTCTTACACAATGAGTTCAGGGGCTGTGATGCAACCTGGATTGACCATATCTAGACCCACAGCTGGATGAGACATAAGGGTGGACACTCTTGGGGCTGAGAGGTTTGGTGAGGTTGGGTGAGCAAACGCAGACCCTTTAAAGTAATACTGCGTGGTACCCATCGCATGGGTCCCAAATCTCCAGGTTCAAGGGCATCTTCCTACATCGAAAACATGCATGAGAAACCCAGAAGATGGTACACCGTGTGATGGGGAAAGGTTTCTAAAATGCACCTCATTTCTCATCTCCTTGTGCCCAGGTTCGCCATTCCAGCCGCTTTACTAGCAATCTCCCTACTTGGAGCATCAGCACCTTTAACCTCCTGTTCCGTACAGGTTGCAATTTGTCCTGAGGATGAACGGGAAGACGGGGAACCAACGAGAGACTAGCTCTTGGTGTCGGGACAGGCACAGGTCACTCTATTTTCCCATCAGGAAGAAGAATTAACCACAGGCTCAGCCTGCCCCCCGGAACCAGAACAGGGCCTGAAGCCATCCTGTGCTTTTGCGGCCAGCTCCCAAAAAAGCGAGTTGTAAAATGGAGGTTCAGGGCACTGCAATTCACAAATCTGCAGAGTTATAAATGATAACTCTCGTCCACAAATATATTGAGGGAAGGCAAAGAAGAGGATTTGAATTCAAGGCAGAATTGCACGAAACAGATTTCAGGAGGTAGATACGAATCGCCTTTAAAGCACATGAAAAGCGGCAAAACGTTGACAATGATGCCCTTGGCCAAAAAGGGCGTATGCGTTTTTTCCTGAATATATTCAGGAAAAAACGCATACGCCCTTTTTGGCCAACCAAGCAACCTGGAAAGGCAAATCAGCGCTACAAAGAAGTCTCACTTCCCATCGGTCAAAAGGGCCATGCTGAAAAAAGTGTCAAAACCAGAAATGCAGGACAGGCCATGGAGAAATGAGAGCCTTGCTACACTGATGGGCGGGATGTAAATTGCCAACAGCCACTCTGGAGAAGTGTACGGTGTGTCCTGAAACATCTGAAAAACACAGCTTAGAGAGCATAGGGCACTTCCACTCATGGGGGTATAAATTGGGAAAATTAAAAATCAGCAAGACACAAGCACCCCAAAGTTGAGGGCTGCTCTGTTGACAAGGACCTCCACTTCATTCCACCTTCAATATCCCAGGAAAGAGAAAAATGGATAAAGAAGTTGTGGTCCTTATGTACAATGGAATATCACTCAGCCATGAAATCAATGTCATAAGGTTAGTAGCAGCATGATGAGTGGATTTAGGTACGACGATTCTAAGTGAAATAAGTCACACAGAAAAGGACACTTCTCATAAGGTATCACTGATAGAGGGAATGTAAAAACCGTTACACTTGAACTGAATTACAAAACGGAACAGAGTCACACATGCAGAAAACACACTATGGCTGCTTAACGGGAAAGGTGAGGTGGGGTGATACATAAAACAAGGGTATCAAATTAGCTCAGATACCGTTCCATAAACCCAATATGTAGTAGACAAGACCTACTCCTTGCTCAGAGAACTGGACTCAACACGCCCTATTCACCGCACAAGAATATATCTGACTAGTAATAATCTTAAAACCTATGTATTGATATCTCTCTGTTAGTGTGTCAAGTGGGTGTAAAGCGGCATAAACACAGCCGTGAAAAGCAGCTAAACCCCATTATGAAAATAAATTACTTTGAAAAACCCATGAAACAACGACAGTGAAAGAGATAGAAATTCTTACACAATGAGTTCAGGGGCTGTGATGCAACCTGGATTGACCATATCTAGACCCACAGCTGGATGAGACATAAGGGTGGACACTCTTGGGGCTGAGAGGTTTGGTGAGGTTGGGTGAGCAAACGCAGACCCTTTAAAGTAATACTGCGTGGTACCCATCGCATGGGTCCCAAATCTCCAGGTTCAAGGGCATCTTCCTACATCGAAAACATGCATGAGAAACCCAGAAGATGGTACACCGTGTGATGGGGAAAGGTTTCTAAAACGCACCTCATTTCTCATCTCCTTGTGCCCGGGTTCGCCATTCCAGCCGCTTTACTAGCAATCTCCCTACTTGGAGCATCAGCACCTTTAACCTCCTGTTCCGTACAGGTTGCAATTTGTCCTGAGGATGAACGGGAAGACGGGGAACCAACGAGAGACTAGCTCTTGGTGTCGGGACAGGCACAGGTCACTCTATTTTCCCATCAGGAAGAAGAATTAACCACATGCTCAGCCTGCCCCCCGGAACCAGAACAGGGCCTGAAGCCATCCTGCACTTTTGCGGCCAGCTCCCAAAAAAGCGAGTTGTAAAATGGAGGTTCAGGGCACTGCAATTCACAAACCTGCAGAGTTATAAATGATAACTGTCGTCCACAAATATATTGAGGGAAGGCAAAGAAGAGGATTTTAAATCAAGGCAGAATTGCACGAAACAGATTTCAGGAGGTAGATTCGAATCGCCTTTAAAGCACATGAAAAGCGGCAAAATGTTGACAATGATGCCCTTGGCCAAAAAGGGCGTATGCGTTTTTTCCTGAATATATTCAGGAAAAAACGCATACGCCCTTTTTGGCCAACCAAGCAACCTGGAAAGGCAAATCAGCGCTACAAAGAAGTCTCACTTCCCATCGGTCAAAAGGGCCATGCTGAAAAATGTGTCAAAACCAGAAATGCAGGACAGGCCATGGAGAAATGAGAGCCTTGCTACACTGATGGGCGGGATGTAAATTGCCAACAGCCACTCTGGAGAAGTGTACGGTGTGTCCTGAAACATCTGAAAAACACAGCTTAGAGAGCATAGGGCACTTCCACTCATGGGGGTATAAATTGGGAAAATTAAAAATCAGCAAGACACAAGCACCCCAAAGTTTAGGGCTGCTCTGTTGACAAGGACCTCCACTTCATTCCACCTTAAATATCCAAGGAAAGAGAAAAATGGATAAAGAAGTTGTGGTCCTTATGTACAATGGAATATCACTCAGCCATGAAATCAATGTCATAAGGTTAGTAGCAGCATGATGAGTGGATTTAGGTACGACGATTCTAAGTGAAATAAGTCACACAGAAAAGGACACTTCTCATAAGGTATCACTGATAGAGGGAATGTAAAAACCGTTACACTTGAACTGAATTACAAAACAGAACAGAGTCACACATGCAGAAAACACACTATGGCTGCTTAACGGGAAAGGTGAGGTGGGGTGATACATAAAACAAGGGTATCAAATTAGCTCAGATACCGTTCCATAAACCCAATATGTAGTAGACAAGACCTACTCCTTGCTCAGAGAACTGGACTCAACACGCCCTATTCACCGCACAAGAATATATCTGAGTAGTAATAATCTTAAAACCTATGTATTGATATCTCTCTGTTAGTGTGTCAAGTGGGTGTAAAGCGGCATAAACACAGCCGTGAAAAGCAGCTAAACCCCATTATGAAAATAAATTACTTTGAAAAACCCATGAAACAACGACAGTGAAAGAGATAGAAATTCTTACACAATGAGTTCAGGGGCTGTGATGCAACCTGGATTGACCATATCTAGACCCACAGCTGGATGAGACATAAGGGTGGACACTCTTGGGGCTGAGAGGTTTGGTGAGGTTGGGTGAGCAAACGCAGACCCTTTAAAGTAATACTGCGTGGTACCCATCGCATGGGTCCCAAATCTCCAGGTTCAAGGGCATCTTCCTACATCGAAAACATGCATGAGAAACCCAGAAGATGGTACACCGTGTGATGGGGAAAGGTTTCTAAAACGCACCTCATTTCTCATCTCCTTGTGCCCGGGTTCGCCATTCCAGCCGCTTTACTAGCAATCTCCCTACTTGGAGCATCAGCACCTTTAACCTCCTGTTCCGTACAGGTTGCAATTTGTCCTGAGGATGAACGGGAAGACGGGGAACCAACGAGAGACTAGCTCTTGGTGTCGGGACAGGCACAGGTCACTCTATTTTCCCATCAGGAAGAAGAATTAACCACATGCTCAGCCTGCCCCCCGGAACCAGAACAGGGCCTGAAGCCATCCAGCACTTTTGCGGCCAGCTCCCAAAAAAGCGAGTTGTAAAATGGAGGTTCAGGGCACTGCAATTCACAAACCTGCAGAGTTATAAATGATAACTCTCGTCCACAAATATATTGAGGGAAGGCAAAGAAGAGGATTTTAAATCAAGGCAGAATTGCAGGAAACAGATTTCAGGAGGTAGATTCGAATCGCCTTTAAAGCACATGAAAAGCGGCAAAATGTTGACAATGATGCCCTTGGCCAAAAAGGGCGTATGCGTTTTTTCCTGAATATATTCAGGAAAAAACGCATACGCCCTTTTTGGCCAACCAAGCAACCTGGAAAGGCAAATCAGCGCTACAAAGAAGTCTCACTTCCCATCGGTCAAAAGGGCCATGCTGAAAAATGTGTCAAAACCAGAAATGCAGGACAGGCCATGGAGAAATGAGAGCCTTGCTACACTGATGGGCGGGATGTAAATTGCCAACAGCCACTCTGGAGAAGTGTACGGTGTGTCCTGAAACATCTGAAAAACACAGCTTAGAGAGCATAGGGCACTTCCACTCATGGGGGTATAAATTGGGAAAATTAAAAATCAGCAAGACACAAGCACCCCAAAGTTGAGGGCTGCTCTGTTGACAAGGACCTCCACTTCATTCCACCTTCAATATCCCAGGAAAGAGAAAAATGGATAAAGAAGTTGTGGTCCTTATGTACAATGGAATATCACTCAGCCATGAAATCAATGTCATAAGGTTAGTAGCAGCATGATGAGTGGATTTAGGTACGACGATTCTAAGTGAAATAAGTCACACAGAAAAGGACACTTCTCATAAGGTATCACTTTTAGAGGGAATGTAAAAACCGTTACACTTGAACTGAATTACAAAACAGAACAGAGTCACACATGCAGAAAACAGACAATGGCTGCTTAACGGGAAAGGTGAGGTGGGGTGATACATAAACCAAGGGTATCAAATTAGCTCAGATACCGTTCCATAAACCCAATATGTAGTAGACAAGACCTACTCCTTGCTCAGAGAACTGGACTCAAGACGCCCTATTCACCGCACAAGAATATATCTGACTAGTAATAATCTTAAAACCTATGTATTGATATCTCTCTGTTAGTGTGTCAAGTGGGTGTAAAGCGGCATAAACACAGCCGTGAAAAGCAGCTAAACCCCATTATGAAAATAAATTACTTTGAAAAACCCATGAAACAACGACAGTGAAAGAGATGGAAATTCTTACACAATGAGTTCAGGGGCTGTGATGCAACCTGGATTGACCATATCTAGACCCACAGCTGGATGAGACATAAGGGTGGACACTCTTGGGGCTGAGAGGTTTGGTGAGGTTGGGTGAGCAAACGCAGACCCTTTAAAGTAATACTGCGTGGTACCCATCGCATGGGTCCCAAATCTCCAGGTTCAAGGGCATCTTCCTACATCGAAAACATGCATGAGAAACCCAGAAGATGGTACACCGTGTGATGGGGAAAGGTTTCTAAAATGCACCTCATTTCTCATCTCCTTGTGCCCGGGTTCGCCATTCCAGCCGCTTTACTAGCAATCTCCCTACTTGGAGCATCAGCACCTTTAACCTCCTGTTCCGTACAGGTTGCAATTTGTCCTGAGGATGAACGGGAAGACGGGGAACCAACGAGAGACTAGCTCTTGGTGTCGGGACAGGCACAGGTCACTCTATTTTCCCATCAGGAAGAAGAATTAACCACAGGCTCAGCCTGCCCCCCGGAACCAGAACAGGGCCTGAAGCCATCCTGTGCTTTTGCGGCCAGCTCCCAAAAAAGCGAGTTGTAAAATGGAGGTTCAGGGCACTGCAATTCACAAATCTGCAGAGTTATAAATGATAACTCTCGTCCACAAATATATTGAGGGAAGGCAAAGAAGAGGATTTGAATTCAAGGCAGAATTGCACGAAACAGATTTCAGGAGGTAGATACGAATCGCCTTTAAAGCACATGAAAAGCGGCAAAACGTTGACAATGATGCCCTTGGCCAAAAAGGGCGTATGCGTTTTTTCCTGAATATATTCAGGAAAAAACGCATACGCCCTTTTTGGCCAACCAAGCAACCTGGAAAGGCAAATCAGCGCTACAAAGAAGTCTCACTTCCCATCGGTCAAAAGGGCCATGCTGAAAAAAGTGTCAAAACCAGAAATGCAGGACAGGCCATGGAGAAATGAGAGCCTTGCTACACTGATGGGCGGGATGTAAATTGCCAACAGCCACTCTGGAGAAGTGTACGGTGTGTCCTGAAACATCTGAAAAACACAGCTTAGAGAGCATAGGGCACTTCCACTCATGGGGGTATAAATTGGGAAAATTAAAAATCAGCAAGACACAAGCACCCCAAAGTTGAGGGCTGCTCTGTTGACAAGGACCTCCACTTCATTCCACCTTAAATATCCCAGGAAAGAGAAAAATGGATAAAGAAGTTGTGGTCCTTATGTACAATGGAATATCACTCAGCCATGAAATCAATGTCATAAGGTTAGTAGCAGCATGATGAGTGGATTTAGGTACGACGATTCTAAGTGAAATAAGTCACACAGAAAAGGACACTTCTCATAAGGTATCACTGATAGAGGGAATGTAAAAACCGTTACACTTGAACTGAATTACAAAACGGAACAGAGTCACACATGCAGAAAACACACTATGGCTGCTTAACGGGAAAGGTGAGGTGGGGTGATACATAAAACAAGGGTATCAAATTAGCTCAGATACCGTTCCATAAACCCAATATGTAGTAGACAAGACCTACTCCTTGCTCAGAGAACTGGACTCAACACGCCCTATTCACCGCACAAGAATATATCTGACTAGTAATAATCTTAAAACCTATGTATTGATATCTCTCTGTTAGTGTGTCAAGTGGGTGTAAAGCGGCATAAACACAGCCGTGAAAAGCAGCTAAACCCCATTATGAAAATAAATTACTTTGAAAAACCCATGAAACAACGACAGTGAAAGAGATAGAAATTCTTACACAATGAGTTCAGGGGCTGTGATGCAACCTGGATTGACCATATCTAGACCCACAGCTGGATGAGACATAAGGGTGGACACTCTTGGGGCTGAGAGGTTTGGTGAGGTTGGGTGAGCAAACGCAGACCCTTTAAAGTAATACTGCGTGGTACCCATCGCATGGGTCCCAAATCTCCAGGTTCAAGGGCATCTTCCTACATCGAAAACATGCATGAGAAACCCAGAAGATGGTACACCGTGTGATGGGGAAAGGTTTCTAAAACGCACCTCATTTCTCATCTCCTTGTGCCCGGGTTCGCCATTCCAGCCGCTTTACTAGCAATCTCCCTACTTGGAGCATCAGCACCTTTAACCTCCTGTTCCGTACAGGTTGCAATTTGTCCTGAGGATGAACGGGAAGACGGGGAACCAACGAGAGACTAGCTCTTGGTGTCGGGACAGGCACAGGTCACTCTATTTTCCCATCAGGAAGAAGAATTAACCACATGCTCAGCCTGCCCCCCGGAACCAGAACAGGGCCTGAAGCCATCCTGCACTTTTGCGGCCAGCTCCCAAAAAAGCGAGTTGTAAAATGGAGGTTCAGGGCACTGCAATTCACAAACCTGCAGAGTTATAAATGATAACTCTCGTCCACAAATATATTGAGGGAAGGCAAAGAAGAGGATTTTAAATCAAGGCAGAATTGCACGAAACAGATTTCAGGAGGTAGATTCGAATCGCCTTTAAAGCACATGAAAAGCGGCAAAATGTTGACAATGATGCCCTTGGCCAAAAAGGGCGTATGCGTTTTTTCCTGAATATATTCAGGAAAAAACGCATACGCCCTTTTTGGCCAACCAAGCAACCTGGAAAGGCAAATCAGCGCTACAAAGAAGTCTCACTTCCCATCGGTCAAAAGGGCCATGCTGAAAAATGTGTCAAAACCAGAAATGCAGGACAGGCCATGGAGAAATGAGAGCCTTGCTACACTGATGGGCGGGATGTAAATTGCCAACAGCCACTCTGGAGAAGTGTACGGTGTGTCCTGAAACATCTGAAAAACACAGCTTAGAGAGCATAGGGCACTTCCACTCATGGGGGTATAAATTGGGAAAATTAAAAATCAGCAAGACACAAGCACCCCAAAGTTTAGGGCTGCTCTGTTGACAAGGACCTCCACTTCATTCCACCTTAAATATCCAAGGAAAGAGAAAAATGGATAAAGAAGTTGTGGTCCTTATGTACAATGGAATATCACTCAGCCATGAAATCAATGTCATAAGGTTAGTAGCAGCATGATGAGTGGATTTAGGTACGACGATTCTAAGTGAAATAAGTCACACAGAAAAGGACACTTCTCATAAGGTATCACTGATAGAGGGAATGTAAAAACCGTTACACTTGAACTGAATTACAAAACAGAACAGAGTCACACATGCAGAAAACACACTATGGCTGCTTAACGGGAAAGGTGAGGTGGGGTGATACATAAAACAAGGGTATCAAATTAGCTCAGATACCGTTCCATAAACTCAATATGTAATAGACAAGACCTACTCCTTGCTCAGAGAACTGGACTCAACACGCCCTATTCACCACACAAGAATATATTTGACTAATAATAATCGTAAAACCTATGTATTGATATCTCTCTGTTAGTGTGTCAAGTGGGTGTAAAGCGGCATAAACACAGCAGTGAAAAGCAGCTAAACCCCATTATAAAAATAAATTACTTTGAAACACCCATGAAACAAAGACAGTGAAAGAGAGAGAAATTCTTACACAATGCGTTCAGGGGCTGTGATGCAACCTGGATTGACCATATCTAGACGCACAGCTGGATGAGACATAAGGGTGGACACTCTTGGGGCTGAGAGGTTTGGTGAGGTTGGGTGAGCAAACGCAGACCCTTTAAAGGAATACTGCGTGGTACCCATCGCATGGGTCCCAAATCTCCAGGTTCAAGGGCATCTTCCTACATCAAAAACATGCATGAGAAACCCAGAAGATGGTACACCGTGTGATGGGGAAAGGTTTCTAAAACGCACCTCATTTCTCATCTCCTTGTGCCCGGGTTCGCCATTCCAGCCGCTTTACTAGCAAGCTCCCTACTTGGAGCATCAGCACCTTTAACCTCCTGTTCCATACAGGTTGCAATTTGTCCTGAGGATAAACGGGAAGACGTGGAACCAACGAGAGACTAGCTCTTGGTGTTGGGACAGGCACGGGTCACTCTATTTTCCCATCAGAAAGAAGAATTAACCACAGGCTCAGCCTGCCCCCCGGAACCAGAACAGGGCCTGAAGCCATTCTGCGATTTTGCGGCCAGCTCCCATAAAAACGAGTTGTAAAATGGAGGTTCAGGGCACTGCAATTCACAAACCTGCAGAGTTATAAATGATAACTCTCGTCCACAAATATATTGAGGGAAGGCAAAGAAGAGGATTTGAAATCAAGGCAGAATTGCAGGAAAGAGATTTCAGGAGGTAGATACGAATCGCCTTTAAAGCACATGAAAAGCGGCAAAACGTTGACAATGATGCCCTTGGCCAAAAAGGGCGTATGCGTTTTTTCCTGAATATATTCAGGAAAAAACGCATACGCCCTTTTTGGCCAACCAAGCAACCTGGAAAGGCAAATCAGCGCTACAAACAATTCTCGCTTCCCATCGGTCAAAAGGGCCATGCTGAAAAAAGTGTCAAAACCAGAAATGCAGGACAGGCCATGGAGAAATGGGAGCCTTGCTACACTGATGGGCGGGATGTAAATTGCCAAGAGCCACTCTGGAGAAGTGTCCGGTGAGTCCTGAAACATCTGAAAAACACAGCTTAGAGAGCATAGGGCACTTCCACTCATGGGGGTATAAATTGGGAAAATTAAAAATCAGCAAGACACAAGCACCCCAAAGTTTAGGGCTGCTCTGTTGACCAGGACCTCCACTTCATTCCACCTTAAATATCCCAGGAAAGAGAAAAATGGATAAAGAAGTTGTGGTCCTTATGTACAATGGAATATCACTCAGCCATGAAATCAATGTCGTAAGGTTAGTAGCAGCATGATGAGTGGATTTAGGTACGACGATTCTAAGTGAAATAAGTCACACAGAAAAGGACACTTCTCCTAAGGTATCACTGATAGAGGGAATGTAAAATCCGTTACACTTGAACTGAATTACAAAACAGAACAGAGTCACACATGCAGAAAACACACTATGGCTGCTTAACGGGAAAGGTGAGGTGGGGTGATACATAAAACAAGGGTATCAAATTAGCTCAGATACCGTTCCTTAAACTCAATATGTAATAGATAAGACCTACTCCTTGCTCAGAGAACTGGACTCAACACGCCCTATTCACCGCACAAGAATATATCTGACTAATAATAATCGTAAAACCTATGTATTGATATCTCTCTGTTAGTGTGTCAAGTGGGTGTAAAGCGGCATAAACACAGCAGTGAAAAGCAGCTAAACCCCATTATAAAAATAAATTACTTTGAAACACCCATGAAACAAAGACAGTGAAAGAGAGAGAAATTCTTACACAATGCGTTCAGGGGCTGTGATGCAACCTGGATTGACCATATCTAGACGCACAGCTGGATGAGACATAAGGGTGGACACTCTTGGGGCTGAGAGGTTTGGTGAGGTTGGGTGAGCAAACGCAGACCCTTTAAAGGAATACTGCGTGGTACCCATCGCATGGGTCCCAAATCTCCAGGTTCAAGGGCATCTTCCTACATCAAAAACATACATGAGAAACCCAGAAGATGGTACACCGTGTGATGGGGAAAGGTTTCTAAAACGCACCTCATTTCTCATCTCCTTGTGCCCGGGTTCGCCATTCCAGCCCCTTTACTAGCAAGCTCCCTACTTGGAGCATCAGCACCTTTAACCTCCTGTTCCATACAGGTTGCAATTTGTCCTGAGGATAAACGGGAAGACGTGGAACCAACGAGAGACTAGCTCTTGGTGTTGGGACAGGCACAGGTCACTCTATTTTCCCATCAGAAAGAAGAATTAACCACAGGCTCAGCCTGCCCCCCGGAACCAGAACAGGGCCTGAAGCCATTCTGCGATTTTGCGGCCAGCTCCCATAAAAACGAGTTGTAAAATGGAGGTTCAGGGCACTGCAATTCACAAACCTGCAGAGTTATTAATGATAACTCTCGTCCACAAATATATTGAGGGAAGGCAAAGAAGAGGATTTGAAATCAAGGCAGAATTGCAGGAAACAGATTTCAGGAGGTAGATACGAATCGCCTTTAAAGCACATGAGAAGCGGCAAAACGTTGACAATGATGCCCTTGGCCAAAAAGGGCGTATGCGTTTTTTCCTGAATATATTCAGGAAAAAACGCATACGCCCTTTTTGGCCAACCAAGCAACCTGGAAAGGCCAATCAGCGCTACAAAGAAGTCTCGCTTCCCATCGGTCAAAAGGGCCATGCTGAAAAAAGTGTCAAAACCAGAAATGCAGGACAGGCCATGGAGAAATGGGAGCCTTGCTACACTGATGGGCGGGATGTAAATTGCCAAGAGCCACTCCGGAGAAGTGTCCGGTGAGTCCTGAAACATCTGAAAAACACAGCTTAGAGAGCATAGGGCACTTCCACTCATGGGGGTATAAATTGGGAAAATTAAAAATCAGCAAGACACAAGCACCCCAAAGTTTAGGGCTGCTCTGTTGACCAGGACCTCCACTTCATTCCACCTTAAATATCCCAGGAAAGAGAAAAATGGATAAAGAAGTTGTGGTCCTTATGTACAATGGAATATCACTCAGCCATGAAATCAATGTCGTAAGGTTAGTAGCAGCATGATGAGTGGATTTAGGTACGACGATTCTAAGTGAAATAAGTCACACAGAAAAGGACACTTCTCATAAGGTATCACTGATAGAGGGAATGTAAAAACCGTTACACTTGAACTGAATTACAAAACAGAACAGAGTCACACATGCAGAAAACACACTATGGCTGCTTAACGGGAAAGGTGAGGTGGGGTGATACATAAAACAAGGGTATCAAATTAGCTCAGATACCGTTCCATAAACTCAATATGTAATAGACAAGACCTACTCCTTGCTCAGAGAACTGGACTCAACACGCCCTATTCACCGCACAAGAATATATCTGACTAATAATAATCGTAAAACCTATGTATTGATATCTCTCTGTTATTGTGTCAAGTGGGTGTAAAGCGGCATAAACACAGCAGTGAAAAGCAGCTAAACCCCATTATAAAAATAAATTACTTTGAAACACCCATGAAACAAAGACAGTGAAAGAGAGAGAAATTCTTACACAATGCGTTCAGGGGCTGTGATGCAACCTGGATTGACCATATCTAGACGCACAGCTGGATGAGACATAAGGGTGGACACTCTTGGGGCTGAGAGGTTTGGTGAGGTTGGGTGAGCAAACGCAGACCCTTTAAAGGAATACTGCGTGGTACCCATCGCATGGGTCCCAAATCTCCAGGTTCAAGGGCATCTTCCTACATCAAAAACATGCATGAGAAACCCAGAAGATGGTACACCGTGTGATGGGGAAAGGTTTCTAAAACGCACCTCATTTCTCATCTCCTTGTGCCCGGGTTCGCCATTCCAGCCGCTTTACTAGCAAGCTCCCTACTTCGAGCATCAGCACCTTTAACCTCCTGTTCCATACAGGTTGCAATTTGTCCTGAGGATAAACGGGAAGACGTGGAACCAACGAGAGACTAGCTCTTGGTGTTGGGACAGGCACAGGTCACTCTATTTTCCCATCAGAAAGAAGAATTAACCACAGGCTCAGCCTGCCCCCCGGAACCAGAACAGGGCCTGAAGCCATCCTGCGATTTTGGGGCCAGCTCCCATAAAAACGAGTTGTAAAATGGAGGTTCAGGGCACTGCAATTCACAAACCTGCAGAGTTATAAATGATAACTCTCGTCCACAAATATATTGAGGGAAGGCAAAGAAGAGGATTTGAAATCAAGGCAGAATTGCAGGAAAGAGATTTCAGGAGGTAGATACGAATCGCCTTTAAAGCACATGAAAAGCGGCAAAACGTTGACAATGATGCCCTTGGCCAAAAAGGGCGTATGCGTTTTTTCCTGAATATATTCAGGAAAAAACGCATACGCCCTTTTTGGCCAACCAAGCCACCTGGAAAGGCAAATCAGCGCTACAAACAAGTCTCGCTTCCCATCGGTCAAAAGGGCCATGCTGAAAAAAGTGTCAAAACCAGAAATGCAGGACAGGCCATGGAGAAATGGGAGCCTTGCTACACTGATGGGCGGGATGTAAATTGCCAAGAGCCACTCCGGAGAAGTGTCCGGTGAGTCCTGAAACATCTGAAAAACACAGCTTAGAGAGCATAGGGCACTTCCACTCATGGGGGTATAAATTGGGAAAATTAAAAATCAGCAAGACACAAGCACCCCAAAGTTTAGGGCTGCTCTGTTGACCAGGACCTCCACTTCATTCCACCTTAAATATCCCAGGAAAGAGAAAAATGGATAAAGAAGTTGTGGTCCTTATGTACAATGGAATATCACTCAGCCATGAAATCAATGTCGTAAGGTTAGTAGCAGCATGATGAGTGGATTTAGGTACGACGATTCTAAGTGAAATAAGTCACACAGAAAAGGACACTTCTCATAAGGTATCACTGATAGAGGGAATGTAAAAACCGTTACACTTGAACTGAATTACAAAACAGAACAGAGTCACACATGCAGAAAACACACTATGGCTGCTTAACGGGAAAGGTGAGGTGGGGTGATACATAAAACAAGGGTATCAAATTAGCTCAGATACCGTTCCATAAACTCAATATGTAATAGACAAGACCTACTCCTTGCTCAGAGAACTGGACTCAACACGCCCTATTCACCACACAAGAATATATTTGACTAATAATAATCGTAAAACCTATGTATTGATATCTCTCTGTTAGTGTGTCAAGTGGGTGTAAAGCGGCATAAACACAGCAGTGAAAAGCAGCTAAACCCCATTATAAAAATAAATTACTTTGAAACACCCATGAAACAAAGACAGTGAAAGAGAGAGAAATTCTTACACAATGCGTTCAGGGGCTGTGATGCAACCTGGATTGACCATATCTAGACGCACAGCTGGATGAGACATAAGGGTGGACACTCTTGGGGCTGAGAGGTTTGGTGAGGTTGGGTGAGCAAACGCAGACCCTTTAAAGGAATACTGCGTGGTACCCATCGCATGGGTCCCAAATCTCCAGGTTCAAGGGCATCTTCCTACATCAAAAACATGCATGAGAAACCCAGAAGATGGTACACCGTGTGATGGGGAAAGGTTTCTAAAACGCACCTCATTTCTCATCTCCTTGTGCCCGGGTTCGCCATTCCAGCCGCTTTACTAGCAAGCTCCCTACTTGGAGCATCAGCACCTTTAACCTCCTGTTCCATACAGGTTGCAATTTGTCCTGAGGATAAACGGGAAGACGTGGAACCAACGAGAGACTAGCTCTTGGTGTTGGGACAGGCACGGGTCACTCTATTTTCCCATCAGAAAGAAGAATTAACCACAGGCTCAGCCTGCCCCCCGGAACCAGAACAGGGCCTGAAGCCATTCTGCGATTTTGCGGCCAGCTCCCATAAAAACGAGTTGTAAAATGGAGGTTCAGGGCACTGCAATTCACAAACCTGCAGAGTTATAAATGATAACTCTCGTCCACAAATATATTGAGGGAAGGCAAAGAAGAGGATTTGAAATCAAGGCAGAATTGCAGGAAAGAGATTTCAGGAGGTAGATACGAATCGCCTTTAAAGCACATGAAAAGCGGCAAAACGTTGACAATGATGCCCTTGGCCAAAAAGGGCGTATGCGTTTTTTCCTGAATATATTCAGGAAAAAACGCATACGCCCTTTTTGGCCAACCAAGCAACCTGGAAAGGCAAATCAGCGCTACAAACAAGTCTCGCTTCCCATCGGTCAAAAGGGCCATGCTGAAAAAAGTGTCAAAACCAGAAATGCAGGACAGGCCATGGAGAAATGGGAGCCTTGCTACACTGATGGGCGGGATGTAAATTGCCAAGAGCCACTCTGGAGAAGTGTCCGGTGAGTCCTGAAACATCTGAAAAACACAGCTTAGAGAGCATAGGGCACTTCCACTCATGGGGGTATAAATTGGGAAAATTAAAAATCAGCAAGACACAAGCACCCCAAAGTTTAGGGCTGCTCTGTTGACCAGGACCTCCACTTCATTCCACCTTAAATATCCCAGGAAAGAGAAAAATGGATAAAGAAGTTGTGGTCCTTATGTACAATGGAATATCACTCAGCCATGAAATCAATGTCGTAAGGTTAGTAGCAGCATGATGAGTGGATTTAGGTACGACGATTCTAAGTGAAATAAGTCACACAGAAAAGGACACTTCTCCTAAGGTATCACTGATAGAGGGAATGTAAAATCCGTTACACTTGAACTGAATTACAAAACAGAACAGAGTCACACATGCAGAAAACACACTATGGCTGCTTAACGGGAAAGGTGAGGTGGGGTGATACATAAAACAAGGGTATCAAATTAGCTCAGATACCGTTCCATAAACTCAATATGTAATAGATAAGACCTACTCCTTGCTCAGAGAACTGGACTCAACACGCCCTATTCACCGCACAAGAATATATCTGACTAATAATAATCGTAAAACCTATGTATTGATATCTCTCTGTTAGTGTGTCAAGTGGGTGTAAAGCGGCATAAACACAGCAGTGAAAAGCAGCTAAACCCCATTATAAAAATAAATTACTTTGAAACACCCATGAAACAAAGACAGTGAAAGAGAGAGAAATTCTTACACAATGCGTTCAGGGGCTGTGATGCAACCTGGATTGACCATATCTAGACGCACAGCTGGATGAGACATAAGGGTGGACACTCTTGGGGCTGAGAGGTTTGGTGAGGTTGGGTGAGCAAACGCAGACCCTTTAAAGGAATACTGCGTGGTACCCATCGCATGGGTCCCAAATCTCCAGGTTCAAGGGCATCTTCCTACATCAAAAACATACATGAGAAACCCAGAAGATGGTACACCGTGTGATGGGGAAAGGTTTCTAAAACGCACCTCATTTCTCATCTCCTTGTGCCCGGGTTCGCCATTCCAGCCGCTTTACTAGCAATCTCCCTACTTGGAGCATCAGCACCTTTAACCTCCTGTTCCATACAGGTTGCAATTTGTCCTGAGGATAAACGGGAAGACGTGGAACCAACGAGAGACTAGCTCTTGGTGTTGGGACAGGCACAGGTCACTCTATTTTCCCATCAGAAAGAAGAATTAACCACAGGCTCAGCCTGCCCCCCGGAACCAGAACAGGGCCTGAAGCCATTCTGCGATTTTGCGGCCAGCTCCCATAAAAACGAGTTGTAAAATGGAGGTTCAGGGCACTGCAATTCACAAACCTGCAGAGTTATTAATGATAACTCTCGTCCACAAATATATTGAGGGAAGGCAAAGAAGAGGATTTGAAATCAAGGCAGAATTGCAGGAAACAGATTTCAGGAGGTAGATACGAATCGCCTTTAAAGCACATGAGAAGCGGCAAAACGTTGACAATGATGCCCTTGGCCAAAAAGGGCGTATGCGTTTTTTCCTGAATATATTCAGGAAAAAACGCATACGCCCTTTTTGGCCAACCAAGCAACCTGGAAAGGCCAATCAGCGCTACAAAGAAGTCTCGCTTCCCATCGGTCAAAAGGGCCATGCTGAAAAAAGTGTCAAAACCAGAAATGCAGGACAGGCCATGGAGAAATGGGAGCCTTGCTACACTGATGGGCGGGATGTAAATTGCCAAGAGCCACTCCGGAGAAGTGTCCGGTGAGTCCTGAAACATCTGAAAAACACAGCTTAGAGAGCATAGGGCACTTCCACTCATGGGGGTATAAATTGGGAAAATTAAAAATCAGCAAGACACAAGCACCCCAAAGTTTAGGGCTGCTCTGTTGACCAGGACCTCCACTTCATTCCACCTTAAATATCCCAGGAAAGAGAAAAATGGATAAAGAAGTTGTGGTCCTTATGTACAATGGAATATCACTCAGCCATGAAATCAATGTCGTAAGGTTAGTAGCAGCATGATGAGTGGATTTAGGTACGACGATTCTAAGTGAAATAAGTCACACAGAAAAGGACACTTCTCATAAGGTATCACTGATAGAGGGAATGTAAAAACCGTTACACTTGAACTGAATTACAAAACAGAACAGAGTCACACATGCAGAAAACACACTATGGCTGCTTAACGGGAAAGGTGAGGTGGGGTGATACATAAAACAAGGGTATCAAATTAGCTCAGATACCGTTCCATAAACTCAATATGTAATAGACAAGACCTACTCCTTGCTCAGAGAACTGGACTCAACACGCCCTATTCACCGCACAAGAATATATCTGACTAATAATAATCGTAAAACCTATGTATTGATATCTCTCTGTTATTGTGTCAAGTGGGTGTAAAGCGGCATAAACACAGCAGTGAAAAGCAGCTAAACCCCATTATAAAAATAAATTACTTTGAAACACCCATGAAACAAAGACAGTGAAAGAGAGAGAAATTCTTACACAATGCGTTCAGGGGCTGTGATGCAACCTGGATTGACCATATCTAGACGCACAGCTGGATGAGACATAAGGGTGGACACTCTTGGGGCTGAGAGGTTTGGTGAGGTTGGGTGAGCAAACGCAGACCCTTTAAAGGAATACTGCGTGGTACCCATCGCATGGGTCCCAAATCTCCAGGTTCAAGGGCATCTTCCTACATCAAAAACATGCATGAGAAACCCAGAAGATGGTACACCGTGTGATGGGGAAAGGTTTCTAAAACGCACCTCATTTCTCATCTCCTTGTGCCCGGGTTCGCCATTCCAGCCGCTTTACTAGCAAGCTCCCTACTTCGAGCATCAGCACCTTTAACCTCCTGTTCCATACAGGTTGCAATTTGTCCTGAGGATAAACGGGAAGACGTGGAACCAACGAGAGACTAGCTCTTGGTGTTGGGACAGGCACAGGTCACTCTATTTTCCCATCAGAAAGAAGAATTAACCACAGGCTCAGCCTGCCCCCCGGAACCAGAACAGGGCCTGAAGCCATCCTGCGATTTTGGGGCCAGCTCCCATAAAAACGAGTTGTAAAATGGAGGTTCAGGGCACTGCAATTCACAAACCTGCAGAGTTATAAATGATAACTCTCGTCCACAAATATATTGAGGGAAGGCAAAGAAGAGGATTTGAAATCAAGGCAGAATTGCAGGAAAGAGATTTCAGGAGGTAGATACGAATCGCCTTTAAAGCACATGAAAAGCGGCAAAACGTTGACAATGATGCCCTTGGCCAAAAAGGGCGTATGCGTTTTTTCCTGAATATATTCAGGAAAAAACGCATACGCCCTTTTTGGCCAACCAAGCCACCTGGAAAGGCAAATCAGCGCTACAAACAAGTCTCGCTTCCCATCGGTCAAAAGGGCCATGCTGAAAAAAGTGTCAAAACCAGAAATGCAGGACAGGCCATGGAGAAATGGGAGCCTTGCTACACTGATGGGCGGGATGTAAATTGCCAAGAGCCACTCCGGAGAAGTGTCCGGTGAGTCCTGAAACATCTGAAAAACACAGCTTAGAGAGCATAGGGCACTTCCACTCATGGGGGTATAAATTGGGAAAATTAAAAATCAGCAAGACACAAGCACCCCAAAGTTTAGGGCTGCTCTGTTGACCAGGACCTCCACTTCATTCCACCTTAAATATCCCAGGAAAGAGAAAAATGGATAAAGAAGTTGTGGTCCTTATGTACAATGGAATATCACTCAGCCATGAAATCAATGTCGTAAGGTTAGTAGCAGCATGATGAGTGGATTTAGGTACGACGATTCTAAGTGAAATAAGTCACACAGAAAAGGACACTTCTCATAAGGTATCACTGATAGAGGGAATGTAAAAACCGTTACACTTGAACTGAATTACAAAACAGAACAGAGTCACACATGCAGAAAACACACTATGGCTGCTTAACGGGAAAGGTGAGGTGGGGTGATACATAAAACAAGGGTATCAAATTAGCTCAGATACCGTTCCATAAACTCAATATGTAATAGACAAGACCTACTCCTTGCTCAGAGAACTGGACTCAACACGCCCTATTCACCACACAAGAATATATTTGACTAATAATAATCGTAAAACCTATGTATTGATATCTCTCTGTTAGTGTGTCAAGTGGGTGTAAAGCGGCATAAACACAGCAGTGAAAAGCAGCTAAACCCCATTATAAAAATAAATTACTTTGAAACACCCATGAAACAAAGACAGTGAAAGAGAGAGAAATTCTTACACAATGCGTTCAGGGGCTGTGATGCAACCTGGATTGACCATATCTAGACGCACAGCTGGATGAGACATAAGGGTGGACACTCTTGGGGCTGAGAGGTTTGGTGAGGTTGGGTGAGCAAACGCAGACCCTTTAAAGGAATACTGCGTGGTACCCATCGCATGGGTCCCAAATCTCCAGGTTCAAGGGCATCTTCCTACATCAAAAACATGCATGAGAAACCCAGAAGATGGTACACCGTGTGATGGGGAAAGGTTTCTAAAACGCACCTCATTTCTCATCTCCTTGTGCCCGGGTTCGCCATTCCAGCCGCTTTACTAGCAAGCTCCCTACTTGGAGCATCAGCACCTTTAACCTCCTGTTCCATACAGGTTGCAATTTGTCCTGAGGATAAACGGGAAGACGTGGAACCAACGAGAGACTAGCTCTTGGTGTTGGGACAGGCACGGGTCACTCTATTTTCCCATCAGAAAGAAGAATTAACCACAGGCTCAGCCTGCCCCCCGGAACCAGAACAGGGCCTGAAGCCATTCTGCGATTTTGCGGCCAGCTCCCATAAAAACGAGTTGTAAAATGGAGGTTCAGGGCACTGCAATTCACAAACCTGCAGAGTTATAAATGATAACTCTCGTCCACAAATATATTGAGGGAAGGCAAAGAAGAGGATTTGAAATCAAGGCAGAATTGCAGGAAAGAGATTTCAGGAGGTAGATACGAATCGCCTTTAAAGCACATGAAAAGCGGCAAAACGTTGACAATGATGCCCTTGGCCAAAAAGGGCGTATGCGTTTTTTCCTGAATATATTCAGGAAAAAACGCATACGCCCTTTTTGGCCAACCAAGCAACCTGGAAAGGCAAATCAGCGCTACAAACAAGTCTCGCTTCCCATCGGTCAAAAGGGCCATGCTGAAAAAAGTGTCAAAACCAGAAATGCAGGACAGGCCATGGAGAAATGGGAGCCTTGCTACACTGATGGGCGGGATGTAAATTGCCAAGAGCCACTCTGGAGAAGTGTCCGGTGAGTCCTGAAACATCTGAAAAACACAGCTTAGAGAGCATAGGGCACTTCCACTCATGGGGGTATAAATTGGGAAAATTAAAAATCAGCAAGACACAAGCACCCCAAAGTTTAGGGCTGCTCTGTTGACCAGGACCTCCACTTCATTCCACCTTAAATATCCCAGGAAAGAGAAAAATGGATAAAGAAGTTGTGGTCCTTATGTACAATGGAATATCACTCAGCCATGAAATCAATGTCGTAAGGTTAGTAGCAGCATGATGAGTGGATTTAGGTACGACGATTCTAAGTGAAATAAGTCACACAGAAAAGGACACTTCTCCTAAGGTATCACTGATAGAGGGAATGTAAAATCCGTTACACTTGAACTGAATTACAAAACAGAACAGAGTCACACATGCAGAAAACACACTATGGCTGCTTAACGGGAAAGGTGAGGTGGGGTGATACATAAAACAAGGGTATCAAATTAGCTCAGATACCGTTCCATAAACTCAATATGTAATAGATAAGACCTACTCCTTGCTCAGAGAACTGGACTCAACACGCCCTATTCACCGCACAAGAATATATCTGACTAATAATAATCGTAAAACCTATGTATTGATATCTCTCTGTTAGTGTGTCAAGTGGGTGTAAAGCGGCATAAACACAGCAGTGAAAAGCAGCTAAACCCCATTATAAAAATAAATTACTTTGAAACACCCATGAAACAAAGACAGTGAAAGAGAGAGAAATTCTTACACAATGCGTTCAGGGGCTGTGATGCAACCTGGATTGACCATATCTAGACGCACAGCTGGATGAGACATAAGGGTGGACACTCTTGGGGCTGAGAGGTTTGGTGAGGTTGGGTGAGCAAACGCAGACCCTTTAAAGGAATACTGCGTGGTACCCATCGCATGGGTCCCAAATCTCCAGGTTCAAGGGCATCTTCCTACATCAAAAACATACATGAGAAACCCAGAAGATGGTACACCGTGTGATGGGGAAAGGTTTCTAAAACGCACCTCATTTCTCATCTCCTTGTGCCCGGGTTCGCCATTCCAGCCCCTTTACTAGCAAGCTCCCTACTTGGAGCATCAGCACCTTTAACCTCCTGTTCCATACAGGTTGCAATTTGTCCTGAGGATAAACGGGAAGACGTGGAACCAACGAGAGACTAGCTCTTGGTGTTGGGACAGGCACAGGTCACTCTATTTTCCCATCAGAAAGAAGAATTAACCACAGGCTCAGCCTGCCCCCCGGAACCAGAACAGGGCCTGAAGCCATTCTGCGATTTTGCGGCCAGCTCCCATAAAAACGAGTTGTAAAATGGAGGTTCAGGGCACTGCAATTCACAAACCTGCAGAGTTATTAATGATAACTCTCGTCCACAAATATATTGAGGGAAGGCAAAGAAGAGGATTTGAAATCAAGGCAGAATTGCAGGAAACAGATTTCAGGAGGTAGATACGAATCGCCTTTAAAGCACATGAGAAGCGGCAAAACGTTGACAATGATGCCCTTGGCCAAAAAGGGCGTATGCGTTTTTTCCTGAATATATTCAGGAAAAAACGCATACGCCCTTTTTGGCCAACCAAGCAACCTGGAAAGGCCAATCAGCGCTACAAAGAAGTCTCGCTTCCCATCGGTCAAAAGGGCCATGCTGAAAAAAGTGTCAAAACCAGAAATGCAGGACAGGCCATGGAGAAATGGGAGCCTTGCTACACTGATGGGCGGGATGTAAATTGCCAAGAGCCACTCCGGAGAAGTGTCCGGTGAGTCCTGAAACATCTGAAAAACACAGCTTAGAGAGCATAGGGCACTTCCACTCATGGGGGTATAAATTGGGAAAATTAAAAATCAGCAAGACACAAGCACCCCAAAGTTTAGGGCTGCTCTGTTGACCAGGACCTCCACTTCATTCCACCTTAAATATCCCAGGAAAGAGAAAAATGGATAAAGAAGTTGTGGTCCTTATGTACAATGGAATATCACTCAGCCATGAAATCAATGTCGTAAGGTTAGTAGCAGCATGATGAGTGGATTTAGGTACGACGATTCTAAGTGAAATAAGTCACACAGAAAAGGACACTTCTCATAAGGTATCACTGATAGAGGGAATGTAAAAACCGTTACACTTGAACTGAATTACAAAACAGAACAGAGTCACACATGCAGAAAACACACTATGGCTGCTTAACGGGAAAGGTGAGGTGGGGTGATACATAAAACAAGGGTATCAAATTAGCTCAGATACCGTTCCATAAACTCAATATGTAATAGACAAGACCTACTCCTTGCTCAGAGAACTGGACTCAACACGCCCTATTCACCGCACAAGAATATATCTGACTAATAATAATCGTAAAACCTATGTATTGATATCTCTCTGTTATTGTGTCAAGTGGGTGTAAAGCGGCATAAACACAGCAGTGAAAAGCAGCTAAACCCCATTATAAAAATAAATTACTTTGAAACACCCATGAAACAAAGACAGTGAAAGAGAGAGAAATTCTTACACAATGCGTTCAGGGGCTGTGATGCAACCTGGATTGACCATATCTAGACGCACAGCTGGATGAGACATAAGGGTGGACACTCTTGGGGCTGAGAGGTTTGGTGAGGTTGGGTGAGCAAACGCAGACCCTTTAAAGGAATACTGCGTGGTACCCATCGCATGGGTCCCAAATCTCCAGGTTCAAGGGCATCTTCCTACATCAAAAACATGCATGAGAAACCCAGAAGATGGTACACCGTGTGATGGGGAAAGGTTTCTAAAACGCACCTCATTTCTCATCTCCTTGTGCCCGGGTTCGCCATTCCAGCCGCTTTACTAGCAAGCTCCCTACTTGGAGCATCAGCACCTTTAACCTCCTGTTCCATACAGGTTGCAATTTGTCCTGAGGATAAACGGGAAGACGTGGAACCAACGAGAGACTAGCTCTTGGTGTTGGGACAGGCACGGGTCACTCTATTTTCCCATCAGAAAGAAGAATTAACCACAGGCTCAGCCTGCCCCCCGGAACCAGAACAGGGCCTGAAGCCATTCTGCGATTTTGCGGCCAGCTCCCATAAAAACGAGTTGTAAAATGGAGGTTCAGGGCACTGCAATTCACAAACCTGCAGAGTTATAAATGATAACTCTCGTCCACAAATATATTGAGGGAAGGCAAAGAAGAGGATTTGAAATCAAGGCAGAATTGCAGGAAAGAGATTTCAGGAGGTAGATACGAATCGCCTTTAAAGCACATGAAAAGCGGCAAAACGTTGACAATGATGCCCTTGGCCAAAAAGGGCGTATGCGTTTTTTCCTGAATATATTCAGGAAAAAACGCATACGCCCTTTTTGGCCAACCAAGCCACCTGGAAAGGCAAATCAGCGCTACAAAGAAGTCTCGCTTCCCATCGGTCAAAAGGGCCATGCTGAAAAAAGTGTCAAAACCAGAAATGCAGGACAGGCCATGGAGAAATGGGAGCCTTGCTACACTGATGGGCGGGATGTAAATTGCCAAGAGCCACTCCGGAGAAGTGTCCGGTGAGTCCTGAAACATCTGAAAAACACAGCTTAGAGAGCATAGGGCACTTCCACTCATGGGGGTATAAATTGGGAAAATTAAAAATCAGCAAGACACAAGCACCCCAAAGTTTAGGGCTGCTCTCTTGACCAGGACCTCCACTTCATTCCACCTTAAATATCCCAGGAAAGAGAAAAATGGATAAAGAAGTTGTGGTCCTTATGTACAATGGAATATCACTCAGCCATGAAATCAATGTCGTAAGGTTAGTAGCAGCATGATGAGTGGATTTAGGTACGACGATTCTAAGTGAAATAAGTCACACAGAAAAGGACACTTCTCATAAGGTATCACTGATAGAGGGAATGTAAAAACCGTTACACTTGAACTGAATTACAAAACAGAACAGAGTCACACATGCAGAAAACACACTATGGCTGCTTAACGGGAAAGGTGAGGTGGGGTGATACATAAAACAAGGGTATCAAATTAGCTCAGATACCGTTCCATAAACCCAATATGTAATAGACAAGACCTACTCCTTGCTCAGAGAACTGGACTCAACACGCCCTATTCACCGCACAAGAATATATCTGACTAATAATAATCGTAAAACCTATGTATTGATATCTCTCTGTTAGTGTGTCAAGTGGGTGTAAAGCGGCATAAACACAGCAGTGAAAAGCAGCTAAACCCCATTATAAAAATAAATTACTTTGAAACACCCATGAAACAAAGACAGTGAAAGAGAGAGAAATTCTTACACAATGAGTTCAGGGGCTGTGATGCAACCTGGATTGACCATATCTAGACGCACAGCTGGATGAGACATAAGGGTGGACACTCTTGGGGCTGAGAGGTTTGGTGAGGTTGGGTGAGCAAACGCAGACCCTTTAAAGTAATACTGCGTGGTACCCATCGCATGGGTCCCAAATCTCCAGGTTCAAGGGCATCTTCCTACATCAAAAACATGCATGAGAAACCCAGAAGATGGTACACCGTGTGATGGGGAAAGGTTTCTAAAACGCACCTCATTTCTCATCTCCTTGTGCCCGGGTTCGCCATTCCAGCCGCTTTACTAGCAAGCTCCCTACTTGGAGCATCAGCACCTTTAACCTCCTGTTCCGTACAGGTTGCAATTTGTCCTGAGGATAAACGGGAAGACGTGGAACCAACGAGAGACTAGCTCTTGGTGTTGGGACAGGCACAGGTCACTCTATTTTCCCATCAGAAAGAAGAATTAACCACAGGCTCAGCCTGCCCCCCGGAACCAGAACAGGGCCTGAAGCCATCCTGCGATTTTGGGGCCAGCTCCCATAAAAACGAGTTGTAAAATGGAGGTTCAGGGCACTGCAATTCACAAACCTGCAGAGTTATAAATGATAACTCTCGTCCACAAATATATTGAGGGAAGGCAAAGAAGAGGATTTGAAATCAAGGCAGAATTGCAGGAAAGAGATTTCAGGAGGTAGATACGAATCGCCTTTAAAGCACATGAAAAGCGGCAAAACGTTGACAATGATGCCCTTGGCCAAAAAGGGCGTATGCGTTTTTTCCTGAATATATTCAGGAAAAAACGCATACGCCCTTTTTGGCCAACCAAGCCACCTGGAAAGGCAAATCAGCGCTACAAACAAGTCTCGCTTCCCATCGGTCAAAAGGGCCATGCTGAAAAAAGTGTCAAAACCAGAAATGCAGGACAGGCCATGGAGAAATGGGAGCCTTGCTACACTGATGGGCGGGATGTAAATTGCCAAGAGCCACTCCGGAGAAGTGTCCGGTGAGTCCTGAAACATCTGAAAAACACAGCTTAGAGAGCATAGGGCACTTCCACTCATGGGGGTATAAATTGGGAAAATTAAAAATCAGCAAGACACAAGCACCCCAAAGTTTAGGGCTGCTCTGTTGACCAGGACCTCCACTTCATTCCACCTTAAATATCCCAGGAAAGAGAAAAATGGATAAAGAAGTTGTGGTCCTTATGTACAATGGAATATCACTCAGCCATGAAATCAATGTCGTAAGGTTAGTAGCAGCATGATGAGTGGATTTAGGTACGACGATTCTAAGTGAAATAAGTCACACAGAAAAGGACACTTCTCATAAGGTATCACTGATAGAGGGAATGTAAAAACCGTTACACTTGAACTGAATTACAAAACAGAACAGAGTCACACATGCAGAAAACACACTATGGCTGCTTAACGGGAAAGGTGAGGTGGGGTGATACATAAAACAAGGGTATCAAATTAGCTCAGATACCGTTCCATAAACTCAATATGTAATAGACAAGACCTACTCCTTGCTCAGAGAACTGGACTCAACACGCCCTATTCACCACACAAGAATATATTTGACTAATAATAATCGTAAAACCTATGTATTGATATCTCTCTGTTAGTGTGTCAAGTGGGTGTAAAGCGGCATAAACACAGCAGTGAAAAGCAGCTAAACCCCATTATAAAAATAAATTACTTTGAAACACCCATGAAACAAAGACAGTGAAAGAGAGAGAAATTCTTACACAATGCGTTCAGGGGCTGTGATGCAACCTGGATTGACCATATCTAGACGCACAGCTGGATGAGACATAAGGGTGGACACTCTTGGGGCTGAGAGGTTTGGTGAGGTTGGGTGAGCAAACGCAGACCCTTTAAAGGAATACTGCGTGGTACCCATCGCATGGGTCCCAAATCTCCAGGTTCAAGGGCATCTTCCTACATCAAAAACATGCATGAGAAACCCAGAAGATGGTACACCGTGTGATGGGGAAAGGTTTCTAAAACGCACCTCATTTCTCATCTCCTTGTGCCCGGGTTCGCCATTCCAGCCGCTTTACTAGCAAGCTCCCTACTTCGAGCATCAGCACCTTTAACCTCCTGTTCCATACAGGTTGCAATTTGTCCTGAGGATAAACGGGAAGACGTGGAACCAACGAGAGACTAGCTCTTGGTGTTGGGACAGGCACAGGTCACTCTATTTTCCCATCAGAAAGAAGAATTAACCACAGGCTCAGCCTGCCCCCCGGAACCAGAACAGGGCCTGAAGCCATCCTGCGATTTTGGGGCCAGCTCCCATAAAAACGAGTTGTAAAATGGAGGTTCAGGGCACTGCAATTCACAAACCTGCAGAGTTATAAATGATAACTCTCGTCCACAAATATATTGAGGGAAGGCAAAGAAGAGGATTTGAAATCAAGGCAGAATTGCAGGAAAGAGATTTCAGGAGGTAGATACGAATCGCCTTTAAAGCACATGAAAAGCGGCAAAACGTTGACAATGATGCCCTTGGCCAAAAAGGGCGTATGCGTTTTTTCCTGAATATATTCAGGAAAAAACGCATACGCCCTTTTTGGCCAACCAAGCCACCTGGAAAGGCAAATCAGCGCTACAAAGAAGTCTCGCTTCCCATCGGTCAAAAGGGCCATGCTGAAAAAAGTGTCAAAACCAGAAATGCAGGACAGGCCATGGAGAAATGGGAGCCTTGCTACACTGATGGGCGGGATGTAAATTGCCAAGAGCCACTCTGGAGAAGTGTCCGGTGAGTCCTGAAACATCTGAAAAACACAGCTTAGAGAGCATAGGGCACTTCCACTCATGGGGGTATAAATTGGGAAAATTAAAAATCAGCAAGACACAAGCACCCCAAAGTTTAGGGCTGCTCTCTTGACCAGGACCTCCACTTCATTCCACCTTAAATATCCCAGGAAAGAGAAAAATGGATAAAGAAGTTGTGGTCCTTATGTACAATGGAATATCACTCAGCCATGAAATCAATGTCGTAAGGTTAGTAGCAGCATGATGAGTGGATTTAGGTACGACGATTCTAAGTGAAATAAGTCACACAGAAAAGGACACTTCTCATAAGGTATCACTGATAGAGGGAATGTAAAAACCGTTACACTTGAACTGAATTACAAAACAGAACAGAGTCACACATGCAGAAAACACACTATGGCTGCTTAACGGGAAAGGTGAGGTGGGGTGATACATAAAACAAGGGTATCAAATTAGCTCAGATACCGTTCCATAAACCCAATATGTAATAGACAAGACCTACTCCTTGCTCAGAGAACTGGACTCAACACGCCCTATTCACCGCACAAGAATATATCTGACTAATAATAATCGTAAAACCTATGTATTGATATCTCTCTGTTAGTGTGTCAAGTGGGTGTAAAGCGGCATAAACACAGCAGTGAAAAGCAGCTAAACCCCATTATAAAAATAAATTACTTTGAAACACCCATGAAACAAAGACAGTGAAAGAGAGAGAAATTCTTACACAATGAGTTCAGGGGCTGTGATGCAACCTGGATTGACCATATCTAGACGCACAGCTGGATGAGACATAAGGGTGGACACTCTTGGGGCTGAGAGGTTTGGTGAGGTTGGGTGAGCAAACGCAGACCCTTTAAAGTAATACTGCGTGGTACCCATCGCATGGGTCCCAAATCTCCAGGTTCAAGGGCATCTTCCTACATCAAAAACATGCATGAGAAACCCAGAAGATGGTACACCGTGTGATGGGGAAAGGTTTCTAAAACGCACCTCATTTCTCATCTCCTTGTGCCCGGGTTCGCCATTCCAGCCGCTTTACTAGCAAGCTCCCTACTTGGAGCATCAGCACCTTTAACCTCCTGTTCCGTACAGGTTGCAATTTGTCCTGAGGATAAACGGGAAGACGTGGAACCAACGAGAGACTAGCTCTTGGTGTTGGGACAGGCACAGGTCACTCTATTTTCCCATCAGAAAGAAGAATTAACCACAGGCTCAGCCTGCCCCCCGGAACCAGAACAGGGCCTGAAGCCATCCTGCGATTTTGGGGCCAGCTCCCATAAAAACGAGTTGTAAAATGGAGGTTCAGGGCACTGCAATTCACAAACCTGCAGAGTTATAAATGATAACTCTCGTCCACAAATATATTGAGGGAAGGCAAAGAAGAGGATTTGAAATCAAGGCAGAATTGCAGGAAAGAGATTTCAGGAGGTAGATACGAATCGCCTTTAAAGCACATGAAAAGCGGCAAAACGTTGACAATGATGCCCTTGGCCAAAAAGGGCGTATGCGTTTTTTCCTGAATATATTCAGGAAAAAACGCATACGCCCTTTTTGGCCAACCAAGCCACCTGGAAAGGCAAATCAGCGCTACAAACAAGTCTCGCTTCCCATCGGTCAAAAGGGCCATGCTGAAAAAAGTGTCAAAACCAGAAATGCAGGACAGGCCATGGAGAAATGGGAGCCTTGCTACACTGATGGGCGGGATGTAAATTGCCAAGAGCCACTCCGGAGAAGTGTCCGGTGAGTCCTGAAACATCTGAAAAACACAGCTTAGAGAGCATAGGGCACTTCCACTCATGGGGGTATAAATTGGGAAAATTAAAAATCAGCAAGACACAAGCACCCCAAAGTTTAGGGCTGCTCTGTTGACCAGGACCTCCACTTCATTCCACCTTAAATATCCCAGGAAAGAGAAAAATGGATAAAGAAGTTGTGGTCCTTATGTACAATGGAATATCACTCAGCCATGAAATCAATGTCGTAAGGTTAGTAGCAGCATGATGAGTGGATTTAGGTACGACGATTCTAAGTGAAATAAGTCACACAGAAAAGGACACTTCTCATAAGGTATCACTGATAGAGGGAATGTAAAAACCGTTACACTTGAACTGAATTACAAAACAGAACAGAGTCACACATGCAGAAAACACACTATGGCTGCTTAACGGGAAAGGTGAGGTGGGGTGATACATAAAACAAGGGTATCAAATTAGCTCAGATACCGTTCCATAAACTCAATATGTAATAGACAAGACCTACTCCTTGCTCAGAGAACTGGACTCAACACGCCCTATTCACCACACAAGAATATATTTGACTAATAATAATCGTAAAACCTATGTATTGATATCTCTCTGTTAGTGTGTCAAGTGGGTGTAAAGCGGCATAAACACAGCAGTGAAAAGCAGCTAAACCCCATTATAAAAATAAATTACTTTGAAACACCCATGAAACAAAGACAGTGAAAGAGAGAGAAATTCTTACACAATGCGTTCAGGGGCTGTGATGCAACCTGGATTGACCATATCTAGACGCACAGCTGGATGAGACATAAGGGTGGACACTCTTGGGGCTGAGAGGTTTGGTGAGGTTGGGTGAGCAAACGCAGACCCTTTAAAGGAATACTGCGTGGTACCCATCGCATGGGTCCCAAATCTCCAGGTTCAAGGGCATCTTCCTACATCAAAAACATGCATGAGAAACCCAGAAGATGGTACACCGTGTGATGGGGAAAGGTTTCTAAAACGCACCTCATTTCTCATCTCCTTGTGCCCGGGTTCGCCATTCCAGCCGCTTTACTAGCAAGCTCCCTACTTGGAGCATCAGCACCTTTAACCTCCTGTTCCATACAGGTTGCAATTTGTCCTGAGGATAAACGGGAAGACGTGGAACCAACGAGAGACTAGCTCTTGGTGTTGGGACAGGCACGGGTCACTCTATTTTCCCATCAGAAAGAAGAATTAACCACAGGCTCAGCCTGCCCCCCGGAACCAGAACAGGGCCTGAAGCCATTCTGCGATTTTGCGGCCAGCTCCCATAAAAACGAGTTGTAAAATGGAGGTTCAGGGCACTGCAATTCACAAACCTGCAGAGTTATAAATGATAACTCTCGTCCACAAATATATTGAGGGAAGGCAAAGAAGAGGATTTGAAATCAAGGCAGAATTGCAGGAAAGAGATTTCAGGAGGTAGATACGAATCGCCTTTAAAGCACATGAAAAGCGGCAAAACGTTGACAATGATGCCCTTGGCCAAAAAGGGCGTATGCGTTTTTTCCTGAATATATTCAGGAAAAAACGCATACGCCCTTTTTGGCCAACCAAGCAACCTGGAAAGGCAAATCAGCGCTACAAACAAGTCTCGCTTCCCATCGGTCAAAAGGGCCATGCTGAAAAAAGTGTCAAAACCAGAAATGCAGGACAGGCCATGGAGAAATGGGAGCCTTGCTACACTGATGGGCGGGATGTAAATTGCCAAGAGCCACTCTGGAGAAGTGTCCGGTGAGTCCTGAAACATCTGAAAAACACAGCTTAGAGAGCATAGGGCACTTCCACTCATGGGGGTATAAATTGGGAAAATTAAAAATCAGCAAGACACAAGCACCCCAAAGTTTAGGGCTGCTCTGTTGACCAGGACCTCCACTTCATTCCACCTTAAATATCCCAGGAAAGAGAAAAATGGATAAAGAAGTTGTGGTCCTTATGTACAATGGAATATCACTCAGCCATGAAATCAATGTCGTAAGGTTAGTAGCAGCATGATGAGTGGATTTAGGTACGACGATTCTAAGTGAAATAAGTCACACAGAAAAGGACACTTCTCCTAAGGTATCACTGATAGAGGGAATGTAAAATCCGTTACACTTGAACTGAATTACAAAACAGAACAGAGTCACACATGCAGAAAACACACTATGGCTGCTTAACGGGAAAGGTGAGGTGGGGTGATACATAAAACAAGGGTATCAAATTAGCTCAGATACCGTTCCATAAACTCAATATGTAATAGATAAGACCTACTCCTTGCTCAGAGAACTGGACTCAACACGCCCTATTCACCGCACAAGAATATATCTGACTAATAATAATCGTAAAACCTATGTATTGATATCTCTCTGTTAGTGTGTCAAGTGGGTGTAAAGCGGCATAAACACAGCAGTGAAAAGCAGCTAAACCCCATTATAAAAATAAATTACTTTGAAACACCCATGAAACAAAGACAGTGAAAGAGAGAGAAATTCTTACACAATGCGTTCAGGGGCTGTGATGCAACCTGGATTGACCATATCTAGACGCACAGCTGGATGAGACATAAGGGTGGACACTCTTGGGGCTGAGAGGTTTGGTGAGGTTGGGTGAGCAAACGCAGACCCTTTAAAGGAATACTGCGTGGTACCCATCGCATGGGTCCCAAATCTCCAGGTTCAAGGGCATCTTCCTACATCAAAAACATACATGAGAAACCCAGAAGATGGTACACCGTGTGATGGGGAAAGGTTTCTAAAACGCACCTCATTTCTCATCTCCTTGTGCCCGGGTTCGCCATTCCAGCCCCTTTACTAGCAAGCTCCCTACTTGGAGCATCAGCACCTTTAACCTCCTGTTCCATACAGGTTGCAATTTGTCCTGAGGATAAACGGGAAGACGTGGAACCAACGAGAGACTAGCTCTTGGTGTTGGGACAGGCACAGGTCACTCTATTTTCCCATCAGAAAGAAGAATTAACCACAGGCTCAGCCTGCCCCCCGGAACCAGAACAGGGCCTGAAGCCATTCTGCGATTTTGCGGCCAGCTCCCATAAAAACGAGTTGTAAAATGGAGGTTCAGGGCACTGCAATTCACAAACCTGCAGAGTTATTAATGATAACTCTCGTCCACAAATATATTGAGGGAAGGCAAAGAAGAGGATTTGAAATCAAGGCAGAATTGCAGGAAACAGATTTCAGGAGGTAGATACGAATCGCCTTTAAAGCACATGAGAAGCGGCAAAACGTTGACAATGATGCCCTTGGCCAAAAAGGGCGTATGCGTTTTTTCCTGAATATATTCAGGAAAAAACGCATACGCCCTTTTTGGCCAACCAAGCAACCTGGAAAGGCCAATCAGCGCTACAAAGAAGTCTCGCTTCCCATCGGTCAAAAGGGCCATGCTGAAAAAAGTGTCAAAACCAGAAATGCAGGACAGGCCATGGAGAAATGGGAGCCTTGCTACACTGATGGGCGGGATGTAAATTGCCAAGAGCCACTCCGGAGAAGTGTCCGGTGAGTCCTGAAACATCTGAAAAACACAGCTTAGAGAGCATAGGGCACTTCCACTCATGGGGGTATAAATTGGGAAAATTAAAAATCAGCAAGACACAAGCACCCCAAAGTTTAGGGCTGCTCTGTTGACCAGGACCTCCACTTCATTCCACCTTAAATATCCCAGGAAAGAGAAAAATGGATAAAGAAGTTGTGGTCCTTATGTACAATGGAATATCACTCAGCCATGAAATCAATGTCGTAAGGTTAGTAGCAGCATGATGAGTGGATTTAGGTACGACGATTCTAAGTGAAATAAGTCACACAGAAAAGGACACTTCTCATAAGGTATCACTGATAGAGGGAATGTAAAAACCGTTACACTTGAACTGAATTACAAAACAGAACAGAGTCACACATGCAGAAAACACACTATGGCTGCTTAACGGGAAAGGTGAGGTGGGGTGATACATAAAACAAGGGTATCAAATTAGCTCAGATACCGTTCCATAAACTCAATATGTAATAGACAAGACCTACTCCTTGCTCAGAGAACTGGACTCAACACGCCCTATTCACCGCACAAGAATATATCTGACTAATAATAATCGTAAAACCTATGTATTGATATCTCTCTGTTATTGTGTCAAGTGGGTGTAAAGCGGCATAAACACAGCAGTGAAAAGCAGCTAAACCCCATTATAAAAATAAATTACTTTGAAACACCCATGAAACAAAGACAGTGAAAGAGAGAGAAATTCTTACACAATGCGTTCAGGGGCTGTGATGCAACCTGGATTGACCATATCTAGACGCACAGCTGGATGAGACATAAGGGTGGACACTCTTGGGGCTGAGAGGTTTGGTGAGGTTGGGTGAGCAAACGCAGACCCTTTAAAGGAATACTGCGTGGTACCCATCGCATGGGTCCCAAATCTCCAGGTTCAAGGGCATCTTCCTACATCAAAAACATGCATGAGAAACCCAGAAGATGGTACACCGTGTGATGGGGAAAGGTTTCTAAAACGCACCTCATTTCTCATCTCCTTGTGCCCGGGTTCGCCATTCCAGCCGCTTTACTAGCAAGCTCCCTACTTGGAGCATCAGCACCTTTAACCTCCTGTTCCATACAGGTTGCAATTTGTCCTGAGGATAAACGGGAAGACGTGGAACCAACGAGAGACTAGCTCTTGGTGTTGGGACAGGCACGGGTCACTCTATTTTCCCATCAGAAAGAAGAATTAACCACAGGCTCAGCCTGCCCCCCGGAACCAGAACAGGGCCTGAAGCCATTCTGCGATTTTGCGGCCAGCTCCCATAAAAACGAGTTGTAAAATGGAGGTTCAGGGCACTGCAATTCACAAACCTGCAGAGTTATAAATGATAACTCTCGTCCACAAATATATTGAGGGAAGGCAAAGAAGAGGATTTGAAATCAAGGCAGAATTGCAGGAAAGAGATTTCAGGAGGTAGATACGAATCGCCTTTAAAGCACATGAAAAGCGGCAAAACGTTGACAATGATGCCCTTGGCCAAAAAGGGCGTATGCGTTTTTTCCTGAATATATTCAGGAAAAAACGCATACGCCCTTTTTGGCCAACCAAGCCACCTGGAAAGGCAAATCAGCGCTACAAAGAAGTCTCGCTTCCCATTGGTCAAAAGGGCCATGCTGAAAAAAGTGTCAAAACCAGAAATGCAGGACAGGCCATGGAGAAATGGGAGCCTTGCTACACTGATGGGCGGGATGTAAATTGCCAAGAGCCACTCTGGAGAAGTGTCCGGTGAGTCCTGAAACATCTGAAAAACACAGCTTAGAGAGCATAGGGCACTTCCACTCATGGGGGTATAAATTGGGAAAATTAAAAATCAGCAAGACACAAGCACCCCAAAGTTTAGGGCTGCTCTCTTGACCAGGACCTCCACTTCATTCCACCTTAAATATCCCAGGAAAGAGAAAAATGGATAAAGAAGTTGTGGTCCTTATGTACAATGGAATATCACTCAGCCATGAAATCAATGTCGTAAGGTTAGTAGCAGCATGATGAGTGGATTTAGGTACGACGATTCTAAGTGAAATAAGTCACACAGAAAAGGACACTTCTCATAAGGTATCACTGATAGAGGGAATGTAAAAACCGTTACACTTGAACTGAATTACAAAACAGAACAGAGTCACACATGCAGAAAACACACTATGGCTGCTTAACGGGAAAGGTGAGGTGGGGTGATACATAAAACAAGGGTATCAAATTAGCTCAGATACCGTTCCATAAACCCAATATGTAATAGACAAGACCTACTCCTTGCTCAGAGAACTGGACTCAACACGCCCTATTCACCGCACAAGAATATATCTGACTAATAATAATCGTAAAACCTATGTATTGATATCTCTCTGTTAGTGTGTCAAGTGGGTGTAAAGCGGCATAAACACAGCAGTGAAAAGCAGCTAAACCCCATTATAAAAATAAATTACTTTGAAACACCCATGAAACAAAGACAGTGAAAGAGAGAGAAATTCTTACACAATGAGTTCAGGGGCTGTGATGCAACCTGGATTGACCATATCTAGACGCACAGCTGGATGAGACATAAGGGTGGACACTCTTGGGGCTGAGAGGTTTGGTGAGGTTGGGTGAGCAAACGCAGACCCTTTAAAGTAATACTGCGTGGTACCCATCGCATGGGTCCCAAATCTCCAGGTTCAAGGGCATCTTCCTACATCAAAAACATGCATGAGAAACCCAGAAGATGGTACACCGTGTGATGGGGAAAGGTTTCTAAAACGCACCTCATTTCTCATCTCCTTGTGCCCGGGTTCGCCATTCCAGCCGCTTTACTAGCAAGCTCCCTACTTGGAGCATCAGCACCTTTAACCTCCTGTTCCGTACAGGTTGCAATTTGTCCTGAGGATAAACGGGAAGACGTGGAACCAACGAGAGACTAGCTCTTGGTGTTGGGACAGGCACAGGTCACTCTATTTTCCCATCAGAAAGAAGAATTAACCACAGGCTCAGCCTGCCCCCCGGAACCAGAACAGGGCCTGAAGCCATCCTGCGATTTTGGGGCCAGCTCCCATAAAAACGAGTTGTAAAATGGAGGTTCAGGGCACTGCAATTCACAAACCTGCAGAGTTATAAATGATAACTCTCGTCCACAAATATATTGAGGGAAGGCAAAGAAGAGGATTTGAAATCAAGGCAGAATTGCAGGAAAGAGATTTCAGGAGGTAGATACGAATCGCCTTTAAAGCACATGAAAAGCGGCAAAACGTTGACAATGATGCCCTTGGCCAAAAAGGGCGTATGCGTTTTTTCCTGAATATATTCAGGAAAAAACGCATACGCCCTTTTTGGCCAACCAAGCCACCTGGAAAGGCAAATCAGCGCTACAAACAAGTCTCGCTTCCCATCGGTCAAAAGGGCCATGCTGAAAAAAGTGTCAAAACCAGAAATGCAGGACAGGCCATGGAGAAATGGGAGCCTTGCTACACTGATGGGCGGGATGTAAATTGCCAAGAGCCACTCCGGAGAAGTGTCCGGTGAGTCCTGAAACATCTGAAAAACACAGCTTAGAGAGCATAGGGCACTTCCACTCATGGGGGTATAAATTGGGAAAATTAAAAATCAGCAAGACACAAGCACCCCAAAGTTTAGGGCTGCTCTGTTGACCAGGACCTCCACTTCATTCCACCTTAAATATCCCAGGAAAGAGAAAAATGGATAAAGAAGTTGTGGTCCTTATGTACAATGGAATATCACTCAGCCATGAAATCAATGTCGTAAGGTTAGTAGCAGCATGATGAGTGGATTTAGGTACGACGATTCTAAGTGAAATAAGTCACACAGAAAAGGACACTTCTCATAAGGTATCACTGATAGAGGGAATGTAAAAACCGTTACACTTGAACTGAATTACAAAACAGAACAGAGTCACACATGCAGAAAACACACTATGGCTGCTTAACGGGAAAGGTGAGGTGGGGTGATACATAAAACAAGGGTATCAAATTAGCTCAGATACCGTTCCATAAACTCAATATGTAATAGACAAGACCTACTCCTTGCTCAGAGAACTGGACTCAACACGCCCTATTCACCACACAAGAATATATTTGACTAATAATAATCGTAAAACCTATGTATTGATATCTCTCTGTTAGTGTGTCAAGTGGGTGTAAAGCGGCATAAACACAGCAGTGAAAAGCAGCTAAACCCCATTATAAAAATAAATTACTTTGAAACACCCATGAAACAAAGACAGTGAAAGAGAGAGAAATTCTTACACAATGCGTTCAGGGGCTGTGATGCAACCTGGATTGACCATATCTAGACGCACAGCTGGATGAGACATAAGGGTGGACACTCTTGGGGCTGAGAGGTTTGGTGAGGTTGGGTGAGCAAACGCAGACCCTTTAAAGGAATACTGCGTGGTACCCATCGCATGGGTCCCAAATCTCCAGGTTCAAGGGCATCTTCCTACATCAAAAACATGCATGAGAAACCCAGAAGATGGTACACCGTGTGATGGGGAAAGGTTTCTAAAACGCACCTCATTTCTCATCTCCTTGTGCCCGGGTTCGCCATTCCAGCCGCTTTACTAGCAAGCTCCCTACTTCGAGCATCAGCACCTTTAACCTCCTGTTCCATACAGGTTGCAATTTGTCCTGAGGATAAACGGGAAGACGTGGAACCAACGAGAGACTAGCTCTTGGTGTTGGGACAGGCACAGGTCACTCTATTTTCCCATCAGAAAGAAGAATTAACCACAGGCTCAGCCTGCCCCCCGGAACCAGAACAGGGCCTGAAGCCATCCTGCGATTTTGGGGCCAGCTCCCATAAAAACGAGTTGTAAAATGGAGGTTCAGGGCACTGCAATTCACAAACCTGCAGAGTTATAAATGATAACTCTCGTCCACAAATATATTGAGGGAAGGCAAAGAAGAGGATTTGAAATCAAGGCAGAATTGCAGGAAAGAGATTTCAGGAGGTAGATACGAATCGCCTTTAAAGCACATGAAAAGCGGCAAAACGTTGACAATGATGCCCTTGGCCAAAAAGGGCGTATGCGTTTTTTCCTGAATATATTCAGGAAAAAACGCATACGCCCTTTTTGGCCAACCAAGCCACCTGGAAAGGCAAATCAGCGCTACAAAGAAGTCTCGCTTCCCATCGGTCAAAAGGGCCATGCTGAAAAAAGTGTCAAAACCAGAAATGCAGGACAGGCCATGGAGAAATGGGAGCCTTGCTACACTGATGGGCGGGATGTAAATTGCCAAGAGCCACTCTGGAGAAGTGTCCGGTGAGTCCTGAAACATCTGAAAAACACAGCTTAGAGAGCATAGGGCACTTCCACTCATGGGGGTATAAATTGGGAAAATTAAAAATCAGCAAGACACAAGCACCCCAAAGTTTAGGGCTGCTCTCTTGACCAGGACCTCCACTTCATTCCACCTTAAATATCCCAGGAAAGAGAAAAATGGATAAAGAAGTTGTGGTCCTTATGTACAATGGAATATCACTCAGCCATGAAATCAATGTCGTAAGGTTAGTAGCAGCATGATGAGTGGATTTAGGTACGACGATTCTAAGTGAAATAAGTCACACAGAAAAGGACACTTCTCATAAGGTATCACTGATAGAGGGAATGTAAAAACCGTTACACTTGAACTGAATTACAAAACAGAACAGAGTCACACATGCAGAAAACACACTATGGCTGCTTAACGGGAAAGGTGAGGTGGGGTGATACATAAAACAAGGGTATCAAATTAGCTCAGATACCGTTCCATAAACCCAATATGTAATAGACAAGACCTACTCCTTGCTCAGAGAACTGGACTCAACACGCCCTATTCACCGCACAAGAATATATCTGACTAATAATAATCGTAAAACCTATGTATTGATATCTCTCTGTTAGTGTGTCAAGTGGGTGTAAAGCGGCATAAACACAGCAGTGAAAAGCAGCTAAACCCCATTATAAAAATAAATTACTTTGAAACACCCATGAAACAAAGACAGTGAAAGAGAGAGAAATTCTTACACAATGAGTTCAGGGGCTGTGATGCAACCTGGATTGACCATATCTAGACGCACAGCTGGATGAGACATAAGGGTGGACACTCTTGGGGCTGAGAGGTTTGGTGAGGTTGGGTGAGCAAACGCAGACCCTTTAAAGTAATACTGCGTGGTACCCATCGCATGGGTCCCAAATCTCCAGGTTCAAGGGCATCTTCCTACATCAAAAACATGCATGAGAAACCCAGAAGATGGTACACCGTGTGATGGGGAAAGGTTTCTAAAACGCACCTCATTTCTCATCTCCTTGTGCCCGGGTTCGCCATTCCAGCCGCTTTACTAGCAAGCTCCCTACTTGGAGCATCAGCACCTTTAACCTCCTGTTCCGTACAGGTTGCAATTTGTCCTGAGGATAAACGGGAAGACGTGGAACCAACGAGAGACTAGCTCTTGGTGTTGGGACAGGCACAGGTCACTCTATTTTCCCATCAGAAAGAAGAATTAACCACAGGCTCAGCCTGCCCCCCGGAACCAGAACAGGGCCTGAAGCCATCCTGCGATTTTGGGGCCAGCTCCCATAAAAACGAGTTGTAAAATGGAGGTTCAGGGCACTGCAATTCACAAACCTGCAGAGTTATAAATGATAACTCTCGTCCACAAATATATTGAGGGAAGGCAAAGAAGAGGATTTGAAATCAAGGCAGAATTGCAGGAAAGAGATTTCAGGAGGTAGATACGAATCGCCTTTAAAGCACATGAAAAGCGGCAAAACGTTGACAATGATGCCCTTGGCCAAAAAGGGCGTATGCGTTTTTTCCTGAATATATTCAGGAAAAAACGCATACGCCCTTTTTGGCCAACCAAGCCACCTGGAAAGGCAAATCAGCGCTACAAACAAGTCTCGCTTCCCATCGGTCAAAAGGGCCATGCTGAAAAAAGTGTCAAAACCAGAAATGCAGGACAGGCCATGGAGAAATGGGAGCCTTGCTACACTGATGGGCGGGATGTAAATTGCCAAGAGCCACTCCGGAGAAGTGTCCGGTGAGTCCTGAAACATCTGAAAAACACAGCTTAGAGAGCATAGGGCACTTCCACTCATGGGGGTATAAATTGGGAAAATTAAAAATCAGCAAGACACAAGCACCCCAAAGTTTAGGGCTGCTCTGTTGACCAGGACCTCCACTTCATTCCACCTTAAATATCCCAGGAAAGAGAAAAATGGATAAAGAAGTTGTGGTCCTTATGTACAATGGAATATCACTCAGCCATGAAATCAATGTCGTAAGGTTAGTAGCAGCATGATGAGTGGATTTAGGTACGACGATTCTAAGTGAAATAAGTCACACAGAAAAGGACACTTCTCATAAGGTATCACTGATAGAGGGAATGTAAAAACCGTTACACTTGAACTGAATTACAAAACAGAACAGAGTCACACATGCAGAAAACACACTATGGCTGCTTAACGGGAAAGGTGAGGTGGGGTGATACATAAAACAAGGGTATCAAATTAGCTCAGATACCGTTCCATAAACTCAATATGTAATAGACAAGACCTACTCCTTGCTCAGAGAACTGGACTCAACACGCCCTATTCACCACACAAGAATATATTTGACTAATAATAATCGTAAAACCTATGTATTGATATCTCTCTGTTAGTGTGTCAAGTGGGTGTAAAGCGGCATAAACACAGCAGTGAAAAGCAGCTAAACCCCATTATAAAAATAAATTACTTTGAAACACCCATGAAACAAAGACAGTGAAAGAGAGAGAAATTCTTACACAATGCGTTCAGGGGCTGTGATGCAACCTGGATTGACCATATCTAGACGCACAGCTGGATGAGACATAAGGGTGGACACTCTTGGGGCTGAGAGGTTTGGTGAGGTTGGGTGAGCAAACGCAGACCCTTTAAAGGAATACTGCGTGGTACCCATCGCATGGGTCCCAAATCTCCAGGTTCAAGGGCATCTTCCTACATCAAAAACATGCATGAGAAACCCAGAAGATGGTACACCGTGTGATGGGGAAAGGTTTCTAAAACGCACCTCATTTCTCATCTCCTTGTGCCCGGGTTCGCCATTCCAGCCGCTTTACTAGCAAGCTCCCTACTTGGAGCATCAGCACCTTTAACCTCCTGTTCCATACAGGTTGCAATTTGTCCTGAGGATAAACGGGAAGACGTGGAACCAACGAGAGACTAGCTCTTGGTGTTGGGACAGGCACGGGTCACTCTATTTTCCCATCAGAAAGAAGAATTAACCACAGGCTCAGCCTGCCCCCCGGAACCAGAACAGGGCCTGAAGCCATTCTGCGATTTTGCGGCCAGCTCCCATAAAAACGAGTTGTAAAATGGAGGTTCAGGGCACTGCAATTCACAAACCTGCAGAGTTATAAATGATAACTCTCGTCCACAAATATATTGAGGGAAGGCAAAGAAGAGGATTTGAAATCAAGGCAGAATTGCAGGAAAGAGATTTCAGGAGGTAGATACGAATCGCCTTTAAAGCACATGAAAAGCGGCAAAACGTTGACAATGATGCCCTTGGCCAAAAAGGGCGTATGCGTTTTTTCCTGAATATATTCAGGAAAAAACGCATACGCCCTTTTTGGCCAACCAAGCAACCTGGAAAGGCAAATCAGCGCTACAAACAAGTCTCGCTTCCCATCGGTCAAAAGGGCCATGCTGAAAAAAGTGTCAAAACCAGAAATGCAGGACAGGCCATGGAGAAATGGGAGCCTTGCTACACTGATGGGCGGGATGTAAATTGCCAAGAGCCACTCTGGAGAAGTGTCCGGTGAGTCCTGAAACATCTGAAAAACACAGCTTAGAGAGCATAGGGCACTTCCACTCATGGGGGTATAAATTGGGAAAATTAAAAATCAGCAAGACACAAGCACCCCAAAGTTTAGGGCTGCTCTGTTGACCAGGACCTCCACTTCATTCCACCTTAAATATCCCAGGAAAGAGAAAAATGGATAAAGAAGTTGTGGTCCTTATGTACAATGGAATATCACTCAGCCATGAAATCAATGTCGTAAGGTTAGTAGCAGCATGATGAGTGGATTTAGGTACGACGATTCTAAGTGAAATAAGTCACACAGAAAAGGACACTTCTCCTAAGGTATCACTGATAGAGGGAATGTAAAATCCGTTACACTTGAACTGAATTACAAAACAGAACAGAGTCACACATGCAGAAAACACACTATGGCTGCTTAACGGGAAAGGTGAGGTGGGGTGATACATAAAACAAGGGTATCAAATTAGCTCAGATACCGTTCCATAAACTCAATATGTAATAGATAAGACCTACTCCTTGCTCAGAGAACTGGACTCAACACGCCCTATTCACCGCACAAGAATATATCTGACTAATAATAATCGTAAAACCTATGTATTGATATCTCTCTGTTAGTGTGTCAAGTGGGTGTAAAGCGGCATAAACACAGCAGTGAAAAGCAGCTAAACCCCATTATAAAAATAAATTACTTTGAAACACCCATGAAACAAAGACAGTGAAAGAGAGAGAAATTCTTACACAATGCGTTCAGGGGCTGTGATGCAACCTGGATTGACCATATCTAGACGCACAGCTGGATGAGACATAAGGGTGGACACTCTTGGGGCTGAGAGGTTTGGTGAGGTTGGGTGAGCAAACGCAGACCCTTTAAAGGAATACTGCGTGGTACCCATCGCATGGGTCCCAAATCTCCAGGTTCAAGGGCATCTTCCTACATCAAAAACATACATGAGAAACCCAGAAGATGGTACACCGTGTGATGGGGAAAGGTTTCTAAAACGCACCTCATTTCTCATCTCCTTGTGCCCGGGTTCGCCATTCCAGCCCCTTTACTAGCAAGCTCCCTACTTGGAGCATCAGCACCTTTAACCTCCTGTTCCATACAGGTTGCAATTTGTCCTGAGGATAAACGGGAAGACGTGGAACCAACGAGAGACTAGCTCTTGGTGTTGGGACAGGCACAGGTCACTCTATTTTCCCATCAGAAAGAAGAATTAACCACAGGCTCAGCCTGCCCCCCGGAACCAGAACAGGGCCTGAAGCCATTCTGCGATTTTGCGGCCAGCTCCCATAAAAACGAGTTGTAAAATGGAGGTTCAGGGCACTGCAATTCACAAACCTGCAGAGTTATTAATGATAACTCTCGTCCACAAATATATTGAGGGAAGGCAAAGAAGAGGATTTGAAATCAAGGCAGAATTGCAGGAAACAGATTTCAGGAGGTAGATACGAATCGCCTTTAAAGCACATGAGAAGCGGCAAAACGTTGACAATGATGCCCTTGGCCAAAAAGGGCGTATGCGTTTTTTCCTGAATATATTCAGGAAAAAACGCATACGCCCTTTTTGGCCAACCAAGCAACCTGGAAAGGCCAATCAGCGCTACAAAGAAGTCTCGCTTCCCATCGGTCAAAAGGGCCATGCTGAAAAAAGTGTCAAAACCAGAAATGCAGGACAGGCCATGGAGAAATGGGAGCCTTGCTACACTGATGGGCGGGATGTAAATTGCCAAGAGCCACTCCGGAGAAGTGTCCGGTGAGTCCTGAAACATCTGAAAAACACAGCTTAGAGAGCATAGGGCACTTCCACTCATGGGGGTATAAATTGGGAAAATTAAAAATCAGCAAGACACAAGCACCCCAAAGTTTAGGGCTGCTCTGTTGACCAGGACCTCCACTTCATTCCACCTTAAATATCCCAGGAAAGAGAAAAATGGATAAAGAAGTTGTGGTCCTTATGTACAATGGAATATCACTCAGCCATGAAATCAATGTCGTAAGGTTAGTAGCAGCATGATGAGTGGATTTAGGTACGACGATTCTAAGTGAAATAAGTCACACAGAAAAGGACACTTCTCATAAGGTATCACTGATAGAGGGAATGTAAAAACCGTTACACTTGAACTGAATTACAAAACAGAACAGAGTCACACATGCAGAAAACACACTATGGCTGCTTAACGGGAAAGGTGAGGTGGGGTGATACATAAAACAAGGGTATCAAATTAGCTCAGATACCGTTCCATAAACTCAATATGTAATAGACAAGACCTACTCCTTGCTCAGAGAACTGGACTCAACACGCCCTATTCACCGCACAAGAATATATCTGACTAATAATAATCGTAAAACCTATGTATTGATATCTCTCTGTTATTGTGTCAAGTGGGTGTAAAGCGGCATAAACACAGCAGTGAAAAGCAGCTAAACCCCATTATAAAAATAAATTACTTTGAAACACCCATGAAACAAAGACAGTGAAAGAGAGAGAAATTCTTACACAATGCGTTCAGGGGCTGTGATGCAACCTGGATTGACCATATCTAGACGCACAGCTGGATGAGACATAAGGGTGGACACTCTTGGGGCTGAGAGGTTTGGTGAGGTTGGGTGAGCAAACGCAGACCCTTTAAAGGAATACTGCGTGGTACCCATCGCATGGGTCCCAAATCTCCAGGTTCAAGGGCATCTTCCTACATCAAAAACATGCATGAGAAACCCAGAAGATGGTACACCGTGTGATGGGGAAAGGTTTCTAAAACGCACCTCATTTCTCATCTCCTTGTGCCCGGGTTCGCCATTCCAGCCGCTTTACTAGCAAGCTCCCTACTTCGAGCATCAGCACCTTTAACCTCCTGTTCCATACAGGTTGCAATTTGTCCTGAGGATAAACGGGAAGACGTGGAACCAACGAGAGACTAGCTCTTGGTGTTGGGACAGGCACAGGTCACTCTATTTTCCCATCAGAAAGAAGAATTAACCACAGGCTCAGCCTGCCCCCCGGAACCAGAACAGGGCCTGAAGCCATCCTGCGATTTTGGGGCCAGCTCCCATAAAAACGAGTTGTAAAATGGAGGTTCAGGGCACTGCAATTCACAAACCTGCAGAGTTATAAATGATAACTCTCGTCCACAAATATATTGAGGGAAGGCAAAGAAGAGGATTTGAAATCAAGGCAGAATTGCAGGAAAGAGATTTCAGGAGGTAGATACGAATCGCCTTTAAAGCACATGAAAAGCGGCAAAACGTTGACAATGATGCCCTTGGCCAAAAAGGGCGTATGCGTTTTTTCCTGAATATATTCAGGAAAAAACGCATACGCCCTTTTTGGCCAACCAAGCCACCTGGAAAGGCAAATCAGCGCTACAAACAAGTCTCGCTTCCCATCGGTCAAAAGGGCCATGCTGAAAAAAGTGTCAAAACCAGAAATGCAGGACAGGCCATGGAGAAATGGGAGCCTTGCTACACTGATGGGCGGGATGTAAATTGCCAAGAGCCACTCCGGAGAAGTGTCCGGTGAGTCCTGAAACATCTGAAAAACACAGCTTAGAGAGCATAGGGCACTTCCACTCATGGGGGTATAAATTGGGAAAATTAAAAATCAGCAAGACACAAGCACCCCAAAGTTTAGGGCTGCTCTGTTGACCAGGACCTCCACTTCATTCCACCTTAAATATCCCAGGAAAGAGAAAAATGGATAAAGAAGTTGTGGTCCTTATGTACAATGGAATATCACTCAGCCATGAAATCAATGTCGTAAGGTTAGTAGCAGCATGATGAGTGGATTTAGGTACGACGATTCTAAGTGAAATAAGTCACACAGAAAAGGACACTTCTCATAAGGTATCACTGATAGAGGGAATGTAAAAACCGTTACACTTGAACTGAATTACAAAACAGAACAGAGTCACACATGCAGAAAACACACTATGGCTGCTTAACGGGAAAGGTGAGGTGGGGTGATACATAAAACAAGGGTATCAAATTAGCTCAGATACCGTTCCATAAACTCAATATGTAATAGACAAGACCTACTCCTTGCTCAGAGAACTGGACTCAACACGCCCTATTCACCACACAAGAATATATTTGACTAATAATAATCGTAAAACCTATGTATTGATATCTCTCTGTTAGTGTGTCAAGTGGGTGTAAAGCGGCATAAACACAGCAGTGAAAAGCAGCTAAACCCCATTATAAAAATAAATTACTTTGAAACACCCATGAAACAAAGACAGTGAAAGAGAGAGAAATTCTTACACAATGCGTTCAGGGGCTGTGATGCAACCTGGATTGACCATATCTAGACGCACAGCTGGATGAGACATAAGGGTGGACACTCTTGGGGCTGAGAGGTTTGGTGAGGTTGGGTGAGCAAACGCAGACCCTTTAAAGGAATACTGCGTGGTACCCATCGCATGGGTCCCAAATCTCCAGGTTCAAGGGCATCTTCCTACATCAAAAACATGCATGAGAAACCCAGAAGATGGTACACCGTGTGATGGGGAAAGGTTTCTAAAACGCACCTCATTTCTCATCTCCTTGTGCCCGGGTTCGCCATTCCAGCCGCTTTACTAGCAAGCTCCCTACTTGGAGCATCAGCACCTTTAACCTCCTGTTCCATACAGGTTGCAATTTGTCCTGAGGATAAACGGGAAGACGTGGAACCAACGAGAGACTAGCTCTTGGTGTTGGGACAGGCACGGGTCACTCTATTTTCCCATCAGAAAGAAGAATTAACCACAGGCTCAGCCTGCCCCCCGGAACCAGAACAGGGCCTGAAGCCATTCTGCGATTTTGCGGCCAGCTCCCATAAAAACGAGTTGTAAAATGGAGGTTCAGGGCACTGCAATTCACAAACCTGCAGAGTTATAAATGATAACTCTCGTCCACAAATATATTGAGGGAAGGCAAAGAAGAGGATTTGAAATCAAGGCAGAATTGCAGGAAAGAGATTTCAGGAGGTAGATACGAATCGCCTTTAAAGCACATGAAAAGCGGCAAAACGTTGACAATGATGCCCTTGGCCAAAAAGGGCGTATGCGTTTTTTCCTGAATATATTCAGGAAAAAACGCATACGCCCTTTTTGGCCAACCAAGCAACCTGGAAAGGCAAATCAGCGCTACAAACAAGTCTCGCTTCCCATCGGTCAAAAGGGCCATGCTGAAAAAAGTGTCAAAACCAGAAATGCAGGACAGGCCATGGAGAAATGGGAGCCTTGCTACACTGATGGGCGGGATGTAAATTGCCAAGAGCCACTCTGGAGAAGTGTCCGGTGAGTCCTGAAACATCTGAAAAACACAGCTTAGAGAGCATAGGGCACTTCCACTCATGGGGGTATAAATTGGGAAAATTAAAAATCAGCAAGACACAAGCACCCCAAAGTTTAGGGCTGCTCTGTTGACCAGGACCTCCACTTCATTCCACCTTAAATATCCCAGGAAAGAGAAAAATGGATAAAGAAGTTGTGGTCCTTATGTACAATGGAATATCACTCAGCCATGAAATCAATGTCGTAAGGTTAGTAGCAGCATGATGAGTGGATTTAGGTACGACGATTCTAAGTGAAATAAGTCACACAGAAAAGGACACTTCTCCTAAGGTATCACTGATAGAGGGAATGTAAAATCCGTTACACTTGAACTGAATTACAAAACAGAACAGAGTCACACATGCAGAAAACACACTATGGCTGCTTAACGGGAAAGGTGAGGTGGGGTGATACATAAAACAAGGGTATCAAATTAGCTCAGATACCGTTCCATAAACTCAATATGTAATAGATAAGACCTACTCCTTGCTCAGAGAACTGGACTCAACACGCCCTATTCACCGCACAAGAATATATCTGACTAATAATAATCGTAAAACCTATGTATTGATATCTCTCTGTTAGTGTGTCAAGTGGGTGTAAAGCGGCATAAACACAGCAGTGAAAAGCAGCTAAACCCCATTATAAAAATAAATTACTTTGAAACACCCATGAAACAAAGACAGTGAAAGAGAGAGAAATTCTTACACAATGCGTTCAGGGGCTGTGATGCAACCTGGATTGACCATATCTAGACGCACAGCTGGATGAGACATAAGGGTGGACACTCTTGGGGCTGAGAGGTTTGGTGAGGTTGGGTGAGCAAACGCAGACCCTTTAAAGGAATACTGCGTGGTACCCATCGCATGGGTCCCAAATCTCCAGGTTCAAGGGCATCTTCCTACATCAAAAACATACATGAGAAACCCAGAAGATGGTACACCGTGTGATGGGGAAAGGTTTCTAAAACGCACCTCATTTCTCATCTCCTTGTGCCCGGGTTCGCCATTCCAGCCCCTTTACTAGCAAGCTCCCTACTTGGAGCATCAGCACCTTTAACCTCCTGTTCCATACAGGTTGCAATTTGTCCTGAGGATAAACGGGAAGACGTGGAACCAACGAGAGACTAGCTCTTGGTGTTGGGACAGGCACAGGTCACTCTATTTTCCCATCAGAAAGAAGAATTAACCACAGGCTCAGCCTGCCCCCCGGAACCAGAACAGGGCCTGAAGCCATTCTGCGATTTTGCGGCCAGCTCCCATAAAAACGAGTTGTAAAATGGAGGTTCAGGGCACTGCAATTCACAAACCTGCAGAGTTATTAATGATAACTCTCGTCCACAAATATATTGAGGGAAGGCAAAGAAGAGGATTTGAAATCAAGGCAGAATTGCAGGAAACAGATTTCAGGAGGTAGATACGAATCGCCTTTAAAGCACATGAGAAGCGGCAAAACGTTGACAATGATGCCCTTGGCCAAAAAGGGCGTATGCGTTTTTTCCTGAATATATTCAGGAAAAAACGCATACGCCCTTTTTGGCCAACCAAGCAACCTGGAAAGGCCAATCAGCGCTACAAAGAAGTCTCGCTTCCCATCGGTCAAAAGGGCCATGCTGAAAAAAGTGTCAAAACCAGAAATGCAGGACAGGCCATGGAGAAATGGGAGCCTTGCTACACTGATGGGCGGGATGTAAATTGCCAAGAGCCACTCCGGAGAAGTGTCCGGTGAGTCCTGAAACATCTGAAAAACACAGCTTAGAGAGCATAGGGCACTTCCACTCATGGGGGTATAAATTGGGAAAATTAAAAATCAGCAAGACACAAGCACCCCAAAGTTTAGGGCTGCTCTGTTGACCAGGACCTCCACTTCATTCCACCTTAAATATCCCAGGAAAGAGAAAAATGGATAAAGAAGTTGTGGTCCTTATGTACAATGGAATATCACTCAGCCATGAAATCAATGTCGTAAGGTTAGTAGCAGCATGATGAGTGGATTTAGGTACGACGATTCTAAGTGAAATAAGTCACACAGAAAAGGACACTTCTCATAAGGTATCACTGATAGAGGGAATGTAAAAACCGTTACACTTGAACTGAATTACAAAACAGAACAGAGTCACACATGCAGAAAACACACTATGGCTGCTTAACGGGAAAGGTGAGGTGGGGTGATACATAAAACAAGGGTATCAAATTAGCTCAGATACCGTTCCATAAACTCAATATGTAATAGACAAGACCTACTCCTTGCTCAGAGAACTGGACTCAACACGCCCTATTCACCGCACAAGAATATATCTGACTAATAATAATCGTAAAACCTATGTATTGATATCTCTCTGTTATTGTGTCAAGTGGGTGTAAAGCGGCATAAACACAGCAGTGAAAAGCAGCTAAACCCCATTATAAAAATAAATTACTTTGAAACACCCATGAAACAAAGACAGTGAAAGAGAGAGAAATTCTTACACAATGCGTTCAGGGGCTGTGATGCAACCTGGATTGACCATATCTAGACGCACAGCTGGATGAGACATAAGGGTGGACACTCTTGGGGCTGAGAGGTTTGGTGAGGTTGGGTGAGCAAACGCAGACCCTTTAAAGGAATACTGCGTGGTACCCATCGCATGGGTCCCAAATCTCCAGGTTCAAGGGCATCTTCCTACATCAAAAACATGCATGAGAAACCCAGAAGATGGTACACCGTGTGATGGGGAAAGGTTTCTAAAACGCACCTCATTTCTCATCTCCTTGTGCCCGGGTTCGCCATTCCAGCCGCTTTACTAGCAAGCTCCCTACTTCGAGCATCAGCACCTTTAACCTCCTGTTCCATACAGGTTGCAATTTGTCCTGAGGATAAACGGGAAGACGTGGAACCAACGAGAGACTAGCTCTTGGTGTTGGGACAGGCACAGGTCACTCTATTTTCCCATCAGAAAGAAGAATTAACCACAGGCTCAGCCTGCCCCCCGGAACCAGAACAGGGCCTGAAGCCATCCTGCGATTTTGGGGCCAGCTCCCATAAAAACGAGTTGTAAAATGGAGGTTCAGGGCACTGCAATTCACAAACCTGCAGAGTTATAAATGATAACTCTCGTCCACAAATATATTGAGGGAAGGCAAAGAAGAGGATTTGAAATCAAGGCAGAATTGCAGGAAAGAGATTTCAGGAGGTAGATACGAATCGCCTTTAAAGCACATGAAAAGCGGCAAAACGTTGACAATGATGCCCTTGGCCAAAAAGGGCGTATGCGTTTTTTCCTGAATATATTCAGGAAAAAACGCATACGCCCTTTTTGGCCAACCAAGCCACCTGGAAAGGCAAATCAGCGCTACAAAGAAGTCTCGCTTCCCATCGGTCAAAAGGGCCATGCTGAAAAAAGTGTCAAAACCAGAAATGCAGGACAGGCCATGGAGAAATGGGAGCCTTGCTACACTGATGGGCGGGATGTAAATTGCCAAGAGCCACTCTGGAGAAGTGTCCGGTGAGTCCTGAAACATCTGAAAAACACAGCTTAGAGAGCATAGGGCACTTCCACTCATGGGGGTATAAATTGGGAAAATTAAAAATCAGCAAGACACAAGCACCCCAAAGTTTAGGGCTGCTCTCTTGACCAGGACCTCCACTTCATTCCACCTTAAATATCCCAGGAAAGAGAAAAATGGATAAAGAAGTTGTGGTCCTTATGTACAATGGAATATCACTCAGCCATGAAATCAATGTCGTAAGGTTAGTAGCAGCATGATGAGTGGATTTAGGTACGACGATTCTAAGTGAAATAAGTCACACAGAAAAGGACACTTCTCATAAGGTATCACTGATAGAGGGAATGTAAAAACCGTTACACTTGAACTGAATTACAAAACAGAACAGAGTCACACATGCAGAAAACACACTATGGCTGCTTAACGGGAAAGGTGAGGTGGGGTGATACATAAAACAAGGGTATCAAATTAGCTCAGATACCGTTCCATAAACCCAATATGTAATAGACAAGACCTACTCCTTGCTCAGAGAACTGGACTCAACACGCCCTATTCACCGCACAAGAATATATCTGACTAATAATAATCGTAAAACCTATGTATTGATATCTCTCTGTTAGTGTGTCAAGTGGGTGTAAAGCGGCATAAACACAGCAGTGAAAAGCAGCTAAACCCCATTATAAAAATAAATTACTTTGAAACACCCATGAAACAAAGACAGTGAAAGAGAGAGAAATTCTTACACAATGAGTTCAGGGGCTGTGATGCAACCTGGATTGACCATATCTAGACGCACAGCTGGATGAGACATAAGGGTGGACACTCTTGGGGCTGAGAGGTTTGGTGAGGTTGGGTGAGCAAACGCAGACCCTTTAAAGTAATACTGCGTGGTACCCATCGCATGGGTCCCAAATCTCCAGGTTCAAGGGCATCTTCCTACATCAAAAACATGCATGAGAAACCCAGAAGATGGTACACCGTGTGATGGGGAAAGGTTTCTAAAACGCACCTCATTTCTCATCTCCTTGTGCCCGGGTTCGCCATTCCAGCCGCTTTACTAGCAAGCTCCCTACTTGGAGCATCAGCACCTTTAACCTCCTGTTCCGTACAGGTTGCAATTTGTCCTGAGGATAAACGGGAAGACGTGGAACCAACGAGAGACTAGCTCTTGGTGTTGGGACAGGCACAGGTCACTCTATTTTCCCATCAGAAAGAAGAATTAACCACAGGCTCAGCCTGCCCCCCGGAACCAGAACAGGGCCTGAAGCCATTCTGCGATTTTGCGGCCAGCTCCCATAAAAACAAGTTGTAAAATGGAGGTTCAGGGCACTGCAATTCACAAACCTGCAGAGTTATAAATGATAACTCTCGTCCACAAATATATTGAGGGAAGGCAAAGAAGAGGATTTGAAATCAAGGCAGAATTGCAGGAAACAGATTTCAGGAGGTAGATACGAATCGCCTTTAAAGCACATGAAAAACGGCAAAACGTTGACAATGATGCCCCAGGCCAAAAAGGGCGTATGCGTTTTTTCCTGAATATATTCAGGAAAAAACGCATACGCCCTTTTTGGCCAACCAAGCAACCTGGAAAGGCAAATCAGCGCTACAAAGAAGTCTCGCTTCCCATCGGTCAAAAGGGCCATGCTGAAAAATGTGTCAAAACCAGAAATGCAGGACAGGCCATGGAGAAATGGGAGCCTTGCTACACTGATGGGCGGGATGTAAATTGCCAACAGCCACTCTGGAGAAGTGTCCGGTGAGTCCTGAAACATCTGAAAAACACAGCTTAGAGAGCATAGGGCACTTCCACTCATGGGGGTATAAATTGGGAAAATTAAAAATCAGAAAGACACAAGCACCCCAAAGTTTAGGGCTGCTCTCTTGACCAGGACCTCCACTTCATTCCACCTTAAATATCCCAGGATAGAGAAAAATGGATAAAGAAGTTGTGGTCCTTATGTACAATGGAATATCACTCAGCCATGAAATCAATGTCGTAAGGTTAGTAGCAGCATGATGAGTGGATTTAGGTACGACGATTCTAAGTGAAATAAGTCACACAGAAAAGGACACTTCTCATAAGGTATCACTGATAGAGGGAATGTAAAAACCGTTACACTTGAACTGAATTACAAAACAGAACAGAGTCACACATGCAGAAAACACACTATGGCTGCTTAACGGGAAAGGTGAGGTGGGGTGATACATAAAACAAGGGTATCAAATTAGCTCAGATACCGTTCCATAAACCCAATATGTAATAGACAAGACCTACTCCTTGCTCAGAGAACTGGACTCAACACGCCCTATTCACCACACTAGAATATATCTGACTAATAATAATCGTAAAACCTATGTATTGATATCTCTCTGTTAGTGTGTCAAGTGGGTGTAAAGCGGCATAAACACAGCAGTGAAAAGCAGCTAAACCCCATTATAAAAATAAATTACTTTGAAACACCCATGAAACAAAGACAGTGAAAGAGAGAGAAATTCTTACACAATGAGTTCAGGGGCTGTGATGCAACCTGGATTGACCATATCTAGACGCACAGCTGGATGAGACATAAGGGTGGACACTCTTGGGGCTGAGAGGTTTGGTGAGGTTGGGTGAGCAAACGCAGACCCTTTAAAGGAATACTGCGTGGTACCCATCGCATGGGTCCCAAATCTCCAGGTTCAAGGGCATCTTCCTACATCAAAAACATGCATGAGAAACCCAGAAGATGGTACACCGTGTGATGGGGAAAGGTTTCTAAAACGCACCTCATTTCTCATCTCCTTGTGCCCGGGTTCGCCATTCCAGCCGCTTTACTAGCAAGCTCCCTACTTGGAGCATCAGCACCTTTAACCTCCTGTTCCGTACAGGTTGCAATTTGTCCTGAGGATAAACGGGAAGACGTGGAACCAACGAGAGACTAGCTCTTGGTGTTGGGACAGGCACAGGTCACTCTATTTTCCCATCAGAAAGAAGAATTAACCACAGGCTCAGCCTGCCCCCCGGAACCAGAACAGGGCCTGAAGCCATTCTGCGATTTTGCGGCCAGCTCCCATAAAAACGAGTTGTAAAATGGAGGTTCAGGGCACTGCAATTCACAAACCTGCAGAGTTATAAATGATAACTCTCGTCCACAAATATATTGAGGGAAGGCAAAGAAGAGGATTTGAAATCAAGGCAGAATTGCAGGAAACAGATTTCAGGAGGTAGATACGAATCGCCTTTAAAGCACATGAAAAACGGCAAAACGTTGACAATGATGCCCCTGGCCAAAAAGGGCGTATGCGTTTTTTCCTGAATATATTCAGGAAAAAACGCATACGCCCTTTTTGGCCAACCAAGCAACCTGGAAAGGCAAATCAGCGCTACAAAGAAGTCTCGCTTCCCATCGGTCAAAAGGGCCATGCTGAAAAATGTGTCAAAACCAGAAATGCAGGACAGGCCATGGAGAAATGGGAGCCTTGCTACACTGATGGGCGGGATGTAAATTGCCAAGAGCCACTCCGGAGAAGTGTCCGGTGAGTCCTGAAACATCTGAAAAACACAACTCAGAGAGCATAGGGCACTTCCACTCATGGGGGTATAAATTGGGAAAATTAAAAATCAGCAAGACACAAGCACACCAAAGTTTAGGGCTGCTCTGTTGACCAGGACCTCCACTTCATTCCACCTTAAATATCCCAGGAAAGAGAAAAATGGATAAAGAAGTTGTGGTCCTTATGTACAATGGAATATCACTCAGCCATGAAATCAATGTCGTAAGGTTAGTAGCAGCATGATGAGTGGATTTAGGTACGACGATTCTAAGTGAAATAAGTCACACAGAAAAGGACACTTCTCATAAGGTATCACTGATAGAGGGAATGTAAAAACCGTTACACTTGAACTGAATTACAAAACAGAACAGAGTCACACATGCAGAAAACACACTATGGCTGCTTAACGGGAAAGGTGAGGTGGGGTGATACATAAAACAAGGGTATCAAATTAGCTCAGATACCGTTCCATAAACCCAATATGTAATAGACAAGACCTACTCCTTGCTCAGAGAACTGGACTCAACACGCCCTATTCACCGCACAAGAATATATCTGACTAATAATAATCGTAAAACCTATGTATTGATATCTCTCTGTTAGTGTGTCAAGTGGGTGTAAAGCGGCATAAACACAGCAGTGAAAAGCAGCTAAACCCCATTATAAAAATAAATTACTTTGAAACACCCATGAAACAAAGACAGTGAAAGAGAGAGAAATTCTTACACAATGCGTTCAGGGGCTGTGATGCAACCTGGATTGACCATATCTAGATGCACAGCTGGATGAGACATAAGGGTGGACACTCTTGGGGCTGAGAGGTTTGGTGAGGTTGGGTGAGCAAACGCAGACCCTTTAATGTAATACTGCCTGGTACCCATCGCATGGGTCCCAAATCCCCAGGTTCAAGGGCATCTTCCTACATCAAAAACATGCATGAGAAACCCAGAAGATGGTACACCGTGTGATGGGGAAAGGTTTCTAAAACGCACCTCATTTCTCATCTCCTTGTGCCCGGGTTCGCCATTCCAGCCGCTTTACTAGCAAGCTCCCTACTTGGAGCATCAGCACCTTTAACCTCCTGTTCCGTACAGGTTGCAATTTGTCCTGAGGATAAACGGGAAGACGTGGAACCAACGAGAGACTAGCTCTTGGTGTTGGGACAGGCACAGGTCACTCTATTTTCCCATCAGAAAGAAGAATTAACCACAGGCTCAGCCTGCCCCCAGGAACCAGAACAGGGCCTGAAGCCATTCTGCGATTTTGCGGCCAGCTCCCATAAAAACGAGTTGTAAAATGGAGGTTCAGGGCACTGCAATTCACAAACCTGCAGAGTTATTAATGATAACTCTCGTCCACAAATATATTGAGGGAAGGCAAAGAAGAGGATTTGAAATCAAGGCAGAATTGCAGGAAACAGATTTCAGGAGGTAGATATGAATCGCCTTTAAAGCACATGAAAAGCGGCAAAACGTTGACAATGATGCCCTTGGCCAAAAAGGGCGTATGCGTTTTTTCCTCAATATATTCAGGAAAAATCGCATACGCCCTTTTTGGCCAACCAAGCAACCTGGAAAGGCAAATCAGCGCTACAAAGAAGTCTCGCTTCCCATCGGTCAAAAGGGTCATGCTGAAAAAAGTGTCAAAACCAGAAATGCAGGACAGGCCATGGAGAAATGGGAGCCTTGCTACACTGATGGGCGGGATGTAAATTGCCAAGAGCCACTCCGGAGAAGTGTCCGGTGAGTCCTGAAACATCTGAAAAACACAGCTTAGAGAGCATAGGGCACTTCCACTCATGGGGGTATAAATTGGGAAAATTAAAAATCAGCAAGACACAAGCACCCCAAAGTTTAGGGCTGCTCTGTTGACCAGGACCTCCACTTCATTCCACCTTAAATATCCCAGGAAAGAGAGAAATGGATAAAGAAGTTGTGATCCTTATGTACAATGGAATATCACTCAGCCATGAAATCAATGTCGTAAGGTTAGTAGCAGCATGATGAGAGGATTTAGGTACGACGATTCTAAGTGAAATAAGTCACACAGAAAAGGACACTTCTCATAAGGTATCACTGATAGAGGGAATGTAAAAACCGTTACACTTGAACTGAATTACAAAACAGAACAGAGTCACACATGCAGAAAACACACTATGGCTGCTTAACGGGAAAGGTGAGGTGGGGTGATACATAAAACAAGGGTATCAAATTAGCTCAGATACCGTTCCATAAACCCAATATGTAATAGACAAGACCTACTCCTTGCTCAGAGAACTGGACTCAACACGCCCTATTCACCGCACAAGAATATATCTGACTAATAATAATCGTAAAACCTATGTATTGATATCTCTCTGTTAGTGTGTCAAGTGGGTGTAAAGCGGCATAAACACAGCAGTGAAAAGCAGCTAAACCCCATTATAAAAATAAATTACTTTGAAACACCCATGAAACAAAGACAGTGAAAGAGAGAGAAATTCTTACACAATGCGTTCAGGGGCTGTGATGCAACCTGGATTGACCATATCTAGACGCACAGCTGGATGAGACATAAGGGTGGACACTCTTGGGGCTGAGAGGTTTGGTGAGGTTGGGTGAGCAAACGCAGACCCTTTAAAGGAATACTGCGTGGTACCCATCGCATGGGTCCCAAATCTCCAGGTTCAAGGGCATCTTCCTACATCAAAAACATGCATGAGAAACCCAGAAGATGGTACACCGTGTGATGGGGAAAGGTTTCTAAAACGCACCTCATTTCTCGTCTCCTTGTGCCCGGGTTCGCCATTCCAGCCGCTTTACTAGCAAGCTCCCTACTTGGAGCATCAGCACCTTTAACCTCCTGTTCCGTACAGGTTGCAATTTGTCCTGAGGATAAACGGGAAGACGTGGAACCAACGAGAGACTAGCTCTTGGTGTTGGGACAGGCACAGGTCACTCTATTTTCCCATCAGAAAGAAGAATTAACCACAGGCTCAGCCTGCCCCCCGGAACCAGAACAGGGCCTGAAGCCATTCTGCGATTTTGCGGCCAGCTCCCATAAAAACGAGTTGTAAAATGGAGGTTCAGGGCACTGCAATTCACAAACCTGCAGAGTTATTAATGATAACTCTCGTCCACAAATATATTGAGGGAAGGCAAAGAAGAGGATTTGAAATCAAGGCAGAATTGCAGGAAACAGATTTCAGGAGGTAGATATGAATCGCCTTTAAAGCACATGAAAAGCGGCAAAACGTTGACAATGATGCCCTTGGCCAAAAAGGGCGTATGCGTTTTTTCCTGAATATATTCAGGAAAAATCGCATACGCCCTTTTTGGCCAACCAAGCAACCTGGAAAGGCAAATCAGCGCTACAAAGAAGTCTCGCTTCCCATCGGTCAAAAGGGCCATGCTGAAAAAAGTGTCAAAACCAGAAATGCAGGACAGGCCATGGAGAAATGGGAGCCTTGCTACACTGATGGGCGGGATGTAAATTGCCAAGAGCCACTCCGGAGAAGTGTCCGGTGAGTCCTGAAACATCTGAAAAACACAGCTCAGAGAGCATAGGGCACTTCCACTCATGGGGGTATAAATTGGGAAAATTAAAAATCAGCAAAACACAAGCACCTCAAACTTTAGGGCTGCTCTGTTGACCAGGACCTCCACTTCATTCCACCTTAAATATCCCAGGAAAGAGAAAAATGGATAAAGAAGTTGTGGTCCTTATGTACAATGGAATACCACTCAGCCATGAAATCAATGTCGTAAGGTTAGTAGCAGCATGATGAGTGGATTTAGGTACGACGATTCTAAGTGAAATAAGTCACACAGAAAAGGACACTTCTCATAAGGTATCACTGATAGAGGGAATGTAAAAACCGTTACACTTGAACTGAATTACAAAACAGAACAGAGTCACACATGCAGAAAACACACTATGGCTGCTTAACGGGAAAGGTGAGGTGGGGTGATACATAAAACAAGGGTATCAAATTAGCTCAGATACCGTTCCATAAACCCAATATGTAATAGACAAGACCTACTCCTTGCTCAGAGAACTGGACTCAACATGCCCTATTCACCGCACAAGAATATATCTGACTAATAATAATCGTAAAACCTATGTATTGATATCTCTCTGTTAGTGTGTCAAGTGGGTGTAAAGCGGCATAAACACAGCAGTGAAAAGCAGCTAAACCCCATTATAAAAATAAATTACTTTGAAACACCCATGAAACAAAGACAGTGAAAGAGAGAGAAATTCTTACACAATGCGTTCAGGGGCTGTGATGCAACCTGGATTGACCATATCTAGATGCACAGCTGGATGAGACATAAGGGTGGACACTCTTGGGGCTGAGAGGTTTGGTGAGGTTGGGTGAGCAAACGCAGACCCTTTAAAGGAATACTGCGTGGTACCCATCGCATGGGTCCCAAATCTCCAGGTTCAAGGGCATCTTCCTACATCAAAAACATGCATGAGAAACCCAGAAGATGGTACACCGTGTGATGGGGAAAGGTTTCTAAAACGCACCTCATTTCTCATCTCCTTGTGCCCGGGTTCGCCATTCCAGCCGCTTTACTAGCAAGCTCCCTACTTGGAGCATCAGCACCTTTAACCTCCTGTTCCATACAGGTTGCAATTTGTCCTGAGGATAAACGGGAAGACGTGGAACCAACGAGAGACTAGCTCTTGGTGTTGAGACAGGCACAGGTCACTCTATTTTCCCATCAGAAAGAAGAATTAACCACAGGCTCAGCCTGCCCCCCGGAACCAGAACAGGGCCTGAAGCCATTCTGCGATTTTGCGGCCAGCTCCCATAAAAACGAGTTGTAAAATGGAGGTTCAGGGCACTGCAATTCACAAACCTGCAGAGTTATAAATGATAACTGTCGTCCACAAATATATTGAGGGAAGGCAAAGAAGAGGATTTGAAATCAAGGCAGAATTGCAGGAAACAGATTTCAGGAGGTAGATACGAATCGCCTTTAAAGCACATGAAAAGCGGCAAAACGTTGACAATGATGCCCTTGGCCAAAAAGGGCGTATGCGTTTTTTCCTGAATATATTCAGGAAAAAACGCATACGCCCTTTTTGGCCAACCAAGCAACCTGGAAAGGCAAATCAGCGCTACAAAGAAGTCTCGCTTCCCATCGGTCAAAAGGACCATGCTGAAAAAAGTGTCAAAACCAGAAATGCAGGACAGGCCATGGAGAAATGGGAGCCTTGCTACACTGATGGGCGGGATGTAAATTGCCAAGAGCCACTCCGGAGAAGTGTCCGGTGAGTCCTGAAACATCTGAAAAACACAGCTTAGAGAGCATAGGGCACTTCCACTCATGGGGGTATAAATTGGGAAAATTAAAAATCAGCAAGACACAAGCACCCCAAAGTTTAGGGCTGCTCTGTTGACCAGGACCTCCACTTCATTCCACCTTAAATATCCCAGGAAAGAGAAAGATGGATAAAGAAGTTGTGGTCCTTATGTACAATGGAATACCACTCAGCCATGAAATCAATGTCGTAAGGTTAGTAGCAGCATGATGAGTGGATTTAGGTACGACGATTCTAAGTGAAATAAGTCACACAGAAAAGGACACTTCTCATAAGGTATCACTGATAGAGGGAATGTAAAAACCGTTACACTTGAACTGAATTACAAAACAGAACAGAGTCACACATGCAGAAAACACACTATGGCTGCTTAACGGGAAAGGTGAGGTGGGGTGATACATAAAACAAGGGTATCAAATTAGCTCAGATACCATTCCATAAACCCAATATGTAATAGACAAGACCTACTCCTTGCTCAGAGAACTGGACTCAACACGCCCTATTCACCGCACAAGAATATATCTGACTAATAATAATCGTAAAACCTATGTATTGATATCTCTCTGTTAGTGTGTCAAGTGGGTGTAAAGCGGCATAAACACAGCAGTGAAAAGCAGCTAAACCCCATTATAAAAATAAATTACTTTGAAACACCCATGAAACAAAGACAGTGAAAGAGAGAGAAATTCTTACACAATGCGTTCAGGGGCTGTGATGCAACCTGGATTGACCATATCTAGACGCACAGCTGGATGAGACATAAGGGTGGACACTCTTGGGGCTGAGAGGTTTGGTGAGGTTGGGTGAGCAAACGCAGACCCTTTAAAGGAATACTGCGTGGTACCCATCGCATGGGTCCCAAATCTCCAGGTTCAAGGGCATCTTCCTACATCAAAAACATGCATGAGAAACCCAGAAGATGGTACACCGTGTGATGGGGAAAGGTTTCTAAAACGCACCTCATTTCTCATCTCCTTGTGCCCGGGTTCGCCATTCCAGCCGCTTTACTAGCAAGCTCCCTACTTGGAGCATCAGCACCTTTAACCTCCTGTTCCATACAGGTTGCAATTTGTCCTGAGGATAAACGGGAAGACGTGGAACCAACGAGAGACTAGCTCTTGGTGTTGAGACAGGCACAGGTCACTCTATTTTCCCATCAGAAAGAAGAATTAACCACAGGCTCAGCCTGCCCCCCGGAACCAGAACAGGGCCTGAAGCCATTCTGCGATTTTGCGGCCAGCTCCCATAAAAACGAGTTGTAAAATGGAGGTTCAGGGCACTGCAATTCACAAACCTGCAGAGTTATAAATGATAACTGTCGTCCACAAATATATTGAGGGAAGGCAAAGAAGAGGATTTGAAATCAAGGCAGAATTGCAGGAAACAGATTTCAGGAGGTAGATACGAATCGCCTTTAAAGCACATGAAAAGCGGCAAAACGTTGACAATGATGCCCTTGGCCAAAAAGGGCGTATGCGTTTTTTCCTGAATATATTCAGGAAAAAACGCATACGCCCTTTTTGGCCAACCAAGCAACCTGGAAAGGCAAATCAGCACTACAAAGAAATCTCGCTTCCCATCAGTCAAAAGGGCCATGCTGAAAAAAGTGTCAAAACCAGAAATGCAGGACAGGCCATGGAGAAATGGGAGCCTTGCTACACTGATGGGCGGGATGTAAATTGCCAAGAGCCACTCCGGAGAAGTGTCCGGTGAGTCCTGAAACATCTGAAAAACACAGCTTAGAGAGCATAGGGCACTTCCACTCATGGGGGTATAAATTGGGAAAATTAAAAATCAGCAAGACACAAGCACCCCAAAGTTTAGGGCTGCTCTGTTGACCAGGACCTCCACTTCATTCCACCTTAAATATCCCAGGAAAGAGAAAAATGGATAAAGAAGTTGTGGTCCTTATGTACAATGGAATACCACTCAGCCATGAAATCAATGTCGTAAGGTTAGTAGCAGCATGATGAGTGGATTTAGGTACGACGATTCTAAGTGAAATAAGTCACACAGAAAAGGACACTTCTCATAAGGTATCACTGATAGAGGGAATGTAAAAACCGTTACACTTGAACTGAATTACAAAACAGAACAGAGTCACACATGCAGAAAACACACTATGGCTGCTTAACGGGAAAGGTGAGGTGGGGTGATACATAAAACAAGGGTATCAAATTAGCTCAGATACCGTTCCATAAACCCAATATGTAATAGACAAGACCTACTCCTTGCTCAGAGAACTGGACTCAACACGCCCTATTCACCGCACAAGAATATATCTGACTAATAATAATCGTAAAACCTATGTATTGATATCTCTCTGTTAGTGTGTCAAGTGGGTGTAAAGCGGCATAAACACAGCAGTGAAAAGCAGCTAAACCCCATTATAAAAATAAATTACTTTGAAACACCCATGAAACAAAGACAGTGAAAGAGAGAGAAATTCTTACACAATGCGTTCAGGGGCTGTGATGCAACCTGGATTGACCATATCTAGACGCACAGCTGGATGAGACATAAGGGTGGACACTCTTGGGGCTGAGAGGTTTGGTGAGGTTGGGTGAGCAAACGCAGACCCTTTAAAGGAATACTGCGTGGTACCCATCGCATGGGTCCCAAATCTCCAGGTTCAAGTGCATCTTCCTACATCAAAAACATGCATGAGAAACCCAGAAGATGGTACACCGTGTGATGGGGAAAGGTTTCTAAAACGCACCTCATTTCTCATCTCCTTGTGCCCGGGTTCGCCATTCCAGCCGCTTTACTAGCAAGCTCCCTACTTGGAGCATCAGCACCTTTAACCTCCTGTTCCATACAGGTTGCAATTTGTCCTGAGGATAAACGGGAAGACGTGGAACCAACGAGAGACTAGCTCTTGGTGTTGAGACAGGCACAGGTCACTCTATTTTCCCATCAGAAAGAAGAATTAACCACAGGCTCAGCCTGCCCCCCGGAACCAGAACAGGGCCTGAAGCCATTCTGCGATTTTGCGGCCAGCTCCCATAAAAACGAGTTGTAAAATGGAGGTTCAGGGCACTGCAATTCACAAACCTGCAGAGTTATAAATGATAACTGTCGTCCACAAATATATTGAGGGAAGGCAAAGAAGAGGATTTGAAATCAAGGCAGAATTGCAGGAAACAGATTTCAGGAGGTAGATACGAATCGCCTTTAAAGCACATGAAAAGCGGCAAAACGTTGACAATGATGCCCTTGGCCAAAAAGGGCGTATGCGTTTTTTCCTGAATATATTCAGGAAAAAACGCATACGCCCTTTTTGGCCAACCAAGCAACCTGGAAAGGCAAATCAGCACTACAAAGAAATCTCGCTTCCCATCAGTCAAAAGGGCCATGCTGAAAAAAGTGTCAAAACCAGAAATGCAGGACAGGCCATGGAGAAATGGGAGCCTTGCTACACTGATGGGCGGGATGTAAATTGCCAAGAGCCACTCCGGAGAAGTGTCCGGTGAGTCCTGAAACATCTGAAAAACACAGCTTAGAGAGCATAGGGCACTTCCACTCATGGGGGTATAAATTGGGAAAATTAAAAATCAGCAAGACACAAGCACCCCAAAGTTTAGGGCTGCTCTGTTGACCAGGACCTCCACTTCATTCCACCTTAAATATCCCAGGAAAGAGAAAAATGGATAAAGAAGTTGTGGTCCTTATGTACAATGGAATACCACTCAGCCATGAAATCAATGTCGTAAGGTTAGTAGCAGCATGATGAGTGGATTTAGGTACGACGATTCTAAGTGAAATAAGTCACACAGAAAAGGACACTTCTCATAAGGTATCACTGATAGAGGGAATGTAAAAACCGTTACACTTGAACTGAATTACAAAACAGAACAGAGTCACACATGCAGAAAACACACTATGGCTGCTTAACGGGAAAGGTGAGGTGGGGTGATACATAAAACAAGGGTATCAAATTAGCTCAGATACCGTTCCATAAACCCAATATGTAATAGACAAGACCTACTCCTTGCTCAGAGAACTGGACTCAACACGCCCTATTCACCGCACAAGAATATATCTGACTAATAATAATCGTAAAACCTATGTATTGATATCTCTCTGTTAGTGTGTCAAGTGGGTGTAAAGCGGCATAAACACAGCAGTGAAAAGCAGCTAAACCCCATTATAAAAATAAATTACTTTGAAACACCCATGAAACAAAGACAGTGAAAGAGAGAGAAATTCTTACACAATGCGTTCAGGGGCTGTGATGCAACCTGGATTGACCATATCTAGACGCACAGCTGGATGAGACATAAGGGTGGACACTCTTGGGGCTGAGAGGTTTGGTGAGGTTGGGTGAGCAAACGCAGACCCTTTAAAGGAATACTGCGTGGTACCCATCGCATGGGTCCCAAATCTCCAGGTTCAAGGGCATCTTCCTACATCAAAAACATGCATGAGAAACCCAGAAGATGGTACACCGTGTGATGGGGAAAGGTTTCTAAAACGCACCTCATTTCTCATCTCCTTGTGCCCGGGTTCGCCATTCCAGCCGCTTTACTAGCAAGCTCCCTACTTGGAGCATCAGCACCTTTAACCTCCTGTTCCATACAGGTTGCAATTTGTCCTGAGGATAAACGGGAAGACGTGGAACCAACGAGAGACTAGCTCTTGGTGTTGGGACAGGCACAGGTCACTCTATTTTCCCATCAGAAAGAAGAATTAACCACAGGCTCAGCCTGCCCCCCGGAACCAGAACAGGGCCTGAAGCCATTCTGCGATTTTGCGGCCAGCTCCCATAAAAACGAGTTGTAAAATGGAGGTTCAGGGCACTGCAATTCACAAACCTGCAGAGTTATAAATGATAACTGTCGTCCACAAATATATTGAGGGAAGGCAAAGAAGAGGATTTGAAATCAAGGCAGAATTGCAGGAAACAGATTTCAGGAGGTAGATACGAATCGCCTTTAAAGCACATGAAAAGCGGCAAAACGTTGACAATGATGCCCTTGGCCAAAAAGGGCGTATGCGTTTTTTCCTGAATATATTCAGGAAAAAACGCATACGCCCTTTTTGGCCAACCAAGCAACCTGGAAAGGCAAATCAGCACTACAAAGAAATCTCGCTTCCCATCAGTCAAAAGGGCCATGCTGAAAAAAGTGTCAAAACCAGAAATGCAGGACAGGCCATGGAGAAATGGGAGCCTTGCTACACTGATGGGCGGGATGTAAATTGCCAAGAGCCACTCCGGAGAAGTGTCCGGTGAGTCCTGAAACATCTGAAAAACACAGCTTAGAGAGCATAGGGCACTTCCACTCATGGGGGTATAAATTGGGAAAATTAAAAATCAGCAAGACACAAGCACCCCAAAGTTTAGGGCTGCTCTGTTGACCAGGACCTCCACTTCATTCCACCTTAAATATCCCAGGAAAGAGAAAAATGGATAAAGAAGTTGTGGTCCTTATGTACAATGGAATACCACTCAGCCATGAAATCAATGTCGTAAGGTTAGTAGCAGCATGATGAGTGGATTTAGGTACGACGATTCTAAGTGAAATAAGTCACACAGAAAAGGACACTTCTCATAAGGTATCACTGATAGAGGGAATGTAAAAACCGTTACACTTGAACTGAATTACAAAACAGAACAGAGTCACACATGCAGAAAACACACTATGGCTGCTTAACGGGAAAGGTGAGGTGGGGTGATACATAAAACAAGGGTATCAAATTAGCTCAGATACCGTTCCATAAACCCAATATGTAATAGACAAGACCTACTCCTTGCTCAGAGAACTGGACTCAACACGCCCTATTCACCGCACAAGAATATATCTGACTAATAATAATCGTAAAACCTATGTATTGATATCTCTCTGTTAGTGTGTCAAGTGGGTGTAAAGCGGCATAAACACAGCAGTGAAAAGCAGCTAAACCCCATTATAAAAATAAATTACTTTGAAACACCCATGAAACAAAGACAGTGAAAGAGAGAGAAATTCTTACACAATGCGTTCAGGGGCTGTGATGCAACCTGGATTGACCATATCTAGACGCACAGCTGGATGAGACATAAGGGTGGACACTCTTGGGGCTGAGAGGTTTGGTGAGGTTGGGTGAGCAAACGCAGACCCTTTAAAGGAATACTGCGTGGTACCCATCGCATGGGTCCCAAATCTCCAGGTTCAAGGGCATCTTCCTACATCAAAAACATGCATGAGAAACCCAGAAGATGGTACACCGTGTGATGGGGAAAGGTTTCTAAAACGCACCTCATTTCTCATCTCCTTGTGCCCGGGTTCGCCATTCCAGCCGCTTTACTAGCAAGCTCCCTACTTGGAGCATCAGCACCTTTAACCTCCTGTTCCATACAGGTTGCAATTTGTCCTGAGGATAAACGGGAAGACGTGGAACCAACGAGAGACTAGCTCTTGGTGTTGGGACAGGCACGGGTCACTCTATTTTCCCATCAGAAAGAAGAATTAACCACAGGCTCAGCCTGCCCCCCGGAACCAGAACAGGGCCTGAAGCCATTCTGCGATTTTGCGGCCAGCTCCCATAAAAACGAGTTGTAAAATGGAGGTTCAGGGCACTGCAATTCACAAACCTGCAGAGTTATAAATGATAACTCCCGTCCACAAATATATTGAGGGAACGCAAAGAAGAGGATTTGAAATCAAGGCAGAATTGCAGGAAACAGATTTCAAGAGGTAGATACGAATCGCCTTTAAAGCACATGAAAAGCGGCAAAACGTTGACAATGATGCCCTTGGCCAAAAAGGGCGTATGCGTTTTTTCCTGAATATATTCAGGAAAAAACGCATACGCCCTTTTTGGCCAACCAAGCAACCTGGAAAGGCAAATCAGCACTACAAAGAAATCTCGCTTCCCATCAGTCAAAAGGGCCATGCTGAAAAAAGTGTCAAAACCAGAAATGCAGGACAGGCCATGGAGAAATGGGAGCCTTGCTACACTGATGGGCGGGATGTAAATTGCCAAGAGCCACTCCGGAGAAGTGTCCGGTGAGTCCTGAAACATCTGAAAAACACAGCTTAGAGAGCATAGGGCACTTCCACTCATGGGGGTATAAATTGGGAAAATTAAAAATCAGCAAGACACAAGCACCCCAAAGTTTAGGGCTGCTCTGTTGACCAGGACCTCCACTTCATTCCACCTTAAATATCCCAGGAAAGAGAAAAATGGATAAAGAAGTTGTGGTCCTTATGTACAATGGAATACCACTCAGCCATGAAATCAATGTCGTAAGGTTAGTAGCAGCATGATGAGTGGATTTAGGTACGACGATTCTAAGTGAAATAAGTCACACAGAAAAGGACACTTCTCATAAGGTATCACTGATAGAGGGAATGTAAAAACCGTTACACTTGAACTGAATTACAAAACAGAACAGAGTCACACATGCAGAAAACACACTATGGCTGCTTAACGGGAAAGGTGAGGTGGGGTGATACATAAAACAAGGGTATCAAATTAGCTCAGATACCGTTCCATAAACCCAATATGTAATAGACAAGACCTACTCCTTGCTCAGAGAACTGGACTCAACACGCCCTATTCACCGCACAAGAATATATCTGACTAATAATAATCGTAAAACCTATGTATTGATATCTCTCTGTTAGTGTGTCAAGTGGGTGTAAAGCGGCATAAACACAGCAGTGAAAAGCAGCTAAACCCCATTATAAAAATAAATTACTTTGAAACACCCATGAAACAAAGACAGTGAAAGAGAGAGAAATTCTTACACAATGCGTTCAGGGGCTGTGATGCAACCTGGATTGACCATATCTAGACGCACAGCTGGATGAGACATAAGGGTGGACACTCTTGGGGCTGAGAGGTTTGGTGAGGTTGGGTGAGCAAACGCAGACCCTTTAAAGGAATACTGCGTGGTACCCATCGCATGGGTCCCAAATCTCCAGGTTCAAGGGCATCTTCCTACATCAAAAACATGCATGAGAAACCCAGAAGATGGTACACCGTGTGATGGGGAAAGGTTTCTAAAACGCACCTCATTTCTCATCTCCTTGTGCCCGGGTTCGCCATTCCAGCCGCTTTACTAGCAAGCTCCCTACTTGGAGCATCAGCACCTTTAACCTCCTGTTCCATACAGGTTGCAATTTGTCCTGAGGATAAACGGGAAGACGTGGAACCAACGAGAGACTAGCTCTTGGTGTTGGGACAGGCACAGGTCACTCTATTTTCCCATCAGAAAGAAGAATTAACCACAGGCTCAGCCTGCCCCCCGGAACCAGAACAGGGCCTGAAGCCATTCTGCGATTTTGCGGCCAGCTCCCATAAAAACGAGTTGTAAAATGGAGGTTCAGGGCACTGCAATTCACAAACCTGCAGAGTTATAAATGATAACTGTCGTCCACAAATATATTGAGGGAAGGCAAAGAAGAGGATTTGAAATCAAGGCAGAATTGCAGGAAACAGATTTCAGGAGGTAGATACGAATCGCCTTTAAAGCACATGAAAAGCGGCAAAACGTTGACAATGATGCCCTTGGCCAAAAAGGGCGTATGCGTTTTTTCCTGAATATATTCAGGAAAAAACGCATACGCCCTTTTTGGCCAACCAAGCCACCTGGAAAGGCAAATCAGCGCTACAAAGAAGTCTCGCTTCCCATCGGTCAAAAGGGCCATGCTGAAAAAAGTGTCAAAACCAGAAATGCAGGACAGGCCATGGAGAAATGGGAGCCTTGCTACACTGATGGGCGGGATGTAAATTGCCAAGAGCCACTCTGGAGAACTGTCCGGTGAGTCCTGAAACATCTGAAAAACACAGCTTAGAGAGCATAGGGCACTTCCACTCATGGGGGTATAAATTGGGAAAATTAAAAATCAGCAAGACACAAGCACCCCAAAGTTTAGGGCTGCTCTGTTGACCAGGACCTCCACTTCATTCCACCTTAAATATCCCAGGAAAGAGAAAAATGGATAAAGAAGTTGTGGTCCTTATGTACAATGGAATACCACTCAGCCATGAAATCAATGTCGTAAGGTTAGTAGCAGCATGATGAGTGGATTTAGGTACGACGATTCTAAGTGAAATAAGTCACACAGAAAAGGACACTTCTCATAAGGTATCACTGATAGAGGGAATGTAAAAACCGTTACACTTGAACTGAATTACAAAACCAACAGAGTCACACATGCAGAAAACACACTATGGCTGCTTAACGGGAAAGGTGAGGTGGGGTGATACATAAAACAAGGGTATCAAATTAGCTCAGATACCGTTCCATAAACCCAATATGTAATAGACAAGACCTACTCCTTGCTCAGAGAACTGGACTCAACACGCCCTATTCACCGCACAAGAATATATCTGACTAATAATAATCGTAAAACCTATGTATTGATATCTCTCTGTTATTGTGTCAAGTGGGTGTAAAGCGGCATAAACACAGCAGTGAAAAGCAGCTAAACCCCATTATAAAAATAAATTACTTTGAAACACCCATGAAACAAAGACAGTGAAAGAGAGAGAAATTCTTACACAATGCGTTCAGGGGCTGTGATGCAACCTGGATTGACCATATCTAGACGCACAGCTGGATGAGACATAAGGGTGGACACTCTTGGGGCTGAGAGGTTTGGTGAGGTTGGGTGAGCAAACGCAGACCCTTTAAAGGAATACTGCGTGGTACCCATCGCATGGGTCCCAAATCTCCAGGTTCAAGGACATCTTCCTACATCGAAAACATGCATGAGAAACCCAGAAGATGGTACACCGTGTGATGGGGAAAGGTTTCTAAAACGCACCTCATTTCTCATCTCCTTGTGCCCGGGTTCGCCATTCCAGCCGCTTTACTAGCAAGCTCCCTACTTGGAGCATCAGCACCTTTAACCTCCTGTTCCATGCAGGTTGCAATTTGTCCTGAGGATAAACGGGAAGACGTGGAACCAACGAGAGACTAGCTCTTGGTGTTGGGACAGGCACAGGTCACTCTATTTTCCCATCAGAAAGAAGAATTAACCACAGGCTCAGCCTGCCCCCCGGAACCAGAACAGGGCCTGAAGCCATTCTGCAATTTTGCGGCCAGCTCCCATAAAAACGAGTTGTAAAATGGAGGTTCAGGGCACTGCAATTCACAAACCTGCAGAGTTATAAATGATAACTCTCGTCCACAAATATATTGAGGGAAGGCAAAGAAGCGGATTTGAAATCAAGGCAGAATTGCAGGAAACAGATTTCAGGAGGTAGATACGAATCGCCTTTAAAGCACATGAGAAGCGGCAAAACGTTGACAATGATGCCCTTGGCCAAAAAGGGCGTATGCGTTTTTTCCTGAATATATTCAGGAAAAAACGCATACGCCCTTTTTGGCCAACCAAGCAACCTGGAAAGGCAAATCAGCGCTACAAAGAAGTCTCGCTTCCCATCGGTCAAAAGGGCCATGCTGAAAAAAGTGTCAAAACCAGAAATGCAGGACAGGCCATGGAGAAATGGGAGCCTTGCTACACTGATGGGCGGGATGTAAATTGCCAAGAGCCACTCCGGAGAACTGTCCGGTGAGTCCTGAAACATCTGAAAAACACAGCTTAGAGAGCATAGGGCACTTCCACTCATGGGGGTATAAATTGGGAAAATTAAAAATCAGCAAGACACAAGCACCCCAAAGTTTAGGGCTGCTCTGTTGACCAGGACCTCCACTTCATTCCACCTTAAATATCCCAGGAAAGAGAAAAATGGATAAAGAAGTTGTGGTCCTTATGTACAATGGAATATCACTCAGCCATGAAATCAATGTCGTAAGGTTAGTAGCAGCATGATGAGTGGATTTAGGTACGACGATTCTAAGTGAAATAAGTCACACAGAAAAGGACACTTCTCATAAGGTATCACTGATAGAGGGAATGTAAAAACCGTTACACTTGAACTGAATTACAAAACAGAACAGAGTCACACATGCAGAAAACACACTATGGCTGCTTAACGGGAAAGGTGAGGTGGGGTGATACATAAAACAAGGGTATCAAATTAGCTCAGATACCGTTCCATAAACTCAATATGTAATAGACAAGACCTACTCCTTGCTCAGAGAACTGGACTCAACACGCCCTATTCACCGCACAAGAATATATCTGACTAATAAAAATCGTAAAACCTATGTATTGATATCTCTCTGTTATTGTGTCAAGTGGGTGTAAAGCAGCATAAACACAGCAGTGAAAAGCAGCTAAACCCCATTATAAAAATAAATTACTTTGAAACACCCATGAAACAAAGACAGTGAAAGAGAGAGAAATTCTTACACAATGCGTTCAGGGGCTGTGATGCAACCTGGATTGACCATATCTAGACGCACAGCTGGATGAGACATAAGGGTGGACACTCTTGGGGCTGAGAGGTTTGGTGAGGTTGGGTGAGCAAACGCAGACCCTTTAAAGGAATACTGCGTCGTACCCATCGCATGGGTCCCAAATCTCCAGGTTCAAGGGCATCTTCCTACATCAAAAACATGCATGAGAAACCCAGAAGATGGTACACCGTGTGATGGGGAAAGGTTTCTAAAACGCACCTCATTTCTCATCTCCTTGTGCCCGGGTTCGCCATTCCAGCCACTTTACTAGCAAGCTCCCTACTTGGAGCATCAGCACCTTTAACCTCCTGTTCCATACAGGTTGCAATTTGTCCTGAGGATAAACGGGAAGACGTGGAACCAACGAGAGACTAGCTCTTGGTGTTGGGACAGGCACGGGTCACTCTATTTTCCCATCAGAAAGAAGAATTAACCACAGGCTCAGCCTGCCCCCCGGAACCAGAACAGGGCCTGAAGCCATTCTGCGATTTTGCGGCCAGCTCCCATAAAAACGAGTTGTAAAATGGAGGTTCAGGGCACTGCAATTCACAAACCTGCAGAGTTATAAATGATAACTCTCGTCCACAAATATATTGAGGGAAGGCAAAGAAGAGGATTTGAAATCAAGGCAGAATTGCAGGAAAGAGATTTCAGGAGGTAGATACGAATCGCCTTTAAAGCACATGAAAAGCGGCAAAACGTTGACAATGATGCCCTTGGCCAAAAAGGGCGTATGCGTTTTTTCCTGAATATATTCAGGAAAAAACGCATACGCCCTTTTTGGCCAACCAAGCAACCTGGAAAGGCAAATCAGCGCTACAAGCAAGTCTCGCTTCCCATCGGTCAAAAGGGCCATGCTGAAAAAAGTGTCAAAACCAGAAATGCAGGACAGGCCATGGAGAAATGGGAGCCTTGCTACACTGATGGGCGGGATGTAAATTGCCAAGAGCCACTCTGGAGAAGTGTCCGGTGAGTCCTGAAACATCTGAAAAACACAGCTTAGAGAGCATAGGGCACTTCCACTCATGGGGGTATAAATTGGGAAAATTAAAAATCAGCAAGACACAAGCACCCCAAAGTTTAGGGCTGCTCTGTTGACCAGGACCTCCACTTCATTCCACCTTAAATATCCCAGGAAAGAGAAAAATGGATAAAGAAGTTGTGGTCCTTATGTACAATGGAATACCACTCAGCCATGAAATCAATGTCGTAAGGTTAGTAGCAGCATGATGAGTGGATTTAGGTACGACGATTCTAAGTGAAATAAGTCACACAGAAAAGGACACTTCTCCTAAGGTATCACTGATAGAGGGAATGTAAAATCCGTTACACTTGAACTGAATTACAAAACAGAACAGAGTCACACATGCAGAAAACACACTATGGCTGCTTAACGGGAAAGGTGAGGTGGGGTGATACATAAAACAAGGGTATCAAATTAGCTCAGATACCATTCCATAAACTCCATATGTAATAGACAAGACCTACTCCTTGCTCAGAGAACTGGACTCAACACGCCCTATTCACCGCACAAGAATATATCTGACTAATAATAATCGTAAAACCTATGTATTGATATCTCTCTGTTAGTGTGTCAAGTGGGTGTAAAGCGGCATAAACACAGCAGTGAAAAGCAGCTAAACCCCATTATAAAAATAAATTACTTTGAAACACCCATGAAACAAAGACAGTGAAAGAGAGAGAAATTCTTACACAATGCGTTCAGGGGCTGTGATGCAACCTGGATTGACCATATCTAGACGCACAGCTGGATGAGACATAAGGGTGGACACTCTTGGGGCTGAGAGGTTTGGTGAGGTTGGGTGAGCAAACGCAGACCCTTTAAAGGAATACTGCGTGGTACCCATCGCATGGGTCCCAAATCTCCAGGTTCAAGGGCATCTTCCTACATCAAAAACATACATGAGAAACCCAGAAGATGGTACACCGTGTGATGGGGAAAGGTTTCTAAAACGCACCTCATTTCTCATCTCCTTGTGCCCGGGTTCGCCATTCCAGCCCCTTTACTAGCAAGCTCCCTACTTGGAGCATCAGCACCTTTAACCTCCTGTTCCATACAGGTTGCAATTTGTCCTGAGGATAAACGGGAAGACGTGGAACCAACGAGAGACTAGCTCTTGGTGTTGGGACAGGCACAGGTCACTCTATTTTCCCATCAGAAAGAAGAATTAACCACAGGCTCAGCCTGCCCCCCGGAACCAGAACAGGGCCTGAAGCCATTCTGCGATTTGGCGGCCAGCTCCCATAAAAACGAGTTGTAAAATGGAGGTTCAGGGCACTGCAATTCACAAACCTGCAGAGTTATTAATGATAACTCTCGTCCACAAATATATTGAGGGAAGGCAAAGAAGAGGATTTGAAATCAAGGCAGAATTGCAGGAAACAGATTTCAGGAGGTAGATACGAATCGCCTTTAAAGCACATGAGAATCGGCAAAACGTTGACAATGATGCCCTTGGCCAAAAAGGGCGTATGCGTTTTTTCCTGAATATATTCAGGAAAAAACGCATACGCCCTTTTTGGCCAACCAAGCAACCTGGAAAGGCCAATCAGCGCTACAAAGAAGTCTCGCTTCCCATCGGTCAAAAGGGCCATGCTGAAAAAAGTGTCAAAACCAGAAATGCAGGACAGGCCATGGAGAAATGGGAGCCTTGCTACACTGATGGGCGGGATGTAAATTGCCAAGAGCCACTCCGGAGAAGTGTCCGGTGAGTCCTGAAACATCTGAAAAACACAGCTTAGAGAGCATAGGGCACTTCCACTCATGGGGGTATAAATTGGGAAAATTAAAAATCAGCAAGACACAAGCACCCCAAAGTTTAGGGCTGCTCTGTTGACCAGGACCTCCACTTCATTCCACCTTAAATATCCCAGGAAAGAGAAAAATGGATAAAGAAGTTGTGGTCCTTATGTACAATGGAATATCACTCAGCCATGAAATCAATGTCGTAAGGTTAGTAGCAGCATGATGAGTGGATTTAGGTACGACGATTCTAAGTGAAATAAGTCACACAGAAAAGGACACTTCTCCTAAGGTATCACTGATAGAGGGAATGTAAAAACCGTTACACTTGAACTGAATTACAAAACAGAACAGAGTCACACATGCAGAAAACACACTATGGCTGCTTAACGGGAAAGGTGAGGTGGGGTGATACATAAAACAAGGGTATCAAATTAGCTCAGATACCGTTCCATAAACCCAATATGTAATAGACAAGACCTACTCCTTGCTCAGAGAACTGGACTCAACACGCCCTATTCACCGCACAAGAATATATCTGACTAATAATAATCGTAAAACCTATGTATTGATATCTCTCTGTTATTGTGTCAAGTGGGTGTAAAGCGGCATAAACACAGCAGTGAAAAGCAGCTAAACCCCATTATAAAAATAAATTACTTTGAAACACCCATGAAACAAAGACAGTGAAAGAGAGAGAAATTCTTACACAATGCGTTCAGGGGCTGTGATGCAACCTGGATTGACCATATCTAGACGCACAGCTGGATGAGACATAAGGGTGGACACTCTTGGGGCTGAGAGGTTTGGTGAGGTTGGGTGAGCAAACGCAGACCCTTTAAAGTAATACTGCGTGGTACCCATCGCATGGGTCCCAAATCTCCAGGTTCAAGGACATCTTCCTACATCGAAAACATGCATGAGAAACCCAGAAGATGGTACACCGTGTGATGGGGAAAGGTTTCTAAAACGCACCTCATTTCTCATCTCCTTGTGCCCGGGTTCGCCATTCCAGCCGCTTTACTAGCAAGCTCCCTACTTGGAGCATCAGCACCTTTAACCTCCTGTTCCATGCAGGTTGCAATTTGTCCTGAGGATAAACGGGAAGACGTGGAACCAACGAGAGACTAGCTCTTGGTGTTGGGACAGGCACAGGTCACTCTATTTTCCCATCAGAAAGTAGAATTAACCACAGGCTCAGCCTGCCCCCCGGAACCAGAACAGGGCCTGAAGCCATTCTGCAATTTTGCGGCCAGCTCCCATAAAAACGAGTTGTAAAATGGAGGTTCAGGGCACTGCAATTCACAAACCTGCAGAGTTATAAATGATAACTCTCGTCCACAAATATATTGAGGGAAGGCAAAGAAGCGGATTTGAAATCAAGGCAGAATTGCAGGAAACAGATTTCAGGAGGTAGATACGAATCGCCTTTAAAGCACATGAGAATCGGCAAAACGTTGACAATGATGCCCTTGGCCAAAAAGGGCGTATGCGTTTTTTCCTGAATATATTCAGGAAAAAACGCATACGCCCTTTTTGGCCAACCAAGCAACCTGGAAAGGCCAATCAGCGCTACAAAGAAGTCTCGCTTCCCATCGGTCAAAAGGGCCATGCTGAAAAAAGTGTCAAAACCAGAAATGCAGGACAGGCCATGGAGAAATGGGAGCCTTGCTACACTGATGGGCGGGATGTAAATTGCCAAGAGCCACTCCGGAGAAGTGTCCGGTGAGTCCTGAAACATCTGAAAAACACAGCTTAGAGAGCATAGGGCACTTCCACTCATGGGGGTATAAATTGGGAAAATTAAAAATCAGCAAGACACAAGCACCCCAAAGTTTAGGGCTGCTCTGTTGACCAGGACCTCCACTTCATTCCACCTTAAATATCCCAGGAAAGAGAAAAATGGATAAAGAAGTTGTGGTCCTTATGTACAATGGAATATCACTCAGCCATGAAATCAATGTCGTAAGGTTAGTAGCAGCATGATGAGTGGATTTAGGTACGACGATTCTAAGTGAAATAAGTCACACAGAAAAGGACACTTCTCATAAGGTATCACTGATAGAGGGAATGTAAAAACCGTTACACTTGAACTGAATTACAAAACAGAACAGAGTCACACATGCAGAAAACACACTATGGCTGCTTAACGGGAAAGGTGAGGTGGGGTGATACATAAAACAAGGGTATCAAATTAGCTCAGATACCGTTCCATAAACTCAATATGTAATAGACAAGACCTACTCCTTGCTCAGAGAACTGGACTCAACACGCCCTATTCACCGCACAAGAATATATCTGACTAATAAAAATCGTAAAACCTATGTATTGATATCTCTCTGTTATTGTGTCAAGTGGGTGTAAAGCAGCATAAACACAGCAGTGAAAAGCAGCTAAACCCCATTATAAAAATAAATTACTTTGAAACACCCATGAAACAAAGACAGTGAAAGAGAGAGAAATTCTTACACAATGCGTTCAGGGGCTGTGATGCAACCTGGATTGACCATATCTAGACGCACAGCTGGATGAGACATAAGGGTGGACACTCTTGGGGCTGAGAGGTTTGGTGAGGTTGGGTGAGCAAACGCAGACCCTTTAAAGGAATACTGCGTGGTACCCATCGCATGGGTCCCAAATCTCCAGGTTCAAGGGCATCTTCCTACATCAAAAACATACATGAGAAACCCAGAAGATGGTACACCGTGTGATGGGGAAAGGTTTCTAAAACGCACCTCATTTCTCATCTCCTTGTGCCCGGGTTCGCCATTCCAGCCGCTTTACTAGCAAGCTCCCTACTTGGAGCATCAGCACCTTTAACCTCCTGTTCCATACAGGTTGCAATTTGTCCTGAGGATAAACGGGAAGACGTGGAACCAACGAGAGACTAGCTCTTGGTGTTGGGACAGGCACGGGTCACTCTATTTTCCCATCAGAAAGAAGAATTAACCACAGGCTCAGCCTGCCCCCCGGAACCAGAACAGGGCCTGAAGCCATTCTGCGATTTTGCGGCCAGCTCCCATAAAAACGAGTTGTAAAATGGAGGTTCAGGGCACTGCAATTCACAAACCTGCAGAGTTATAAATGATAACTCTCGTCCACAAATATATTGAGGGAAGGCAAAGAAGAGGATTTGAAATCAAGGCAGAATTGCAGGAAAGAGATTTCAGGAGGTAGATACGAATCGCCTTTAAAGCACATGAAAAGCGGCAAAACGTTGACAATGATGCCCTTGGCCAAAAAGGGCGTATGCGTTTTTTCCTGAATATATTCAGGAAAAAACGCATACGCCCTTTTTGGCCAACCAAGCAACCTGGAAAGGCCAATCAGCGCTACAAAGAAGTCTCGCTTCCCATCGGTCAAAAGGGCCATGCTGAAAAAAGTGTCAAAACCAGAAATGCAGGACAGGCCATGGAGAAATGGGAGCCTTGCTACACTGATGGGCGGGATGTAAATTGCCAAGAGCCACTCTGGAGAAGTGTCCGGTGAGTCCTGAAACATCTGAAAAACACAGCTTAGAGAGCATAGGGCACTTCCACTCATGGGGGTATAAATTGGGAAAATTAAAAATCAGCAAGACACAAGCACCCCAAAGTTTAGGGCTGCTCTCTTGACCAGGACCTCCACTTCATTCCACCTTAAATATCCCAGGAAAGAGAAAAATGGATAAAGAAGTTGTGGTCCTTATGTACAATGGAATACCACTCAGCCATGAAATCAATGTCGTAAGGTTAGTAGCAGCATGATGAGTGGATTTAGGTACGACGATTCTAAGTGAAATAAGTCACACAGAAAAGGACACTTCTCCTAAGGTATCACTGATAGAGGGAATGTAAAATCCGTTACACTTGAACTGAATTACAAAACAGAACAGAGTCACACATGCAGAAAACACACTATGGCTGCTTAACGGGAAAGGTGAGGTGGGGTGATACATAAAACAAGGGTATCAAATTAGCTCAGATACCGTTCCATAAACTCCATATGTAATAGACAAGACCTACTCCTTGCTCAGAGAACTGGACTCAACACGCCCTATTCACCGCACAAGAATATATCTGACTAATAATAATCGTAAAACCTATGTATTGATATCTCTCTGTTAGTGTGTCAAGTGGGTGTAAAGCGGCATAAACACAGCAGTGAAAAGCAGCTAAACCCCATTATAAAAATAAATTACTTTGAAACACCCATGAAACAAAGACAGTGAAAGAGAGAGAAATTCTTACACAATGCGTTCAGGGGCTGTGATGCAACCTGGATTGACCATATCTAGACGCACAGCTGGATGAGACATAAGGGTGGACACTCTTGGGGCTGAGAGGTTTGGTGAGGTTGGGTGAGCAAACGCAGACCCTTTAAAGTAATACTGCGTGGTACCCATCGCATGGGTCCCAAATCTCCAGGTTCAAGGACATCTTCCTACATCGAAAACATGCATGAGAAACCCAGAAGATGGTACACCGTGTGATGGGGAAAGGTTTCTAAAACGCACCTCATTTCTCATCTCCTTGTGCCCGGGTTCGCCATTCCAGCCGCTTTACTAGCAAGCTCCCTACTTGGAGCATCAGCACCTTTAACCTCCTGTTCCATGCAGGTTGCAATTTGTCCTGAGGATAAACGGGAAGACGTGGAACCAACGAGAGACTAGCTCTTGGTGTTGGGACAGGCACAGGTCACTCTATTTTCCCATCAGAAAGAAGAATTAACCACAGGCTCAGCCTGCCCCCCGGAACCAGAACAGGGCCTGAAGCCATTCTGCAATTTTGCGGCCAGCTCCCATAAAAACGAGTTGTAAAATGGAGGTTCAGGGCACTGCAATTCACAAACCTGCAGAGTTATAAATGATAACTCTCGTCCACAAATATATTGAGGGAAGGCAAAGAAGCGGATTTGAAATCAAGGCAGAATTGCAGGAAACAGATTTCAGGAGGTAGATACGAATCGCCTTTAAAGCACATGAGAAGCGGCAAAACGTTGACAATGATGCCCTTGGCCAAAAAGGGCGTATGCGTTTTTTCCTGAATATATTCAGGAAAAAACGCATACGCCCTTTTTGGCCAACCAAGCCACCTGGAAAGGCAAATCAGCGCTACAAAGAAGTCTCGCTTCCCATCGGTCAAAAGGGCCATGCTGAAAAAAGTGTCAAAACCAGAAATGCAGGACAGGCCATGGAGAAATGGGAGCCTTGCTACACTGATGGGCGGGATGTAAATTGCCAAGAGCCACTCCGGAGAACTGTCCGGTGAGTCCTGAAACATCTGAAAAACACAGCTTAGAGAGCATAGGGCACTTCCACTCATGGGGGTATAAATTGGGAAAATTAAAAATCAGCAAGACACAAGCACCCCAAAGTTTAGGGCTGCTCTGTTGACCAGGACCTCCACTTCATTCCACCTTAAATATCCCAGGAAAGAGAAAAATGGATAAAGAAGTTGTGGTCCTTATGTACAATGGAATATCACTCAGCCATGAAATCAATGTCGTAAGGTTAGTAGCAGCATGATGAGTGGATTTAGGTACGACGATTCTAAGTGAAATAAGTCACACAGAAAAGGACACTTCTCATAAGGTATCACTGATAGAGGGAATGTAAAAACCGTTACACTTGAACTGAATTACAAAACAGAACAGAGTCACACATGCAGAAAACACACTATGGCTGCTTAACGGGAAAGGTGAGGTGGGGTGATACATAAAACAAGGGTATCAAATTAGCTCAGATACCGTTCCATAAACTCAATATGTAATAGACAAGACCTACTCCTTGCTCAGAGAACTGGACTCAACACGCCCTATTCACCGCACAAGAATATATCTGACTAATAAAAATCGTAAAACCTATGTATTGATATCTCTCTGTTATTGTGTCAAGTGGGTGTAAAGCAGCATAAACACAGCAGTGAAAAGCAGCTAAACCCCATTATAAAAATAAATTACTTTGAAACACCCATGAAACAAAGACAGTGAAAGAGAGAGAAATTCTTACACAATGCGTTCAGGGGCTGTGATGCAACCTGGATTGACCATATCTAGACGCACAGCTGGATGAGACATAAGGGTGGACACTCTTGGGGCTGAGAGGTTTGGTGAGGTTGGGTGAGCAAACGCAGACCCTTTAAAGGAATACTGCGTCGTACCCATCGCATGGGTCCCAAATCTCCAGGTTCAAGGGCATCTTCCTACATCAAAAACATGCATGAGAAACCCAGAAGATGGTACACCGTGTGATGGGGAAAGGTTTCTAAAACGCACCTCATTTCTCATCTCCTTGTGCCCGGGTTCGCCATTCCAGCCACTTTACTAGCAAGCTCCCTACTTGGAGCATCAGCACCTTTAACCTCCTGTTCCATACAGGTTGCAATTTGTCCTGAGGATAAACGGGAAGACGTGGAACCAACGAGAGACTAGCTCTTGGTGTTGGGACAGGCACGGGTCACTCTATTTTCCCATCAGAAAGAAGAATTAACCACAGGCTCAGCCTGCCCCCCGGAACCAGAACAGGGCCTGAAGCCATTCTGCGATTTTGCGGCCAGCTCCCATAAAAACGAGTTGTAAAATGGAGGTTCAGGGCACTGCAATTCACAAACCTGCAGAGTTATAAATGATAACTCTCGTCCACAAATATATTGAGGGAAGGCAAAGAAGAGGATTTGAAATCAAGGCAGAATTGCAGGAAAGAGATTTCAGGAGGTAGATACGAATCGCCTTTAAAGCACATGAAAAGCGGCAAAACGTTGACAATGATGCCCTTGGCCAAAAAGGGCGTATGCGTTTTTTCCTGAATATATTCAGGAAAAAACGCATACGCCCTTTTTGGCCAACCAAGCAACCTGGAAAGGCCAATCAGCGCTACAAAGAATTCTCGCTTCCCATCGGTCAAAAGGGCCATGCTGAAAAAAGTGTCAAAACCAGAAATGCAGGACAGGCCATGGAGAAATGGGAGCCTTGCTACACTGATGGGCGGGATGTAAATTGCCAAGAGCCACTCCGGAGAAGTGTCCGGTGAGTCCTGAAACATCTGAAAAACACAGCTTAGAGAGCATAGGGCACTTCCACTCATGGGGGTATAAATTGGGAAAATTAAAAATCAGCAAGACACAAGCACCCCAAAGTTTAGGGCTGCTCTGTTGACCAGGACCTCCACTTCATTCCACCTTAAATATCCCAGGAAAGAGAAAAATGGATAAAGAAGTTGTGGTCCTTATGTACAATGGAATATCACTCAGCCATGAAATCAATGTCGTAAGGTTAGTAGCAGCATGATGAGTGGATTTAGGTACGACGATTCTAAGTGAAATAAGTCACACAGAAAAGGACACTTCTCATAAGGTATCACTGATAGAGGGAATGTAAAAACCGTTACACTTGAACTGAATTACAAAACAGAACAGAGTCACACATGCAGAAAACACACTATGGCTGCTTAACGGGAAAGGTGAGGTGGGGTGATACATAAAACAAGGGTATCAAATTAGCTCAGATACCGTTCCATAAACTCAATATGTAATAGACAAGACCTACTCCTTGCTCAGAGAACTGGACTCAACACGCCCTATTCACCGCACAAGAATATATCTGACTAATAAAAATCGTAAAACCTATGTATTGATATCTCTCTGTTATTGTGTCAAGTGGGTGTAAAGCAGCATAAACACAGCAGTGAAAAGCAGCTAAACCCCATTATAAAAATAAATTACTTTGAAACACCCATGAAACAAAGACAGTGAAAGAGAGAGAAATTCTTACACAATGCGTTCAGGGGCTGTGATGCAACCTGGATTGACCATATCTAGACGCACAGCTGGATGAGACATAAGGGTGGACACTCTTGGGGCTGAGAGGTTTGGTGAGGTTGGGTGAGCAAACGCAGACCCTTTAAAGGAATACTGCGTGGTACCCATCGCATGGGTCCCAAATCTCCAGGTTCAAGGGCATCTTCCTACATCAAAAACATACATGAGAAACCCAGAAGATGGTACACCGTGTGATGGGGAAAGGTTTCTAAAACGCACCTCATTTCTCATCTCCTTGTGCCCGGGTTCGCCATTCCAGCCGCTTTACTAGCAAGCTCCCTACTTGGAGCATCAGCACCTTTAACCTCCTGTTCCATACAGGTTGCAATTTGTCCTGAGGATAAACGGGAAGACGTGGAACCAACGAGAGACTAGCTCTTGGTGTTGGGACAGGCACGGGTCACTCTATTTTCCCATCAGAAAGAAGAATTAACCACAGGCTCAGCCTGCCCCCCGGAACCAGAACAGGGCCTGAAGCCATTCTGCGATTTTGCGGCCAGCTCCCATAAAAACGAGTTGTAAAATGGAGGTTCAGGGCACTGCAATTCACAAACCTGCAGAGTTATAAATGATAACTCTCGTCCACAAATATATTGAGGGAAGGCAAAGAAGAGGATTTGAAATCAAGGCAGAATTGCAGGAAAGAGATTTCAGGAGGTAGATACGAATCGCCTTTAAAGCACATGAAAAGCGGCAAAACGTTGACAATGATGCCCTTGGCCAAAAAGGGCGTATGCGTTTTTTCCTGAATATATTCAGGAAAAAACGCATACGCCCTTTTTGGCCAACCAAGCAACCTGGAAAGGCAAATCAGCGCTACAAGCAAGTCTCGCTTCCCATCGGTCAAAAGGGCCATGCTGAAAAAAGTGTCAAAACCAGAAATGCAGGACAGGCCATGGAGAAATGGGAGCCTTGCTACACTGATGGGCGGGATGTAAATTGCCAAGAGCCACTCTGGAGAAGTGTCCGGTGAGTCCTGAAACATCTGAAAAACACAGCTTAGAGAGCATAGGGCACTTCCACTCATGGGGGTATAAATTGGGAAAATTAAAAATCAGCAAGACACAAGCACCCCAAAGTTTAGGGCTGCTCTGTTGACCAGGACCTCCACTTCATTCCACCTTAAATATCCCAGGAAAGAGAAAAATGGATAAAGAAGTTGTGGTCCTTATGTACAATGGAATACCACTCAGCCATGAAATCAATGTCGTAAGGTTAGTAGCAGCATGATGAGTGGATTTAGGTACGACGATTCTAAGTGAAATAAGTCACACAGAAAAGGACACTTCTCCTAAGGTATCACTGATAGAGGGAATGTAAAATCCGTTACACTTGAACTGAATTACAAAACAGAACAGAGTCACACATGCAGAAAACACACTATGGCTGCTTAACGGGAAAGGTGAGGTGGGGTGATACATAAAACAAGGGTATCAAATTAGCTCAGATACCGTTCCATAAACTCCATATGTAATAGACAAGACCTACTCCTTGCTCAGAGAACTGGACTCAACACGCCCTATTCACCGCACAAGAATATATCTGACTAATAATAATCGTAAAACCTATGTATTGATATCTCTCTGTTAGTGTGTCAAGTGGGTGTAAAGCGGCATAAACACAGCAGTGAAAAGCAGCTAAACCCCATTATAAAAATAAATTACTTTGAAACACCCATGAAACAAAGACAGTGAAAGAGAGAGAAATTCTTACACAATGCGTTCAGGGGCTGTGATGCAACCTGGATTGACCATATCTAGACGCACAGCTGGATGAGACATAAGGGTGGACACTCTTGGGGCTGAGAGGTTTGGTGAGGTTGGGTGAGCAAACGCAGACCCTTTAAAGTAATACTGCGTGGTACCCATCGCATGGGTCCCAAATCTCCAGGTTCAAGGACATCTTCCTACATCGAAAACATGCATGAGAAACCCAGAAGATGGTACACCGTGTGATGGGGAAAGGTTTCTAAAACGCACCTCATTTCTCATCTCCTTGTGCCCGGGTTCGCCATTCCAGCCGCTTTACTAGCAAGCTCCCTACTTGGAGCATCAGCACCTTTAACCTCCTGTTCCATGCAGGTTGCAATTTGTCCTGAGGATAAACGGGAAGACGTGGAACCAACGAGAGACTAGCTCTTGGTGTTGGGACAGGCACAGGTCACTCTATTTTCCCATCAGAAAGAAGAATTAACCACAGGCTCAGCCTGCCCCCCGGAACCAGAACAGGGCCTGAAGCCATTCTGCGATTTTGCGGCCAGCTCCCATAAAAACGAGTTGTAAAATGGAGGTTCAGGGCACTGCAATTCACAAACCTGCAGAGTTATAAATGATAACTCTCGTCCACAAATATATTGAGGGAAGGCAAAGAAGAGGATTTGAAATCAAGGCAGAATTGCAGGAAAGAGATTTCAGGAGGTAGATACGAATCGCCTTTAAAGCACATGAAAAGCGGCAAAACGTTGACAATGATGCCCTTGGCCAAAAAGGGCGTATGCGTTTTTTCCTGAATATATTCAGGAAAAAACGCATACGCCCTTTTTGGCCAACCAAGCAACCTGGAAAGGCAAATCAGCGCTACAAGCAAGTCTCGCTTCCCATCGGTCAAAAGGGCCATGCTGAAAAAAGTGTCAAAACCAGAAATGCAGGACAGGCCATGGAGAAATGGGAGCCTTGCTACACTGATGGGCGGGATGTAAATTGCCAAGAGCCACTCTGGAGAAGTGTCCGGTGAGTCCTGAAACATCTGAAAAACACAGCTTAGAGAGCATAGGGCACTTCCACTCATGGGGGTATAAATTGGGAAAATTAAAAATCAGCAAGACACAAGCACCCCAAAGTTTAGGGCTGCTCTGTTGACCAGGACCTCCACTTCATTCCACCTTAAATATCCCAGGAAAGAGAAAAATGGATAAAGAAGTTGTGGTCCTTATGTACAATGGAATACCACTCAGCCATGAAATCAATGTCGTAAGGTTAGTAGCAGCATGATGAGTGGATTTAGGTACGACAATTCTAAGTGAAATAAGTCACACAGAAAAGGACACTTCTCCTAAGGTATCACTGATAGAGGGAATGTAAAATCCGTTACACTTGAACTGAATTACAAAACAGAACAGAGTCACACATGCAGAAAACACACTATGGCTGCTTAACGGGAAAGGTGAGGTGGGGTGATACATAAAACAAGGGTATCAAATTAGCTCAGATACCGTTCCATAAACTCCATATGTAATAGACAAGACCTACTCCTTGCTCAGAGAACTGGACTCAACACGCCCTATTCACCGCACAAGAATATATCTGACTAATAATAATCGTAAAACCTATGTATTGATATCTCTCTGTTAGTGTGTCAAGTGGGTGTAAAGCGGCATAAACACAGCAGTGAAAAGCAGCTAAACCCCATTATAAAAATAAATTACTTTGAAACACCCATGAAACAAAGACAGTGAAAGAGAGAGAAATTCTTACACAATGCGTTCAGGGGCTGTGATGCAACCTGGATTGACCATATCTAGACGCACAGCTGGATGAGACATAAGGGTGGACACTCTTGGGGCTGAGAGGTTTGGTGAGGTTGGGTGAGCAAACGCAGACCCTTTAAAGGAATACTGCGTGGTACCCATCGCATGGGTCCCAAATCTCCAGGTTCAAGGGCATCTTCCTACATCAAAAACATACATGAGAAACCCAGAAGATGGTACACTGTGTGATGGGGAAAGGTTTCTAAAACGCACCTCATTTCTCATCTCCTTGTGCCCGGGTTCGCCATTCCAGCCCCTTTACTAGCAAGCTCCCTACTTGGAGCATCAGCACCTTTAACCTCCTGTTCCATACAGGTTGCAATTTGTCCTGAGGATAAACGGGAAGACGTGGAACCAACGAGAGACTAGCTCTTGGTGTTGGGACAGGCACAGGTCACTCTATTTTCCCATCAGAAAGAAGAATTAACCACAGGCTCAGCCTGCCCCCCGGAACCAGAACAGGGCCTGAAGCCATTCTGCGATTTGGCGGCCAGCTCCCATAAAAACGAGTTGTAAAATGGAGGTTCAGGGCACTGCAATTCACAAACCTGCAGAGTTATTAATGATAACTCTCGTCCACAAATATATTGAGGGAAGGCAAAGAAGAGGATTTGAAATCAAGGCAGAATTGCAGGAAACAGATTTCAGGAGGTAGATACGAATCGCCTTTAAAGCACATGAGAATCGGCAAAACGTTGACAATGATGCCCTTGGCCAAAAAGGGCGTATGCGTTTTTTCCTGAATATATTCAGGAAAAAACGCATACGCCCTTTTTGGCCAACCAAGCAACCTGGAAAGGCCAATCAGCGCTACAAAGAAGTCTCGCTTCCCATCGGTCAAAAGGGCCATGCTGAAAAAAGTGTCAAAACCAGAAATGCAGGACAGGCCATGGAGAAATGGGAGCCTTGCTACACTGATGGGCGGGATGTAAATTGCCAAGAGCCACTCCGGAGAAGTGTCCGGTGAGTCCTGAAACATCTGAAAAACACAGCTTAGAGAGCATAGGGCACTTCCACTCATGGGGGTATAAATTGGGAAAATTAAAAATCAGCAAGACACAAGCACCCCAAAGTTTAGGGCTGCTCTGTTGACCAGGACCTCCACTTCATTCCACCTTAAATATCCCAGGAAAGAGAAAAATGGATAAAGAAGTTGTGGTCCTTATGTACAATGGAATATCACTCAGCCATGAAATCAATGTCGTAAGGTTAGTAGCAGCATGATGAGTGGATTTAGGTACGACGATTCTAAGTGAAATAAGTCACACAGAAAAGGACACTTCTCCTAAGGTATCACTGATAGAGGGAATGTAAAAACCGTTACACTTGAACTGAATTACAAAACAGAACAGAGTCACACATGCAGAAAACACACTATGGCTGCTTAACGGGAAAGGTGAGGTGGGGTGATACATAAAACAAGGGTATCAAATTAGCTCAGATACCGTTCCATAAACCCAATATGTAATAGACAAGACCTACTCCTTGCTCAGAGAACTGGACTCAACACGCCCTATTCACCACACTAGAATATATCTGACTAATAATAATCGTAAAACCTATGTATTGATATCTCTCTGTTAGTGTGTCAAGTGGGTGTAAAGCGGCATAAACACAGCAGTGAAAAGCAGCTAAACCCCATTATAAAAATAAATTACTTTGAAACACCCATGAAACAAAGACAGTGAAAGAGAGAGAAATTCTTACACAATGCGTTCAGGGGCTGTGATGCAACCTGGATTGACCATATCTAGACGCACAGCTGGATGAGACATAAGGGTGGACACTCTTGGGGCTGAGAGGTTTGGTGAGGTTGGGTGAGCAAACGCAGACCCTTTAAAGTAATACTGCGTGGTACCCATCGCATGGGTCCCAAATCTCCAGGTTCAAGGACATCTTCCTACATCGAAAACATGCATGAGAAACCCAGAAGATGGTACACCGTGTGATGGGGAAAGGTTTCTAAAACGCACCTCATTTCTCATCTCCTTGTGCCCGGGTTCGCCATTCCAGCCGCTTTACTAGCAAGCTCCCTACTTGGAGCATCAGCACCTTTAACCTCCTGTTCCATGCAGGTTGCAATTTGTCCTGAGGATAAACGGGAAGACGTGGAACCAACGAGAGACTAGCTCTTGGTGTTGGGACAGGCACAGGTCACTCTATTTTCCCATCAGAAAGAAGAATTAACCACAGGCTCAGCCTGCCCCCCGGAACCAGAACAGGGCCTGAAGCCATTCTGCAATTTTGCGGCCAGCTCCCATAAAAACGAGTTGTAAAATGGAGGTTCAGGGCACTGCAATTCACAAACCTGCAGAGTTATAAATGATAACTCTCGTCCACAAATATATTGAGGGAAGGCAAAGAAGCGGATTTGAAATCAAGGCAGAATTGCAGGAAACAGATTTCAGGAGGTAGATACGAATCGCCTTTAAAGCACATGAGAAGCGGCAAAACGTTGACAATGATGCCCTTGGCCAAAAAGGGCGTATGCGTTTTTTCCTGAATATATTCAGGAAAAAACGCATACGCCCTTTTTGGCCAACCAAGCAACCTGGAAAGGCCAATCAGCGCTACAAAGAAGTCTCGCTTCCCATCGGTCAAAAGGGCCATGCTGAAAAAAGTGTCAAAACCAGAAATGCAGGACAGGCCATGGAGAAATGGGAGCCTTGCTACACTGATGGGCGGGATGTAAATTGCCAAGAGCCACTCCGGAGAAGTGTCCGGTGAGTCCTGAAACATCTGAAAAACACAGCTTAGAGAGCATAGGGCACTTCCACTCATGGGGGTATAAATTGGGAAAATTAAAAATCAGCAAGACACAAGCACCCCAAAGTTTAGGGCTGCTCTGTTGACCAGGACCTCCACTTCATTCCACCTTAAATATCCCAGGAAAGAGAAAAATGGATAAAGAAGTTGTGGTCCTTATGTACAATGGAATATCACTCAGCCATGAAATCAATGTCGTAAGGTTAGTAGCAGCATGATGAGTGGATTTAGGTACGACGATTCTAAGTGAAATAAGTCACACAGAAAAGGACACTTCTCATAAGGTATCACTGATAGAGGGAATGTAAAAACCGTTACACTTGAACTGAATTACAAAACAGAACAGAGTCACACATGCAGAAAACACACTATGGCTGCTTAACGGGAAAGGTGAGGTGGGGTGATACATAAAACAAGGGTATCAAATTAGCTCAGATACCGTTCCATAAACTCAATATGTAATAGACAAGACCTACTCCTTGCTCAGAGAACTGGACTCAACACGCCCTATTCACCGCACAAGAATATATCTGACTAATAAAAATCGTAAAACCTATGTATTGATATCTCTCTGTTATTGTGTCAAGTGGGTGTAAAGCAGCATAAACACAGCAGTGAAAAGCAGCTAAACCCCATTATAAAAATAAATTACTTTGAAACACCCATGAAACAAAGACAGTGAAAGAGAGAGAAATTCTTACACAATGCGTTCAGGGGCTGTGATGCAACCTGGATTGACCATATCTAGACGCACAGCTGGATGAGACATAAGGGTGGACACTCTTGGGGCTGAGAGGTTTGGTGAGGTTGGGTGAGCAAACGCAGACCCTTTAAAGGAATACTGCGTGGTACCCATCGCATGGGTCCCAAATCTCCAGGTTCAAGGGCATCTTCCTACATCAAAAACATACATGAGAAACCCAGAAGATGGTACACCGTGTGATGGGGAAAGGTTTCTAAAACGCACCTCATTTCTCATCTCCTTGTGCCCGGGTTCGCCATTCCAGCCCCTTTACTAGCAAGCTCCCTACTTGGAGCATCAGCACCTTTAACCTCCTGTTCCATACAGGTTGCAATTTGTCCTGAGGATAAACGGGAAGACGTGGAACCAACGAGAGACTAGCTCTTGGTGTTGGGACAGGCACGGGTCACTCTATTTTCCCATCAGAAAGAAGAATTAACCACAGGCTCAGCCTGCCCCCCGGAACCAGAACAGGGCCTGAAGCCATTCTGCGATTTTGCGGCCAGCTCCCATAAAAACGAGTTGTAAAATGGAGGTTCAGGGCACTGCAATTCACAAACCTGCAGAGTTATTAATGATAACTCTCGTCCACAAATATATTGAGGGAAGGCAAAGAAGAGGATTTGAAATCAAGGCAGAATTGCAGGAAAGAGATTTCAGGAGGTAGATACGAATCGCCTTTAAAGCACATGAAAAGCGGCAAAACGTTGACAATGATGCCCTTGGCCAAAAAGGGCGTATGCGTTTTTTCCTGAATATATTCAGGAAAAAACGCATACGCCCTTTTTGGCCAACCAAGCAACCTGGAAAGGCAAATCAGCGCTACAAGCAAGTCTCGCTTCCCATCGGTCAAAAGGGCCATGCTGAAAAAAGTGTCAAAACCAGAAATGCAGGACAGGCCATGGAGAAATGGGAGCCTTGCTACACTGATGGGCGGGATGTAAATTGCCAAGAGCCACTCCGGAGAAGTGTCCGGTGAGTCCTGAAACATCTGAAAAACACAGCTTAGAGAGCATAGGGCACTTCCACTCATGGGGGTATAAATTGGGAAAATTAAAAATCAGCAAGACACAAGCACCCCAAAGTTTAGGGCTGCTCTGTTGACCAGGACCTCCACTTCATTCCACCTTAAATATCCCAGGAAAGAGAAAAATGGATAAAGAAGTTGTGGTCCTTATGTACAATGGAATACCACTCAGCCATGAAATCAATGTCGTAAGGTTAGTAGCAGCATGATGAGTGGATTTAGGTACGACGATTCTAAGTGAAATAAGTCACACAGAAAAGGACACTTCTCCTAAGGTATCACTGATAGAGGGAATGTAAAATCCGTTACACTTGAACTGAATTACAAAACAGAACAGAGTCACACATGCAGAAAACACACTATGGCTGCTTAACGGGAAAGGTGAGGTGGGGTGATACATAAAACAAGGGTATCAAATTAGCTCAGATACCGTTCCATAAACTCCATATGTAATAGACAAGACCTACTCCTTGCTCAGAGAACTGGACTCAACACGCCCTATTCACCGCACAAGAATATATCTGACTAATAATAATCGTAAAACCTATGTATTGATATCTCTCTGTTAGTGTGTCAAGTGGGTGTAAAGCGGCATAAACACAGCAGTGAAAAGCAGCTAAACCCCATTATAAAAATAAATTACTTTGAAACACCCATGAAACAAAGACAGTGAAAGAGAGAGAAATTCTTACACAATGCGTTCAGGGGCTGTGATGCAACCTGGATTGACCATATCTAGACGCACAGCTGGATGAGACATAAGGGTGGACACTCTTGGGGCTGAGAGGTTTGGTGAGGTTGGGTGAGCAAACGCAGACCCTTTAAAGTAATACTGCGTGGTACCCATCGCATGGGTCCCAAATCTCCAGGTTCAAGGACATCTTCCTACATCGAAAACATGCATGAGAAACCCAGAAGATGGTACACCGTGTGATGGGGAAAGGTTTCTAAAACGCACCTCATTTCTCATCTCCTTGTGCCCGGGTTCGCCATTCCAGCCGCTTTACTAGCAAGCTCCCTACTTGGAGCATCAGCACCTTTAACCTCCTGTTCCATGCAGGTTGCAATTTGTCCTGAGGATAAACGGGAAGACGTGGAACCAACGAGAGACTAGCTCTTGGTGTTGGGACAGGCACAGGTCACTCTATTTTCCCATCAGAAAGAAGAATTAACCACAGGCTCAGCCTGCCCCCCGGAACCAGAACAGGGCCTGAAGCCATTCTGCAATTTTGCGGCCAGCTCCCATAAAAACGAGTTGTAAAATGGAGGTTCAGGGCACTGCAATTCACAAACCTGCAGAGTTATAAATGATAACTCTCGTCCACAAATATATTGAGGGAAGGCAAAGAAGCGGATTTGAAATCAAGGCAGAATTGCAGGAAACAGATTTCAGGAGGTAGATACGAATCGCCTTTAAAGCACATGAGAAGCGGCAAAACGTTGACAATGATGCCCTTGGCCAAAAAGGGCGTATGCGTTTTTTCCTGAATATATTCAGGAAAAAACGCATACGCCCTTTTTGGCCAACCAAGCAACCTGGAAAGGCAAATCAGCGCTACAAGCAAGTCTCGCTTCCCATCGGTCAAAAGGGCCATGCTGAAAAATGTGTCAAAACCAGAAATGCAGGACAGGCCATGGAGAAATGGGAGCCTTGCTACACTGATGGGCGGGATGTAAATTGCCAAGAGCCACTCTGGAGAAGTGTCCGGTGAGTCCTGAAACATCTGAAAAACACAGCTTAGAGAGCATAGGGCACTTCCACTCATGGGGGTATAAATTGGGAAAATTAAAAATCAGCAAGACACAAGCACCCCAAAGTTTAGGGCTGCTCTGTTGACCAGGACCTCCACTTCATTCCACCTTAAATATCCCAGGAAAGAGAAAAATGGATAAAGAAGTTGTGGTCCTTATGTACAATGGAATACCACTCAGCCATGAAATCAATGTCGTAAGGTTAGTAGCAGCATGATGAGTGGATTTAGGTACGACGATTCTAAGTGAAATAAGTCACACAGAAAAGGACACTTCTCCTAAGGTATCACTGATAGAGGGAATGTAAAATCCGTTACACTTGAACTGAATTACAAAACAGAACAGAGTCACACATGCAGAAAACACACTATGGCTGCTTAACGGGAAAGGTGAGGTGGGGTGATACATAAAACAAGGGTATCAAATTAGCTCAGATACCGTTCCATAAACTCCATATGTAATAGACAAGACCTACTCCTTGCTCAGAGAACTGGACTCAACACGCCCTATTCACCGCACAAGAATATATCTGACTAATAATAATCGTAAAACCTATGTATTGATATCTCTCTGTTAGTGTGTCAAGTGGGTGTAAAGCGGCATAAACACAGCAGTGAAAAGCAGCTAAACCCCATTATAAAAATAAATTACTTTGAAACACCCATGAAACAAAGACAGTGAAAGAGAGAGAAATTCTTACACAATGCGTTCAGGGGCTGTGATGCAACCTGGATTGACCATATCTAGACGCACAGCTGGATGAGACATAAGGGTGGACACTCTTGGGGCTGAGAGGTTTGGTGAGGTTGGGTGAGCAAACGCAGACCCTTTAAAGGAATACTGCGTGGTACCCATCGCATGGGTCCCAAATCTCCAGGTTCAAGGGCATCTTCCTACATCAAAAACATACATGAGAAACCCAGAAGATGGTACACCGTGTGATGGGGAAAGGTTTCTAAAACGCACCTCATTTCTCATCTCCTTGTGCCCGGGTTCGCCATTCCAGCCCCTTTACTAGCAAGCTCCCTACTTGGAGCATCAGCACCTTTAACCTCCTGTTCCATACAGGTTGCAATTTGTCCTGAGGATAAACGGGAAGACGTGGAACCAACGAGAGACTAGCTCTTGGTGTTGGGACAGGCACAGGTCACTCTATTTTCCCATCAGAAAGAAGAATTAACCACAGGCTCAGCCTGCCCCCCGGAACCAGAACAGGGCCTGAAGCCATTCTGCGATTTGGCGGCCAGCTCCCATAAAAACGAGTTGTAAAATGGAGGTTCAGGGCACTGCAATTCACAAACCTGCAGAGTTATTAATGATAACTCTCGTCCACAAATATATTGAGGGAAGGCAAAGAAGAGGATTTGAAATCAAGGCAGAATTGCAGGAAACAGATTTCAGGAGGTAGATACGAATCGCCTTTAAAGCACATGAGAATCGGCAAAACGTTGACAATGATGCCCTTGGCCAAAAAGGGCGTATGCGTTTTTTCCTGAATATATTCAGGAAAAAACGCATACGCCCTTTTTGGCCAACCAAGCAACCTGGAAAGGCCAATCAGCGCTACAAAGAAGTCTCGCTTCCCATCGGTCAAAAGGGCCATGCTGAAAAAAGTGTCAAAACCAGAAATGCAGGACAGGCCATGGAGAAATGGGAGCCTTGCTACACTGATGGGCGGGATGTAAATTGCCAAGAGCCACTCCGGAGAAGTGTCCGGTGAGTCCTGAAACATCTGAAAAACACAGCTTAGAGAGCATAGGGCACTTCCACTCATGGGGGTATAAATTGGGAAAATTAAAAATCAGCAAGACACAAGCACCCCAAAGTTTAGGGCTGCTCTGTTGACCAGGACCTCCACTTCATTCCACCTTAAATATCCCAGGAAAGAGAAAAATGGATAAAGAAGTTGTGGTCCTTATGTACAATGGAATATCACTCAGCCATGAAATCAATGTCGTAAGGTTAGTAGCAGCATGATGAGTGGATTTAGGTACGACGATTCTAAGTGAAATAAGTCACACAGAAAAGGACACTTCTCCTAAGGTATCACTGATAGAGGGAATGTAAAAACCGTTACACTTGAACTGAATTACAAAACAGAACAGAGTCACACATGCAGAAAACACACTATGGCTGCTTAACGGGAAAGGTGAGGTGGGGTGATACATAAAACAAGGGTATCAAATTAGCTCAGATACCGTTCCATAAACCCAATATGTAATAGACAAGACCTACTCCTTGCTCAGAGAACTGGACTCAACACGCCCTATTCACCGCACAAGAATATATCTGACTAATAATAATCGTAAAACCTATGTATTGATATCTCTCTGTTATTGTGTCAAGTGGGTGTAAAGCGGCATAAACACAGCAGTGAAAAGCAGCTAAACCCCATTATAAAAATAAATTACTTTGAAACACCCATGAAACAAAGACAGTGAAAGAGAGAGAAATTCTTACACAATGCGTTCAGGGGCTGTGATGCAACCTGGATTGACCATATCTAGACGCACAGCTGGATGAGACATAAGGGTGGACACTCTTGGGGCTGAGAGGTTTGGTGAGGTTGGGTGAGCAAACGCAGACCCTTTAAAGTAATACTGCGTGGTACCCATCGCATGGGTCCCAAATCTCCAGGTTCAAGGACATCTTCCTACATCGAAAACATGCATGAGAAACCCAGAAGATGGTACACCGTGTGATGGGGAAAGGTTTCTAAAACGCACCTCATTTCTCATCTCCTTGTGCCCGGGTTCGCCATTCCAGCCGCTTTACTAGCAAGCTCCCTACTTGGAGCATCAGCACCTTTAACCTCCTGTTCCATGCAGGTTGCAATTTGTCCTGAGGATAAACGGGAAGACGTGGAACCAACGAGAGACTAGCTCTTGGTGTTGGGACAGGCACAGGTCACTCTATTTTCCCATCAGAAAGAAGAATTAACCACAGGCTCAGCCTGCCCCCCGGAACCAGAACAGGGCCTGAAGCCATTCTGCAATTTTGCGGCCAGCTCCCATAAAAACGAGTTGTAAAATGGAGGTTCAGGGCACTGCAATTCACAAACCTGCAGAGTTATAAATGATAACTCTCGTCCACAAATATATTGAGGGAAGGCAAAGAAGCGGATTTGAAATCAAGGCAGAATTGCAGGAAACAGATTTCAGGAGGTAGATACGAATCGCCTTTAAAGCACATGAGAATCGGCAAAACGTTGACAATGATGCCCTTGGCCAAAAAGGGCGTATGCGTTTTTTCCTGAATATATTCAGGAAAAAACGCATACGCCCTTTTTGGCCAACCAAGCAACCTGGAAAGGCCAATCAGCGCTACAAAGAAGTCTCGCTTCCCATCGGTCAAAAGGGCCATGCTGAAAAAAGTGTCAAAACCAGAAATGCAGGACAGGCCATGGAGAAATGGGAGCCTTGCTACACTGATGGGCGGGATGTAAATTGCCAAGAGCCACTCCGGAGAAGTGTCCGGTGAGTCCTGAAACATCTGAAAAACACAGCTTAGAGAGCATAGGGCACTTCCACTCATGGGGGTATAAATTGGGAAAATTAAAAATCAGCAAGACACAAGCACCCCAAAGTTTAGGGCTGCTCTGTTGACCAGGACCTCCACTTCATTCCACCTTAAATATCCCAGGAAAGAGAAAAATGGATAAAGAAGTTGTGGTCCTTATGTACAATGGAATATCACTCAGCCATGAAATCAATGTCGTAAGGTTAGTAGCAGCATGATGAGTGGATTTAGGTACGACGATTCTAAGTGAAATAAGTCACACAGAAAAGGACACTTCTCATAAGGTATCACTGATAGAGGGAATGTAAAAACCGTTACACTTGAACTGAATTACAAAACAGAACAGAGTCACACATGCAGAAAACACACTATGGCTGCTTAACGGGAAAGGTGAGGTGGGGTGATACATAAAACAAGGGTATCAAATTAGCTCAGATACCGTTCCATAAACTCAATATGTAATAGACAAGACCTACTCCTTGCTCAGAGAACTGGACTCAACACGCCCTATTCACCGCACAAGAATATATCTGACTAATAAAAATCGTAAAACCTATGTATTGATATCTCTCTGTTATTGTGTCAAGTGGGTGTAAAGCAGCATAAACAAAGCAGTGAAAAGCAGCTAAACCCCATTATAAAAATAAATTACTTTGAAACACCCATGAAACAAAGACAGTGAAAGAGAGAGAAATTCTTACACAATGCGTTCAGGGGCTGTGATGCAACCTGGATTGACCATATCTAGACGCACAGCTGGATGAGACATAAGGGTGGACACTCTTGGGGCTGAGAGGTTTGGTGAGGTTGGGTGAGCAAACGCAGACCCTTTAAAGGAATACTGCGTGGTACCCATCGCATGGGTCCCAAATCTCCAGGTTCAAGGGCATCTTCCTACATCAAAAACATACATGAGAAACCCAGAAGATGGTACACCGTGTGATGGGGAAAGGTTTCTAAAACGCACCTCATTTCTCATCTCCTTGTGCCCGGGTTCGCCATTCCAGCCGCTTTACTAGCAATCTCCCTACTTGGAGCATCAGCACCTTTAACCTCCTGTTCCATACAGGTTGCAATTTGTCCTGAGGATAAACGGGAAGACGTGGAACCAACGAGAGACTAGCTCTTGGTGTTGGGACAGGCACGGGTCACTCTATTTTCCCATCAGAAAGAAGAATTAACCACAGGCTCAGCCTGCCCCCCGGAACCAGAACAGGGCCTGAAGCCATTCTGCGATTTTGCGGCCAGCTCCCATAAAAACGAGTTGTAAAATGGAGGTTCAGGGCACTGCAATTCACAAACCTGCAGAGTTATAAATGATAACTCTCGTCCACAAATATATTGAGGGAAGGCAAAGAAGAGGATTTGAAATCAAGGCAGAATTGCAGGAAAGAGATTTCAGGAGGTAGATACGAATCGCCTTTAAAGCACATGAAAAGCGGCAAAACGTTGACAATGATGCCCTTGGCCAAAAAGGGCGTATGCGTTTTTTCCTGAATATATTCAGGAAAAAACGCATACGCCCTTTTTGGCCAACCAAGCAACCTGGAAAGGCAAATCAGCGCTACAAGCAAGTCTCGCTTCCCATCGGTCAAAAGGGCCATGCTGAAAAAAGTGTCAAAACCAGAAATGCAGGACAGGCCATGGAGAAATGGGAGCCTTGCTACACTGATGGGCGGGATGTAAATTGCCAAGAGCCACTCTGGAGAAGTGTCCGGTGAGTCCTGAAACATCTGAAAAACACAGCTTAGAGAGCATAGGGCACTTCCACTCATGGGGGTATAAATTGGGAAAATTAAAAATCAGCAAGACACAAGCACCCCAAAGTTTAGGGCTGCTCTGTTGACCAGGACCTCCACTTCATTCCACCTTAAATATCCCAGGAAAGAGAAAAATGGATAAAGAATTTGTGGTCCTTATGTACAATGGAATAACACTCAGCCATGAAATCAATGTCGTAAGGTTAGTAGCAGCATGATGAGTGGATTTAGGTACGACGATTCTAAGTGAAATAAGTCACACAGAAAAGGACACTTCTCCTAAGGTATCACTGATAGAGGGAATGTAAAATCCGTTACACTTGAACTGAATTACAAAACAGAACAGAGTCACACATGCAGAAAACACACTATGGCAGGTTAACGGGAAAGGTGAGGTGGGGTGATACATAAAACAAGGGTATCAAATTAGCTCAGATACCGTTCCATAAACTCCATATGTAATAGACAAGACCTACTCCTTGCTCAGAGAACTGGACTCAACACGCCCTATTCACCGCACAAGAATATATCTGACTAATAATAATCGTAAAACCTATGTATTGATATCTCTCTGTTAGTGTGTCAAGTGGGTGTAAAGCGGCATAAACACAGCAGTGAAAAGCAGCTAAACCCCATTATAAAAATAAATTACTTTGAAACACCCATGAAACAAAGACAGTGAAAGAGAGAGAAATTCTTACACAATGCGTTCAGGGGCTGTGATGCAACCTGGATTGACCATATCTAGACGCACAGCTGGATGAGACATAAGGGTGGACACTCTTGGGGCTGAGAGGTTTGGTGAGGTTGGGTGAGCAAACGCAGACCCTTTAAAGGAATACTGCGTGGTACCCATCGCATGGGTCCCAAATCTCCAGGTTCAAGGGCATCTTCCTACATCAAAAACATACATGAGAAACCCAGAAGATGGTACACCATGTGATGGGGAAAGGTTTCTAAAACGCACCTCATTTCTCATCTCCTTGTGCCCGGGTTCGCCATTCCAGCCCCTTTACTAGCAAGCTCCCTACTTGGAGCATCAGCACCTTTAACCTCCTGTTCCATACAGGTTGCAATTTGTCCTGAGGATAAACGGGAAGACGTGGAACCAACGAGAGACTAGCTCTTGGTGTTGGGACAGGCACAGGTCACTCTATTTTCCCATCAGAAAGAAGAATTAACCACAGGCTCAGCCTGCCCCCCGGAACCAGAACAGGGCCTGAAGCCATTCTGCGATTTGGCGGCCAGCTCCCATAAAAACGAGTTGTAAAATGGAGGTTCAGGGCACTGCAATTCACAAACCTGCAGAGTTATTAATGATAACTCTCGTCCACAAATATATTGAGGGAAGGCAAAGAAGAGGATTTGAAATCAAGGCAGAATTGCAGGAAACAGATTTCAGGAGGTAGATACGAATCGCCTTTAAAGCACATGAGAAGCGGCAAAACGTTGACAATGATGCCCTTGGCCAAAAAGGGCGTATGCGTTTTTTCCTGAATATATTCAGGAAAAAACGCATACGCCCTTTTTGGCCAACCAAGCAACCTGGAAAGGCCAATCAGCGCTACAAAGAAGTCTCGCTTCCCATCGGTCAAAAGGGCCATGCTGAAAAAAGTGTCAAAACCAGAAATGCAGGACAGGCCATGGAGAAATGGGAGCCTTGCTACACTGATGGGCGGGATGTAAATTGCCAAGAGCCACTCCGGAGAAGTGTCCGGTGAGTCCTGAAACATCTGAAAAACACAGCTTAGAGAGCATAGGGCACTTCCACTCATGGGGGTATAAATTGGGAAAATTAAAAATCAGCAAGACACAAGCACCCCAAAGTTTAGGGCTGCTCTGTTGACCAGGACCTCCACTTCATTCCACCTTAAATATCCCAGGAAAGAGAAAAATGGATAAAGAAGTTGTGGTCCTTATGTACAATGGAATATCACTCAGCCATGAAATCAATGTCGTAAGGTTAGTAGCAGCATGATGAGTGGATTTAGGTACGACGATTCTAAGTGAAATAAGTCACACAGAAAAGGACACTTCTCATAAGGTATCACTGATAGAGGGAATGTAAAAACCGTTACACTTGAACTGAATTACAAAACAGAACAGAGTCACACATGCAGAAAACACACTATGGCTGCTTAACGGGAAAGGTGAGGTGGGGTGATACATAAAACAAGGGTATCAAATTAGCTCAGATACCGTTCCATAAACTCAATATGTAATAGACAAGACCTACTCCTTGCTCAGAGAACTGGACTCAACACGCCCTATTCACCGCACAAGAATATATCTGACTAATAATAATCGTAAAACCTATGTATTGATATCTCTCTGTTATTGGGTCAAGTGGGTGTAAAGCGGCATAAACACAGCAGTGAAAAGCAGCTAAACCCCATTATAAAAATAAATTACTTTGAAACACCCATGAAACAAAGACAGTGAAAGAGAGAGAAATTCTTACACAATGCGTTCAGGGGCTGTGATGCAACCTGGATTGACCATATCTAGACGCACAGCTGGATGAGACATAAGGGTGGACACTCTTGGGGCTGAGAGGTTTGGTGAGGTTGGGTGAGCAAACGCAGACCCTTTAAAGGAATACTGCGTGGTACCCATCGCATGGGTCCCAAATCTCCAGGTTCAAGGGCATCTTCCTACATCAAAAACATGCATGAGAAACCCAGAAGATGGTACACCGTGTGATGGGGAAAGGTTTCTAAAACGCACCTCATTTCTCATCTCCTTGTGCCCGGGTTCGCCATTCCAGCCGCTTTACTAGCAAGCTCCCTACTTGGAGCATCAGCACCTTTAACCTCCTGTTCCATACAGGTTGCAATTTGTCCTGAGGATAAACGGGAAGACGTGGAACCAACGAGAGACTAGCTCTTGGTGTTGGGACAGGCACAGGTCACTCTATTTTCCCATCAGAAAGAAGAATTAACCACAGGCTCAGCCTGCCCCCCGGAACCAGAACAGGGCCTGAAGCCATCCTGCGATTTTGCGGCCAGCTCCCATAAAAACGAGTTGTAAAATGGAGGTTCAGGGCACTGCAATTCACAAACCTGCAGAGTTATAAATGATAACTCTCGTCCACAAATATATTGAGGGAAGGCAAAGAAGAGGATTTGAAATCAAGGCAGAATTGCAGGAAAGAGATTTCAGGAGGTAGATACGAATCGCCTTTAAAGCACATGAAAAGCGGCAAAACGTTGACAATGATGCCCTTGGCCAAAAAGGGCGTATGCGTTTTTTCCTGAATATATTCAGGAAAAAACGCATACGCCCTTTTTGGCCAACCAAGCAACCTGGAAAGGCCAATCAGCGCTACAAAGAAGTCTCGCTTCCCATCGGTCAAAAGGGCCATGCTGAAAAAAGTGTCAAAACCAGAAATGCAGGACAGGCCATGGAGAAATGGGAGCCTTGCTACACTGATGGGCGGGATGTAAATTGCCAAGAGCCACTCCGGAGAAGTGTCCGGTGAGTCCTGAAACATCTGAAAAACACAGCTTAGAGAGCATAGGGCACTTCCACTCATGGGGGTATAAATTGGGAAAATTAAAAATCAGCAAGACACAAGCACCCCAAAGTTTAGGGCTGCTCTGTTGACCAGGACCTCCACTTCATTCCACCTTAAATATCCCAGGAAAGAGAAAAATGGATAAAGAAGTTGTGGTCCTTATGTACAATGGAATATCACTCAGCCATGAAATCAATGTCGTAAGGTTAGTAGCAGCATGATGAGTGGATTTAGGTACGACGATTCTAAGTGAAATAAGTCACACAGAAAAGGACACTTCTCATAAGGTATCACTGATAGAGGGAATGTAAAAACCGTTACACTTGAACTGAATTACAAAACAGAACAGAGTCACACATGCAGAAAACACACTATGGCTGCTTAACGGGAAAGGTGAGGTGGGGTGATACATAAAACAAGGGTATCAAATTAGCTCAGATACCGTTCCATAAACTCAATATGTAATAGACAAGACCTACTCCTTGCTCAGAGAACTGGACTCAACACGCCCTATTCACCGCACAAGAATATATCTGACTAATAATAATCGTAAAACCTATGTATTGATATCTCTCTGTTATTGGGTCAAGTGGGTGTAAAGCGGCATAAACACAGCAGTGAAAAGCAGCTAAACCCCATTATAAAAATAAATTACTTTGAAACACCCATGAAACAAAGACAGTGAAAGAGAGAGAAATTCTTACACAATGCGTTCAGGGGCTGTGATGCAACCTGGATTGACCATATCTAGACGCACAGCTGGATGAGACATAAGGGTGGACACTCTTGGGGCTGAGAGGTTTGGTGAGGTTGGGTGAGCAAACGCAGACCCTTTAAAGTAATACTGCGTGGTACCCATCGCATGGGTCCCAAATCTCCAGGTTCAAGGGCATCTTCCTACATCAAAAACATGCATGAGAAACCCAGAAGATGGTACACCGTGTGATGGGGAAAGGTTTCTAAAACGCACCTCATTTCTCATCTCCTTGTGCCCGGGTTCGCCATTCCAGCCGCTTTACTAGCAAGCTCCCTACTTGGAGCATCAGCACCTTTAACCTCCTGTTCCATACAGGTTGCAATTTGTCCTGAGGATAAACGGGAAGACGTGGAACCAACGAGAGACTAGCTCTTGGTGTTGGGACAGGCACAGGTCACTCTATTTTCCCATCAGAAAGAAGAATTAACCACAGGCTCAGCCTGCCCCCCGGAACCAGAACAGGGCCTGAAGCCATCCTGCGATTTTGCGGCCAGCTCCCATAAAAACGAGTTGTAAAATGGAGGTTCAGGGCACTGCAATTCACAAACCTGCAGAGTTATAAATGATAACTCTCGTCCACAAATATATTGAGGGAAGGCAAAGAAGAGGATTTGAAATCAAGGCAGAATTGCAGGAAAGAGATTTCAGGAGGTAGATACGAATCGCCTTTAAAGCACATGAAAAGCGGCAAAACGTTGACAATGATGCCCTTGGCCAAAAAGGGCGTATGCGTTTTTTCCTGAATATATTCAGGAAAAAACGCATACGCCCTTTTTGGCCAACCAAGCAACCTGGAAAGGCCAATCAGCGCTACAAAGAAGTCTCGCTTCCCATCGGTCAAAAGGGCCATGCTGAAAAAAGTGTCAAAACCAGAAATGCAGGACAGGCCATGGAGAAATGGGAGCCTTGCTACACTGATGGGCGGGATGTAAATTGCCAAGAGCCACTCCGGAGAAGTGTCCGGTGAGTCCTGAAACATCTGAAAAACACAGCTTAGAGAGCATAGGGCACTTCCACTCATGGGGGTATAAATTGGGAAAATTAAAAATCAGCAAGACACAAGCACCCCAAAGTTTAGGGCTGCTCTGTTGACCAGGACCTCCACTTCATTCCACCTTAAATATCCCAGGAAAGAGAAAAATGGATAAAGAAGTTGTGGTCCTTATGTACAATGGAATATCACTCAGCCATGAAATCAATGTCGTAAGGTTAGTAGCAGCATGATGAGTGGATTTAGGTACGACGATTCTAAGTGAAATAAGTCACACAGAAAAGGACACTTCTCATAAGGTATCACTGATAGAGGGAATGTAAAAACCGTTACACTTGAACTGAATTACAAAACAGAACAGAGTCACACATGCAGAAAACACACTATGGCTGCTTAACGGGAAAGGTGAGGTGGGGTGATACATAAAACAAGGGTATCAAATTAGCTCAGATACCGTTCCATAAACTCAATATGTAATAGACAAGACCTACTCCTTGCTCAGAGAACTGGACTCAACACGCCCTATTCACCGCACAAGAATATATCTGACTAATAATAATCGTAAAACCTATGTATTGATATCTCTCTGTTATTGGGTCAAGTGGGTGTAAAGCGGCATAAACACAGCAGTGAAAAGCAGCTAAACCCCATTATAAAAATAAATTACTTTGAAACACCCATGAAACAAAGACAGTGAAAGAGAGAGAAATTCTTACACAATGCGTTCAGGGGCTGTGATGCAACCTGGATTGACCATATCTAGACGCACAGCTGGATGAGACATAAGGGTGGACACTCTTGGGGCTGAGAGGTTTGGTGAGGTTGGGTGAGCAAACGCAGACCCTTTAAAGTAATACTGCGTGGTACCCATCGCATGGGTCCCAAATCTCCAGGTTCAAGGGCATCTTCCTACATCAAAAACATGCATGAGAAACCCAGAAGATGGTACACCGTGTGATGGGGAAAGGTTTCTAAAACGCACCTCATTTCTCATCTCCTTGTGCCCGGGTTCGCCATTCCAGCCGCTTTACTAGCAAGCTCCCTACTTGGAGCATCAGCACCTTTAACCTCCTGTTCCATACAGGTTGCAATTTGTCCTGAGGATAAACGGGAAGACGTGGAACCAACGAGAGACTAGCTCTTGGTGTTGGGACAGGCACAGGTCACTCTATTTTCCCATCAGAAAGAAGAATTAACCACAGGCTCAGCCTGCCCCCCGGAACCAGAACAGGGCCTGAAGCCATCCTGCGATTTTGCGGCCAGCTCCCATAAAAACGAGTTGTAAAATGGAGGTTCAGGGCACTGCAATTCACAAACCTGCAGAGTTATAAATGATAACTCTCGTCCACAAATATATTGAGGGAAGGCAAAGAAGAGGATTTGAAATCAAGGCAGAATTGCAGGAAAGAGATTTCAGGAGGTAGATACGAATCGCCTTTAAAGCACATGAAAAGCGGCAAAACGTTGACAATGATGCCCTTGGCCAAAAAGGGCGTATGCGTTTTTTCCTGAATATATTCAGGAAAAAACGCATACGCCCTTTTTGGCCAACCAAGCCACCTGGAAAGGCAAAGCAGCGCTACAAAGAAGTCTCGCTTCCCATCGGTCAAAAGGGCCATGCTGAAAAAAGTGTCAAAACCAGAAATGCAGGACAGGCCATGGAGAAATGGGAGCCTTGCTACACTGATGGGCGGGATGTAAATTGCCAAGAGCCACTCTGGAGAAGTGTCCGGTGAGTCCTGAAACATCTGAAAAACACAGCTTAGAGAGCATAGGGCACTTCCACTCATGGGGGTATAAATTGGGAAAATTAAAAATCAGCAAGACACAAGCACCCCAAAGTTTAGGGCTGCTCTCTTGACCAGGACCTCCACTTCATTCCACCTTAAATATCCCAGGAAAGAGAAAAATGGATAAAGAAGTTGTGGTCCTTATGTACAATGGAATATCACTCAGCCATGAAATCAATGTCGTAAGGTTAGTAGCAGCATGATGAGTGGATTTAGGTACGACGATTCTAAGTGAAATAAGTCACACAGAAAAGGACACTTCTCATAAGGTATCACTGATAGAGGGAATGTAAAAACCGTTACACTTGAACTGAATTACAAAACAGAACAGAGTCACACATGCAGAAAACACACTATGGCTGCTTAACGGGAAAGGTGAGGTGGGGTGATACATAAAACAAGGGTATCAAATTAGCTCAGATACCGTTCCATAAACCCAATATGTAATAGACAAGACCTACTCCTTGCTCAGAGAACTGGACTCAACACGCCCTATTCACCACACTAGAATATATCTGACTAATAATAATCGTAAAACCTATGTATTGATATCTCTCTGTTAGTGTGTCAAGTGGGTGTAAAGCGGCATAAACACAGCAGTGAAAAGCAGCTAAACCCCATTATAAAAATAAATTACTTTGAAACACCCATGAAACAAAGACAGTGAAAGAGAGAGAAATTCTTACACAATGAGTTCAGGGGCTGTGATGCAACCTGGATTGACCATATCTAGACGCACAGCTGGATGAGACATAAGGGTGGACACTCTTGGGGCTGAGAGGTTTGGTGAGGTTGGGTGAGCAAACGCAGACCCTTTAAAGGAATACTGCGTGGTACCCATCGCATGGGTCCCAAATCTCCAGGTTCAAGGGCATCTTCCTACATCAAAAACATGCATGAGAAACCCAGAAGATGGTACACCGTGTGATGGGGAAAGGTTTCTAAAACGCACCTCATTTCTCATCTCCTTGTGCCCGGGTTCGCCATTCCAGCTGCTTTACTAGCAAGCTCCCTACTTGGAGCATCAGCACCTTTAACCTCCTGTTCCGTACAGGTTGCAATTTGTCCTGAGGATAAACGGGAAGACGTGGAACCAACGAGAGACTAGCTCTTGGTGTTGGGACAGGCACAAGTCACTCTATTTTCCCATCAGAAAGAAGAATTAACCACAGGCTCAGCCTGCCCCCCGGAACCAGAACAGGGCCTGAAGCCATTCTGCGATTTTGCGGCCAGCTCCCATAAAAACGAGTTGTAAAATGGAGGTTCAGGGCACTGCAATTCACAAACCTGCAGAATTATAAATGATAACTCTCGTCCACAAATATATTGAGGGAAGGCAAAGAAGAGGATTTGAAATCAAGGCAGAATTGCAGGAAACAGATTTCAGGAGGTAGATACGAATCGCCTTTAAAGCACATGAAAAACGGCAAAACGTTGACAATGATGCCCCTGGCCAAAAAGGGCGTATGCGTTTTTTCCTGAATATATTCAGGAAAAAACGCATACGCCCTTTTTGGCCAACCAAGCAACCTGGAAAGGCAAATCAGCGCTACAAAGAAGTCTCGCTTCCCATCGGTCAAAAGGGCCATGCTGAAAAATGTGTCAAAACCAGAAATGCAGGACAGGCCATGGAGAAATGGGAGCCTTGCTACACTGATGGGCGGGATGTAAATTGCCAAGAGCCACTCCGGAGAAGTGTCCGGTGAGTCCTGAAACATCTGAAAATCACAGCTTAGAGAGCATAGGGCACTTCCACTCATGGGGGTATAAATTGGGAAAATTAAAAATCAGCAAGACACAAGCACCCCAAAGTTTAGGGCTGCTCTGTTGACCAGGACCTCCACTTCATTCCACCTTAAATATCCCAGGAAAGAGAGAAATGGATAAAGAAGTTGTGATCCTTATGTACAATGGAATATCACTCAGCCATGAAATCAATGTCGTAAGGTTAGTAGCAGCATGATGAGAGGATTTAGGTACGACGATTCTAAGTGAAATAAGTCACACAGAAAAGGACACTTCTCATAAGGTATCACTGATAGAGGGAATGTAAAAACCGTTACACTTGAACTGAATTACAAAACAGAACAGAGTCACACATGCAGAAAACACACTATGGCTGCTTAACGGGAAAGGTGAGGTGGGGTGATACATAAAACAAGGGTATCAAATTAGCTCAGATACCGTTCCATAAACCCAATATGTAATAGACAAGACCTACTCCTTGCTCAGAGAACTGGACTCAACACGCCCTATTCACCGCACAAGAATATATCTGACTAATAATAATCGTAAAACCTATGTATTGATATCTCTCTGTTAGTGTGTCAAGTGGGTGTAAAGCGGCATAAACACAGCAGTGAAAAGCAGCTAAACCCCATTATAAAAATAAATTACTTTGAAACACCCATGAAACAAAGACAGTGAAAGAGAGAGAAATTCTTACACAATGCGTTCAGGGGCTGTGATGCAACCTGGATTGACCATATCTAGACGCACAGCTGGATGAGACATAAGGGTGGACACTCTTGGGGCTGAGAGGTTTGGTGAGGTTGGGTGAGCAAACGCAGACCCTTTAAAGGAATACTGCGTGGTACCCATCGCATGGGTCCCAAATCTCCAGGTTCAAGGGCATCTTCCTACATCAAAAACATGCATGAGAAACCCAGAAGATGGTACACCGTGTGATGGGGAAAGGTTTCTAAAACGCACCTCATTTCTCGTCTCCTTGTGCCCGGGTTCGCCATTCCAGCCGCTTTACTAGCAAGCTCCCTACTTGGAGCATCAGCACCTTTAACCTCCTGTTCCGTACAGGTTGCAATTTGTCCTGAGGATAAACGGGAAGACGTGGAACCAACGAGAGACTAGCTCTTGGTGTTGGGACAGGCACAGGTCACTCTATTTTCCCATCAGAAAGAAGAATTAACCACAGGCTCAGCCTGCCCCCCGGAACCAGAACAGGGCCTGAAGCCATTCTGCGATTTTGCGGCCAGCTCCCATAAAAACGAGTTGTAAAATGGAGGTTCAGGGCACTGCAATTCACAAACCTGCAGAATTATAAATGATAACTCTCGTCCACAAATATATTGAGGGAAGGCAAAGAAGAGGATTTGAAATCAAGGCAGAATTGCAGGAAACAGATTTCAGGAGGTAGATACGAATCGCCTTTAAAGCACATGAAAAACGGCAAAACGTTGACAATGATGCCCCTGGCCAAAAAGGGCGTATGCGTTTTTTCCTGAATATATTCAGGAAAAAACGCATACGCCCTTTTTGGCCAACCAAGCAACCTGGAAAGGCAAATCAGCGCTACAAAGAAGTCTCGCTTCCCATCGGTCAAAAGGGCCATGCTGAAAAATGTGTCAAAACCAGAAATGCAGGACAGGCCATGGAGAAATGGGAGCCTTGCTACACTGATGGGCGGGATGTAAATTGCCAAGAGCCACTCCGGAGAAGTGTCCGGTGAGTCCTGAAACATCTGAAAATCACAGCTTAGAGAGCATAGGGCACTTCCACTCATGGGGGTATAAATTGGGAAAATTAAAAATCAGCAAGACACAAGCACCCCAAAGTTTAGGGCTGCTCTGTTGACCAGGACCTCCACTTCATTCCACCTTAAATATCCCAGGAAAGAGAGAAATGGATAAAGAAGTTGTGATCCTTATGTACAATGGAATATCACTCAGCCATGAAATCAATGTCGTAAGGTTAGTAGCAGCATGATGAGAGGATTTAGGTACGACGATTCTAAGTGAAATAAGTCACACAGAAAAGGACACTTCTCATAAGGTATCACTGATAGAGGGAATGTAAAAACCGTTACACTTGAACTGAATTACAAAACAGAACAGAGTCACACATGCAGAAAACACACTATGGCTGCTTAACGGGAAAGGTGAGGTGGGGTGATACATAAAACAAGGGTATCAAATTAGCTCAGATACCGTTCCATAAACCCAATATGTAATAGACAAGACCTACTCCTTGCTCAGAGAACTGGACTCAACACGCCCTATTCACCGCACAAGAATATATCTGACTAATAATAATCGTAAAACCTATGTATTGATATCTCTCTGTTAGTGTGTCAAGTGGGTGTAAAGCGGCATAAACACAGCAGTGAAAAGCAGCTAAACCCCATTATAAAAATAAATTACTTTGAAACACCCATGAAACAAAGACAGTGAAAGAGAGAGAAATTCTTACACAATGCGTTCAGGGGCTGTGATGCAACCTGGATTGACCATATCTAGACGCACAGCTGGATGAGACATAAGGGTGGACACTCTTGGGGCTGAGAGGTTTGGTGAGGTTGGGTGAGCAAACGCAGACCCTTTAAAGGAATACTGCGTGGTACCCATCGCATGGGTCCCAAATCTCCAGGTTCAAGGGCATCTTCCTACATCAAAAACATGCATGAGAAACCCAGAAGATGGTACACCGTGTGATGGGGAAAGGTTTCTAAAACGCACCTCATTTCTCGTCTCCTTGTGCCCGGGTTCGCCATTCCAGCCGCTTTACTAGCAAGCTCCCTACTTGGAGCATCAGCACCTTTAACCTCCTGTTCCGTACAGGTTGCAATTTGTCCTGAGGATAAACGGGAAGACGTGGAACCAACGAGAGACTAGCTCTTGGTGTTGGGACAGGCACAGGTCACTCTATTTTCCCATCAGAAAGAAGAATTAACCACAGGCTCAGCCTGCCCCCCGGAACCAGAACAGGGCCTGAAGCCATTCTGCGATTTTGCGGCCAGCTCCCATAAAAACGAGTTGTAAAATGGAGGTTCAGGGCACTGCAATTCACAAACCTGCAGAGTTATAAATGATAACTCTCGTCCACAAATATATTGAGGGAAGGCAAAGAAGAGGATTTGAAATCAAGGCAGAATTGCAGGAAAGAGATTTCAGGAGGTAGATACGAATCGCCTTTAAAGCACATGAAAAGCGGCAAAACGTTGACAATGATGCCCTTGGCCAAAAAGGGCGTATGCGTTTTTTCCTGAATATATTCAGGAAAAAACGCATACGCCCTTTTTGGCCAACCAAGCAACCTGGAAAGGCAAATCAGCGCTACAAACAAGTCTCGCTTCCCATCGGTCAAAAGGGCCATGCTGAAAAAAGTGTCAAAACCAGAAATGCAGGACAGGCCATGGAGAAATGGGAGCCTTGCTACACTGATGGGCGGGATGTAAATTGCCAAGAGCCACTCTGGAGAAGTGTCCGGTGAGTCCTGAAACATCTGAAAAACACAGCTTAGAGAGCATAGGGCACTTCCACTCATGGGGGTATAAATTGGGAAAATTAAAAATCAGCAAGACACAAGCACCCCAAAGTTTAGGGCTGCTCTGTTGACCAGGACCTCCACTTCATTCCACCTTAAATATCCCAGGAAAGAGAAAAATGGATAAAGAAGTTGTGGTCCTTATGTACAATGGAATATCACTCAGCCATGAAATCAATGTCGTAAGGTTAGTAGCAGCATGATGAGTGGATTTAGGTACGACGATTCTAAGTGAAATAAGTCACACAGAAAAGGACACTTCTCATAAGGTATCACTGATAGAGGGAATGTAAAAACCGTTACACTTGAACTGAATTACAAAACAGAACAGAGTCACACATGCAGAAAACACACTATGGCTGCTTAACGGGAAAGGTGAGGTGGGGTGATACATAAAACAAGGGTATCAAATTAGCTCAGATACCGTTCCATAAACCCAATATGTAATAGACAAGACCTACTCCTTGCTCAGAGAACTGGACTCAACACGCCCTATTCACCACACTAGAATATATCTGACTAATAATAATCGTAAAACCTATGTATTGATATCTCTCTGTTAGTGTGTCAAGTGGGTGTAAAGCGGCATAAACACAGCAGTGAAAAGCAGCTAAACCCCATTATAAAAATAAATTACTTTGAAACACCCATGAAACAAAGACAGTGAAAGAGAGAGAAATTCTTACACAATGAGTTCAGGGGCTGTGATGCAACCTGGATTGACCATATCTAGACGCACAGCTGGATGAGACATAAGGGTGGACACTCTTGGGGCTGAGAGGTTTGGTGAGGTTGGGTGAGCAAACGCAGACCCTTTAAAGGAATACTGCGTGGTACCCATCGCATGGGTCCCAAATCTCCAGGTTCAAGGGCATCTTCCTACATCAAAAACATGCATGAGAAACCCAGAAGATGGTACACCGTGTGATGGGGAAAGGTTTCTAAAAGGCACCTCATTTCTCATCTCCTTGTGCCCGGGTTCACCATTCCAGCCGCTTTACTAGCAAGCTCCCTACTTGGAGCATCAGCACCTTTAACCTCCTGTTCCGTACAGGTTGCAATTTGTCCTGAGGATAAACGGGAAGACGTGGAACCAACGAGAGACTAGCTCTTGGTGTTGGGACAGGCACAGGTCACTCTATTTTCCCATCAGAAAGAAGAATTAACCACAGGCTCAGCCTGCCCCCCGGAACCAGAACAGGGCCTGAAGCCATTCTGCGATTTTGCCGCCAGCTCCCATAAAAACGAGTTGTAAAATGGAGGTTCAGGGCACTGCAATTCACAAACCTGCAGAATTATAAATGATAACTCTCGTCCACAAATATATTGAGGGAAGGCAAAGAAGAGGATTTGAAATCAAGGCAGAATTGCAGGAAACAGATTTCAGGAGGTAGATACGAATCGCCTTTAAAGCACATGAAAAACGGCAAAACGTTGACAATGATGCCCCTGGCCAAAAAGGGCGTATGCGTTTTTTCCTGAATATATTCAGGAAAAAACGCATACGCCCTTTTTGGCCAACCAAGCAACCTGGAAAGGCAAATCAGCGCTACAAAGAAGTCTCGCTTCCCATCGGTCAAAAGGGCCATGCTGAAAAATGTGTCAAAACCAGAAATGCAGGACAGGCCATGGAGAAATGGGAGCCTTGCTACACTGATGGGCGGGATGTAAATTGCCAACAGCCACTCCGGAGAAGTGTCCGGTGAGTCCTGAAACATCTGAAAAACACAGCTCAGAGAGCATAGGGCACTTCCACTCATGGGGGTATAAATTGGGAAAATTAAAAATCAGCAAGACACAAGCACCCCAAAGTTTAGGGCTGCTCTGTTGACCAGGACCTCCACTTCATTCCACCTTAAATATCCCAGGAAAGAGAAAAATGGATAAAGAAGTTGTGGTCCTTATGTACAATGGAATATCACTCAGCCATGAAATCAATGTCGTAAGGTTAGTAGCAGCATGATGAGTGGATTTAGGTACGACGATTCTAAGTGAAATAAGTCACACAGAAAAGGACACTTCTCATAAGGTATCACTGATAGAGGGAATGTAAAAACCGTTACACTTGAACTGAATTACAAAACAGAACAGAGTCACACATGCAGAAAACACACTATGGCTGCTTAACGGGAAAGGTGAGGTGGGGTGATACATAAAACAAGGGTATCAAATTAGCTCAGATACCGTTCCATAAACCCAATATGTAATAGACAAGACCTACTCCTTGCTCAGAGAACTGGACTCAACACGCCCTATTCACCGCACAAGAATATATCTGACTAATAATAATCGTAAAACCTATGTATTGATATCTCTCTGTTAGTGTGTCAAGTGGGTGTAAAGCGGCATAAACACAGCAGTGAAAAGCAGCTAAACCCCATTATAAAAATAAATTACTTTGAAACACCCATGAAACAAAGACAGTGAAAGAGAGAGAAATTCTTACACAATGCGTTCAGGGGCTGTGATGCAACCTGGATTGACCATATCTAGACGCACAGCTGGATGAGACATAAGGGTGGACACTCTTGGGGCTGAGAGGTTTGGTGAGGTTGGGTGAGCAAACGCAGACCCTTTAAAGGAATACTGCGTGGTACCCATCGCATGGGTCCCAAATCTCCAGGTTCAAGGGCATCTTCCTACATCAAAAACATGCATGAGAAACCCAGAAGATGGTACACCGTGTGATGGGGAAAGGTTTCTAAAACGCACCTCATTTCTCGTCTCCTTGTGCCCGGGTTCGCCATTCCAGCCGCTTTACTAGCAAGCTCCCTACTTGGAGCATCAGCACCTTTAACCTCCTGTTCCGTACAGGTTGCAATTTGTCCTGAGGATAAACGGGAAGACGTGGAACCAACGAGAGACTAGCTCTTGGTGTTGGGACAGGCACAGGTCACTCTATTTTCCCATCAGAAAGAAGAATTAACCACAGGCTCAGCCTGCCCCCCGGAACCAGAACAGGGCCTGAAGCCATTCTGCGATTTTGCGGCCAGCTCCCATAAAAACGAGTTGTAAAATGGAGGTTCAGGGCACTGCAATTCACAAACCTGCAGAGTTATAAATGATAACTCTCGTCCACAAATATATTGAGGGAAGGCAAAGAAGAGGATTTGAAATCAAGGCAGAATTGCAGGAAAGAGATTTCAGGAGGTAGATACGAATCGCCTTTAAAGCACATGAAAAGCGGCAAAACGTTGACAATGATGCCCTTGGCCAAAAAGGGCGTATGCGTTTTTTCCTGAATATATTCAGGAAAAAACGCATACGCCCTTTTTGGCCAACCAAGCAACCTGGAAAGGCAAATCAGCGCTACAAAGAAGTCTCGCTTCCCATCGGTCAAAAGGGCCATGCTGAAAAAAGTGTCAAAACCAGAAATGCAGGACAGGCCATGGAGAAATGGGAGCCTTGCTACACTGATGGGCGGGATGTAAATTGCCAAGAGCCACTCTGGAGAAGTGTCCGGTGAGTCCTGAAACATCTGAAAAACACAGCTTAGAGAGCATAGGGCACTTCCACTCATGGGGGTATAAATTGGGAAAATTAAAAATCAGCAAGACACAAGCACCCCAAAGTTTAGGGCTGCTCTGTTGACCAGGACCTCCACTTCATTCCACCTTAAATATCCCAGGAAAGAGAAAAATGGATAAAGAAGTTGTGGTCCTTATGTACAATGGAATATCACTCAGCCATGAAATCAATGTCGTAAGGTTAGTAGCAGCATGATGAGTGGATTTAGGTACGACGATTCTAAGTGAAATAAGTCACACAGAAAAGGACACTTCTCATAAGGTATCACTGATAGAGGGAATGTAAAAACCGTTACACTTGAACTGAATTACAAAACAGAACAGAGTCACACATGCAGAAAACACACTATGGCTGCTTAACGGGAAAGGTGAGGTGGGGTGATACATAAAACAAGGGTATCAAATTAGCTCAGATACCGTTCCATAAACCCAATATGTAATAGACAAGACCTACTCCTTGCTCAGAGAACTGGACTCAACACGCCCTATTCACCACACTAGAATATATCTGACTAATAATAATCGTAAAACCTATGTATTGATATCTCTCTGTTAGTGTGTCAAGTGGGTGTAAAGCGGCATAAACACAGCAGTGAAAAGCAGCTAAACCCCATTATAAAAATAAATTACTTTGAAACACCCATGAAACAAAGACAGTGAAAGAGAGAGAAATTCTTACACAATGAGTTCAGGGGCTGTGATGCAACCTGGATTGACCATATCTAGACGCACAGCTGGATGAGACATAAGGGTGGACACTCTTGGGGCTGAGAGGTTTGGTGAGGTTGGGTGAGCAAACGCAGACCCTTTAAAGGAATACTGCGTGGTACCCATCGCATGGGTCCCAAATCTCCAGGTTCAAGGGCATCTTCCTACATCAAAAACATGCATGAGAAACCCAGAAGATGGTACACCGTGTGATGGGGAAAGGTTTCTAAAACGCACCTCATTTCTCATCTCCTTGTGCCCGGGTTCGCCATTCCAGCCGCTTTACTAGCAAGCTCCCTACTTGGAGCATCAGCACCTTTAACCTCCTGTTCCATACAGGTTGCAATTTGTCCTGAGGATAAACGGGAAGACGTGGAACCAACGAGAGACTAGCTCTTGGTGTTGGGACAGGCACAGGTCACTCTATTTTCCCATCAGAAAGAAGAATTAACCACAGGCTCAGCCTGCCCCCCGGAACCAGAACAGGGCCTGAAGCCATTCTGCGATTTTGCCGCCAGCTCCCATAAAAACGAGTTGTAAAATGGAGGTTCAGGGCACTGCAATTCACAAACCTGCAGAATTATAAATGATAACTCTCGTCCACAAATATATTGAGGGAAGGCAAAGAAGAGGATTTGAAATCAAGGCAGAATTGCAGGAAAGAGATTTCAGGAGGTAGATACGAATCGCCTTTAAAGCACATGAAAAACGGCAAAACGTTGACAATGATGCCCCTGGCCAAAAAGGGCGTATGCGTTTTTTCCTGAATATATTCAGGAAAAAACGCATACGCCCTTTTTGGCCAACCAAGCAACCTGGAAAGGCAAATCAGCGCTACAAAGAAGTCTCGCTTCCCATCGGTCAAAAGGGCCATGCTGAAAAAAGTGTCAAAACCAGAAATGCAGGACAGGCCATGGAGAAATGGGAGCCTTGCTACACTGATGGGCGGGATGTAAATTGCCAAGAGCCACTCTGGAGAAGTGTCCGGTGAGTCCTGAAACATCTGAAAAACACAGCTTAGAGAGCATAGGGCACTTCCACTCATGGGGGTATAAATTGGGAAAATTAAAAATCAGCAAGACACAAGCACCCCAAAGTTTAGGGCTGCTCTGTTGACCAGGACCTCCACTTCATTCCACCTTAAATATCCCAGGAAAGAGAAAAATGGATAAAGAAGTTGTGGTCCTTATGTACAATGGAATATCACTCAGCCATGAAATCAATGTCGTAAGGTTAGTAGCAGCATGATGAGTGGATTTAGGTACGACGATTCTAAGTGAAATAAGTCACACAGAAAAGGACACTTCTCATAAGGTATCACTGATAGAGGGAATGTAAAAACCGTTACACTTGAACTGAATTACAAAACAGAACAGAGTCACACATGCAGAAAACACACTATGGCTGCTTAACGGGAAAGGTGAGGTGGGGTGATACATAAAACAAGGGTATCAAATTAGCTCAGATACCGTTCCATAAACCCAATATGTAATAGACAAGACCTACTCCTTGCTCAGAGAACTGGACTCAACACGCCCTATTCACCACACTAGAATATATCTGACTAATAATAATCGTAAAACCTATGTATTGATATCTCTCTGTTAGTGTGTCAAGTGGGTGTAAAGCGGCATAAACACAGCAGTGAAAAGCAGCTAAACCCCATTATAAAAATAAATTACTTTGAAACACCCATGAAACAAAGACAGTGAAAGAGAGAGAAATTCTTACACAATGAGTTCAGGGGCTGTGATGCAACCTGGATTGACCATATCTAGACGCACAGCTGGATGAGACATAAGGGTGGACACTCTTGGGGCTGAGAGGTTTGGTGAGGTTGGGTGAGCAAACGCAGACCCTTTAAAGGAATACTGCGTGGTACCCATCGCATGGGTCCCAAATCTCCAGGTTCAAGGGCATCTTCCTACATCAAAAACATGCATGAGAAACCCAGAAGATGGTACACCGTGTGATGGGGAAAGGTTTCTAAAACGCACCTCATTTCTCATCTCCTTGTGCCCGGGTTCGCCATTCCAGCCGCTTTACTAGCAAGCTCCCTACTTGGAGCATCAGCACCTTTAACCTCCTGTTCCGTACAGGTTGCAATTTGTCCTGAGGATAAACGGGAAGACGTGGAACCAACGAGAGACTAGCTCTTGGTGTTGGGACAGGCACAGGTCACTCTATTTTCCCATCAGAAAGAAGAATTAACCACAGGCTCAGCCTGCCCCCCGGAACCAGAACAGGGCCTGAAGCCATTCTGCGATTTTGCCGCCAGCTCCCATAAAAACGAGTTGTAAAATGGAGGTTCAGGGCACTGCAATTCACAAACCTGCAGAATTATAAATGATAACTCTCGTCCACAAATATATTGAGGGAAGGCAAAGAAGAGGATTTGAAATCAAGGCAGAATTGCAGGAAAGAGATTTCAGGAGGTAGATACGAATCGCCTTTAAAGCACATGAAAAACGGCAAAACGTTGACAATGATGCCCCTGGCCAAAAAGGGCGTATGCGTTTTTTCCTGAATATATTCAGGAAAAAACGCATACGCCCTTTTTGGCCAACCAAGCAACCTGGAAAGGCAAATCAGCGCTACAAAGAAGTCTCGCTTCCCATCGGTCAAAAGGGCCATGCTGAAAAAAGTGTCAAAACCAGAAATGCAGGACAGGCCATGGAGAAATGGGAGCCTTGCTACACTGATGGGCGGGATGTAAATTGCCAAGAGCCACTCTGGAGAAGTGTCCGGTGAGTCCTGAAACATCTGAAAAACACAGCTTAGAGAGCATAGGGCACTTCCACTCATGGGGGTATAAATTGGGAAAATTAAAAATCAGCAAGACACAAGCACCCCAAAGTTTAGGGCTGCTCTGTTGACCAGGACCTCCACTTCATTCCACCTTAAATATCCCAGGAAAGAGAAAAATGGATAAAGAAGTTGTGGTCCTTATGTACAATGGAATATCACTCAGCCATGAAATCAATGTCGTAAGGTTAGTAGCAGCATGATGAGTGGATTTAGGTACGACGATTCTAAGTGAAATAAGTCACACAGAAAAGGACACTTCTCATAAGGTATCACTGATAGAGGGAATGTAAAAACCGTTACACTTGAACTGAATTACAAAACAGAACAGAGTCACACATGCAGAAAACACACTATGGCTGCTTAACGGGAAAGGTGAGGTGGGGTGATACATAAAACAAGGGTATCAAATTAGCTCAGATACCGTTCCATAAACCCAATATGTAATAGACAAGACCTACTCCTTGCTCAGAGAACTGGACTCAACACGCCCTATTCACCACACTAGAATATATCTGACTAATAATAATCGTAAAACCTATGTATTGATATCTCTCTGTTAGTGTGTCAAGTGGGTGTAAAGCGGCATAAACACAGCAGTGAAAAGCAGCTAAACCCCATTATAAAAATAAATTACTTTGAAACACCCATGAAACAAAGACAGTGAAAGAGAGAGAAATTCTTACACAATGAGTTCAGGGGCTGTGATGCAACCTGGATTGACCATATCTAGACGCACAGCTGGATGAGACATAAGGGTGGACACTCTTGGGGCTGAGAGGTTTGGTGAGGTTGGGTGAGCAAACGCAGACCCTTTAAAGGAATACTGCGTGGTACCCATCGCATGGGTCCCAAATCTCCAGGTTCAAGGGCATCTTCCTACATCAAAAACATGCATGAGAAACCCAGAAGATGGTACACCGTGTGATGGGGAAAGGTTTCTAAAAGGCACCTCATTTCTCATCTCCTTGTGCCCGGGTTCGCCATTCCAGCCGCTTTACTAGCAAGCTCCCTACTTGGAGCATCAGCACCTTTAACCTCCTGTTCCGTACAGGTTGCAATTTGTCCTGAGGATAAACGGGAAGACGTGGAACCAACGAGAGACTAGCTCTTGGTGTTGGGACAGGCACAGGTCACTCTATTTTCCCATCAGAAAGAAGAATTAACCACAGGCTCAGCCTGCCCCCCGGAACCAGAACAGGGCCTGAAGCCATTCTGCGATTTTGCCGCCAGCTCCCATAAAAACGAGTTGTAAAATGGAGGTTCAGGGCACTGCAATTCACAAACCTGCAGAATTATAAATGATAACTCTCGTCCACAAATATATTGAGGGAAGGCAAAGAAGAGGATTTGAAATCAAGGCAGAATTGCAGGAAACAGATTTCAGGAGGTAGATACGAATCGCCTTTAAAGCACATGAAAAACGGCAAAACGTTGACAATGATGCCCCTGGCCAAAAAGGGCGTATGCGTTTTTTCCTGAATATATTCAGGAAAAAACGCATACGCCCTTTTTGGCCAACCAAGCAACCTGGAAAGGCAAATCAGCGCTACAAAGAAGTCTCGCTTCCCATCGGTCAAAAGGGCCATGCTGAAAAATGTGTCAAAACCAGAAATGCAGGACAGGCCATGGAGAAATGGGAGCCTTGCTACACTGATGGGCGGGATGTAAATTGCCAAGAGCCACTCCGGAGAAGTGTCCGGTGAGTCCTGAAACATCTGAAAAACACAGCTCAGAGAGCATAGGGCACTTCCACTCATGGGGGTATAAATTGGGAAAATTAAAAATCAGCAAGACACAAGCACCCCAAAGTTTAGGGCTGCTCTGTTGACCAGGACCTCCACTTCATTCCACCTTAAATATCCCAGGAAAGAGAAAAATGGATAAAGAAGTTGTGGTCCTTATGTACAATGGAATATCACTCAGCCATGAAATCAATGTCGTAAGGTTAGTAGCAGCATGATGAGTGGATTTAGGTACGACGATTCTAAGTGAAATAAGTCACACAGAAAAGGACACTTCTCATAAGGTATCACTGATAGAGGGAATGTAAAAACCGTTACACTTGAACTGAATTACAAAACAGAACAGAGTCACACATGCAGAAAACACACTATGGCTGCTTAACGGGAAAGGTGAGGTGGGGTGATACATAAAACAAGGGTATCAAATTAGCTCAGATACCGTTCCATAAACCCAATATGTAATAGACAAGACCTACTCCTTGCTCAGAGAACTGGACTCAACACGCCCTATTCACCGCACAAGAATATATCTGACTAATAATAATCGTAAAACCTATGTATTGATATCTCTCTGTTAGTGTGTCAAATGGGTGTAAAGCGGCATAAACACAGCAGTGAAAAGCAGCTAAACCCCATTATAAAAATAAATTACTTTGAAACACCCATGAAACAAAGACAGTGAAAGAGAGAGAAATTCTTACACAATGCGTTCAGGGGCTGTGATGCAACCTGGATTGACCATATCTAGATGCACAGCTGGATGAGACATAAGGGTGGACACTCTTGGGGCTGAGAGGTTTGGTGAGGTTGGGTGAGCAAACGCAGACCCTTTAAAGTAATACTGCCTGGTACCCATCGCATGGGTCCCAAATCTCCAGGTTCAAGGGCATCTTCCTACATCAAAAACATGCATGAGAAACCCAGAAGATGGTACACCGTGTGATGGGGAAAGGTTTCTAAAACGCACCTCATTTCTCATCTCCTTGTGCCCGGGTTCGCCATTCCAGCCGCTTTACTAGCAAGCTCCCTACTTGGAGCATCAGCACCTTTAACCTCCTGTTCCATACAGGTTGCAATTTGTCCTGAGGATAAACGGGAAGACGTGGAACCAACGAGAGACTAGCTCTTGGTGTTGGGACAGGCACAGGTCACTCTATTTTCCCATCAGAAAGAAGAATTAACCACAGGCTCAGCCTGCCCCCCGGAACCAGAACAGGGCCTGAAGCCATTCTGCGATTTTGCGGCCAGCTCCCATAAAAACGAGTTGTAAAATGGAGGTTCAGGGCACTGCAATTCACAAACCTGCAGAGTTATTAATGATAACTCTCGTCCACAAATATATTGAGGGAAGGCAAAGAAGAGGATTTGAAATCAAGGCAGAATTGCAGGAAACAGATTTCAGGAGGTAGATATGAATCGCCTTTAAAGCACATGAAAAGCGGCAAAACGTTGACAATGATGCCCTTGGCCAAAAAGGGCGTATGCGTTTTTTCCTGAATATATTCAGGAAAAATCGCATACGCCCTTTTTGGCCAACCAAGCAACCTGGAAAGGCAAATCAGCGCTACAAAGAAGTCTCGCTTCCCATCGGTCAAAAGGGCCATGCTGAAAAAAGTGGCAAAACCAGAAATGCAGGACAGGCCATGGAGAAATGGGAGCCTTGCTACACTGATGGGCGGGATGTAAATTGCCAAGAGCCACTCCGGAGAAGTGTCCGGTGAGTCCTGAAACATCTGAAAAACACAGCTCAGAGAGCATAGGGCACTTCCACTCATGGGGGTATAAATTGGGAAAATTAAAAATCAGCAAAACACAAGCACCTCAAAGTTTAGGGCTGCTCTGTTGACCAGGACCTCCACTTCATTCCACCTTAAATATCCCAGGAAAGAGAAAAATGGATAAAGAAGTTGTGGTCCTTATGTACAATGGAATATCACTCAGCCATGAAATCAATGTCGTAAGGTTAGTAGCAGCATGATGAGTGGATTTAGGTACGACGATTCTAAGTGAAATAAGTCACACAGAAAAGGACACTTCTCATAAGGTATCACTGATAGAGGGAATGTAAAAACCGTTACACTTGAACTGAATTACAAAACAGAACAGAGTCACACATGCAGAAAACACACTATGGCTGCTTAACGGGAAAGGTGAGGTGGGGTGATACATAAAACAAGGGTATCAAATTAGCTCAGATACCGTTCCATAAACCCAATATGTAATAGACAAGACCTACTCCTTGCTCAGAGAACTGGACTCAACACGCCCTATTCACCGCACAAGAATATATCTGACTAATAATAATCGTAAAACCTATGTATTGATATCTCTCTGTTAGTGTGTCAAATGGGTGTAAAGCGGCATAAACACAGCAGTGAAAAGCAGCTAAACCCCATTATAAAAATAAATTACTTTGAAACACCCATGAAACAAAGACAGTGAAAGAGAGAGAAATTCTTACACAATGCGTTCAGGGGCTGTGATGCAACCTGGATTGACCATATCTAGATGCACAGCTGGATGAGACATAAGGGTGGACACTCTTGGGGCTGAGAGGTTTGGTGAGGTTGGGTGAGCAAACGCAGACCCTTTAAAGTAATACTGCCTGGTACCCATCGCATGGGTCCCAAATCTCCAGGTTCAAGGGCATCTTCCTACATCAAAAACATGCATGAGAAACCCAGAAGATGGTACACCGTGTGATGGGGAAAGGTTTCTAAAACGCACCTCATTTCTCATCTCCTTGTGCCCGGGTTCGCCATTCCAGCCGCTTTACTAGCAAGCTCCCTACTTGGAGCATCAGCACCTTTAACCTCCTGTTCCATACAGGTTGCAATTTGTCCTGAGGATAAACGGGAAGACGTGGAACCAACGAGAGACTAGCTCTTGGTGTTGGGACAGGCACAGGTCACTCTATTTTCCCATCAGAAAGAAGAATTAACCACAGGCTCAGCCTGCCCCCCGGAACCAGAACAGGGCCTGAAGCCATTCTGCGATTTTGCGGCCAGCTCCCATAAAAACGAGTTGTAAAATGGAGGTTCAGGGCACTGCAATTCACAAACCTGCAGAGTTATTAATGATAACTCTCGTCCACAAATATATTGAGGGAAGGCAAAGAAGAGGATTTGAAATCAAGGCAGAATTGCAGGAAACAGATTTCAGGAGGTAGATATGAATCGCCTTTAAAGCACATGAAAAGCGGCAAAACGTTGACAATGATGCCCTTGGCCAAAAAGGGCGTATGCGTTTTTTCCTGAATATATTCAGGAAAAATCGCATACGCCCTTTTTGGCCAACCAAGCAACCTGGAAAGGCAAATCAGCGCTACAAAGAAGTCTCGCTTCCCATCGGTCAAAAGGGCCATGCTGAAAAAAGTGGCAAAACCAGAAATGCAGGACAGGCCATGGAGAAATGGGAGCCTTGCTACACTGATGGGCGGGATGTAAATTGCCAAGAGCCACTCCGGAGAAGTGTCCGGTGAGTCCTGAAACATCTGAAAAACACAGCTTAGAGAGCATAGGGCACTTCCACTCATGGGGGTATAAATTGGGAAAATTAAAAATCAGCAAGACACAAGCACCCCAAAGTTTAGGGCTGCTCTGTTGACCAGGACCTCCACTTCATTCCACCTTAAATATCCCAGGAAAGAGAAAAATGGATAAAGAAGTTGTGGTCCTTATGTACAATGGAATACCACTCAGCCATGAAATCAATGTCGTAAGGTTAGTAGCAGCATGATGAGTGGATTTAGGTACGACGATTCTAAGTGAAATAAGTCACACAGAAAAGGACACTTCTCATAAGGTATCACTGATAGAGGGAATGTAAAAACCGTTACACTTGAACTGAATTACAAAACAGAACAGAGTCACACATGCAGAAAACACACTATGGCTGCTTAACGGGAAAGGTGAGGTGGGGTGATACATAAAACAAGGGTATCAAATTAGCTCAGATACCGTTCCATAAACCCAATATGTAATAGACAAGACCTACTCCTTGCTCAGAGAACTGGACTCAACACGCCCTATTCACCGCACAAGAATATATCTGACTAATAATAATCGTAAAACCTATGTATTGATATCTCTCTGTTAGTGTGTCAAGTGGGTGTAAAGCGGCATAAACACAGCAGTGAAAAGCAGCTAAACCCCATTATAAAAATAAATTACTTTGAAACACCCATGAAACAAAGACAGTGAAAGAGAGAGAAATTCTTACACAATGCGTTCAGGGGCTGTGATGCAACCTGGATTGACCATATCTAGACGCACAGCTGGATGAGACATAAGGGTGGACACTCTTGGGGCTGAGAGGTTTGGTGAGGTTGGGTGAGCAAACGCAGACCCTTTAAAGGAATACTGCGTGGTACCCATCGCATGGGTCCCAAATCTCCAGGTTCAAGGGCATCTTCCTACATCAAAAACATGCATGAGAAACCCAGAAGATGGTACACCGTGTGATGGGGAAAGGTTTCTAAAACGCACCTCATTTCTCAACTCCTTGTGCCCGGGTTCGCCATTCCAGCCGCTTTACTAGCAAGCTCCCTACTTGGAGCATCAGCACCTTTAACCTCCTGTTCCATGCAGGTTGCAATTTGTCCTGAGGATAAACGGGAAGACGTGGAACCAACGAGAGACTAGCTCTTGGTGTTGGGACAGGCACAGGTCACTCTATTTTCCCATCAGAAAGAAGAATTAACCACAGGCTCAGCCTGACCCCCGGAACCAGAACAGGGCCTGAAGCCATTCTGCGATTTTGCGGCCAGCTCCCATAAAAACGAGTTGTAAAATGGAGGTTCAGGGCACTGCAATTCACAAACCTGCAGTTATAAATGATAACTCCCGTCCACAAATATATTGAGGGAAGGCAAAGAAGAGGATTTGAAATCAAGGCAGAATTGCAGGAAACAGATTTCAGGAGGTAGATATGAATCGCCTTTAAAGCACATGAAAAGCGGCAAAACGTTGACAATGATGCCCTTGGCCAAAAAGGGCGTATGCGTTTTTTCCTGAATATATTCAGGAAAAAACGCATACGCCCTTTTTGGCCAACCAAGCAACCTGGAAAGGCAAATCAGCGCTACAAAGAAGTCTCGCTTCCCATCGGTCAAAAGGGTCATGCTGAAAAAAGTGTCAAAACCAGAAATGCAGGACAGGCCATGGAGAAATGGGAGCCTTGCTACACTGATGGGCGGGATGTAAATTGCCAAGAGCCACTCCGGAGAAGTGTCCGGTGAGTCCTGAAACATCTGAAAAACACAGCTTAGAGAGCATAGGGCACTTCCACTCATGGGGGTATAAATTGGGAAAATTAAAAATCAGCAAGACACAAGCACCCCAAAGTTTAGGGCTGCTCTGTTGACCAGGACCTCCACTTCATTCCACCTTAAATATCCCAGTAAAGAGAGAAATGGATAAAGAAGTTGTGATCCTTATGTATAATGGAATATCACTCAGCCATGAAATCAATGTCGTAAGGTTAGTAGCAGCATGATGAGAGGATTTAGGTACGACGATTCTAAGTGAAATAAGTCACACAGAAAAGGACACTTCTCATAAGGTATCACTGATAGAGGGAATGTAAAAACCGTTACACTTGAACTGAATTACAAAACAGAACAGAGTCACACATGCAGAAAACACACTATGGCTGCTTAACGGGAAAGGTGAGGTGGGGTGATACATAAAACAAGGGTATCAAATTAGCTCAGATACCGTTCCATAAACCCAATATGTAATAGACAAGACCTACTCCTTGCTCAGAGAACTGGACTCAACACGCCCTATTCACCGCACAAGAATATATCTGACTAATAATAATCGTAAAACCTATGTATTGATATCTCTCTGTTAGTGTGTCAAGTGGGTGTAAAGCGGCATAAACACAGCAGTGAAAAGCAGCTAAACCCCATTATAAAAATAAATTACTTTGAAACACCCATGAAACAAAGACAGTGAAAGAGAGAGAAATTCTTACACAATGCGTTCAGGGGCTGTGATGCAACCTGGATTGACCATATCTAGACGCACAGCTGGATGAGACATAAGGGTGGACACTCTTGGGGCTGAGAGGTTTGGTGAGGTTGGGTGAGCAAACGCAGACCCTTTAAAGGAATACTGCGTGGTACCCATCGCATGGGTCCCAAATCTCCAGGTTCAAGGGCATCTTCCTACATCAAAAACATGCATGAGAAACCCAGAAGATGGTACACCGTGTGATGGGGAAAGGTTTCTAAAACGCACCTCATTTCTCGTCTCCTTGTGCCCGGGTTCGCCATTCCAGCCGCTTTACTAGCAAGCTCCCTACTTGGAGCATCAGCACCTTTAACCTCCTGTTCCGTACAGGTTGCAATTTGTCCTGAGGATAAACGGGAAGACGTGGAACCAACGAGAGACTAGCTCTTGGTGTTGAGACAGGCACAGGTCACTCTATTTTCCCATCAGAAAGAAGAATTAACCACAGGCTCAGCCTGCCCCCCGGAACCAGAACAGGGCCTGAAGCCATTCTGCGATTTTGCGGCCAGCTCCCATAAAAACGAGTTGTAAAATGGAGGTTCAGGGCACTGCAATTCACAAACCTGCAGAGTTATAAATGATAACTGTCGTCCACAAATATATTGAGGGAAGGCAAAGAAGAGGATTTGAAATCAAGGCAGAATTGCAGGAAACAGATTTCAGGAGGTAGATACGAATCGCCTTTAAAGCACATGAAAAGCGGCAAAACGTTGACAATGATGCCCTTGGCCAAAAAGGGCGTATGCGTTTTTTCCTGAATATATTCAGGAAAAAACGCATACGCCCTTTTTGGCCAACCAAGCAACCTGGAAAGGCAAATCAGCACTACAAAGAAATCTCGCTTCCCATCAGTCAAAAGGGCCATGCTGAAAAAAGTGTCAAAACCAGAAATGCAGGACAGGCCATGGAGAAATGGGAGCCTTGCTACACTGATGGGCGGGATGTAAATTGCCAAGAGCCACTCCGGAGAAGTGTCCGGTGAGTCCTGAAACATCTGAAAAACACAGCTTAGAGAGCATAGGGCACTTCCACTCATGGGGGTATAAATTGGGAAAATTAAAAATCAGCAAGACACAAGCACCCCAAAGTTTAGGGCTGCTCTGTTGACCAGGACCTCCACTTCATTCCACCTTAAATATCCCAGGAAAGAGAAAAATGGATAAAGAAGTTGTGGTCCTTATGTACAATGGAATACCACTCAGCCATGAAATCAATGTCGTAAGGTTAGTAGCAGCATGATGAGTGGATTTAGGTACGACGATTCTAAGTGAAATAAGTCACACAGAAAAGGACACTTCTCATAAGGTATCACTGATAGAGGGAATGTAAAAACCGTTACACTTGAACTGAATTACAAAACAGAACAGAGTCACACATGCAGAAAACACACTATGGCTGCTTAACGGGAAAGGTGAGGTGGGGTGATACATAAAACAAGGGTATCAAATTAGCTCAGATACCGTTCCATAAACCCAATATGTAATAGACAAGACCTACTCCTTGCTCAGAGAACTGGACTCAACACGCCCTATTCACCGCACAAGAATATATCTGACTAATAATAATCGTAAAACCTATGTATTGATATCTCTCTGTTAGTGTGTCAAGTGGGTGTAAAGCGGCATAAACACAGCAGTGAAAAGCAGCTAAACCCCATTATAAAAATAAATTACTTTGAAACACCCATGAAACAAAGACAGTGAAAGAGAGAGAAATTCTTACACAATGCGTTCAGGGGCTGTGATGCAACCTGGATTGACCATATCTAGACGCACAGCTGGATGAGACATAAGGGTGGACACTCTTGGGGCTGAGAGGTTTGGTGAGGTTGGGTGAGCAAACGCAGACCCTTTAAAGGAATACTGCGTGGTACCCATCGCATGGGTCCCAAATCTCCAGGTTCAAGGGCATCTTCCTACATCAAAAACATGCATGAGAAACCCAGAAGATGGTACACCGTGTGATGGGGAAAGGTTTCTAAAACGCACCTCATTTCTCATCTCCTTGTGCCCGGGTTCGCCATTCCAGCCGCTTTACTAGCAAGCTCCCTACTTGGAGCATCAGCACCTTTAACCTCCTGTTCCATACAGGTTGCAATTTGTCCTGAGGATAAACGGGAAGACGTGGAACCAACGAGAGACTAGCTCTTGGTGTTGGGACAGGCACAGGTCACTCTATTTTCCCATCAGAAAGAAGAATTAACCACAGGCTCAGCCTGCCCCCCGGAACCAGAACAGGGCCTGAAGCCATTCTGCGATTTTGCGGCCAGCTCCCATAAAAACGAGTTGTAAAATGGAGGTTCAGGGCACTGCAATTCACAAACCTGCAGAGTTATAAATGATAACTGTCGTCCACAAATATATTGAGGGAAGGCAAAGAAGAGGATTTGAAATCAAGGCAGAATTGCAGGAAACAGATTTCAGGAGGTAGATACGAATCGCCTTTAAAGCACATGAAAAGCGGCAAAACGTTGACAATGATGCCCTTGGCCAAAAAGGGCGTATGCGTTTTTTCCTGAATATATTCAGGAAAAAACGCATACGCCCTTTTTGGCCAACCAAGCAACCTGGAAAGGCAAATCAGCACTACAAAGAAATCTCGCTTCCCATCAGTCAAAAGGGCCATGCTGAAAAAAGTGTCAAAACCAGAAATGCAGGACAGGCCATGGAGAAATGGGAGCCTTGCTACACTGATGGGCGGGATGTAAATTGCCAAGAGCCACTCCGGAGAAGTGTCCGGTGAGTCCTGAAACATCTGAAAAACACAGCTTAGAGAGCATAGGGCACTTCCACTCATGGGGGTATAAATTGGGAAAATTAAAAATCAGCAAGACACAAGCACCCCAAAGTTTAGGGCTGCTCTGTTGACCAGGACCTCCACTTCATTCCACCTTAAATATCCCAGGAAAGAGAAAAATGGATAAAGAAGTTGTGGTCCTTATGTACAATGGAATACCACTCAGCCATGAAATCAATGTCGTAAGGTTAGTAGCAGCATGATGAGTGGATTTAGGTACGACGATTCTAAGTGAAATAAGTCACACAGAAAAGGACACTTCTCATAAGGTATCACTGATAGAGGGAATGTAAAAACCGTTACACTTGAACTGAATTACAAAACAGAACAGAGTCACACATGCAGAAAACACACTATGGCTGCTTAACGGGAAAGGTGAGGTGGGGTGATACATAAAACAAAGGTATCAAATTAGCTCAGATACCGTTCCATAAACCCAATATGTAATAGACAAGACCTACTCCTTGCTCAGAGAACTGGACTCAACACGCCCTATTCACCGCACAAGAATATATCTGACTAATAATAATCGTAAAACCTATGTATTGATATCTCTCTGTTAGTGTGTCAAGTGGGTGTAAAGCGGCATAAACACAGCAGTGAAAAGCAGCTAAACCCCATTATAAAAATAAATTACTTTGAAACACCCATGAAACAAAGACAGTGAAAGAGAGAGAAATTCTTACACAATGCGTTCAGGGGCTGTGATGCAACCTGGATTGACCATATCTAGACGCACAGCTGGATGAGACATAAGGGTGGACACTCTTGGGGCTGAGAGGTTTGGTGAGGTTGGGTGAGCAAACGCAGACCCTTTAAAGGAATACTGCGTGGTACCCATCGCATGGGTCCCAAATCTCCAGGTTCAAGGGCATCTTCCTACATCAAAAACATGCATGAGAAACCCAGAAGATGGTACACCGTGTGATGGGGAAAGGTTTCTAAAACGCACCTCATTTCTCATCTCCTTGTGCCCGGGTTCGCCATTCCAGCCGCTTTACTAGCAAGCTCCCTACTTGGAGCATCAGCACCTTTAACCTCCTGTTCCATACAGGTTGCAATTTGTCCTGAGGATAAACGGGAAGACGTGGAACCAACGAGAGACTAGCTCTTGGTGTTGGGACAGGCACAGGTCACTCTATTTTCCCATCAGAAAGAAGAATTAACCACAGGCTCAGCCTGCCCCCCGGAACCAGAACAGGGCCTGAAGCCATTCTGCGATTTTGCGGCCAGCTCCCATAAAAACGAGTTGTAAAATGGAGGTTCAGGGCACTGCAATTCACAAACCTGCAGAGTTATAAATGATAACTGTCGTCCACAAATATATTGAGGGAAGGCAAAGAAGAGGATTTGAAATCAAGGCAGAATTGCAGGAAACAGATTTCAGGAGGTAGATACGAATCGCCTTTAAAGCACATGAAAAGCGGCAAAACGTTGACAATGATGCCCTTGGCCAAAAAGGGCGTATGCGTTTTTTCCTGAATATATTCAGGAAAAAACGCATACGCCCTTTTTGGCCAACCAAGCCACCTGGAAAGGCAAATCAGCGCTACAAAGAAGTCTCGCTTCCCATCGGTCAAAAGGGCCATGCTGAAAAAAGTGTCAAAACCAGAAATGCAGGACAGGCCAGGGAGAAATGGGAGCCTTGCTACACTGATGGGCGGGATGTAAATTGCCAAGAGCCACTCCGGAGAACTGTCCGGTGAGTCCTGAAACATCTGAAAAACACAGCTTAGAGAGCATAGGGCACTTCCACTCATGGGGGTATAAATTGGGAAAATTAAAAATCAGCAAGACACAAGCACCCCAAAGTTTAGGGCTGCTCTGTTGACCAGGACCTCCACTTCATTCCACCTTAAATATCCCAGGAAAGAGAAAAATGGATAAAGAAGTTGTGGTCTTTATGTACAATGGAATACCACTCAGCCATGAAATCAATGTCGTAAGGTTAGTAGCAGCATGATGAGTGGATTTAGGTACGACGATTCTAAGTGAAATAAGTCACACAGAAAAGGACACTTCTCATAAGGTATCACTGATAGAGGGAATGTAAAAACCGTTACACTTGAACTGAATTACAAAACAGAACAGAGTCACACATGCAGAAAACACACTATGGCTGCTTAACGGGAAAGGTGAGGTGGGGTGATACATAAAACAAGGGTATCAAATTAGCTCAGATACCGTTCCATAAACCCAATATGTAATAGACAAGACCTACTCCTTGCTCAGAGAACTGGACTCAACACGCCCTATTCACCGCACAAGAATATATCTGACTAATAATAATCGTAAAACCTATGTATTGATATCTCTCTGTTAGTGTGTCAAGTGGGTGTAAAGCGGCATAAACACAGCAGTGAAAAGCAGCTAAACCCCATTATAAAAATAAATTACTTTGAAACACCCATGAAACAAAGACAGTGAAAGAGAGAGAAATTCTTACACAATGCGTTCAGGGGCTGTGATGCAACCTGGATTGACCATATCTAGACGCACAGCTGGATGAGACATAAGGGTGGACACTCTTGGGGCTGAGAGGTTTGGTGAGGTTGGGTGAGCAAACGCAGACCCTTTAAAGTAATACTGCGTGGTACCCATCGCATGGGTCCCAAATCTCCAGGTTCAAGGACATCTTCCTACATCGAAAACATGCATGAGAAACCCAGAAGATGGTACACCGTGTGATGGGGAAAGGTTTCTAAAACGCACCTCATTTCTCATCTCCTTGTGCCCGGGTTCGCCATTCCAGCCGCTTTACTAGCAAGCTCCCTACTTGGAGCATCAGCACCTTTAACCTCCTGTTCCATGCAGGTTGCAATTTGTCCTGAGGATAAACGGGAAGACGTGGAACCAACGAGAGACTAGCTCTTGGTGTTGGGACAGGCACAGGTCACTCTATTTTCCCATCAGAAAGAAGAATTAACCACAGGCTCAGCCTGCCCCCCGGAACCAGAACAGGGCCTGAAGCCATTCTGCAATTTTGCGGCCAGCTCCCATAAAAACGAGTTGTAAAATGGAGGTTCAGGGCACTGCAATTCACAAACCTGCAGAGTTATAAATGATAACTCTCGTCCACAAATATATTGAGGGAAGGCAAAGAAGCGGATTTGAAATCAAGGCAGAATTGCAGGAAACAGATTTCAGGAGGTAGATACGAATCGCCTTTAAAGCACATGAAAAGCGGCAAAACGTTGACAATGATGCCCTTGGCCAAAAAGGGCGTATGCGTTTTTTCCTGAATATATTCAGGAAAAAACGCATACGCCCTTTTTGGCCAACCAAGCCACCTGGAAAGGCAAATCAGCGCTACAAAGAAGTCTCGCTTCCCATCGGTCAAAAGGGCCATGCTGAAAAAAGTGTCAAAACCAGAAATGCAGGACAGGCCATGGAGAAATGGGAGCCTTGCTACACTGATGGGCGGGATGTAAATTGCCAAGAGCCACTCTGGAGAAGTGTCCGGTGAGTCCTGAAACATCTGAAAAACACAGCTTAGAGAGCATAGGGCACTTCCACTCATGGGGGTATAAATTGGGAAAATTAAAAATCAGCAAGACACAAGCACCCCAAAGTTTAGGGCTGCTCTGTTGACCAGGACCTCCACTTCATTCCACCTTAAATATCCCAGGAAAGAGAAAAATGGATAAAGAAGTTGTGGTCCTTATGTACAATGGAATATCACTCAGCCATGAAATCAATGTCGTAAGGTTAGTAGCAGCATGATGAGTGGATTTAGGTACGACGATTCTAAGTGAAATAAGTCACACAGAAAAGGACACTTCTCATAAGGTATCACTGATAGAGGGAATGTAAAAACCGTTACACTTGAACTGAATTACAAAACAGAACAGAGTCACACATGCAGAAAACACACTATGGCTGCTTAACGGGAAAGGTGAGGTGGGGTGATACATAAAACAAGGGTATCAAATTAGCTCAGATACCGTTCCATAAACCCAATATGTAATAGACAAGACCTACTCCTTGCTCAGAGAACTGGACTCAACACGCCCTATTCACCACACTAGAATATATCTGACTAATAATAATCGTAAAACCTATGTATTGATATCTCTCTGTTAGTGTGTCAAGTGGGTGTAAAGCGGCATAAACACAGCAGTGAAAAGCAGCTAAACCCCATTATAAAAATAAATTACTTTGAAACACCCATGAAACAAAGACAGTGAAAGAGAGAGAAATTCTTACACAATGAGTTCAGGGGCTGTGATGCAACCTGGATTGACCATATCTAGACGCACAGCTGGATGAGACATAAGGGTGGACACTCTTGGGGCTGAGAGGTTTGGTGAGGTTGGGTGAGCAAACGCAGACCCTTTAAAGGAATACTGCGTGGTACCCATCGCATGGGTCCCAAATCTCCAGGTTCAAGGGCATCTTCCTACATCAAAAACATGCATGAGAAACCCAGAAGATGGTACACCGTGTGATGGGGAAAGGTTTCTAAAAGGCACCTCATTTCTCATCTCCTTGTGCCCGGGTTCGCCATTCCAGCCGCTTTACTAGCAAGCTCCCTACTTGGAGCATCAGCACCTTTAACCTCCTGTTCCGTACAGGTTGCAATTTGTCCTGAGGATAAACGGGAAGACGTGGAACCAACGAGAGACTAGCTCTTGGTGTTGGGACAGGCACAGGTCACTCTATTTTCCCATCAGAAAGAAGAATTAACCACAGGCTCAGCCTGCCCCCCGGAACCAGAACAGGGCCTGAAGCCATTCTGCGATTTTGCCGCCAGCTCCCATAAAAACGAGTTGTAAAATGGAGGTTCAGGGCACTGCAATTCACAAACCTGCAGAATTATAAATGATAACTCTCGTCCACAAATATATTGAGGGAAGGCAAAGAAGAGGATTTGAAATCAAGGCAGAATTGCAGGAAACAGATTTCAGGAGGTAGATACGAATCGCCTTTAAAGCACATGAAAAACGGCAAAACGTTGACAATGATGCCCCTGGCCAAAAAGGGCGTATGCGTTTTTTCCTGAATATATTCAGGAAAAAACGCATACGCCCTTTTTGGCCAACCAAGCAACCTGGAAAGGCAAATCAGCGCTACAAAGAAGTCTCGCTTCCCATCGGTCAAAAGGGCCATGCTGAAAAATGTGTCAAAACCAGAAATGCAGGACAGGCCATGGAGAAATGGGAGCCTTGCTACACTGATGGGCGGGATGTAAATTGCCAAGAGCCACTCCGGAGAAGTGTCCGGTGAGTCCTGAAACATCTGAAAAACACAGCTCAGAGAGCATAGGGCACTTCCACTCATGGGGGTATAAATTGGGAAAATTAAAAATCAGCAAGACACAAGCACCCCAAAGTTTAGGGCTGCTCTGTTGACCAGGACCTCCACTTCATTCCACCTTAAATATCCCAGGAAAGAGAAAAATGGATAAAGAAGTTGTGGTCCTTATGTACAATGGAATATCACTCAGCCATGAAATCAATGTCGTAAGGTTAGTAGCAGCATGATGAGTGGATTTAGGTACGACGATTCTAAGTGAAATAAGTCACACAGAAAAGGACACTTCTCATAAGGTATCACTGATAGAGGGAATGTAAAAACCGTTACACTTGAACTGAATTACAAAACAGAACAGAGTCACACATGCAGAAAACACACTATGGCTGCTTAACGGGAAAGGTGAGGTGGGGTGATACATAAAACAAGGGTATCAAATTAGCTCAGATACCGTTCCATAAACCCAATATGTAATAGACAAGACCTACTCCTTGCTCAGAGAACTGGACTCAACACGCCCTATTCACCGCACAAGAATATATCTGACTAATAATAATCGTAAAACCTATGTATTGATATCTCTCTGTTAGTGTGTCAAATGGGTGTAAAGCGGCATAAACACAGCAGTGAAAAGCAGCTAAACCCCATTATAAAAATAAATTACTTTGAAACACCCATGAAACAAAGACAGTGAAAGAGAGAGAAATTCTTACACAATGCGTTCAGGGGCTGTGATGCAACTTGGATTGACCATATCTAGATGCACAGCTGGATGAGACATAAGGGTGGACACTCTTGGGGCTGAGAGGTTTGGTGAGGTTGGGTGAGCAAACGCAGACCCTTTAAAGTAATACTGCCTGGTACCCATCGCATGGGTCCCAAATCTCCAGGTTCAAGGGCATCTTCCTACATCAAAAACATGCATGAGAAACCCAGAAGATGGTACACCGTGTGATGGGGAAAGGTTTCTAAAACGCACCTCATTTCTCATCTCCTTGTGCCCGGGTTCGCCATTCCAGCCGCTTTACTAGCAAGCTCCCTACTTGGAGCATCAGCACCTTTAACCTCCTGTTCCATACAGGTTGCAATTTGTCCTGAGGATAAACGGGAAGACGTGGAACCAACGAGAGACTAGCTCTTGGTGTTGGGACAGGCACAGGTCACTCTATTTTCCCATCAGAAAGAAGAATTAACCACAGGCTCAGCCTGCCCCCCGGAACCAGAACAGGGCCTGAAGCCATTCTGCGATTTTGCGGCCAGCTCCCATAAAAACGAGTTGTAAAATGGAGGTTCAGGGCACTGCAATTCACAAACCTGCAGAGTTATTAATGATAACTCTCGTCCACAAATATATTGAGGGAAGGCAAAGAAGAGGATTTGAAATCAAGGCAGAATTGCAGGAAACAGATTTCAGGAGGTAGATATGAATCGCCTTTAAAGCACATGAAAAGCGGCAAAACGTTGACAATGATGCCCTTGGCCAAAAAGGGCGTATGCGTTTTTTCCTGAATATATTCAGGAAAAATCGCATACGCCCTTTTTGGCCAACCAAGCAACCTGGAAAGGCAAATCAGCGCTACAAAGAAGTCTCGCTTCCCATCGGTCAAAAGGGCCATGCTGAAAAAAGTGGCAAAACCAGAAATGCAGGACAGGCCATGGAGAAATGGGAGCCTTGCTACACTGATGGGCGGGATGTAAATTGCCAAGAGCCACTCCGGAGAAGTGTCCGGTGAGTCCTGCAACATCTGAAAAACACAGCTCAGAGAGCATAGGGCACTTCCACTCATGGGGGTATAAATTGGGAAAATTAAAAATCAGCAAAACACAAGCACCTCAAAGTTTAGGGCTGCTCTGTTGACCAGGACCTCCACTTCATTCCACCTTAAATATCCCAGGAAAGAGAAAAATGGATAAAGAAGTTGTGGTCCTTATGTACAATGGAATATCACTCAGCCATGAAATCAATGTCGTAAGGTTAGTAGCAGCATGATGAGTGGATTTAGGTACGACGATTCTAAGTGAAATAAGTCACACAGAAAAGGACACTTCTCATAAGGTATCACTGATAGAGGGAATGTAAAAACCGTTACACTTGAACTGAATTACAAAACAGAACAGAGTCACACATGCAGAAAACACACTATGGCTGCTTAACGGGAAAGGTGAGGTGGGGTGATACATAAAACAAGGGTATCAAATTAGCTCAGATACCGTTCCATAAACCCAATATGTAATAGACAAGACCTACTCCTTGCTCAGAGAACTGGACTCAACACGCCCTATTCACCGCACAAGAATATATCTGACTAATAATAATCGTAAAACCTATGTATTGATATCTCTCTGTTAGTGTGTCAAATGGGTGTAAAGCGGCATAAACACAGCAGTGAAAAGCAGCTAAACCCCATTATAAAAATAAATTACTTTGAAACACCCATGAAACAAAGACAGTGAAAGAGAGAGAAATTCTTACACAATGCGTTCAGGGGCTGTGATGCAACCTGGATTGACCATATCTAGATGCACAGCTGGATGAGACATAAGGGTGGACACTCTTGGGGCTGAGAGGTTTGGTGAGGTTGGGTGAGCAAACGCAGACCCTTTAAAGTAATACTGCCTGGTACCCATCGCATGGGTCCCAAATCTCCAGGTTCAAGGGCATCTTCCTACATCAAAAACATGCATGAGAAACCCAGAAGATGGTACACCGTGTGATGGGGAAAGGTTTCTAAAACGCACCTCATTTCTCATCTCCTTGTGCCCGGGTTCGCCATTCCAGCCGCTTTACTAGCAAGCTCCCTACTTGGAGCATCAGCACCTTTAACCTCCTGTTCCATACAGGTTGCAATTTGTCCTGAGGATAAACGGGAAGACGTGGAACCAACGAGAGACTAGCTCTTGGTGTTGGGACAGGCACAGGTCACTCTATTTTCCCATCAGAAAGAAGAATTAACCACAGGCTCAGCCTGCCCCCCGGAACCAGAACAGGGCCTGAAGCCATTCTGCGATTTTGCGGCCAGCTCCCATAAAAACGAGTTGTAAAATGGAGGTTCAGGGCACTGCAATTCACAAACCTGCAGAGTTATTAATGATAACTCTCGTCCACAAATATATTGAGGGAAGGCAAAGAAGAGGATTTGAAATCAAGGCAGAATTGCAGGAAACAGATTTCAGGAGGTAGATATGAATCGCCTTTAAAGCACATGAAAAGCGGCAAAACGTTGACAATGATGCCCTTGGCCAAAAAGGGCGTATGCGTTTTTTCCTGAATATATTCAGGAAAAATCGCATACGCCCTTTTTGGCCAACCAAGCAACCTGGAAAGGCAAATCAGCGCTACAAAGAAGTCTCGCTTCCCATCGGTCAAAAGGGCCATGCTGAAAAAAGTGGCAAAACCAGAAATGCAGGACAGGCCATGGAGAAATGGGAGCCTTGCTACACTGATGGGCGGGATGTAAATTGCCAAGAGCCACTCCGGAGAAGTGTCCGGTGAGTCCTGAAACATCTGAAAAACACAGCTTAGAGAGCATAGGGCACTTCCACTCATGGGGGTATAAATTGGGAAAATTAAAAATCAGCAAGACACAAGCACCCCAAAGTTTAGGGCTGCTCTGTTGACCAGGACCTCCACTTCATTCCACCTTAAATATCCCAGGAAAGAGAAAAATGGATAAAGAAGTTGTGGTCCTTATGTACAATGGAATACCACTCAGCCATGAAATCAATGTCGTAAGGTTAGTAGCAGCATGATGAGTGGATTTAGGTACGACGATTCTAAGTGAAATAAGTCACACAGAAAAGGACACTTCTCATAAGGTATCACTGATAGAGGGAATGTAAAAACCGTTACACTTGAACTGAATTACAAAACAGAACAGAGTCACACATGCAGAAAACACACTATGGCTGCTTAACGGGAAAGGTGAGGTGGGGTGATACATAAAACAAGGGTATCAAATTAGCTCAGATACCGTTCCATAAACCCAATATGTAATAGACAAGACCTACTCCTTGCTCAGAGAACTGGACTCAACACGCCCTATTCACCGCACAAGAATATATCTGACTAATAATAATCGTAAAACCTATGTATTGATATCTCTCTGTTAGTGTGTCAAGTGGGTGTAAAGCGGCATAAACACAGCAGTGAAAAGCAGCTAAACCCCATTATAAAAATAAATTACTTTGAAACACCCATGAAACAAAGACAGTGAAAGAGAGAGAAATTCTTACACAATGCGTTCAGGGGCTGTGATGCAACCTGGATTGACCATATCTAGACGCACAGCTGGATGAGACATAAGGGTGGACACTCTTGGGGCTGAGAGGTTTGGTGAGGTTGGGTGAGCAAACGCAGACCCTTTAAAGGAATACTGCGTGGTACCCATCGCATGGGTCCCAAATCTCCAGGTTCAAGGGCATCTTCCTACATCAAAAACATGCATGAGAAACCCAGAAGATGGTACACCGTGTGATGGGGAAAGGTTTCTAAAACGCACCTCATTTCTCAACTCCTTGTGCCCGGGTTCGCCATTCCAGCCGCTTTACTAGCAAGCTCCCTACTTGGAGCATCAGCACCTTTAACCTCCTGTTCCATGCAGGTTGCAATTTGTCCTGAGGATAAACGGGAAGACGTGGAACCAACGAGAGACTAGCTCTTGGTGTTGGGACAGGCACAGGTCACTCTATTTTCCCATCAGAAAGAAGAATTAACCACAGGCTCAGCCTGACCCCCGGAACCAGAACAGGGCCTGAAGCCATTCTGCGATTTTGCGGCCAGCTCCCATAAAAACGAGTTGTAAAATGGAGGTTCAGGGCACTGCAATTCACAAACCTGCAGTTATAAATGATAACTCCCGTCCACAAATATATTGAGGGAAGGCAAAGAAGAGGATTTGAAATCAAGGCAGAATTGCAGGAAACAGATTTCAGGAGGTAGATATGAATCGCCTTTAAAGCACATGAAAAGCGGCAAAACGTTGACAATGATGCCCTTGGCCAAAAAGGGCGTATGCGTTTTTTCCTGAATATATTCAGGAAAAAACGCATACGCCCTTTTTGGCCAACCAAGCAACCTGGAAAGGCAAATCAGCGCTACAAAGAAGTCTCGCTTCCCATCGGTCAAAAGGGTCATGCTGAAAAAAGTGTCAAAACCAGAAATGCAGGACAGGCCATGGAGAAATGGGAGCCTTGCTACACTGATGGGCGGGATGTAAATTGCCAAGAGCCACTCCGGAGAAGTGTCCGGTGAGTCCTGAAACATCTGAAAAACACAGCTTAGAGAGCATAGGGCACTTCCACTCATGGGGGTATAAATTGGGAAAATTAAAAATCAGCAAGACACAAGCACCCCAAAGTTTAGGGCTGCTCTGTTGACCAGGACCTCCACTTCATTCCACCTTAAATATCCCAGTAAAGAGAGAAATGGATAAAGAAGTTGTGATCCTTATGTATAATGGAATATCACTCAGCCATGAAATCAATGTCGTAAGGTTAGTAGCAGCATGATGAGAGGATTTAGGTACGACGATTCTAAGTGAAATAAGTCACACAGAAAAGGACACTTCTCATAAGGTATCACTGATAGAGGGAATGTAAAAACCGTTACACTTGAACTGAATTACAAAACAGAACAGAGTCACACATGCAGAAAACACACTATGGCTGCTTAACGGGAAAGGTGAGGTGGGGTGATACATAAAACAAGGGTATCAAATTAGCTCAGATACCGTTCCATAAACCCAATATGTAATAGACAAGACCTACTCCTTGCTCAGAGAACTGGACTCAACACGCCCTATTCACCGCACAAGAATATATCTGACTAATAATAATCGTAAAACCTATGTATTGATATCTCTCTGTTAGTGTGTCAAGTGGGTGTAAAGCGGCATAAACACAGCAGTGAAAAGCAGCTAAACCCCATTATAAAAATAAATTACTTTGAAACACCCATGAAACAAAGACAGTGAAAGAGAGAGAAATTCTTACACAATGCGTTCAGGGGCTGTGATGCAACCTGGATTGACCATATCTAGACGCACAGCTGGATGAGACATAAGGGTGGACACTCTTGGGGCTGAGAGGTTTGGTGAGGTTGGGTGAGCAAACGCAGACCCTTTAAAGGAATACTGCGTGGTACCCATCGCATGGGTCCCAAATCTCCAGGTTCAAGGGCATCTTCCTACATCAAAAACATGCATGAGAAACCCAGAAGATGGTACACCGTGTGATGGGGAAAGGTTTCTAAAACGCACCTCATTTCTCATCTCCTTGTGCCCGGGTTCGCCATTCCAGCCGCTTTACTAGCAAGCTCCCTACTTGGAGCATCAGCACCTTTAACCTCCTGTTCCATACAGGTTGCAATTTGTCCTGAGGATAAACGGGAAGACGTGGAACCAACGAGAGACTAGCTCTTGGTGTTGAGACAGGCACAGGTCACTCTATTTTCCCATCAGAAAGAAGAATTAACCACAGGCTCAGCCTGCCCCCCGGAACCAGAACAGGGCCTGAAGCCATTCTGCGATTTTGCGGCCAGCTCCCATAAAAACGAGTTGTAAAATGGAGGTTCAGGGCACTGCAATTCACAAACCTGCAGAGTTATAAATGATAACTGTCGTCCACAAATATATTGAGGGAAGGCAAAGAAGAGGATTTGAAATCAAGGCAGAATTGCAGGAAACAGATTTCAGGAGGTAGATACGAATCGCCTTTAAAGCACATGAAAAGCGGCAAAACGTTGACAATGATGCCCTTGGCCAAAAAGGGCGTATGCGTTTTTTCCTGAATATATTCAGGAAAAAACGCATACGCCCTTTTTGGCCAACCAAGCAACCTGGAAAGGCAAATCAGCACTACAAAGAAATCTCGCTTCCCATCAGTCAAAAGGGCCATGCTGAAAAAAGTGTCAAAACCAGAAATGCAGGACAGGCCATGGAGAAATGGGAGCCTTGCTACACTGATGGGCGGGATGTAAATTGCCAAGAGCCACTCCGGAGAAGTGTCCGGTGAGTCCTGAAACATCTGAAAAACACAGCTTAGAGAGCATAGGGCACTTCCACTCATGGGGGTATAAATTGGGAAAATTAAAAATCAGCAAGACACAAGCACCCCAAAGTTTAGGGCTGCTCTGTTGACCAGGACCTCCACTTCATTCCACCTTAAATATCCCAGGAAAGAGAAAAATGGATAAAGAAGTTGTGGTCCTTATGTACAATGGAATACCACTCAGCCATGAAATCAATGTCGTAAGGTTAGTAGCAGCATGATGAGTGGATTTAGGTACGACGATTCTAAGTGAAATAAGTCACACAGAAAAGGACACTTCTCATAAGGTATCACTGATAGAGGGAATGTAAAAACCGTTACACTTGAACTGAATTACAAAACAGAACAGAGTCACACATGCAGAAAACACACTATGGCTGCTTAACGGGAAAGGTGAGGTGGGGTGATACATAAAACAAGGGTATCAAATTAGCTCAGATACCGTTCCATAAACCCAATATGTAATAGACAAGACCTACTCCTTGCTCAGAGAACTGGACTCAACACGCCCTATTCACCGCACAAGAATATATCTGACTAATAATAATCGTAAAACCTATGTATTGATATCTCTCTGTTAGTGTGTCAAGTGGGTGTAAAGCGGCATAAACACAGCAGTGAAAAGCAGCTAAACCCCATTATAAAAATAAATTACTTTGAAACACCCATGAAACAAAGACAGTGAAAGAGAGAGAAATTCTTACACAATGCGTTCAGGGGCTGTGATGCAACCTGGATTGACCATATCTAGACGCACAGCTGGATGAGACATAAGGGTGGACACTCTTGGGGCTGAGAGGTTTGGTGAGGTTGGGTGAGCAAACGCAGACCCTTTAAAGGAATACTGCGTGGTACCCATCGCATGGGTCCCAAATCTCCAGGTTCAAGGGCATCTTCCTACATCAAAAACATGCATGAGAAACCCAGAAGATGGTACACCGTGTGATGGGGAAAGGTTTCTAAAACGCACCTCATTTCTCATCTCCTTGTGCCCGGGTTCGCCATTCCAGCCGCTTTACTAGCAAGCTCCCTACTTGGAGCATCAGCACCTTTAACCTCCTGTTCCATACAGGTTGCAATTTGTCCTGAGGATAAACGGGAAGACGTGGAACCAACGAGAGACTAGCTCTTGGTGTTGGGACAGGCACAGGTCACTCTATTTTCCCATCAGAAAGAAGAATTAACCACAGGCTCAGCCTGCCCCCCGGAACCAGAACAGGGCCTGAAGCCATTCTGCGATTTTGCGGCCAGCTCCCATAAAAACGAGTTGTAAAATGGAGGTTCAGGGCACTGCAATTCACAAACCTGCAGAGTTATAAATGATAACTGTCGTCCACAAATATATTGAGGGAAGGCAAAGAAGAGGATTTGAAATCAAGGCAGAATTGCAGGAAACAGATTTCAGGAGGTAGATACGAATCGCCTTTAAAGCACATGAAAAGCGGCAAAACGTTGACAATGATGCCCTTGGCCAAAAAGGGCGTATGCGTTTTTTCCTGAATATATTCAGGAAAAAACGCATACGCCCTTTTTGGCCAACCAAGCAACCTGGAAAGGCAAATCAGCACTACAAAGAAATCTCGCTTCCCATCAGTCAAAAGGGCCATGCTGAAAAAAGTGTCAAAACCAGAAATGCAGGACAGGCCATGGAGAAATGGGAGCCTTGCTACACTGATGGGCGGGATGTAAATTGCCAAGAGCCACTCCGGAGAAGTGTCCGGTGAGTCCTGAAACATCTGAAAAACACAGCTTAGAGAGCATAGGGCACTTCCACTCATGGGGGTATAAATTGGGAAAATTAAAAATCAGCAAGACACAAGCACCCCAAAGTTTAGGGCTGCTCTGTTGACCAGGACCTCCACTTCATTCCACCTTAAATATCCCAGGAAAGAGAAAAATGGATAAAGAAGTTGTGGTCCTTATGTACAATGGAATACCACTCAGCCATGAAATCAATGTCGTAAGGTTAGTAGCAGCATGATGAGTGGATTTAGGTACGACGATTCTAAGTGAAATAAGTCACACAGAAAAGGACACTTCTCATAAGGTATCACTGATAGAGGGAATGTAAAAACCGTTACACTTGAACTGAATTACAAAACAGAACAGAGTCACACATGCAGAAAACACACTATGGCTGCTTAACGGGAAAGGTGAGGTGGGGTGATACATAAAACAAAGGTATCAAATTAGCTCAGATACCGTTCCATAAACCCAATATGTAATAGACAAGACCTACTCCTTGCTCAGAGAACTGGACTCAACACGCCCTATTCACCGCACAAAAATATATCTGACTAATAATAATCGTAAAACCTATGTATTGATATCTCTCTGTTAGTGTGTCAAGTGGGTGTAAAGCGGCATAAACACAGCAGTGAAAAGCAGCTAAACCCCATTATAAAAATAAATTACTTTGAAACACCCATGAAACAAAGACAGTGAAAGAGAGAGAAATTCTTACACAATGCGTTCAGGGGCTGTGATGCAACCTGGATTGACCATATCTAGACGCACAGCTGGATGAGACATAAGGGTGGACACTCTTGGGGCTGAGAGGTTTGGTGAGGTTGGGTGAGCAAACGCAGACCCTTTAAAGGAATACTGCGTGGTACCCATCGCATGGGTCCCAAATCTCCAGGTTCAAGGGCATCTTCCTACATCAAAAACATGCATGAGAAACCCAGAAGATGGTACACCGTGTGATGGGGAAAGGTTTCTAAAACGCACCTCATTTCTCATCTCCTTGTGCCCGGGTTCGCCATTCCAGCCGCTTTACTAGCAAGCTCCCTACTTGGAGCATCAGCACCTTTAACCTCCTGTTCCATACAGGTTGCAATTTGTCCTGAGGATAAACGGGAAGACGTGGAACCAACGAGAGACTAGCTCTTGGTGTTGGGACAGGCACAGGTCACTCTATTTTCCCATCAGAAAGAAGAATTAACCACAGGCTCAGCCTGCCCCCCGGAACCAGAACAGGGCCTGAAGCCATTCTGCGATTTTGCGGCCAGCTCCCATAAAAACGAGTTGTAAAATGGAGGTTCAGGGCACTGCAATTCACAAACCTGCAGAGTTATAAATGATAACTGTCGTCCACAAATATATTGAGGGAAGGCAAAGAAGAGGATTTGAAATCAAGGCAGAATTGCAGGAAACAGATTTCAGGAGGTAGATACGAATCGCCTTTAAAGCACATGAAAAGCGGCAAAACGTTGACAATGATGCCCTTGGCCAAAAAGGGCGTATGCGTTTTTTCCTGAATATATTCAGGAAAAAACGCATACGCCCTTTTTGGCCAACCAAGCCACCTGGAAAGGCAAATCAGCGCTACAAAGAAGTCTCGCTTCCCATCGGTCAAAAGGGCCATGCTGAAAAAAGTGTCAAAACCAGAAATGCAGGACAGGCCAGGGAGAAATGGGAGCCTTGCTACACTGATGGGCGGGATGTAAATTGCCAAGAGCCACTCCGGAGAACTGTCCGGTGAGTCCTGAAACATCTGAAAAACACAGCTTAGAGAGCATAGGGCACTTCCACTCATGGGGGTATAAATTGGGAAAATTAAAAATCAGCAAGACACAAGCACCCCAAAGTTTAGGGCTGCTCTGTTGACCAGGACCTCCACTTCATTCCACCTTAAATATCCCAGGAAAGAGAAAAATGGATAAAGAAGTTGTGGTCTTTATGTACAATGGAATACCACTCAGCCATGAAATCAATGTCGTAAGGTTAGTAGCAGCATGATGAGTGGATTTAGGTACGACGATTCTAAGTGAAATAAGTCACACAGAAAAGGACACTTCTCATAAGGTATCACTGATAGAGGGAATGTAAAAACCGTTACACTTGAACTGAATTACAAAACAGAACAGAGTCACACATGCAGAAAACACACTATGGCTGCTTAACGGGAAAGGTGAGGTGGGGTGATACATAAAACAAGGGTATCAAATTAGCTCAGATACCGTTCCATAAACCCAATATGTAATAGACAAGACCTACTCCTTGCTCAGAGAACTGGACTCAACACGCCCTATTCACCGCACAAGAATATATCTGACTAATAATAATCGTAAAACCTATGTATTGATATCTCTCTGTTAGTGTGTCAAGTGGGTGTAAAGCGGCATAAACACAGCAGTGAAAAGCAGCTAAACCCCATTATAAAAATAAATTACTTTGAAACACCCATGAAACAAAGACAGTGAAAGAGAGAGAAATTCTTACACAATGCGTTCAGGGGCTGTGATGCAACCTGGATTGACCATATCTAGACGCACAGCTGGATGAGACATAAGGGTGGACACTCTTGGGGCTGAGAGGTTTGGTGAGGTTGGGTGAGCAAACGCAGACCCTTTAAAGTAATACTGCGTGGTACCCATCGCATGGGTCCCAAATCTCCAGGTTCAAGGACATCTTCCTACATCGAAAACATGCATGAGAAACCCAGAAGATGGTACACCGTGTGATGGGGAAAGGTTTCTAAAACGCACCTCATTTCTCATCTCCTTGTGCCCGGGTTCGCCATTCCAGCCGCTTTACTAGCAAGCTCCCTACTTGGAGCATCAGCACCTTTAACCTCCTGTTCCATGCAGGTTGCAATTTGTCCTGAGGATAAACGGGAAGACGTGGAACCAACGAGAGACTAGCTCTTGGTGTTGGGACAGGCACAGGTCACTCTATTTTCCCATCAGAAAGAAGAATTAACCACAGGCTCAGCCTGCCCCCCGGAACCAGAACAGGGCCTGAAGCCATTCTGCAATTTTGCGGCCAGCTCCCATAAAAACGAGTTGTAAAATGGAGGTTCAGGGCACTGCAATTCACAAACCTGCAGAGTTATAAATGATAACTCTCGTCCACAAATATATTGAGGGAAGGCAAAGAAGCGGATTTGAAATCAAGGCAGAATTGCAGGAAACAGATTTCAGGAGGTAGATACGAATCGCCTTTAAAGCACATGAAAAGCGGCAAAACGTTGACAATGATGCCCTTGGCCAAAAAGGGCGTATGCGTTTTTTCCTGAATATATTCAGGAAAAAACGCATACGCCCTTTTTGGCCAACCAAGCAACCTGGAAAGGCAAATCAGCGCTTAAAAGAAGTCTCGCTTCCCATCGGTCAAAAGGGCCATGCTGAAAAAAGTGTCAAAACCAGAAATGCAGGACAGGCCATGGAGAAATGGGAGCCTTGCTACACTGATGGGCGGGATGTAAATTGCCAAGAGCCACTCCGGAGAACTGTCCGGTGAGTCCTGAAACATCTGAAAAACACAGCTTAGAGAGCATAGGGCACTTCCACTCATGGGGGTATAAATTGGGAAAATTAAAAATCAGCAAGACACAAGCACCCCAAAGTTTAGGGCTGCTCTGTTGACCAGGACCTCCACTTCATTCCACCTTAAATATCCCAGGAAAGAGAAAAATGGATAAAGAAGTTGTGGTCCTTATGTACAATGGAATATCACTCAGCCATGAAATCAATGTCGTAAGGTTAGTAGCAGCATGATGAGTGGATTTAGGTACGACGATTCTAAGTGAAATAAGTCACACAGAAAGGGACACTTCTCCTAAGGTATCACTGATAGAGGGAATGTAAAAACCGTTACACTTGAACTGAATTACAAAACAGAACAGAGTCACACATGCAGAAAACACACTATGGCTGCTTAACGGGAAAGGTGAGGTGGGGTGATACATAAAACAAGGGTATCAAATTAGCTCAGATACCGTTCCATAAACTCAATATGTAATAGACAAGACCTACTCCTTGCTCAGAGAACTGGACTCAACACGCCCTATTCACCGCACAAGAATATATCTGACTAATAAAAATCGTAAAACCTATGTATTGATATCTCTCTGTTATTGTGTCAAGTGGGTGTAAAGCAGCATAAACACAGCAGTGAAAAGCAGCTAAACCCCATTATAAAAATAAATTACTTTGAAACACCCATGAAACAAAGACAGTGAAAGAGAGAGAAATTCTTACACAATGCGTTCAGGGGCTGTGATGCAACCTGGATTGACCATATCTAGACGCACAGCTGGATGAGACATAAGGGTGGACACTCTTGGGGCTGAGAGGTTTGGTGAGGTTGGGTGAGCAAACGCAGACCCTTTAAAGGAATACTGCGTCGTACCCATCGCATGGGTCCCAAATCTCCAGGTTCAAGGGCATCTTCCTACATCAAAAACATGCATGAGAAACCCAGAAGATGGTACACCGTGTGATGGGGAAAGGTTTCTAAAACGCACCTCATTTCTCATCTCCTTGTGCCCGGGTTCGCCATTCCAGCCGCTTTACTAGCAAGCTCCCTACTTGGAGCATCAGCACCTTTAACCTCCTGTTCCATACAGGTTGCAATTTGTCCTGAGGATAAACGGGAAGACGTGGAACCAACGAGAGACTAGCTCTTGGTGTTGGGACAGGCACGGGTCACTCTATTTTCCCATCAGAAAGAAGAATTAACCACAGGCTCAGCCTGCCCCCCGGAACCAGAACAGGGCCTGAAGCCATTCTGCGATTTTGCGGCCAGCTCCCATAAAAACGAGTTGTAAAATGGAGGTTCAGGGCACTGCAATTCACAAACCTGCAGAGTTATAAATGATAACTCTCGTCCACAAATATATTGAGGGAAGGCAAAGAAGAGGATTTGAAATCAAGGCAGAATTGCAGGAAAGAGATTTCAGGAGGTAGATACGAATCGCCTTTAAAGCACATGAAAAGCGGCAAAACGTTGACAATGATGCCCTTGGCCAAAAAGGGCGTATGCGTTTTTTCCTGAATATATTCAGGAAAAAACGCATACGCCCTTTTTGGCCAACCAAGCAACCTGGAAAGGCAAATCAGCGCTACAAGCAAGTCTCGCTTCCCATCGGTCAAAAGGGCCATGCTGAAAAAAGTGTCAAAACCAGAAATGCAGGACAGGCCATGGAGAAATGGGAGCCTTGCTACACTGATGGGCGGGATGTAAATTGCCAAGAGCCACTCTGGAGAAGTGTCCGGTGAGTCCTGAAACATCTGAAAAACACAGCTTAGAGAGCATAGGGCACTTCCACTCATGGGGGTATAAATTGGGAAAATTAAAAATCAGCAAGACACAAGCACCCCAAAGTTTAGGGCTGCTCTGTTGACCAGGACCTCCACTTCATTCCACCTTAAATATCCCAGGAAAGAGAAAAATGGATAAAGAAGTTGTGGTCCTTATGTACAATGGAATACCACTCAGCCATGAAATCAATGTCGTAAGGTTAGTAGCAGCATGATGAGTGGATTTAGGTACGACGATTCTAAGTGAAATAAGTCACACAGAAAAGGACACTTCTCCTAAGGTATCACTGATAGAGGGAATGTAAAATCCGTTACACTTGAACTGAATTACAAAACAGAACAGAGTCACACATGCAGAAAACACACTATGGCTGCTTAACGGGAAAGGTGAGGTGGGGTGATACATAAAACAAGGGTATCAAATTAGCTCAGATACCGTTCCATAAACTCCATATGTAATAGACAAGACCTACTCCTTGCTCAGAGAACTGGACTCAACACGCCCTATTCACCGCACAAGAATATATCTGACTAATAATAATCGTAAAACCTATGTATTGATATCTCTCTGTTATTGTGTCAAGTGGGTGTAAAGCGGCATAAACACAGCAGTGAAAAGCAGCTAAACCCCATTATAAAAATAAATTACTTTGAAACACCCATGAAACAAAGACAGTGAAAGAGAGAGAAATTCTTACACAATGCGTTCAGGGGCTGTGATGCAACCTGGATTGACCATATCTAGACGCACAGCTGGATGAGACATAAGGGTGGACACTCTTGGGGCTGAGAGGTTTGGTGAGGTTGGGTGAGCAAACGCAGACCCTTTAAAGGAATACTGCGTGGTACCCATCGCATGGGTCCCAAATCTCCAGGTTCAAGGGCATCTTCCTACATCAAAAACATACATGAGAAACACAGAAGATGGTACACCGTGTGATGGGGAAAGGTTTCTAAAACGCACCTCATTTCTCATCTCCTTGTGCCCGGGTTCGCCATTCCAGCCCCTTTACTAGCAAGCTCCCTACTTGGAGCATCAGCACCTTTAACCTCCTGTTCCATACAGGTTGCAATTTGTCCTGAGGATAAACGGGAAGACGTGGAACCAACGAGAGACTAGCTCTTGGTGTTGGGACAGGCACAGGTCACTCTATTTTCCCATCAGAAAGAAGAATTAACCACAGGCTCAGCCTGCCCCCCGGAACCAGAACAGGGCCTGAAGCCATTCTGCGATTTGGCGGCCAGCTCCCATAAAAACGAGTTGTAAAATGGAGGTTCAGGGCACTGCAATTCACAAACCTGCAGAGTTATTAATGATAACTCTCGTCCACAAATATATTGAGGGAAGGCAAAGAAGAGGATTTGAAATCAAGGCAGAATTGCAGGAAACAGATTTCAGGAGGTAGATACGAATCGCCTTTAAAGCACATGAGAATCGGCAAAACGTTGACAATGATGCCCTTGGCCAAAAAGGGCGTATGCGTTTTTTCCTGAATATATTCAGGAAAAAACGCATACGCCCTTTTTGGCCAACCAAGCAACCTGGAAAGGCCAATCAGTGCTACAAAGAAGTCTCGCTTCCCATCGGTCAAAAGGGCCATGCTGAAAAAAGTGTCAAAACCAGAAATGCAGGACAGGCCATGGAGAAATGGGAGCCTTGCTACACTGATGGGCGGGATGTAAATTGCCAAGAGCCACTCCGGAGAAGTGTCCGGTGAGTCCTGAAACATCTGAAAAACACAGCTTAGAGAGCATAGGGCACTTCCACTCATGGGGGTATAAATTGGGAAAATTAAAAATCAGCAAGACACAAGCACCCCAAAGTTTAGGGCTGCTCTGTTGACCAGGACCTCCACTTCATTCCACCTTAAATATCCCAGGAAAGAGAAAAATGGATAAAGAAGTTGTGGTCCTTATGTACAATGGAATATCACTCAGCCATGAAATCAATGTCGTAAGGTTAGTAGCAGCATGATGAGTGGATTTAGGTACGACGATTCTAAGTGAAATAAGTCACACAGAAAAGGACACTTCTCATAAGGTATCACTGATAGAGGGAATGTAAAAACCGTTACACTTGAACTGAATTACAAAACAGAACAGAGTCACACATGCAGAAAACACACTATGGCTGCTTAACGGGAAAGGTGAGGTGGGGTGATACATAAAACAAGGGTATCAAATTAGCTCAGATACCGTTCCATAAACCCAATATGTAATAGACAAGACCTACTCCTTGCTCAGAGAACTGGACTCAACACGCCCTATTCACCGCTCAAGAATATATCTGACTAATAATAATCGTAAAACCTATGTATTGATATCTCTCTGTTATTGTGTCAAGTGGGTGTAAAGCGGCATAAACACAGCAGTGAAAAGCAGCTAAACCCCATTATAAAAATAAATTACTTTGAAACACCCATGAAACAAAGACAGTGAAAGAGAGAGAAATTCTTACACAATGCGTTCAGGGGCTGTGATGCAACCTGGATTGACCATATCTAGACGCACAGCTGGATGAGACATAAGGGTGGACACTCTTGGGGCTGAGAGGTTTGGTGAGGTTGGGTGAGCAAACGCAGACCCTTTAAAGTAATACTGCGTGGTACCCATCGCATGGGTCCCAAATCTCCAGGTTCAAGGACATCTTCCTACATCGAAAACATGCATGAGAAACCCAGAAGATGGTACACCGTGTGATGGGGAAAGGTTTCTAAAACGCACCTCATTTCTCATCTCCTTGTGCCCGGGTTCGCCATTCCAGCCGCTTTACTAGCAAGCTCCCTACTTGGAGCATCAGCACCTTTAACCTCCTGTTCCATGCAGGTTGCAATTTGTCCTGAGGATAAACGGGAAGACGTGGAACCAACGAGAGACTAGCTCTTGGTGTTGGGACAGGCACAGGTCACTCTATTTTCCCATCAGAAAGAAGAATTAACCACAGGCTCAGCCTGCCCCCCGGAACCAGAACAGGGCCTGAAGCCATTCTGCAATTTTGCGGCCAGCTCCCATAAAAACGAGTTGTAAAATGGAGGTTCAGGGCACTGCAATTCACAAACCTGCAGAGTTATAAATGATAACTCTCGTCCACAAATATATTGAGGGAAGGCAAAGAAGCGGATTTGAAATCAAGGCAGAATTGCAGGAAACAGATTTCAGGAGGTAGATACGAATCGCCTTTAAAGCACATGAGAAGCGGCAAAACGTTGACAATGATGCCCTTGGCCAAAAAGGGCGTATGCGTTTTTTCCTGAATATATTCAGGAAAAAACGCATACGCCCTTTTTGGCCAACCAAGCAACCTGGAAAGGCAAATCAGCGCTACAAAGAAGTCTCGCTTCCCATCGGTCAAAAGGGCCATGCTGAAAAAAGTGTCAAAACCAGAAATGCAGGACAGGCCATGGAGAAATGGGAGCCTTGCTACACTGATGGGCGGGATGTAAATTGCCAAGAGCCACTCCGGAGAACTGTCCGGTGAGTCCTGAAACATCTGAAAAACACAGCTTAGAGAGCATAGGGCACTTCCACTCATGGGGGTATAAATTGGGAAAATTAAAAATCAGCAAGACACAAGCACCCCAAAGTTTAGGGCTGCTCTGTTGACCAGGACCTCCACTTCATTCCACCTTAAATATCCCAGGAAAGAGAAAAATGGATAAAGAAGTTGTGGTCCTTATGTACAATGGAATATCACTCAGCCATGAAATCAATGTCGTAAGGTTAGTAGCAGCATGATGAGTGGATTTAGGTACGACGATTCTAAGTGAAATAAGTCACACAGAAAAGGACACTTCTCATAAGGTATCACTGATAGAGGGAATGTAAAAACCGTTACACTTGAACTGAATTACAAAACAGAACAGAGTCACACATGCAGAAAACACACTATGGCTGCTTAACGGGAAAGGTGAGGTGGGGTGATACATAAAACAAGGGTATCAAATTAGCTCAGATACCGTTCCATAAACTCAATATGTAATAGACAAGACCTACTCCTTGCTCAGAGAACTGGACTCAACACGCCCTATTCACCGCACAAGAATATATCTGACTAATAAAAATCGTAAAACCTATGTATTGATATCTCTCTGTTATTGTGTCAAGTGGGTGTAAAGCAGCATAAACACAGCAGTGAAAAGCAGCTAAACCCCATTATAAAAATAAATTACTTTGAAACACCCATGAAACAAAGACAGTGAAAGAGAGAGAAATTCTTACACAATGCGTTCAGGGGCTGTGATGCAACCTGGATTGACCATATCTAGACGCACAGCTGGATGAGACATAAGGGTGGACACTCTTGGGGCTGAGAGGTTTGGTGAGGTTGGGTGAGCAAACGCAGACCCTTTAAAGGAATACTGCGTGGTACCCATCGCATGGGTCCCAAATCTCCAGGTTCAAGGGCATCTTCCTACATCAAAAACATACATGAGAAACCCAGAAGATGGTACACCGTGTGATGGGGAAAGGTTTCTAAAACGCACCTCATTTCTCATCTCCTTGTGCCCGGGTTCGCCATTCCAGCCGCTTTACTAGCAAGCTCCCTACTTGGAGCATCAGCACCTTTAACCTCCTGTTCCATACAGGTTGCAATTTGTCCTGAGGATAAACGGGAAGACGTGGAACCAACGAGAGACTAGCTCTTGGTGTTGGGACAGGCACGGGTCACTCTATTTTCCCATCAGAAAGAAGAATTAACCACAGGCTCAGCCTGCCCCCCGGAACCAGAACAGGGCCTGAAGCCATTCTGCGATTTTGCGGCCAGCTCCCATAAAAACGAGTTGTAAAATGGAGGTTCAGGGCACTGCAATTCACAAACCTGCAGAGTTATAAATGATAACTCTCGTCCACAAATATATTGAGGGAAGGCAAAGAAGAGGATTTGAAATCAAGGCAGAATTGCAGGAAAGAGATTTCAGGAGGTAGATACGAATCGCCTTTAAAGCACATGAAAAGCGGCAAAACGTTGACAATGATGCCCTTGGCCAAAAAGGGCGTATGCGTTTTTTCCTGAATATATTCAGGAAAAAACGCATACGCCCTTTTTGGCCAACCAAGCAACCTGGAAAGGCAAATCAGCGCTACAAGCAAGTCTCGCTTCCCATCGGTCAAAAGGGCCATGCTGAAAAAAGTGTCAAAACCAGAAATGCAGGACAGGCCATGGAGAAATGGGAGCCTTGCTACACTGATGGGCGGGATGTAAATTGCCAAGAGCCACTCTGGAGAAGTGTCCGGTGAGTCCTGAAACATCTGAAAAACACAGCTTAGAGAGCATAGGGCACTTCCACTCATGGGGGTATAAATTGGGAAAATTAAAAATCAGCAAGACACAAGCACCCCAAAGTTTAGGGCTGCTCTGTTGACCAGGACCTCCACTTCATTCCACCTTAAATATCCCAGGAAAGAGAAAAATGGATAAAGAAGTTGTGGTCCTTATGTACAATGGAATACCACTCAGCCATGAAATCAATGTCGTAAGGTTAGTAGCAGCATGATGAGTGGATTTAGGTACGACGATTCTAAGTGAAATAAGTCACACAGAAAAGGACACTTCTCCTAAGGTATCACTGATAGAGGGAATGTAAAATCCGTTACACTTGAACTGAATTACAAAACAGAACAGAGTCACACATGCAGAAAACACACTATGGCTGCTTAACGGGAAAGGTGAGGTGGGGTGATACATAAAACAAGGGTATCAAATTAGCTCAGATACCGTTCCATAAACTCCATATGTAATAGACAAGACCTACTCCTTGCTCAGAGAACTGGACTCAACACGCCCTATTCACCGCACAAGAATATATCTGACTAATAATAATCGTAAAACCTATGTATTGATATCTCTCTGTTAGTGTGTCAAGTGGGTGTAAAGCGGCATAAACACAGCAGTGAAAAGCAGCTAAACCCCATTATAAAAATAAATTACTTTGAAACACCCATGAAACAAAGACAGTGAAAGAGAGAGAAATTCTTACACAATGCGTTCAGGGGCTGTGATGCAACCTGGATTGACCATATCTAGACGCACAGCTGGATGAGACATAAGGGTGGACACTCTTGGGGCTGAGAGGTTTGGTGAGGTTGGGTGAGCAAACGCAGACCCTTTAAAGGAATACTGCGTGGTACCCATCGCATGGGTCCCAAATCTCCAGGTTCAAGGGCATCTTCCTACATCAAAAACATACATGAGAAACCCAGAAGATGGTACACCATGTGATGGGGAAAGGTTTCTAAAACGCACCTCATTTCTCATCTCCTTGTGCCCGGGTTCGCCATTCCAGCCCCTTTACTAGCAAGCTCCCTACTTGGAGCATCAGCACCTTTAACCTCCTGTTCCATACAGGTTGCAATTTGTCCTGAGGATAAACGGGAAGACGTGGAACCAACGAGAGACTAGCTCTTGGTGTTGGGACAGGCACAGGTCACTCTATTTTCCCATCAGAAAGAAGAATTAACCACAGGCTCAGCCTGCCCCCCGGAACCAGAACAGGGCCTGAAGCCATTCTGCGATTTGGCGGCCAGCTCCCATAAAAACGAGTTGTAAAATGGAGGTTCAGGGCACTGCAATTCACAAACCTGCAGAGTTATTAATGATAACTCTCGTCCACAAATATATTGAGGGAAGGCAAAGAAGAGGATTTGAAATCAAGGCAGAATTGCAGGAAACAGATTTCAGGAGGTAGATACGAATCGCCTTTAAAGCACATGAGAAGCGGCAAAACGTTGACAATGATGCCCTTGGCCAAAAAGGGCGTATGCGTTTTTTCCTGAATATATTCAGGAAAAAACGCATACGCCCTTTTTGGCCAACCAAGCAACCTGGAAAGGCAAATCAGCGCTACAAAGAAGTCTCGCTTCCCATCGGTCAAAAGGGCCATGCTGAAAAAAGTGTCAAAACCAGAAATGCAGGACAGGCCATGGAGAAATGGGAGCCTTGCTACACTGATGGGCGGGATGTAAATTGCCAAGAGCCACTCCGGAGAAGTGTCCGGTGAGTCCTGAAACATCTGAAAAACACAGCTTAGAGAGCATAGGGCACTTCCACTCATGGGGGTATAAATTGGGAAAATTAAAAATCAGCAAGACACAAGCACCCCAAAGTTTAGGGCTGCTCTGTTGACCAGGACCTCCACTTCATTCCACCTTAAATATCCCAGGAAAGAGAAAAATGGATAAAGAAGTTGTGGTCCTTATGTACAATGGAATATCACTCAGCCATGAAATCAATGTCGTAAGGTTAGTAGCAGCATGATGAGTGGATTTAGGTACGACGATTCTAAGTGAAATAAGTCACACAGAAAAGGACACTTCTCATAAGGTATCACTGATAGAGGGAATGTAAAAACCGTTACACTTGAACTGAATTACAAAACAGAACAGAGTCACACATGCAGAAAACACACTATGGCTGCTTAACGGGAAAGGTGAGGTGGGGTGATACATAAAACAAGGGTATCAAATTAGCTCAGATACCGTTCCATAAACTCAATATGTAATAGACAAGACCTACTCCTTGCTCAGAGAACTGGACTCAACACGCCCTATTCACCGCACAAGAATATATCTGACTAATAATAATCGTAAAACCTATGTATTGATATCTCTCTGTTATTGGGTCAAGTGGGTGTAAAGCGGCATAAACACAGCAGTGAAAAGCAGCTAAACCCCATTATAAAAATAAATTACTTTGAAACACCCATGAAACAAAGACAGTGAAAGAGAGAGAAATTCTTACACAATGCGTTCAGGGGCTGTGATGCAACCTGGATTGACCATATCTAGACGCACAGCTGGATGAGACATAAGGGTGGACACTCTTGGGGCTGAGAGGTTTGGTGAGGTTGGGTGAGCAAACGCAGACCCTTTAAAGGAATACTGCGTGGTACCCATCGCATGGGTCCCAAATCTCCAGGTTCAAGGGCATCTTCCTACATCAAAAACATGCATGAGAAACCCAGAAGATGGTACACCGTGTGATGGGGAAAGGTTTCTAAAACGCACCTCATTTCTCATCTCCTTGTGCCCGGGTTCGCCATTCCAGCCGCTTTACTAGCAAGCTCCCTACTTGGAGCATCAGCACCTTTAACCTCCTGTTCCATACAGGTTGCAATTTGTCCTGAGGATAAACGGGAAGACGTGGAACCAACGAGAGACTAGCTCTTGGTGTTGGGACAGGCACAGGTCACTCTATTTTCCCATCAGAAAGAAGAATTAACCACAGGCTCAGCCTGCCCCCCGGAACCAGAACAGGGCCTGAAGCCATCCTGCGATTTTGCGGCCAGCTCCCATAAAAACGAGTTGTAAAATGGAGGTTCAGGGCACTGCAATTCACAAACCTGCAGAGTTATAAATGATAACTCTCGTCCACAAATATATTGAGGGAAGGCAAAGAAGAGGATTTGAAATCAAGGCAGAATTGCAGGAAAGAGATTTCAGGAGGTAGATACGAATCGCCTTTAAAGCACATGAAAAGCGGCAAAACGTTGACAATGATGCCCTTGGCCAAAAAGGGCGTATGCGTTTTTTCCTGAATATATTCAGGAAAAAACGCATACGCCCTTTTTGGCCAACCAAGCCACCTGGAAAGGCAAAGCAGCGCTACAAAGAAGTCTCGCTTCCCATCGGTCAAAAGGGCCATGCTGAAAAAAGTGTCAAAACCAGAAATGCAGGACAGGCCATGGAGAAATGGGAGCCTTGCTACACTGATGGGCGGGATGTAAATTGCCAAGAGCCACTCTGGAGAAGTGTCCGGTGAGTCCTGAAACATCTGAAAAACACAGCTTAGAGAGCATAGGGCACTTCCACTCATGGGGGTATAAATTGGGAAAATTAAAAATCAGCAAGACACAAGCACCCCAAAGTTTAGGGCTGCTCTCTTGACCAGGACCTCCACTTCATTCCACCTTAAATATCCCAGGAAAGAGAAAAATGGATAAAGAAGTTGTGGTCCTTATGTACAATGGAATATCACTCAGCCATGAAATCAATGTCGTAAGGTTAGTAGCAGCATGATGAGTGGATTTAGGTACGACGATTCTAAGTGAAATAAGTCACACAGAAAAGGACACTTCTCATAAGGTATCACTGATAGAGGGAATGTAAAAACCGTTACACTTGAACTGAATTACAAAACAGAACAGAGTCACACATGCAGAAAACACACTATGGCTGCTTAACGGGAAAGGTGAGGTGGGGTGATACATAAAACAAGGGTATCAAATTAGCTCAGATACCGTTCCATAAACTCAATATGTAATAGACAAGACCTACTCCTTGCTCAGAGAACTGGACTCAACACGCCCTATTCACCGCACAAGAATATATCTGACTAATAATAATCGTAAAACCTATGTATTGATATCTCTCTGTTAGTGTGTCAAGTGGGTGTAAAGCGGCATAAACACAGCAGTGAAAAGCAGCTAAACCCCATTATAAAAATAAATTACTTCGAAAAACCCATGAAACAAAGACAGTGAAAGAGAGAGAAATTCTTACACAATGAGTTCAGGGGCTGTGATGCAACCTGGATTGACCATATCTAGACGCACAGCTGGATGAGACATAAGGGTGGACACTCTTGGGGCTGAGAGGTTTGGTGAGGTTGGGTGAGCAAACGCAGACCCTTTAAAGGAATACTGCGTGGTACCCATCGCATGGGTCCCAAATCTCCAGGTTCAAGGGCATCTTCCTACATCAAAAACATGCATGAGAAACCCAGAAGATGGTACACCGTGTGATGGGGAAAGGTTTCTAAAACGCACCTCATTTCTCATCTCCTTGTGCCCGGGTTCGCCATTCCAGCCGCTTTACTAGCAAGCTCCCTACTTGGAGCATCAGCACCTTTAACCTCCTGTTCCGTACAGGTTGCAATTTGTCCTGAGGATAAACGGGAAGACGTGGAACCAACGAGAGACTAGCTCTTGGTGTTGGGACAGGCACAGGTCACTCTATTTTCCCATCAGAAAGAAGAATTAACCACAGGCTCAGCCTGCCCCCCGGAACCAGAACAGGGCCTGAAGCCATTCTGCGATTTTGCGGCCAGCTCCCATAAAAACGAGTTGTAAAATGGAGGTTCAGGGCACTGCAATTCACAAACCTGCAGAATTATAAATGATAACTCTCGTCCACAAATATATTGAGGGAAGGCAAAGAAGAGGATTTGAAATCAAGGCAGAATTGCAGGAAACAGATTTCAGGAGGTAGATACGAATCGCCTTTAAAGCACATGAAAAACGGCAAAACGTTGACAATGATGCCCCTGGCCAAAAAGGGCGTATGCGTTTTTTCCTGAATATATTCAGGAAAAAACGCATACGCCCTTTTTGGCCAACCAAGCAACCTGGAAAGGCAAATCAGCGCTACAAAGAAGTCTCGCTTCCCATCGGTCAAAAGGGCCATGCTGAAAAATGTGTCAAAACCAGAAATGCAGGACAGGCCATGGAGAAATGGGAGCCTTGCTACACTGATGGGCGGGATGTAAATTGCCAAGAGCCACTCCGGAGAAGTGTCCGGTGAGTCCTGAAACATCTGAAAAACACAGCTCAGAGAGCATAGGGCACTTCCACTCATGGGGGTATAAATTGGGAAAATTAAAAATCAGCAAGACACAAGCACCCCAAAGTTTAGGGCTGCTCTGTTGACCAGGACCTCCACTTCATTCCACCTTAAATATCCCAGGAAAGAGAAAAATGGATAAAGAAGTTGTGGTCCTTATGTACAATGGAATATCACTCAGCCATGAAATCAATGTCGTAAGGTTAGTAGCAGCATGATGAGTGGATTTAGGTACGACGATTCTAAGTGAAATAAGTCACACAGAAAAGGACACTTCTCATAAGGTATCACTGATAGAGGGAATGTAAAAACCGTTACACTTGAACTGAATTACAAAACAGAACAGAGTCACACATGCAGAAAACACACTATGGCTGCTTAACGGGAAAGGTGAGGTGGGGTGATACATAAAACAAGGGTATCAAATTAGCTCAGATACCGTTCCATAAACCCAATATGTAATAGACAAGACCTACTCCTTGCTCAGAGAACTGGACTCAACACGCCCTATTCACCGCACAAGAATATATCTGACTAATAATAATCGTAAAACCTATGTATTGATATCTCTCTGTTATTGTGTCAAGTGGGTGTAAAGCGGCATAAACACAGCAGTGAAAAGCAGCTAAACCCCATTATAAAAATAAATTACTTTGAAACACCCATGAAACAAAGACAGTGAAAGAGAGAGAAATTCTTACACAATGCGTTCAGGGGCTGTGATGCAACCTGGATTGACCATATCTAGATGCACAGCTGGATGAGACATAAGGGTGGACACTCTTGGGGCTGAGAGGTTTGGTGAGGTTGGGTGAGCAAACGCAGACCCTTTAATGTAATACTGCCTGGTACCCATCGCATGGGTCCCAAATCTCCAGGTTCAAGGGCATCTTCCTACATCAAAAACATGCATGAGAAACCCAGAAGATGGTACACCGTGTGATGGGGAAAGGTTTCTAAAACGCACCTCATTTCTCATCTCCTTGTGCCCGGGTTCGCCATTCCAGCCGCTTTACTAGCAAGCTCCCTACTTGGAGCATCAGCACCTTTAACCTCCTGTTCCGTACAGGTTGCAATTTGTCCTGAGGATAAACGGGAAGACGTGGAACCAACGAGAGACTAGCTCTTGGTGTTGGGACAGGCACAGGTCACTCTATTTTCCCATCAGAAAGAAGAATTAACCACAGGCTCAGCCTGCCCCCCGGAACCAGAACAGGGCCTGAAGCCATTCTGCGATTTTGCGGCCAGCTCCCATAAAAACGAGTTGTAAAATGGAGGTTCAGGGCACTGCAATTCACAAACCTGCAGAGTTATTAATGATAACTCTCGTCCACAAATATATTGAGGGAAGGCAAAGAAGAGGATTTGAAATCAAGGCAGAATTGCAGGAAACAGATTTCAGGAGGTAGATACGAATCGCCTTTAAAGCACATGAAAAGCGGCAAAACGTTGACAATGATGCCCTTGGCCAAAAAGGGCGTATGCGTTTTTTCCTGAATATATTCAGGAAAAAACGCATACGCCCTTTTTGGCCAACCAAGCAACCTGGAAAGGCAAATCAGCGCTACAAAGAAGTCTCGCTTCCCATCGGTCAAAAGGGTCATGCTGAAAAAAGTGTCAAAACCAGAAATGCAGGACAGGCCATGGAGAAATGGGAGCCTTGCTACACTGATGGGCGGGATGTAAATTGCCAAGAGCCACTCCGGAGAAGTGTCCGGTGAGTCCTGAAACATCTGAAAATCACAGCTTAGAGAGCATAGGGCACTTCCACTCATGGGGGTATAAATTGGGAAAATTAAAAATCAGCAAGACACAAGCACCCCAAAGTTTAGGGCTGCTCTGTTGACCAGGACCTCCACTTCATTCCACCTTAAATATCCCAGGAAAGAGAGAAATGGATAAAGAAGTTGTGATCCTTATGTACAATGGAATATCACTCAGCCATGAAATCAATGTCGTAAGGTTAGTAGCAGCATGATGAGAGGATTTAGGTACGACGATTCTAAGTGAAATAAGTCACACAGAAAAGGACACTTCTCATAAGGTATCACTGATAGAGGGAATGTAAAAACCGTTACACTTGAACTGAATTACAAAACAGAACAGAGTCACACATGCAGAAAACACACTATGGCTGCTTAACGGGAAAGGTGAGGTGGGGTGATACATAAAACAAGGGTATCAAATTAGCTCAGATACCGTTCCATAAACCCAATATGTAATAGACAAGACCTACTCCTTGCTCAGAGAACTGGACTCAACACGCCCTATTCACCGCACAAGAATATATCTGACTAATAATAATCGTAAAACCTATGTATTGATATCTCTCTGTTAGTGTGTCAAGTGGGTGTAAAGAGGCATAAACACAGCAGTGAAAAGCAGCTAAACCCCATTATAAAAATAAATTACTTTGAAACACCCATGAAACAAAGACAGTGAAAGAGAGAGAAATTCTTACACAATGCGTTCAGGGGCTGTGATGCAACCTGGATTGACCATATCTAGACGCACAGCTGGATGAGACATAAGGGTGGACACTCTTGGGGCTGAGAGGTTTGGTGAGGTTGGGTGAGCAAACGCAGACCCTTTAAAGGAATACTGCGTGGTACCCATCGCATGGGTCCCAAATCTCCAGGTTCAAGGGCATCTTCCTACATCAAAAACATGCATGAGAAACCCAGAAGATGGTACACCGTGTGATGGGGAAAGGTTTCTAAAACGCACCTCATTTCTCGTCTCCTTGTGCCCGGGTTCGCCATTCCAGCCGCTTTACTAGCAAGCTCCCTACTTGGAGCATCAGCACCTTTAACCTCCTGTTCCGTACAGGTTGCAATTTGTCCTGAGGATAAACGGGAAGACGTGGAACCAACGAGAGACTAGCTCTTGGTGTTGGGACAGGCACAGGTCACTCTATTTTCCCATCAGAAAGAAGAATTAACCACAGGCTCAGCCTGCCCCCCGGAACCAGAACAGGGCCTGAAGCCATTCTGCGATTTTGCGGCCAGCTCCCATAAAAACGAGTTGTAAAATGGAGGTTCAGGGCACTGCAATTCACAAACCTGCAGAGTTATAAATGATAACTCTCGTCCACAAATATATTGAGGGAAGGCAAAGAAGAGGATTTGAAATCAAGGCAGAATTGCAGGAAAGAGATTTCAGGAGGTAGATACGAATCGCCTTTAAAGCACATGAAAAGCGGCAAAACGTTGACAATGATGCCCTTGGCCAAAAAGGGCGTATGCGTTTTTTCCTGAATATATTCAGGAAAAAACGCATACGCCCTTTTTGGCCAACCAAGCAACCTGGAAAGGCAAATCAGCGCTACAAACAAGTCTCGCTTCCCATCGGTCAAAAGGGCCATGCTGAAAAAAGTGTCAAAACCAGAAATGCAGGACAGGCCATGGAGAAATGGGAGCCTTGCTACACTGATGGGCGGGATGTAAATTGCCAAGAGCCACTCTGGAGAAGTGTCCGGTGAGTCCTGAAACATCTGAAAAACACAGCTTAGAGAGCATAGGGCACTTCCACTCATGGGGGTATAAATTGGGAAAATTAAAAATCAGCAAGACACAAGCACCCCAAAGTTTAGGGCTGCTCTGTTGACCAGGACCTCCACTTCATTCCACCTTAAATATCCCAGGAAAGAGAAAAATGGATAAAGAAGTTGTGGTCCTTATGTACAATGGAATATCACTCAGCCATGAAATCAATGTCGTAAGGTTAGTAGCAGCATGATGAGTGGATTTAGGTACGACGATTCTAAGTGAAATAAGTCACACAGAAAAGGACACTTCTCATAAGGTATCACTGATAGAGGGAATGTAAAAACCGTTACACTTGAACTGAATTACAAAACAGAACAGAGTCACACATGCAGAAAACACACTATGGCTGCTTAACGGGAAAGGTGAGGTGGGGTGATACATAAAACAAGGGTATCAAATTAGCTCAGATACCGTTCCATAAACTCAATATGTAATAGACAAGACCTACTCCTTGCTCAGAGAACTGGACTCAACACGCCCTATTCACCGCACAAGAATATATCTGACTAATAATAATCGTAAAACCTATGTATTGATATCTCTCTGTTAGTGTGTCAAGTGGGTGTAAAGCGGCATAAACACAGCAGTGAAAAGCAGCTAAACCCCATTATAAAAATAAATTACTTTGAAACACCCATGAAACAAAGACAGTGAAAGAGAGAGAAATTCTTACACAATGCGTTCAGGGGCTGTGATGCAACCTGGATTGACCATATCTAGACGCACAGCTGGATGAGACATAAGGGTGGACACTCTTGGGGCTGAGAGGTTTGGTGAGGTTGGGTGAGCAAACGCAGACCCTTTAAAGTAATACTGCGTGGTACCCATCGCATGGGTCCCAAATCTCCAGGTTCAAGGGCATCTTCCTACATCAAAAACATGCATGAGAAACCCAGAAGATGGTACACCGTGTGATGGGGAAAGGTTTCTAAAACGCACCTCATTTCTCATCTCCTTGTGCCCGGGTTCGCCATTCCAGCCGCTTTACTAGCAAGCTCCCTACTTGGAGCATCAGCACCTTTAACCTCCTGTTCCATACAGGTTGCAATTTGTCCTGAGGATAAACGGGAAGACGTGGAACCAACGAGAGACTAGCTCTTGGTGTTGGGACAGGCACAGGTCACTCTATTTTCCCATCAGAAAGAAGAATTAACCACAGGCTCAGCCTGCCCCCCGGAACCAGAACAGGGCCTGAAGCCATCCTGCGATTTTGCGGCCAGCTCCCATAAAAACGAGTTGTAAAATGGAGGTTCAGGGCACTGCAATTCACAAACCTGCAGAGTTATAAATGATAACTCTCGTCCACAAATATATTGAGGGAAGGCAAAGAAGAGGATTTGAAATCAAGGCAGAATTGCAGGAAAGAGATTTCAGGAGGTAGATACGAATCGCCTTTAAAGCACATGAAAAGCGGCAAAACGTTGACAATGATGCCCTTGGCCAAAAAGGGCGTATGCGTTTTTTCCTGAATATATTCAGGAAAAAACGCATACGCCCTTTTTGGCCAACCAAGCCACCTGGAAAGGCAAAGCAGCGCTACAAAGAAGTCTCGCTTCCCATCGGTCAAAAGGGCCATGCTGAAAAAAGTGTCAAAACCAGAAATGCAGGACAGGCCATGGAGAAATGGGAGCCTTGCTACACTGATGGGCGGGATGTAAATTGCCAAGAGCCACTCTGGAGAAGTGTCCGGTGAGTCCTGAAACATCTGAAAAACACAGCTTAGAGAGCATAGGGCACTTCCACTCATGGGGGTATAAATTGGGAAAATTAAAAATCAGCAAGACACAAGCACCCCAAAGTTTAGGGCTGCTCTCTTGACCAGGACCTCCACTTCATTCCACCTTAAATATCCCAGGAAAGAGAAAAATGGATAAAGAAGTTGTGGTCCTTATGTACAATGGAATATCACTCAGCCATGAAATCAATGTCGTAAGGTTAGTAGCAGCATGATGAGTGGATTTAGGTACGACGATTCTAAGTGAAATAAGTCACACAGAAAAGGACACTTCTCATAAGGTATCACTGATAGAGGGAATGTAAAAACCGTTACACTTGAACTGAATTACAAAACAGAACAGAGTCACACATGCAGAAAACACACTATGGCTGCTTAACGGGAAAGGTGAGGTGGGGTGATACATAAAACAAGGGTATCAAATTAGCTCAGATACCGTTCCATAAACCCAATATGTAATAGACAAGACCTACTCCTTGCTCAGAGAACTGGACTCAACACGCCCTATTCACCACACTAGAATATATCTGACTAATAATAATCGTAAAACCTATGTATTGATATCTCTCTGTTAGTGTGTCAAGTGGGTGTAAAGCGGCATAAACACAGCAGTGAAAAGCAGCTAAACCCCATTATAAAAATAAATTACTTTGAAACACCCATGAAACAAAGACAGTGAAAGAGAGAGAAATTCTTACACAATGAGTTCAGGGGCTGTGATGCAACCTGGATTGACCATATCTAGACGCACAGCTGGATGAGACATAAGGGTGGACACTCTTGGGGCTGAGAGGTTTGGTGAGGTTGGGTGAGCAAACGCAGACCCTTTAAAGGAATACTGCGTGGTACCCATCGCATGGGTCCCAAATCTCCAGGTTCAAGGGCATCTTCCTACATCAAAAACATGCATGAGAAACCCAGAAGATGGTACACCGTGTGATGGGGAAAGGTTTCTAAAACGCACCTCATTTCTCATCTCCTTGTGCCCGGGTTCGCCATTCCAGCCGCTTTACTAGCAAGCTCCCTACTTGGAGCATCAGCACCTTTAACCTCCTGTTCCGTACAGGTTGCAATTTGTCCTGAGGATAAACGGGAAGACGTGGAACCAACGAGAGACTAGCTCTTGGTGTTGGGACAGGCACAGGTCACTCTATTTTCCCATCAGAAAGAAGAATTAACCACAGGCTCAGCCTGCCCCCCGGAACCAGAACAGGGCCTGAAGCCATTCTGCGATTTTGCGGCCAGCTCCCATAAAAACGAGTTGTAAAATGGAGGTTCAGGGCACTGCAATTCACAAACCTGCAGAATTATAAATGATAACTCTCGTCCACAAATATATTGAGGGAAGGCAAAGAAGAGGATTTGAAATCAAGGCAGAATTGCAGGAAACAGATTTCAGGAGGTAGATACGAATCGCCTTTAAAGCACATGAAAAACGGCAAAACGTTGACAATGATGCCCCTGGCCAAAAAGGGCGTATGCGTTTTTTCCTGAATATATTCAGGAAAAAACGCATACGCCCTTTTTGGCCAACCAAGCAACCTGGAAAGGCAAATCAGCGCTACAAAGAAGTCTCGCTTCCCATCGGTCAAAAGGGCCATGCTGAAAAATGTGTCAAAACCAGAAATGCAGGACAGGCCATGGAGAAATGGGAGCCTTGCTACACTGATGGGCGGGATGTAAATTGCCAAGAGCCACTCCGGAGAAGTGTCCGGTGAGTCCTGAAACATCTGAAAAACACAGCTCAGAGAGCATAGGGCACTTCCACTCATGGGGGTATAAATTGGGAAAATTAAAAATCAGCAAGACACAAGCACCCCAAAGTTTAGGGCTGCTCTGTTGACCAGGACCTCCACTTCATTCCACCTTAAATATCCCAGGAAAGAGAAAAATGGATAAAGAAGTTGTGGTCCTTATGTACAATGGAATATCACTCAGCCATGAAATCAATGTCGTAAGGTTAGTAGCAGCATGATGAGTGGATTTAGGTACGACGATTCTAAGTGAAATAAGTCACACAGAAAAGGACACTTCTCATAAGGTATCACTGATAGAGGGAATGTAAAAACCGTTACACTTGAACTGAATTACAAAACAGAACAGAGTCACACATGCAGAAAACACACTATGGCTGCTTAACGGGAAAGGTGAGGTGGGGTGATACATAAAACAAGGGTATCAAATTAGCTCAGATACCGTTCCATAAACCCAATATGTAATAGACAAGACCTACTCCTTGCTCAGAGAACTGGACTCAACACGCCCTATTCACCGCACAAGAATATATCTGACTAATAATAATCGTAAAACCTATGTATTGATATCTCTCTGTTAGTGTGTCAAGTGGGTGTAAAGCGGCATAAACACAGCAGTGAAAAGCAGCTAAACCCCATTATAAAAATAAATTACTTTGAAACACCCATGAAACAAAGACAGTGAAAGAGAGAGAAATTCTTACACAATGCGTTCAGGGGCTGTGATGCAACCTGGATTGACCATATCTAGATGCACAGCTGGATGAGACATAAGGGTGGACACTCTTGGGGCTGAGAGGTTTGGTGAGGTTGGGTGAGCAAACGCAGACCCTTTAATGTAATACTGCCTGGTACCCATCGCATGGGTCCCAAATCTCCAGGTTCAAGGGCATCTTCCTACATCAAAAACATGCATGAGAAACCCAGAAGATGGTACACCGTGTGATGGGGAAAGGTTTCTAAAACGCACCTCATTTCTCATCTCCTTGTGCCCGGGTTCGCCATTCCAGCCGCTTTACTAGCAAGCTCCCTACTTGGAGCATCAGCACCTTTAACCTCCTGTTCCGTACAGGTTGCAATTTGTCCTGAGGATAAACGGGAAGACGTGGAACCAACGAGAGACTAGCTCTTGGTGTTGGGACAGGCACAGGTCACTCTATTTTCCCATCAGAAAGAAGAATTAACCACAGGCTCAGCCTGCCCCCCGGAACCAGAACAGGGCCTGAAGCCATTCTGCGATTTTGCGGCCAGCTCCCATAAAAACGAGTTGTAAAATGGAGGTTCAGGGCACTGCAATTCACAAACCTGCAGAGTTATTAATGATAACTCTCGTCCACAAATATATTGAGGGAAGGCAAAGAAGAGGATTTGAAATCAAGGCAGAATTGCAGGAAACAGATTTCAGGAGGTAGATACGAATCGCCTTTAAAGCACATGAAAAGCGGCAAAACGTTGACAATGATGCCCTTGGCCAAAAAGGGCGTATGCGTTTTTTCCTGAATATATTCAGGAAAAAACGCATACGCCCTTTTTGGCCAACCAAGCAACCTGGAAAGGCAAATCAGCGCTACAAAGAAGTCTCGCTTCCCATCGGTCAAAAGGGTCATGCTGAAAAAAGTGTCAAAACCAGAAATGCAGGACAGGCCATGGAGAAATGGGAGCCTTGCTACACTGATGGGCGGGATGTAAATTGCCAAGAGCCACTCCGGAGAAGTGTCCGGTGAGTCCTGAAACATCTGAAAATCACAGCTTAGAGAGCATAGGGCACTTCCACTCATGGGGGTATAAATTGGGAAAATTAAAAATCAGCAAGACACAAGCACCCCAAAGTTTAGGGCTGCTCTGTTGACCAGGACCTCCACTTCATTCCACCTTAAATATCCCAGGAAAGAGAGAAATGGATAAAGAAGTTGTGATCCTTATGTACAATGGAATATCACTCAGCCATGAAATCAATGTCGTAAGGTTAGTAGCAGCATGATGAGAGGATTTAGGTACGACGATTCTAAGTGAAATAAGTCACACAGAAAAGGACACTTCTCATAAGGTATCACTGATAGAGGGAATGTAAAAACCGTTACACTTGAACTGAATTACAAAACAGAACAGAGTCACACATGCAGAAAACACACTATGGCTGCTTAACGGGAAAGGTGAGGTGGGGTGATACATAAAACAAGGGTATCAAATTAGCTCAGATACCGTTCCATAAACCCAATATGTAATAGACAAGACCTACTCCTTGCTCAGAGAACTGGACTCAACACGCCCTATTCACCGCACAAGAATATATCTGACTAATAATAATCGTAAAACCTATGTATTGATATCTCTCTGTTAGTGTGTCAAGTGGGTGTAAAGCGGCATAAACACAGCAGTGAAAAGCAGCTAAACCCCATTATAAAAATAAATTACTTTGAAACACCCATGAAACAAAGACAGTGAAAGAGAGAGAAATTCTTACACAATGCGTTCAGGGGCTGTGATGCAACCTGGATTGACCATATCTAGACGCACAGCTGGATGAGACATAAGGGTGGACACTCTTGGGGCTGAGAGGTTTGGTGAGGTTGGGTGAGCAAACGCAGACCCTTTAAAGGAATACTGCGTGGTACCCATCGCATGGGTCCCAAATCTCCAGGTTCAAGGGCGTCTTCCTACATCAAAAACATGCATGAGAAACCCAGAAGATGGTACACCGTGTGATGGGGAAAGGTTTCTAAAACGCACCTCATTTCTCGTCTCCTTGTGCCCGGGTTCGCCATTCCAGCCGCTTTACTAGCAAGCTCCCTACTTGGAGCATCAGCACCTTTAACCTCCTGTTCCGTACAGGTTGCAATTTGTCCTGAGGATAAACGGGAAGACGTGGAACCAACGAGAGACTAGCTCTTGGTGTTGGGACAGGCACAGGTCACTCTATTTTCCCATCAGAAAGAAGAATTAACCACAGGCTCAGCATGCCCCCCGGAACCAGAACAGGGCCTGAAGCCATTCTGCGATTTTGCGGCCAGCTCCCATAAAAACGAGTTGTAAAATGGAGGTTCAGGGCACTGCAATTCACAAACCTGCAGAGTTATAAATGATAACTCTCGTCCACAAATATATTGAGGGAAGGCAAAGAAGAGGATTTGAAATCAAGGCAGAATTGCAGGAAAGAGATTTCAGGAGGTAGATACGAATCGCCTTTAAAGCACATGAAAAGCGGCAAAACGTTGACAATGATGCCCTTGGCCAAAAAGGGCGTATGCGTTTTTTCCTGAATATATTCAGGAAAAAACGCATACGCCCTTTTTGGCCAACCAAGCAACCTGGAAAGGCAAATCAGCGCTACAAACAAGTCTCGCTTCCCATCGGTCAAAAGGGCCATGCTGAAAAAAGTGTTAAAACCAGAAATGCAGGACAGGCCATGGAGAAATGGGAGCCTTGCTACACTGATGGGCGGGATGTAAATTGCCAAGAGCCACTCTGGAGAAGTGTCCGGTGAGTCCTGAAACATCTGAAAAACACAGCTTAGAGAGCATAGGGCACTTCCACTCATGGGGGTATAAATTGGGAAAATTAAAAATCAGCAAGACACAAGCACCCCAAAGTTTAGGGCTGCTCTGTTGACCAGGACCTCCACTTCATTCCACCTTAAATATCCCAGGAAAGAGAAAAATGGATAAAGAAGTTGTGGTCCTTATGTACAATGGAATATCACTCAGCCATGAAATCAATGTCGTAAGGTTAGTAGCAGCATGATGAGTGGATTTAGGTACGACGATTCTAAGTGAAATAAGTCACACAGAAAAGGACACTTCTCATAAGGTATCACTGATAGAGGGAATGTAAAAACCGTTACACTTGAACTGAATTACAAAACAGAACAGAGTCACACATGCAGAAAACACACTATGGCTGCTTAACGGGAAAGGTGAGGTGGGGTGATACATAAAACAAGGGTATCAAATTAGCTCAGATACCGTTCCATAAACCCAATATGTAATAGACAAGACCTACTCCTTGCTCAGAGAACTGGACTCAACACGCCCTATTCACCACACTAGAATATATCTGACTAATAATAATCGTAAAACCTATGTATTGATATCTCTCTGTTAGTGTGTCAAGTGGGTGTAAAGCGGCATAAACACAGCAGTGAAAAGCAGCTAAACCCCATTATAAAAATAAATTACTTTGAAACACCCATGAAACAAAGACAGTGAAAGAGAGAGAAATTCTTACACAATGAGTTCAGGGGCTGTGATGCAACCTGGATTGACCATATCTAGACGCACAGCTGGATGAGACATAAGGGTGGACACTCTTGGGGCTGAGAGGTTTGGTGAGGTTGGGTGAGCAAATGCAGACCCTTTAAAGGAATACTGCGTGGTACCCATCGCATGGGTCCCAAATCTCCAGGTTCAAAGGCATCTTCCTACATCAAAAACATGCATGAGAAACCCAGAAGATGGTACACCGTGTGATGGGGAAAGGTTTCTAAAACGCACCTCATTTCTCATCTCCTTGTGCCCGGGTTCGCCATTCCAGCCGCTTTACTAGCAAGCTCCCTACTTGGAGCATCAGCACCTTTAACCTCCTGTTCCGTACAGGTTGCAATTTGTCCTGAGGATAAACGGGAAGACGTGGAACCAACGAGAGACTAGCTCTTCGTGTTGGGACAGGCACAGGTCACTCTATTTTCCCATCAGAAAGAAGAATTAACCACAGGCTCAGCCTGCCCCCCGGAACCAGAACAGGGCCTGAAGCCATTCTGCGATTTTGCCGCCAGCTCCCATAAAAACGAGTTGTAAAATGGAGGTTCAGGGCACTGCAATTCACAAACCTGCAGAATTATAAATGATAACTCTCGTCCACAAATATATTGAGGGAAGGCAAAGAAGAGGATTTGAAATCAAGGCAGAATTGCAGGAAACAGATTTCAGGAGGTAGATACGAATCGCCTTTAAAGCACATGAAAAACGGCAAAACGTTGACAATGATGCCCCTGGCCAAAAAGGGCGTATGCGTTTTTTCCTGAATATATTCAGGAAAAAACGCATACGCCCTTTTTGGCCAACCAAGCAACCTGGAAAGGCAAATCAGCGCTACAAAGAAGTCTCGCTTCCCATCGGTCAAAAGGGCCATGCTGAAAAATGTGTCAAAACCAGAAATGCAGGACAGGCCATGGAGAAATGGGAGCCTTGCTACACTGATGGGCGGGATGTAAATTGCCAAGAGCCACTCCGGAGAAGTGTCCGGTGAGTCCTGAAACATCTGAAAAACACAGCTCAGAGAGCATAGGGCACTTCCACTCATGGGGGTATAAATTGGGAAAATTAAAAATCAGCAAGACACAAGCACCCCAAAGTTTAGGGCTGCTCTGTTGACCAGGACCTCCACTTCATTCCACCTTAAATATCCCAGGAAAGAGAAAAATGGATAAAGAAGTTGTGGTCCTTATGTACAATGGAATATCACTCAGCCATGAAATCAATGTCGTAAGGTTAGTAGCAGCATGATGAGTGGATTTAGGTACGACGATTCTAAGTGAAATAAGTCACACAGAAAAGGACACTTCTCATAAGGTATCACTGATAGAGGGAATGTAAAAACCGTTACACTTGAACTGAATTACAAAACAGAACAGAGTCACACATGCAGAAAACACACTATGGCTGCTTAACGGGAAAGGTGAGGTGGGGTGATACATAAAACAAGGGTATCAAATTAGCTCAGATACCGTTCCATAAACCCAATATGTAATAGACAAGACCTACTCCTTGCTCAGAGAACTGGACTCAACACGCCCTATTCACCGCACAAGAATATATCTGACTAATAATAATCGTAAAACCTATGTATTGATATCTCTCTGTTAGTGTGTCAAGTGGGTGTAAAGCGGCATAAACACAGCAGTGAAAAGCAGCTAAACCCCATTATAAAAATAAATTACTTTGAAACACCCATGAAACAAAGACAGTGAAAGAGAGAGAAATTCTTACACAATGCGTTCAGGGGCTGTGATGCAACCTGGATTGACCATATCTAGATGCACAGCTGGATGAGACATAAGGGTGGACACTCTTGGGGCTGAGAGGTTTGGTGAGGTTGGGTGAGCAAACGCAGACCCATTAATGTAATACTGCCTGGTACCCATCGCATGGGTCCCAAATCTCCAGGTTCAAGGGCATCTTCCTACATCAAAAACATGCATGAGAAACCCAGAAGATGGTACACCGTGTGATGGGGAAAGGTTTCTAAAACGCACCTCATTTCTCATCTCCTTGTGCCCGGGTTCGCCATTCCAGCCGCTTTACTAGCAAGCTCCCTACTTGGAGCATCAGCACCTTTAACCTCCTGTTCCGTACAGGTTGCAATTTGTCCTGAGGATAAACGGGAAGACGTGGAACCAACGAGAGACTAGCTCTTGGTGTTGGGACAGGCACAGGTCACTCTATTTTCCCATCAGAAAGAAGAATTAACCACAGGCTCAGCCTGCCCCCCGGAACCAGAACAGGGCCTGAAGCCATTCTGCGATTTTGCGGCCAGCTCCCATAAAAACGAGTTGTAAAATGGAGGTTCAGGGCACTGCAATTCACAAACCTGCAGAGTTATTAATGATAACTCTCGTCCACAAATATATTGAGGGAAGGCAAAGAAGAGGATTTGAAATCAAGGCAGAATTGCAGGAAACAGATTTCAGGAGGTAGATACGAATCGCCTTTAAAGCACATGAAAAGCGGCAAAACGTTGACAATGATGCCCTTGGCCAAAAAGGGCGTATGCGTTTTTTCCTGAATATATTCAGGAAAAAACGCATACGCCCTTTTTGGCCAACCAAGCAACCTGGAAAGGCAAATCAGCGCTACAAAGAAGTCTCGCTTCCCATCGGTCAAAAGGGTCATGCTGAAAAAAGTGTCAAAACCAGAAATGCAGGACAGGCCATGGAGAAATGGGAGCCTTGCTACACTGATGGGCGGGATGTAAATTGCCAAGAGCCACTCCGGAGAAGTGTCCGGTGAGTCCTGAAACATCTGAAAATCACAGCTTAGAGAGCATAGGGCATTTCCACTCATGGGGGTATAAATTGGGAAAATTAAAAATCAGCAAGACACAAGCACCCCAAAGTTTAGGGCTGCTCTGTTGACCAGGACCTCCACTTCATTCCACCTTAAATATCCCAGGAAAGAGAGAAATGGATAAAGAAGTTGTGATCCTTATGTACAATGGAATATCACTCAGCCATGAAATCAATGTCGTAAGGTTAGTAGCAGCATGATGAGAGGATTTAGGTACGACGATTCTAAGTGAAATAAGTCACACAGAAAAGGACACTTCTCATAAGGTATCACTGATAGAGGGAATGTAAAAACCGTTACACTTGAACTGAATTACAAAACAGAACAGAGTCACACATGCAGAAAACACACTATGGCTGCTTAACGGGAAAGGTGAGGTGGGGTGATACATAAAACAAGGGTATCAAATTAGCTCAGATACCGTTCCATAAACCCAATATGTAATAGACAAGACCTACTCCTTGCTCAGAGAACTGGACTCAACACGCCCTATTCACCGCACAAGAATATATCTGACTAATAATAATCGTAAAACCTATGTATTGATATCTCTCTGTTAGTGTGTCAAGTGGGTGTAAAGCGGCATAAACACAGCAGTGAAAAGCAGCTAAACCCCATTATAAAAATAAATTACTTTGAAACACCCATGAAACAAAGACAGTGAAAGAGAGAGAAATTCTTACACAATGCGTTCAGGGGCTGTGATGCAACCTGGATTGACCATATCTAGATGCACAGCTGGATGAGACATAAGGGTGGACACTCTTGGGGCTGAGAGGTTTGGTGAGGTTGGGTGAGCAAACGCAGACCCTTTAAAGGAATACTGCGTGGTACCCATCGCATGGGTCCCACATCTCCAGGTTCAAGGGCATCTTCCTACATCAAAAACATGCATGAGAAACCCAGAAGATGGTACACCGTGTGATGGGGAAAGGTTTCTAAAACGCACCTCATTTCTCGTCTCCTTGTGCCCGGGTTCGCCATTCCAGCCGCTTTACTAGCAAGCTCCCTACTTGGAGCATCAGCACCTTTAACCTCCTGTTCCGTACAGGTTGCAATTTGTCCTGAGGATAAACGGGAAGACGTGGAACCAACGAGAGACTAGCTCTTGGTGTTGGGACAGGCACAGGTCACTCTATTTTCCCATCAGAAAGAAGAATTAACCACAGGCTCAGCCTGCCCCCCGGAACCAGAACAGGGCCTGAAGCCATTCTGCGATTTTGCGGCCAGCTCCCATAAAAACGAGTTGTAAAATGGAGGTTCAGGGCACTGCAATTCACAAACCTGCAGAGTTATTAATGATAACTCTCGTCCACAAATATATTGAGGGAAGGCAAAGAAGAGGATTTGAAATCAAGGCAGAATTGCAGGAAACAGATTTCAGGAGGTAGATATGAATCGCCTTTAAAGCACATGAAAAGCGGCAAAACGTTGACAATGATGCCCTTGGCCAAAAAGGGCGTATGCGTTTTTTCCTGAATATATTCAGGAAAAATCGCATACGCCCTTTTTGGCCAACCAAGCAACCTGGAAAGGCAAATCAGCGCTACAAAGAAGTCTCGCTTCCCATCGGTCAAAAGGGCCATGCTGAAAAAAGTGTCAAAACCAGAAATGCAGGACAGGCCATGGAGAAATGGGAGCCTTGCTACACTGATGGGCGGGATGTAAATTGCCAAGAGCCACTCCGGAGAAGTGTCCGGTGAGTCCTGAAACATCTGAAAAACACAGCTCAGACAGCATAGGGCACTTCCACTCATGGGGGTATAAATTGGGAAAATTAAAAATCAGCAAAACACAAGCACCTCAAAGTTTAGGGCTGCTCTGTTGACCAGGACCTCCACTTCATTCCACCTTAAATATCCCAGGAAAGAGAAAAATGGATAAAGAAGTTGTGGTCCTTATGTACAATGGAATATCACTCAGCCATGAAATCAATGTCGTAAGGTTAGTAGCAGCATGATGAGTGGATTTAGGTACGACGATTCTAAGTGAAATAAGTCACACAGAAAAGGACACTTCTCATAAGGTATCACTGATAGAGGGAATGTAAAAACCGTTACACTTGAACTGAATTACAAAACAGAACAGAGTCACACATGCAGAAAACACACTATGGCTGCTTAACGGGAAAGGTGAGGTGGGGTGATACATAAAACAAGGGTATCAAATTAGCTCAGATACCGTTCCATAAACCCAATATGTAATAGACAAGACCTACTCCTTGCTCAGAGAACTGGACTCAACACGCCCTATTCACCGCACAAGAATATATCTGACTAATAATAATCGTAAAACCTATGTATTGATATCTCTCTGTTAGTGTGTCAAGTGGGTGTAAAGCGGCATAAACACAGCAGTGAAAAGCAGCTAAACCCCATTATAAAAATAAATTACTTTGAAACACCCATGAAACAAAGACAGTGAAAGAGAGAGAAATTCTTACACAATGCGTTCAGGGGCTGTGATGCAACCTGGATTGACCATATCTAGACGCACAGCTGGATGAGACATAAGGGTGGACACTCTTGGGGCTGAGAGGTTTGGTGAGGTTGGGTGAGCAAACGCAGACCCTTTAAAGGAATACTGCGTGGTACCCATCGCATGGGTCCCAAATCTCCAGGTTCAAGGGCATCTTCCTACATCAAAAACATGCATGAGAAACCCAGAAGATGGTACACCGTGTGATGGGGAAAGGTTTCTAAAACGCACCTCATTTCTCAACTCCTTGTGCCCGGGTTCGCCATTCCAGCCGCTTTACTAGCAAGCTCCCTACTTGGAGCATCAGCACCTTTAACCTCCTGTTCCATGCAGGTTGCAATTTGTCCTGAGGATAAACGGGAAGACGTGGAACCAACGAGAGACTAGCTCTTGGTGTTGGGACAGGCACAGGTCACTCTATTTTCCCATCAGAAAGAAGAATTAACCACAGGCTCAGCCTGACCCCCGGAACCAGAACAGGGCCTGAAGCCATTCTGCGATTTTGCGGCCAGCTCCCATAAAAACGAGTTGTAAAATGGAGGTTCAGGGCACTGCAATTCACAAACCTGCAGTTATAAATGATAACTCCCGTCCACAAATATATTGAGGGAAGGCAAAGAAGAGGATTTGAAATCAAGGCAGAATTGCAGGAAACAGATTTCAGGAGGTAGATATGAATCGCCTTTAAAGCACATGAAAAGCGGCAAAACGTTGACAATGATGCCCTTGGCCAAAAAGGGCGTATGCGTTTTTTCCTGAATATATTCAGGAAAAAACGCATACGCCCTTTTTGGCCAACCAAGCAACCTGGAAAGGCAAATCAGCGCTACAAAGAAGTCTCGCTTCCCATCGGTCAAAAGGGTCATGCTGAAAAAAGTGTCAAAACCAGAAATGCAGGACAGGCCATGGAGAAATGGGAGCCTTGCTACACTGATGGGCGGGATGTAAATTGCCAAGAGCCACTCCGGAGAAGTGTCCGGTGAGTCCTGAAACATCTGAAAAACACAGCTTAGAGAGCATAGGGCACTTCCACTCATGGGGGTATAAATTGGGAAAATTAAAAATCAGCAAGACACAAGCACCCCAAAGTTTAGGGCTGCTCTGTTGACCAGGACCTCCACTTCATTCCACCTTAAATATCCCAGGAAAGAGAGAAATGGATAAAGAAGTTGTGATCCTTATGTATAATGGAATATCACTCAGCCATGAAATCAATGTCGTAAGGATAGTAGCAGCATGATGAGAGGATTTAGGTACGACGATTCTAAGTGAAATAAGTCACACAGAAAAGGACACTTCTCATAAGGTATCACTGATAGAGGGAATGTAAAAACCGTTACACTTGAACTGAATTACAAAACAGAACAGAGTCACACATGCAGAAAACACACTATGGCTGCTTAACGGGAAAGGTGAGGTGGGGTGATACATAAAACAAGGGTATCAAATTAGCTCAGATACCGTTCCATAAACTCAATATGTAATAGACAAGACCTACTCCTTGCTCAGAGAACTGGACTCAACACGCCCTATTCACCGCACAAGAATATATCTGACTAATAATAATCGTAAAACCTATGTATTGATATCTCTCTGTTAGTGTGTCAAGTGGGTGTAAAGCGGCATAAACACAGCAGTGAAAAGCAGCTAAACCCCATTATAAAAATAAATTACTTTGAAACACCCATGAAACAAAGACAGTGAAAGAGAGAGAAATTCTTACACAATGCGTTCAGGGGCTGTGATGCAACCTGGATTGACCATATCTAGACGCACAGCTGGATGAGACATAAGGGTGGACACTCTTGGGGCTGAGAGGTTTGGTGAGGTTGGGTGAGCAAACGCAGACCCTTTAAAGTAATACTGCGTGGTACCCATCGCATGGGTCCCAAATCTCCAGGTTCAAGGGCATCTTCCTACATCAAAAACATGCATGAGAAACCCAGAAGATGGTACACCGTGTGATGGGGAAAGGTTTCTAAAACGCACCTCATTTCTCATCTCCTTGTGCCCGGGTTCGCCATTCCAGCCGCTTTACTAGCAAGCTCCCTACTTGGAGCATCAGCACCTTTAACCTCCTGTTCCATACAGGTTGCAATTTGTCCTGAGGATAAACGGGAAGACGTGGAACCAACGAGAGACTAGCTCTTGGTGTTGGGACAGGCACAGGTCACTCTATTTTCCCATCAGAAAGAAGAATTAACCACAGGCTCAGCCTGCCCCCCGGAACCAGAACAGGGCCTGAAGCCATCCTGCGATTTTGCGGCCAGCTCCCATAAAAACGAGTTGTAAAATGGAGGTTCAGGGCACTGCAATTCACAAACCTGCAGAGTTATAAATGATAACTCTCGTCCACAAATATATTGAGGGAAGGCAAAGAAGAGGATTTGAAATCAAGGCAGAATTGCAGGAAAGAGATTTCAGGAGGTAGATACGAATCGCCTTTAAAGCACATGAAAAGCGGCAAAACGTTGACAATGATGCCCTTGGCCAAAAAGGGCGTATGCGTTTTTTCCTGAATATATTCAGGAAAAAACGCATACGCCCTTTTTGGCCAACCAAGCCACCTGGAAAGGCAAAGCAGCGCTACAAAGAAGTCTCGCTTCCCATCGGTCAAAAGGGCCATGCTGAAAAAAGTGTCAAAACCAGAAATGCAGGACAGGCCATGGAGAAATGGGAGCCTTGCTACACTGATGGGCGGGATGTAAATTGCCAAGAGCCACTCTGGAGAAGTGTCCGGTGAGTCCTGAAACATCTGAAAAACACAGCTTAGAGAGCATAGGGCACTTCCACTCATGGGGGTATAAATTGGGAAAATTAAAAATCAGCAAGACACAAGCACCCCAAAGTTTAGGGCTGCTCTCTTGACCAGGACCTCCACTTCATTCCACCTTAAATATCCCAGGAAAGAGAAAAATGGATAAAGAAGTTGTGGTCCTTATGTACAATGGAATATCACTCAGCCATGAAATCAATGTCGTAAGGTTAGTAGCAGCATGATGAGTGGATTTAGGTACGACGATTCTAAGTGAAATAAGTCACACAGAAAAGGACACTTCTCATAAGGTATCACTGATAGAGGGAATGTAAAAACCGTTACACTTGAACTGAATTACAAAACAGAACAGAGTCACACATGCAGAAAACACACTATGGCTGCTTAACGGGAAAGGTGAGGTGGGGTGATACATAAAACAAGGGTATCAAATTAGCTCAGATACCGTTCCATAAACCCAATATGTAATAGACAAGACCTACTCCTTGCTCAGAGAACTGGACTCAACACGCCCTATTCACCACACTAGAATATATCTGACTAATAATAATCGTAAAACCTATGTATTGATATCTCTCTGTTAGTGTGTCAAGTGGGTGTAAAGCGGCATAAACACAGCAGTGAAAAGCAGCTAAACCCCATTATAAAAATAAATTACTTTGAAACACCCATGAAACAAAGACAGTGAAAGAGAGAGAAATTCTTACACAATGAGTTCAGGGGCTGTGATGCAACCTGGATTGACCATATCTAGACGCACAGCTGGATGAGACATAAGGGTGGACACTCTTGGGGCTGAGAGGTTTGGTGAGGTTGGGTGAGCAAACGCAGACCCTTTAAAGGAATACTGCGTGGTACCCATCGCATGGGTCCCAAATCTCCAGGTTCAAGGGCATCTTCCTACATCAAAAACATGCATGAGAAACCCAGAAGATGGTACACCGTGTGATGGGGAAAGGTTTCTAAAACGCACCTCATTTCTCATCTCCTTGTGCCCGGGTTCGCCATTCCAGCCGCTTTACTAGCAAGCTCCCTACTTGGAGCATCAGCACCTTTAACCTCCTGTTCCGTACAGGTTGCAATTTGTCCTGAGGATAAACGGGAAGACGTGGAACCAACGAGAGACTAGCTCTTGGTGTTGGGACAGGCACAGGTCACTCTATTTTCCCATCAGAAAGAAGAATTAACCACAGGCTCAGCCTGCCCCCCGGAACCAGAACAGGGCCTGAAGCCATTCTGCGATTTTGCGGCCAGCTCCCATAAAAACGAGTTGTAAAATGGAGGTTCAGGGCACTGCAATTCACAAACCTGCAGAATTATAAATGATAACTCTCGTCCACAAATATATTGAGGGAAGGCAAAGAAGAGGATTTGAAATCAAGGCAGAATTGCAGGAAACAGATTTCAGGAGGTAGATACGAATCGCCTTTAAAGCACATGAAAAACGGCAAAACGTTGACAATGATGCCCCTGGCCAAAAAGGGCGTATGCGTTTTTTCCTGAATATATTCAGGAAAAAACGCATACGCCCTTTTTGGCCAACCAAGCAACCTGGAAAGGCAAATCAGCGCTACAAAGAAGTCTCGCTTCCCATCGGTCAAAAGGGCCATGCTGAAAAATGTGTCAAAACCAGAAATGCAGGACAGGCCATGGAGAAATGGGAGCCTTGCTACACTGATGGGCGGGATGTAAATTGCCAAGAGCCACTCCGGAGAAGTGTCCGGTGAGTCCTGAAACATCTGAAAAACACAGCTCAGAGAGCATAGGGCACTTCCACTCATGGGGGTATAAATTGGGAAAATTAAAAATCAGCAAGACACAAGCACCCCAAAGTTTAGGGCTGCTCTGTTGACCAGGACCTCCACTTCATTCCACCTTAAATATCCCAGGAAAGAGAAAAATGGATAAAGAAGTTGTGGTCCTTATGTACAATGGAATATCACTCAGCCATGAAATCAATGTCGTAAGGTTAGTAGCAGCATGATGAGTGGATTTAGGTACGACGATTCTAAGTGAAATAAGTCACACAGAAAAGGACACTTCTCATAAGGTATCACTGATAGAGGGAATGTAAAAACCGTTACACTTGAACTGAATTACAAAACAGAACAGAGTCACACATGCAGAAAACACACTATGGCTGCTTAACGGGAAAGGTGAGGTGGGGTGATACATAAAACAAGGGTATCAAATTAGTTCAGATACCGTTCCATAAACCCAATATGTAATAGACAAGACCTACTCCTTGCTCAGAGAACTGGACTCAACACGCCCTATTCACCGCACAAGAATATATCTGACTAATAATAATCGTAAAACCTATGTATTGATATCTCTCTGTTAGTGTGTCAAGTGGGTGTAAAGCGGCATAAACACAGCAGTGAAAAGCAGCTAAACCCCATTATAAAAATAAATTACTTTGAAACACCCATGAAACAAAGACAGTGAAAGAGAGAGAAATTCTTACACAATGCGTTCAGGGGCTGTGATGCAACCTGGATTGACCATATCTAGATGCACAGCTGGATGAGACATAAGGGTGGACACTCTTGGGGCTGAGAGGTTTGGTGAGGTTGGGTGAGCAAACGCAGACCCTTTAATGTAATACTGCCTGGTACCCATCGCATGGGTCCCAAATCTCCAGGTTCAAGGGCATCTTCCTACATCAAAAACATGCATGAGAAACCCAGAAGATGGTACACCGTGTGATGGGGAAAGGTTTCTAAAACGCACCTCATTTCTCATCTCCTTGTGCCCGGGTTCGCCATTCCAGCCGCTTTACTAGCAAGCTCCCTACTTGGAGCATCAGCACCTTTAACCTCCTGTTCCGTACAGGTTGCAATTTGTCCTGAGGATAAACGGGAAGACGTGGAACCAACGAGAGACTAGCTCTTGGTGTTGGGACAGGCACAGGTCACTCTATTTTCCCATCAGAAAGAAGAATTAACCACAGGCTCAGCCTGCCCCCCGGAACCAGAACAGGGCCTGAAGCCATTCTGCGATTTTGCGGCCAGCTCCCATAAAAACGAGTTGTAAAATGGAGGTTCAGGGCACTGCAATTCACAAACCTGCAGAGTTATTAATGATAACTCTCGTCCACAAATATATTGAGGGAAGGCAAAGAAGAGGATTTGAAATCAAGGCAGAATTGCAGGAAACAGATTTCAGGAGGTAGATACGAATCGCCTTTAAAGCACATGAAAAGCGGCAAAACGTTGACAATGATGCCCTTGGCCAAAAAGGGCGTATGCGTTTTTTCCTGAATATATTCAGGAAAAAACGCATACGCCCTTTTTGGCCAACCAAGCAACCTGGAAAGGCAAATCAGCGCTACAAAGAAGTCTCGCTTCCCATCAGTCAAAAGGGTCATGCTGAAAAAAGTGTCAAAACCAGAAATGCAGGACAGGCCATGGAGAAATGGGAGCCTTGCTACACTGATGGGCGGGATGTAAATTGCCAAGAGCCACTCCGGAGAAGTGTCCGGTGAGTCCTGAAACATCTGAAAATCACAGCTTAGAGAGCATAGGGCACTTCCACTCATGGGGGTATAAATTGGGAAAATTAAAAATCAGCAAGACACAAGCACCCCAAAGTTTAGGGCTGCTCTGTTGACCAGGACCTCCACTTCATTCCACCTTAAATATCCCAGGAAAGAGAAAAATGGATAAAGAAGTTGTGATCCTTATGTACAATGGAATATCACTCAGCCATGAAATCAATGTCGTAAGGTTAGTAGCAGCATGATGAGAGGATTTAGGTACGACGATTCTAAGTGAAATAAGTCACACAGAAAAGGACACTTCTCATAAGGTATCACTGATAGAGGGAATGTAAAAACCGTTACACTTGAACTGAATTACAAAACAGAACAGAGTCACACATGCAGAAAACACACTATGGCTGCTTAACGGGAAAGGTGAGGTGGGGTGATACATAAAACAAGGGTATCAAATTAGCTCAGATACCGTTCCATAAACCCAATATGTAATAGACAAGACCTACTCCTTGCTCAGAGAACTGGACTCAACACGCCCTATTCACCGCACAAGAATATATCTGACTAATAATAATCGTAAAACCTATGTATTGATATCTCTCTGTTAGTGTGTCAAGTGGGTGTAAAGCGGCATAAACACAGCAGTGAAAAGCAGCTAAACCCCATTATAAAAATAAATTACTTTGAAACACCCATGAAACAAAGACAGTGAAAGAGAGAGAAATTCTTACACAATGCGTTCAGGGGCTGTGATGCAACCTGGATTGACCATATCTAGACGCACAGCTGGATGAGACATAAGGGTGGACACTCTTGGGGCTGAGAGGTTTGGTGAGGTTGGGTGAGCAAACGCAGACCCTTTAAAGGAATACTGCGTGGTACCCATCGCATGGGTCCCAAATCTCCAGGTTCAAGGGCGTCTTCCTACATCAAAAACATGCATGAGAAACCCAGAAGATGGTACACCGTGTGATGGGGAAAGGTTTCTAAAACGCACCTCATTTCTCGTCTCCTTGTGCCCGGGTTCGCCATTCCAGCCGCTTTACTAGCAAGCTCCCTACTTGGAGCATCAGCACCTTTAACCTCCTGTTCCGTACAGGTTGCAATTTGTCCTGAGGATAAACGGGAAGACGTGGAACCAACGAGAGACTAGCTCTTGGTGTTGGGACAGGCACAGGTCACTCTATTTTCCCATCAGAAAGAAGAATTAACCACAGGCTCAGCCTGCCCCCCGGAACCAGAACAGGGCCTGAAGCCATTCTGCGATTTTGCGGCCAGCTCCCATAAAAACGAGTTGTAAAATGGAGGTTCAGGGCACTGCAATTCACAAACCTGCAGAGTTATAAATGATAACTCTCATCCACAAATATATTGAGGGAAGGCAAAGAAGAGGATTTGAAATCAAGGCAGAATTGCAGGAAAGAGATTTCAGGAGGTAGATACGAATCGCCTTTAAAGCACATGAAAAGCGGCAAAACGTTGACAATGATGCCCTTGGCCAAAAAGGGCGTATGCGTTTTTTCCTGAATATATTCAGGAAAAAACGCATACGCCCTTTTTGGCCAACCAAGCAACCTGGAAAGGCAAATCAGCGCTACAAACAAGTCTCGCTTCCCATCGGTCAAAAGGGCCATGCTGAAAAAAGTGTCAAAACCAGAAATGCAGGACAGGCCATGGAGAAATGGGAGCCTTGCTACACTGATGGGCGGGATGTAAATTGCCAAGAGCCACTCTGGAGAAGTGTCCGGTGAGTCCTGAAACATCTGAAAAACACAGCTTAGAGAGCATAGGGCACTTCCACTCATGGGGGTATAAATTGGGAAAATTAAAAATCAGCAAGACACAAGCAACCCAAAGTTTAGGGCTGCTCTGTTGACCAGGACCTCCACTTCATTCCACCTTAAATATCCCAGGAAAGAGAGAAATGGATAAAGAAGTTGTGATCCTTATGTACAATGGAATATCACTCAGCCATGAAATCAATGTCGTAAGGTTAGTAGCAGCATGATGAGAGGATTTAGGTACGACGATTCTAAGTGAAATAAGTCACACAGAAAAGGACACTTCTCATAAGGTATCACTGATAGAGGGAATGTAAAAACCGTTACACTTGAACTGAATTACAAAACAGAACAGAGTCACACATGCAGAAAACACACTATGGCTGCTTAACGGGAAAGGTGAGGTGGGGTGATACATAAAACAAGGGTATCAAATTAGCTCAGATACCGTTCCATAAACCCAATATGTAATAGACAAGACCTACTCCTTGCTCAGAGAACTGGACTCAACACGCCCTATTCACCGCACAAGAATATATCTGACTAATAATAATCGTAAAACCTATGTATTGATATCTCTCTGTTAGTGTGTCAAGTGGGTGTAAAGCGGCATAAACACAGCAGTGAAAAGCAGCTAAACCCCATTATAAAAATAAATTACTTTGAAACACCCATGAAACAAAGACAGTGAAAGAGAGAGAAATTCTTACACAATGCGTTCAGGGGCTGTGATGCAACCTGGATTGACCATATCTAGATGCACAGCTGGATGAGACATAAGGGTGGACACTCTTGGGGCTGAGAGGTTTGGTGAGGTTGGGTGAGCAAACGCAGACCCTTTAAAGGAATACTGCGTGGTACCCATCGCATGGGTCCCACATCTCCAGGTTCAAGGGCATCTTCCTACATCAAAAACATGCATGAGAAACCCAGAAGATGGTACACCGTGTGATGGGGAAAGGTTTCTAAAACGCACCTCATTTCTCGTCTCCTTGTGCCCGGGTTCGCCATTCCAGCCGCTTTACTAGCAAGCTCCCTACTTGGAGCATCAGCACCTTTAACCTCCTGTTCCATACAGGTTGCAATTTGTCCTGAGGATAAACGGGAAGACGTGGAACCAACGAGAGACTAGCTCTTGGTGTTGGGACAGGCACAGGTCACTCTATTTTCCCATCAGAAAGAAGAATTAACCACAGGCTCAGCCTGCCCCCCGGAACCAGAACAGGGCCTGAAGCCATTCTGCGATTTTGCGGCCAGCTCCCATAAAAACGAGTTGTAAAATGGAGGTTCAGGGCACTGCAATTCACAAAACTGCAGAGTTATTAATGATAACTCTCGTCCACAAATATATTGAGGGAAGGCAAAGAAGAGGATTTGAAATCAAGGCAGAATTGCAGGAAACAGATTTCAGGAGGTAGATATGAATCGCCTTTAAAGCACATGAAAAGCGGCAAAACGTTGACAATGATGCCCTTGGCCAAAAAGGGCGTATGCGTTTTTTCCTGAATATATTCAGGAAAAATCGCATACGCCCTTTTTGGCCAACCAAGCAACCTGGAAAGGCAAATCAGCGCTACAAAGAAGTCTCGCTTCCCATCGGTCAAAAGGGCCATGCTGAAAAAAGTGTCAAAACCAGAAATGCAGGACAGGCCATGGAGAAATGGGAGCCTTGCTACACTGATGGGCGGGATGTAAATTGCCAAGAGCCACTCCGGAGAAGTGTCCGGTGAGTCCTGAAACATCTGAAAAACACAGCTCAGAGAGCATAGGGCACTTCCACTCATGGGGGTATAAATTGGGAAAATTAAAAATCAGCAAGACACAAGCACCCCAAAGTTTAGGGCTGCTCTGTTGACCAGGACCTCCACTTCATTCCACCTTAAATATCCCAGGAAAGAGAAAAATGGATAAAGAAGTTGTGGTCCTTATGTACAATGGAATATCACTCAGCCATGAAATCAATGTCGTAAGGTTAGTAGCAGCATGATGAGTGGATTTAGGTACGACGATTCTAAGTGAAATAAGTCACACAGAAAAGGACACTTCTCATAAGGTATCACTGATAGAGGGAATGTAAAAACCGTTACACTTGAACTGAATTACAAAACAGAACAGAGTCACACATGCAGAAAACACACTATGGCTGCTTAACGGGAAAGGTGAGGTGGGGTGATACATAAAACAAGGGTATCAAATTAGCTCAGATACCGTTCCATAAACCCAATATGTAATAGACAAGACCTACTCCTTGCTCAGAGAACTGGACTCAACACGCCCTATTCACCGCACAAGAATATATCTGACTAATAATAATCGTAAAACCTATGTATTGATATCTCTCTGTTAGTGTGTCAAGTGGGTGTAAAGCGGCATAAACACAGCAGTGAAAAGCAGCTAAACCCCATTATAAAAATAAATTACTTTGAAACACCCATGAAACAAAGACAGTGAAAGAGAGAGAAATTCTTACACAATGCGTTCAGGGGCTGTGATGCAACCTGGATTGACCATATCTAGACGCACAGCTGGATGAGACATAAGGGTGGACACTCTTGGGGCTGAGAGGTTTGGTGAGGTTGGGTGAGCAAACGCAGACCCTTTAAAGGAATACTGCGTGGTACCCATCGCATGGGTCCCAAATCTCCAGGTTCAAGGGCATCTTCCTACATCAAAAACATGCATGAGAAACCCAGAAGATGGTACACCGTGTGATGGGGAAAGGTTTCTAAAACGCACCTCATTTCTCAACTCCTTGTGCCCGGGTTCGCCATTCCAGCCGCTTTACTAGCAAGCTCCCTACTTGGAGCATCAGCACCTTTAACCTCCTGTTCCATGCAGGTTGCAATTTGTCCTGAGGATAAACGGGAAGACGTGGAACCAACGAGAGACTAGCTCTTGGTGTTGGGACAGGCACAGGTCACTCTATTTTCCCATCAGAAAGAAGAATTAACCACAGGCTCAGCCTGACCCCCGGAACCAGAACAGGGCCTGAAGCCATTCTGCGATTTTGCGGCCAGCTCCCATAAAAACGAGTTGTAAAATGGAGGTTCAGGGCACTGCAATTCACAAACCTGCAGTTATAAATGATAACTCCCGTCCACAATTATATTGAGGGAAGGCAAAGAAGAGGATTTGAAATCAAGGCAGAATTGCAGGAAACAGATTTCAGGAGGTAGATACGAATCGCCTTTAAAGCACATGAAAAGCGGCAAAACGTTGACAATGATGCCCTTGGCCAAAAAGGGCGTATGCGTTTTTTCCTGAATATATTCAGGAAAAAACGCATACGCCCTTTTTGGCCAACCAAGCAACCTGGAAAGGCAAATCAGCGCTACAAAGAAGTCTCGCTTCCCATCGGTCAAAAGGGTCATGCTGAAAAAAGTGTCAAAACCAGAAATGCAGGACAGGCCATGGAGAAATGGGAGCCTTGCTACACTGATGGGCGGGATGTAAATTGCCAAGAGCCACTCCGGAGAAGTGTCCGGTGAGTCCTGAAACATCTGAAAAACACAGCTTAGAGAGCATAGGGCACTTCCACTCATGGGGGTATAAATTGGGAAAATTAAAAATCAGCAAGACACAAGCACCCCAAAGTTTAGGGCTGCTCTGTTGACCAGGACCTCCACTTCATTCCACCTTAAATATCCCAGGAAAGAGAGAAATGGATAAAGAAGTTGTGATCCTTATGTATAATGGAATATCACTCAGCCATGAAATCAATGTCGTAAGGTTAGTAGCAGCATGATGAGAGGATTTAGGTACGACGATTCTAAGTGAAATAAGTCACACAGAAAAGGACACTTCTCATAAGGTATCACTGATAGAGGGAATGTAAAAACCGTTACACTTGAACTGAATTACAAAACAGAACAGAGTCACACATGCAGAAAACACACTATGGCTGCTTAACGGGAAAGGTGAGGTGGGGTGATACATAAAACAAGGGTATCAAATTAGCTCAGATACCGTTCCAGAAACCCAATATGTAATAGACAAGACCTACTCCTTGCTCAGAGAACTGGACTCAACACGCCCTATTCACCGCACAAGAATATATCTGACTAATAATAATCGTAAAACCTATGTATTGATATCTCTCTGTTAGTGTGTCAAGTGGGTGTAAAGCGGCATAAACACAGCAGTGAAAAGCAGCTAAACCCCATTATAAAAATAAATTACTTTGAAACACCCATGAAACAAAGACAGTGAAAGAGAGAGAAATTCTTACACAATGCGTTCAGGGGCTGTGATGCAACCTGGATTGACCATATCTAGACGCACAGCTGGATGAGACATAAGGGTGGACACTCTTGGGGCTGAGAGGTTTGGTGAGGTTGGGTGAGCAAACGCAGACCCTTTAAAGGAATACTGCGTGGTACCCATCGCATGGGTCCCAAATCTCCAGGTTCAAGGGCATCTTCCTACATCAAAAACATGCATGAGAAACCCAGAAGATGGTACACCGTGTGATGGGGAAAGGTTTCTAAAACGCACCTCATTTCTCATCTCCTTGTGCCCGGGTTCGCCATTCCAGCCGCTTTACTAGCAAGCTCCCTACTTGGAGCATCAGCACCTTTAACCTCCTGTTCCATACAGGTTGCAATTTGTCCTGAGGATAAACGGGAAGACGTGGAACCAACGAGAGACTAGCTCTTGGTGTTGAGACAGGCACAGGTCACTCTATTTTCCCATCAGAAAGAAGAATTAACCACAGGCTCAGCCTGCCCCCCGGAACCAGAACAGGGCCTGAAGCCATTCTGCGATTTTGCGGCCAGCTCCCATAAAAACGAGTTGTAAAATGGAGGTTCAGGGCACTGCAATTCACAAACCTGCAGAGTTATTAATGATAACTCTCGTCCACAAATATATTGAGGGAAGGCAAAGAAGAGGATTTGAAATCAAGGCAGAATTGCAGGAAACAGATTTCAGGAGGTAGATACGAATCGCCTTTAAAGCACATGAAAAGCGGCAAAACGTTGACAATGATGCCCTTGGCCAAAAAGGGCGTATGCGTTTTTTCCTGAATATATTCAGGAAAAAACGCATACGCCCTTTTTGGCCAACCAAGCAACCTGGAAAGGCAAATCAGCACTACAAAGAAATCTCGCTTCCCATCAGTCAAAAGGGCCATGCTGAAAAAAGTGTCAAAACCAGAAATGCAGGACAGGCCATGGAGAAATGGGAGCCTTGCTACACTGATGGGCGGGATGTAAATTGCCAAGAGCCACTCCGGAGAAGTGTCCGGTGAGTCCTGAAACATCTGAAAAACACAGCTTAGAGAGCATAGGGCACTTCCACTCATGGGGGTATAAATTGGGAAAATTAAAAATCAGCAAGACACAAGCACCCCAAAGTTTAGGGCTGCTCTGTTGACCAGGACCTCCACTTCATTCCACCTTAAATATCCCAGGAAAGAGAAAAATGGATAAAGAAGTTGTGGTCCTTATGTACAATGGAATATCACTCAGCCATGAAATCAATGTCGTAAGGTTAGTAGCAGCATGATGAGTGGATTTAGGTACGACGATTCTAAGTGAAATAAGTCACACAGAAAAGGACACTTCTCATAAGGTATCACTGATAGAGGGAATGTAAAAACCGTTACACTTGAACTGAATTACAAAACAGAACAGAGTCACACATGCAGAAAACACACTATGGCTGCTTAACGGGAAAGGTGAGGTGGGGTGATACATAAAACAAGGGTATCAAATTAGCTCAGATACCGTTCCATAAACCCAATATGTAATAGACAAGACCTACTCCTTGCTCAGAGAACTGGACTCAACACGCCCTATTCACCGCACAAGAATATATCTGACTAATAATAATCGTAAAACCTATGTATTGATATCTCTCTGTTAGTGTGTCAAGTGGGTGTAAAGCGGCATAAACACAGCAGTGAAAAGCAGCTAAACCCCATTATAAAAATAAATTACTTTGAAACACCCATGAAACAAAGACAGTGAAAGAGAGAGAAATTCTTACACAATGCGTTCAGGGGCTGTGATGCAACCTGGATTGACCATATCTAGACGCACAGCTGGATGAGACATAAGGGTGGACACTCTTGGGGCTGAGAGGTTTGGTGAGGTTGGGTGAGCAAACGCAGACCCTTTAAAGGAATACTGCGTGGTACCCATCGCATGGGTCCCAAATCTCCAGGTTCAAGGGCATCTTCCTACATCAAAAACATGCATGAGAAACCCAGAAGATGGTACACCGTGTGATGGGGAAAGGTTTCTAAAACGCACCTCATTTCTCATCTCCTTGTGCCCGGGTTCGCCATTCCAGCCGCTTTACTAGCAAGCTCCCTACTTGGAGCATCAGCACCTTTAACCTCCTGTTCCATACAGGTTGCAATTTGTCCTGAGGATAAACGGGAAGACGTGGAACCAACGAGAGACTAGCTCTTGGTGTTGGGACAGGCACAGGTCACTCTATTTTCCCATCAGAAAGAAGAATTAACCACAGGCTCAGCCTGCCCCCCGGAACCAGAACAGGGCCTGAAGCCATTCTGCGATTTTGCGGCCAGCTCCCATAAAAACGAGTTGTAAAATGGAGGTTCAGGGCACTGCAATTCACAAACCTGCAGAGTTATAAATGATAACTCCCGTCCACAAATATATTGAGGGAAGGCAAAGAAGAGGATTTGAAATCAAGGCAGAATTGCAGGAAACAGATTTCAGGAGGTAGATACGAATCGCCTTTAAAGCACATGAAAAGCGGCAAAACGTTGACAATGATGCCCTTGGCCAAAAAGGGCGTATGCGTTTTTTCCTGAATATATTCAGGAAAAAACGCATACGCCCTTTTTGGCCAACCAAGCAACCTGGAAAGGCAAATCAGCACTACAAAGAAATCTCGCTTCCCATCAGTCAAAAGGGCCATGCTGAAAAAAGTGTCAAAACCAGAAATGCAGGACAGGCCATGGAGAAATGGGAGCCTTGCTACACTGATGGGCGGGATGTAAATTGCCAAGAGCCACTCCGGAGAAGTGTCCGGTGAGTCCTGAAACATCTGAAAAACACAGCTTAGAGAGCATAGGGCACTTCCACTCATGGGGGTATAAATTGGGAAAATTAAAAATCAGCAAGACACAAGCACCCCAAAGTTTAGGGCTGCTCTCTTGACCAGGACCTCCACTTCATTCCACCTTAAATATCCCAGGAAAGAGAAAAATGGATAAAGAAGTTGTGGTCCTTATGTACAATGGAATATCACTCAGCCATGAAATCAATGTCGTAAGGTTAGTAGCAGCATGATGAGTGGATTTAGGTACGACGATTCTAAGTGAAATAAGTCACACAGAAAAGGACACTTCTCATAAGGTATCACTGATAGAGGGAATGTAAAAACCGTTACACTTGAACTGAATTACAAAACAGAACAGAGTCACACATGCAGAAAACACACTATGGCTGCTTAACGGGAAAGGTGAGGTGGGGTGATACATAAAACAAGGGTATCAAATTAGCTCAGATACCGTTCCATAAACCCAATATGTAATAGACAAGACCTACTCCTTGCTCAGAGAACTGGACTCAACACGCCCTATTCACCGCACAAGAATATATCTGACTAATAATAATCGTAAAACCTATGTATTGATATCTCTCTGTTAGTGTGTCAAGTGGGTGTAAAGCGGCATAAACACAGCAGTGAAAAGCAGCTAAACCCCATTATAAAAATAAATTACTTTGAAACACCCATGAAACAAAGACAGTGAAAGAGAGAGAAATTCTTACACAATGCGTTCAGGGGCTGTGATGCAACCTGGATTGACCATATCTAGACGCACAGCTGGATGAGACATAAGGGTGGACACTCTTGGGGTTGAGAGGTTTGGTGAGGTTGGGTGAGCAAACGCAGACCCTTTAAAGGAATACTGCGTGGTACCCATCGCATGGGTCCCAAATCTCCAGGTTCAAGGGCATCTTCCTACATCAAAAACATGCATGAGAAACCCAGAAGATGGTACACCGTGTGATGGGGAAAGGTTTCTAAAACGCACCTCATTTCTCATCTCCTTGTGCCCGGGTTCGCCATTCCAGCCGCTTTACTAGCAAGCTCCCTACTTGGAGCATCAGCACCTTTAACCTCCTGTTCCATACAGGTTGCAATTTGTCCTGAGGATAAACGGGAAGACGTGGAACCAACGAGAGACTAGCTCTTGGTGTTGAGACAGGCACAGGTCACTCTATTTTCCCATCAGAAAGAAGAATTAACCACAGGCTCAGCCTGCCCCCCGGAACCAGAACAGGGCCTGAAGCCATTCTGCGATTTTGCGGCCAGCTCCCATAAAAACGAGTTGTAAAATGGAGGTTCAGGGCACTGCAATTCACAAACCTGCAGAGTTATAAATGATAACTCCCGTCCACAAATATATTGAGGGAAGGCAAAGAAGAGGATTTGAAATCAAGGCAGAATTGCAGGAAACAGATTTCAGGAGGTAGATACGAATCGCCTTTAAAGCACATGAAAAGCGGCAAAACGTTGACAATGATGCCCTTGGCCAAAAAGGGCGTATGCGTTTTTTCCTGAATATATTCAGGAAAAAACGCATACGCCCTTTTTGGCCAACCAAGCAACCTGGAAAGGCAAATCAGCACTACAAAGAAATCTCGCTTCCCATCAGTCAAAAGGGCCATGCTGAAAAAAGTGTCAAAACCAGAAATGCAGGACAGGCCATGGAGAAATGGGAGCCTTGCTACACTGATGGGCGGGATGTAAATTGCCAAGAGCCACTCCGGAGAAGTGTCCGGTGAGTCCTGAAACATCTGAAAAACACAGCTTAGAGAGCATAGGGCACTTCCACTCATGGGGGTATAAATTGGGAAAATTAAAAATCAGCAAGACACAAGCACCCCAAAGTTTAGGGCTGCTCTGTTGACCAGGACCTCCACTTCATTCCACCTTAAATATCCCAGGAAAGAGAAAAATGGATAAAGAAGTTGTGGTCCTTATGTACAATGGAATACCACTCAGCCATGAAATCAATGTCGTAAGGTTAGTAGCAGCATGATGAGTGGATTTAGGTACGACGATTCTAAGTGAAATAAGTCACACAGAAAAGGACACTTCTCATAAGGTATCACTGATAGAGGGAATGTAAAAACCGTTACACTTGAACTGAATTACAAAACAGAACAGAGTCACACATGCAGAAAACACACTATGGCTGCTTAACGGGAAAGGTGAGGTGGGGTGATACATAAAACAAGGGTATCAAATTAGCTCAGATACCGTTCCATAAACCCAATATGTAATAGACAAGACCTACTCCTTGCTCAGAGAACTGGACTCAACACGCCCTATTCACCGCACAAGAATATATCTGACTAATAATAATCGTAAAACCTATGTATTGATATCTCTCTGTTAGTGTGTCAAGTGGGTGTAAAGCGGCATAAACACAGCAGTGAAAAGCAGCTAAACCCCATTATAAAAATAAATTACTTTGAAACACCCATGAAACAAAGACAGTGAAAGAGAGAGAAATTCTTACACAATGCGTTCAGGGGCTGTGATGCAACCTGGATTGACCATATCTAGACGCACAGCTGGATGAGACATAAGGGTGGACACTCTTGGGGCTGAGAGGTTTGGTGAGGTTGGGTGAGCAAACGCAGACCCTTTAAAGGAATACTGCGTCGTACCCATCGCATGGGTCCCAAATCTCCAGGTTCAAGGGCATCTTCCTACATCAAAAACATGCATGAGAAACCCAGAAGATGGTACACCGTGTGATGGGGAAAGGTTTCTAAAACGCACCTCATTTCTCATCTCCTTGTGCCCGGGTTCGCCATTCCAGCCGCTTTACTAGCAAGCTCCCTACTTGGAGCATCAGCACCTTTAACCTCCTGTTCCATACAGGTTGCAATTTGTCCTGAGGATAAACGGGAAGACGTGGAACCAACGAGAGACTAGCTCTTGGTGTTGAGACAGGCACAGGTCACTCTATTTTCCCATCAGAAAGAAGAATTAACCACAGGCTCAGCCTGCCCCCCGGAACCAGAACAGGGCCTGAAGCCATTCTGCGATTTTGCGGCCAGCTCCCATAAAAACGAGTTGTAAAATGGAGGTTCAGGGCACTGCAATTCACAAACCTGCAGAGTTATAAATGATAACTGTCGTCCACAAATATATTGAGGGAAGGCAAAGAAGAGGATTTGAAATCAAGGCAGAATTGCAGGAAACAGATTTCAGGAGGTAGATACGAATCGCCTTTAAAGCACATGAAAAGCGGCAAAACGTTGACAATGATGCCCTTGGCCAAAAAGGGCGTATGCGTTTTTTCCTGAATATATTCAGGAAAAAACGCATACGCCCTTTTTGGCCAACCAAGCCACCTGGAAAGGCAAATCAGCGCTACAAAGAAGTCTCGCTTCCCATCGGTCAAAAGGGCCATGCTGAAAAAAGTGTCAAAACCAGAAATGCAGGACAGGCCATGGAGAAATGGGAGCCTTGCTACACTGATGGGCGGGATGTAAATTGCCAAGAGTCACTCCGGAGAAGTGTCCGGTGAGTCCTGAAACATCTGAAAAACACAGCTTAGAGAGCATAGGGCACTTCCACTCATGGGGGTATAAATTGGGAAAATTAAAAATCAGCAAGACACAAGCACCCCAAAGTTTAGGGCTGCTCTGTTGACCAGGACCTCCACTTCATTCCACCTTAAATATCCCAGGAAAGAGAAAAATGGATAAAGAAGTTGTGGTCCTTATGTACAATGGAATATCACTCAGCCATGAAATCAATGTCGTAAGGTTAGTAGCAGCATGATGAGTGGATTTAGGTACGACGATTCTAAGTGAAATAAGTCACACAGAAAAGGACACTTCTCATAAGGTATCACTGATAGAGGGAATGTAAAAACCGTTACACTTGAACTGAATTACAAAACAGAACAGAGTCACACATGCAGAAAACACAATATGGCTGCTTAACGGGAAAGGTGAGGTGGGGTGATACATAAAACAAGGGTATCAAATTAGCTCAGATACCGTTCCATAAACCCAATATGTAATAGACAAGACCTACTCCTTGCTCAGAGAACTGGACTCAACACGCCCTATTCACCGCACAAGAATATATCTGACTAATAATAATCGTAAAACCTATGTATTGATATCTCTCTGTTAGTGTGTCAAGTGGGTGTAAAGCGGCATAAACACAGCAGTGAAAAGCAGCTAAACCCCATTATAAAAATAAATTACTTTGAAACACCCATGAAACAAAGACAGTGAAAGAGAGAGAAATTCTTACACAATGCGTTCAGGGGCTGTGATGCAACCTGGATTGACCATATCTAGACGCACAGCTGGATGAGACATAAGGGTGGACACTCTTGGGGCTGAGAGGTTTGGTGAGGTTGGGTGAGCAAACGCAGACCCTTTAAAGGAATACTGCGTCGTACCCATCGCATGGGTCCCAAATCTCCAGGTTCAAGGGCATCTTCCTACATCAAAAACATGCATGAGAAACCCAGAAGATGGTACACCGTGTGATGGGGAAAGGTTTCTAAAACGCACCTCATTTCTCATCTCCTTGTGCCCGGGTTCGCCATTCCAGCCGCTTTACTAGCAAGCTCCCTACTTGGAGCATCAGCACCTTTAACCTCCTGTTCCATACAGGTTGCAATTTGTCCTGAGGATAAACGGGAAGACGTGGAACCAACGAGAGACTAGCTCTTGGTGTTGGGACAGGCACAGGTCACTCTATTTTCCCATCAGAAAGAAGAATTAACCACAGGCTCAGCCTGCCCCCCGGAACCAGAACAGGGCCTGAAGCCATTCTGCGATTTTGCGGCCAGCTCCCATAAAAACGAGTTGTAAAATGGAGGTTCAGGGCACTGCAATTCACAAACCTGCAGAGTTATTAATGATAACTCTCGTCCACAAATATATTGAGGGAAGGCAAAGAATAGGATTTGAAATCAAGGCAGAATTGCAGGAAACAGATTTCAGGAGGTAGATACGAATCGCATTTAAAGCACATGAAAAGCGGCAAAACGTTGACAATGATGCCCTTGGCCAAAAAGGGCGTATGCGTTTTTTCCTGAATATATTCAGGAAAAATCGCATACGCCCTTTTTGGCCAACCAAGCAACCTGGAAAGGCAAATCAGCGCTACAAAGAAGTCTCGCTTCCCATCGGTCAAAAGGGCCATGCTGAAAAAAGTGTCAAAACCAGAAATGCAGGACAGGCCATGGAGAAATGGGAGCCTTGCTACACTGATGGGCGGGATGTAAATTGCCAAGAGCCACTCCGGAGAAGTGTCCGGTGAGTCCTGAAACATCTGAAAAACACAGCTTAGAGAGCATAGGGCACTTCCACTCATGGGGGTATAAATTGGGAAAATTAAAAATCAGCAAGACACAAGCACCCCAAAGTTTAGGGCTGCTCTGTTGACCAGGACCTCCACTTCATTCCACCTTAAATATCCCAGGAAAGAGAAAAATGGATAAAGAAGTTGTGGTCCTTATGTACAATGGAATACCACTCAGCCATGAAATCAATGTCGTAAGGTTAGTAGCAGCATGATGAGTGGATTTAGGTACGACGATTCTAAGTGAAATAAGTCACACAGAAAAGGACACTTCTCATAAGGTATCACTGATAGAGGGAATGTAAAAACCGTTACACTTGAACTGAATTACAAAACAGAACAGAGTCACACATGCAGAAAACACACTATGGCTGCTTAACGGGAAAGGTGAGGTGGGGTGATACATAAAACAAGGGTATCAAATTAGCTCAGATACCGTTCCATAAACCCAATATGTAATAGACAAGACCTACTCCTTGCTCAGAGAACTGGACTCAACACGCCCTATTCACCGCACAAGAATATATCTGACTAATAATAATCGTAAAACCTATGTATTGATATCTCTCTGTTAGTGTGTCAAGTGGGTGTAAAGCGGCATAAACACAGCAGTGAAAAGCAGCTAAACCCCATTATAAAAATAAATTACTTTGAAACACCCATGAAACAAAGACAGTGAAAGAGAGAGAAATTCTTACACAATGCGTTCAGGGGCTGTGATGCAACCTGGATTGACCATATCTAGACGCACAGCTGGATGAGACATAAGGGTGGACACTCTTGGGGCTGAGAGGTTTGGTGAGGTTGGGTGAGCAAACGCAGACCCTTTAAAGGAATACTGCGTGGTACCCATCGCATGGGTCCCAAATCTCCAGGTTCAAGGGCATCTTCCTACATCAAAAACATGCATGAGAAATGCAGAAGATGGTACACCGTGTGATGGGGAAAGGTTTCTAAAACGCACCTCATTTCTCATCTCCTTGTGCCCGGGTTCGCCATTCCAGCCGCTTTACTAGCAAGCTCCCTACTTGGAGCATCAGCACCTTTAACCTCCTGTTCCATACAGGTTGCAATTTGTCCTGAGGATAAACGGGAAGACGTGGAACCAACGAGAGACTAGCTCTTGGTGTTGGGACAGGCACAGGTCACTCTATTTTCCCATCAGAAAGAAGAATTAACCACAGGCTCAGCCTGCCCCCCGGAACCAGAACAGGGCCTGAAGCCATTCTGCGATTTTGCGGCCAGCTCCCATAAAAACGAGTTGTAAAATGGAGGTTCAGGGCACTGCAATTCACAAACCTGCAGAGTTATAAATGATAACTCCCGTCCACAAATATATTGAGGGAAGGCAAAGAAGAGGATTTGAAATCAAGGCAGAATTGCAGGAAACAGATTTCAGGAGGTAGATACGAATCGCCTTTAAAGCACATGAAAAGCGGCAAAACGTTGACAATGATGCCCTTGGCCAAAAAGGGCGTATGCGTTTTTTCCTGAATATATTCAGGAAAAAACGCATACGCCCTTTTTGGCCAACCAAGCAACCTGGAAAGGCAAATCAGCACTACAAAGAAATCTCGCTTCCCATCAGTCAAAAGGGCCATGCTGAAAAAAGTGTCAAAACCAGAAATGCAGGACAGGCCATGGAGAAATGGGAGCCTTGCTACACTGATGGGCGGGATGTAAATTGCCAAGAGCCACTCCGGAGAAGTGTCCGGTGAGTCCTGAAACATCTGAAAAACACAGCTTAGAGAGCATAGGGCACTTCCACTCATGTGGGTATAAATTGGGAAAATTAAAAATCAGCAAGACACAAGCACCCCAAAGTTTAGGGCTGCTCTGTTGACCAGGACCTCCACTTCATTCCACCTTAAATATCCCAGGAAAGAGAAAAATGGATAAAGAAGTTGTGGTCCTTATGTACAATGGAATACCACTCAGCCATGAAATCAATGTCGTAAGGTTAGTAGCAGCATGATGAGTGGATTTAGGTACGACGATTCTAAGTGAAATAAGTCACACAGAAAAGGACACTTCTCATAAGGTATCACTGATAGAGGGAATGTAAAAACCGTTACACTTGAACTGAATTACAAAACAGAACAGAGTCACACATGCAGAAAACACACTATGGCTGCTTAACGGGAAAGGTGAGGTGGGGTGATACATAAAACAAGGGTATCAAATTAGCTCAGATACCGTTCCATAAACCCAATATGTAATAGACAAGACCTACTCCTTGCTCAGAGAACTGGACTCAACACGCCCTATTCACCGCACAAGAATATATCTGACTAATAATAATCGTAAAACCTATGTATTGATATCTCTCTGTTAGTGTGTCAAGTGGGTGTAAAGCGGCATAAACACAGCAGTGAAAAGCAGCTAAACCCCATTATAAAAATAAATTACTTTGAAACACCCATGAAACAAAGACAGTGAAAGAGAGAGAAATTCTTACACAATGCGTTCAGGGGCTGTGATGCAACCTGGATTGACCATATCTAGACGCACAGCTGGATGAGACATAAGGGTGGACACTCTTGGGGCTGAGAGGTTTGGTGAGGTTGGGTGAGCAAACGCAGACCCTTTAAAGGAATACTGCGTCGTACCCATCGCATGGGTCCCAAATCTCCAGGTTCAAGGGCATCTTCCTACATCAAAAACATGCATGAGAAACCCAGAAGATGGTACACCGTGTGATGGGGAAAGGTTTCTAAAACGCACCTCATTTCTCATCTCCTTGTGCCCGGGTTCGCCATTCCAGCCGCTTTACTAGCAAGCTCCCTACTTGGAGCATCAGCACCTTTAACCTCCTGTTCCATACAGGTTGCAATTTGTCCTGAGGATAAACGGGAAGACGTGGAACCAACGAGAGACTAGCTCTTGGTGTTGAGACAGGCACAGGTCACTCTATTTTCCCATCAGAAAGAAGAATTAACCACAGGCTCAGCCTGCCCCCCGGAACCAGAACAGGGCCTGAAGCCATTCTGCGATTTTGCGGCCAGCTCCCATAAAAACGAGTTGTAAAATGGAGGTTCAGGGCACTGCAATTCACAAACCTGCAGAGTTATAAATGATAACTGTCGTCCACAAATATATTGAGGGAAGGCAAAGAAGAGGATTTGAAATCAAGGCAGAATTGCAGGAAACAGATTTCAGGAGGTAGATACGAATCGCCTTTAAAGCACATGAAAAGCGGCAAAACGTTGACAATGATGCCCTTGGCCAAAAAGGGCGTATGCGTTTTTTCCTGAATATATTCAGGAAAAAACGCATACGCCCTTTTTGGCCAACCAAGCCACCTGGAAAGGCAAATCAGCGCTACAAAGAAGTCTCGCTTCCCATCGGTCAAAAGGGCCATGCTGAAAAAAGTGTCAAAACCAGAAATGCAGGACAGGCCATGGAGAAATGGGAGCCTTGCTACACTGATGGGCGGGATGTAAATTGCCAAGAGTCACTCCGGAGAAGTGTCCGGTGAGTCCTGAAACATCTGAAAAACACAGCTTAGAGAGCATAGGGCACTTCCACTCATGGGGGTATAAATTGGGAAAATTAAAAATCAGCAAGACACAAGCACCCCAAAGTTTAGGGCTGCTCTGTTGACCAGGACCTCCACTTCATTCCACCTTAAATATCCCAGGAAAGAGAAAAATGGATAAAGAAGTTGTGGTCCTTATGTACAATGGAATATCACTCAGCCATGAAATCAATGTCGTAAGGTTAGTAGCAGCATGATGAGTGGATTTAGGTACGACGATTCTAAGTGAAATAAGTCACACAGAAAAGGACACTTCTCATAAGGTATCACTGATAGAGGGAATGTAAAAACCGTTACACTTGAACTGAATTACAAAACAGAACAGAGTCACACATGCAGAAAACACACTATGGCTGCTTAACGGGAAAGGTGAGGTGGGGTGATACATAAAACAAGGGTATCAAATTAGCTCAGATACCGTTCCATAAACCCAATATGTAATAGACAAGACCTACTCCTTGCTCAGAGAACTGGACTCAACACGCCCTATTCACCGCACAAGAATATATCTGACTAATAATAATCGTAAAACCTATGTATTGATATCTCTCTGTTAGTGTGTCAAGTGGGTGTAAAGCGGCATAAACACAGCAGTGAAAAGCAGCTAAACCCCATTATAAAAATAAATTACTTTGAAACACCCATGAAACAAAGACAGTGAAAGAGAGAGAAATTCTTACACAATGCGTTCAGGGGCTGTGATGCAACCTGGATTGACCATATCTAGACGCACAGCTGGATGAGACATAAGGGTGGACACTCTTGGGGCTGAGAGGTTTGGTGAGGTTGGGTGAGCAAACGCAGACCCTTTAAAGGAATACTGCGTGGTACCCATCGCATGGGTCCCAAATCTCCAGGTTCAAGGGCATCTTCCTACATCAAAAACATGCATGAGAAACCCAGAAGATGGTACACTGTGTGATGGGGAAAGGTTTCTAAAACGCACCTCATTTCTCATCTCCTTGTGCCCGGGTTCGCCATTCCAGCCGCTTTACTAGCAAGCTCCCTACTTGGAGCATCAGCACCTTTAACCTCCTGTTCCATACAGGTTGCAATTTGTCCTGAGGATAAACGGGAAGACGTGGAACCAACGAGAGACTAGCTCTTGGTGTTGGGACAGGCACAGGTCACTCTATTTTCCCATCAGAAAGAAGAATTAACCACAGGCTCAGCCTGCCCCCCGGAACCAGAACAGGGCCTGAAGCCATTCTGCGATTTTGCGGCCAGCTCCCATAAAAACGAGTTGTAAAATGGAGGTTCAGGGCACTGCAATTCACAAACCTGCAGAGTTATTAATGATAACTCTCGTCCACAAATATATTGAGGGAAGGCAAAGAAGAGGATTTGAAATCAAGGCAGAATTGCAGGAAACAGATTTCAGGAGGTAGATACGAATCGCATTTAAAGCACATGAAAAGCGGCAAAACGTTGACAATGATGCCCTTGGCCAAAAAGGGCGTATGCGTTTTTTCCTGAATATATTCAGGAAAAATCGCATACGCCCTTTTTGGCCAACCAAGCAACCTGGAAAGGCAAATCAGCGCTACAAAGAAGTCTCGCTTCCCATCGGTCAAAAGGGCCATGCTGAAAAAAGTGTCAAAACCAGAAATGCAGGACAGGCCATGGAGAAATGGGAGCCTTGCTACACTGATGGGCGGGATGTAAATTGCCAAGAGCCACTCCGGAGAAGTGTCCGGTGAGTCCTGAAACATCTGAAAAACACAGCTTAGAGAGCATAGGGCACTTCCACTCATGGGGGTATAAATTGGGAAAATTAAAAATCAGCAAGACACAAGCACCCCAAAGTTTAGGGCTGCTCTGTTGACCAGGACCTCCACTTCATTCCACCTTAAATATCCCAGGAAAGAGAAAAATGGATAAAGAAGTTGTGGTCCTTATGTACAATGGAATACCACTCAGCCATGAAATCAATGTCGTAAGGTTAGTAGCAGCATGATGAGTGGATTTAGGTACGACGATTCTAAGTGAAATAAGTCACACAGAAAAGGACACTTCTCCTAAGGTATCACTGATAGAGGGAATGTAAAATCCGTTAAACTTGAACTGAATTACAAAACAGAACAGAGTCACACATGCAGAAAACACACTATGGCTGCTTAACGGGAAAGGTGAGGTGGGGTGATACATAAAACAAGGGTATCAAATTAGCTCAGATACCGTTCCATAAACCCAATATGTAATAGACAAGACCTACTCCTTGCTCAGAGAACTGGACTCAACACGCCCTATTCACCGCACAAGAATATATCTGACTAATAATAATCGTAAAACCTATGTATTGATATCTCTCTGTTAGTGTGTCAAGTGGGTGTAAAGCGGCATAAACACAGCAGTGAAAAGCAGCTAAACCCCATTATAAAAATAAATTACTTTGAAACACCCATGAAACAAAGACAGTGAAAGAGAGAGAAATTCTTACACAATGCGTTCAGGGGCTGTGATGCAACCTGGATTGACCATATCTAGACGCACAGCTGGATGAGACATAAGGGTGGACACTCTTGGGGCTGAGAGGTTTGGTGAGGTTGGGTGAGCAAACGCAGACCCTTTAAAGGAATACTGCGTGGTACCCATCGCATGGGTCCCAAATCTCCAGGTTCAAGGGCATCTTCCTACATCAAAAACATACATGAGAAACCCAGAAGATGGTACACCATGTGATGGGGAAAGGTTTCTAAAACGCACCTCATTTCTCATCTCCTTGTGCCCGGGTTCGCCATTCCAGCCCCTTTACTAGCAAGCTCCCTACTTGGAGCATCAGCACCTTTAACCTCCTGTTCCATACAGGTTGCAATTTGTCCTGAGGATAAACGGGAAGACGTGGAACCAACGAGAGACTAGCTCTTGGTGTTGGGACAGGCACAGGTCACTCTATTTTCCCATCAGAAAGAAGAATTAACCACAGGCTCAGCCTGCCCCCCGGAACCAGAACAGGGCCTGAAGCCATTCTGCGATTTGGCGGCCAGCTCCCATAAAAACGAGTTGTAAAATGGAGGTTCAAGGCACTGCAATTCACAAACCTGCAGAGTTATTAATGATAACTCTCGTCCACAAATATATTGAGGGAAGGCAAAGAAGAGGATTTGAAATCAAGGCAGAATTGCAGGAAACAGATTTCAGGAGGTAGATACGAATCGCCTTTAAAGCACATGAGAAGCGGCAAAACGTTGACAATGATGCCCTTGGCCAAAAAGGGCGTATGCGTTTTTTCCTGAATATATTCAGGAAAAAACGCATACGCCCTTTTTGGCCAACCAAGCAACCTGGAAAGGCCAATCAGCGCTACAAAGAAGTCTCGCTTCCCATCGGTCAAAAGGGCCATGCTGAAAAAAGTGTCAAAACCAGAAATGCAGGACAGGCCATGGAGAAATGGGAGCCTTGCTACACTGATGGGCGGGATGTAAATTGCCAAGAGCCACTCCGGAGAAGTGTCCGGTGAGTCCTGAAACATCTGAAAAACACAGCTTAGAGAGCATAGGGCACTTCCACTCATGGGGGTATAAATTGGGAAAATTAAAAATCAGCAAGACACAAGCACCCCAAAGTTTAGGGCTGCTCTGTTGACCAGGACCTCCACTTCATTCCACCTTAAATATCCCAGGAAAGAGAAAAATGGATAAAGAAGTTGTGGTCCTTATGTACAATGGAATATCACTCAGCCATGAAATCAATGTCGTAAGGTTAGTAGCAGCATGATGAGTGGATTTAGGTACGACGATTCTAAGTGAAATAAGTCACACAGAAAAGGACACTTCTCATAAGGTATCACTGATAGAGGGAATGTAAAAACCGTTACACTTGAACTGAATTACAAAACAGAACAGAGTCACACATGCAGAAAACACACTATGGCTGCTTAACGGGAAAGGTGAGGTGGGGTGATACATAAAACAAGGGTATCAAATTAGCTCAGATACCGTTCCATAAACTCAATATGTAATAGACAAGACCTACTCCTTGCTCAGAGAACTGGACTCAACACGCCCTATTCACCGCACAAGAATATATCTGACTAATAATAATCGTAAAACCTACGTATTGATATCTCTCTGTTATTGGGTCAAGTGGGTGTAAAGCGGCATAAACACAGCAGTGAAAAGCAGCTAAACCCCATTATAAAAATAAATTACTTTGAAACACCCATGAAACAAAGACAGTGAAAGAGAGAGGAATTCTTACACAATGCGTTCAGGGGCTGTGATGCAACCTGGATTGACCATATCTAGACGCACAGCTGGATGAGACATAAGGGTGGACACTCTTGGGGCTGAGAGGTTTGGTGAGGTTGGGTGAGCAAACGCAGACCCTTTAAAGTAATACTGCGTGGTACCCATCGCATGGGTCCCAAATCTCCAGGTTCAAGGGCATCTTCCTACATCAAAAACATGCATGAGAAACCCAGAAGATGGTACACCGTGTGATGGGGAAAGGTTTCTAAAACGCACCTCATTTCTCATCTCCTTGTGCCCGGGTTCGCCATTCCAGCCGCTTTACTAGCAAGCTCCCTACTTGGAGCATCAGCACCTTTAACCTCCTGTTCCATACAGGTTGCAATTTGTCCTGAGGATAAACGGGAAGACGTGGAACCAACGAGAGACTAGCTCTTGGTGTTGGGACAGGCACAGGTCACTCTATTTTCCCATCAGAAAGAAGAATTAACCACAGGCTCAGCCTGCCCCCCGGAACCAGAACAGGGCCTGAAGCCATCCTGCGATTTTGCGGCCAGCTCCCATAAAAACGAGTTGTAAAATGGAGGTTCAGGGCACTGCAATTCACAAACCTGCAGAGTTATAAATGATAACTCTCGTCCACAAATATATTGAGGGAAGGCAAAGAAGAGGATTTGAAATCAAGGCAGAATTGCAGGAAAGAGATTTCAGGAGGTAGATACGAATCGCCTTTAAAGCACATGAAAAGCGGCAAAACGTTGACAATGATGCCCTTGGCCAAAAAGGGCGTATGCGTTTTTTCCTGAATATATTCAGGAAAAAACGCATACGCCCTTTTTGGCCAACCAAGCCACCTGGAAAGGCAAAGCAGCGCTACAAAGAAGTCTCGCTTCCCATCGGTCAAAAGGGCCATGCTGAAAAAAGTGTCAAAACCAGAAATGCAGGACAGGCCATGGAGAAATGGGAGCCTTGCTACACTGATGGGCGGGATGTAAATTGCCAAGAGCCACTCCGGAGAAGTGTCCGGTGAGTCCTGAAACATCTGAAAAACACAGCTTAGAGAGCATAGGGCACTTCCACTCATGGGGGTATAAATTGGGAAAATTAAAAATCAGCAAGACACAAGCACCCCAAAGTTTAGGGCTGCTCTGTTGACCAGGACCTCCACTTCATTCCACCTTAAATATCCCAGGAAAGAGAAAAATGGATAAAGAAGTTGTGGTCCTTATGTACAATGGAATACCACTCAGCCATGAAATCAATGTCGTAAGGTTAGTAGCAGCATGATGAGTGGATTTAGGTACGACGATTCTAAGTGAAATAAGTCACACAGAAAAGGACACTTCTCATAAGGTATCACTGATAGAGGGAATGTAAAAACCGTTACACTTGAACTGAATTACAAAACAGAACAGAGTCACACATGCAGAAAACACACTATGGCTGCTTAACGGGAAAGGTGAGGTGGGGTGATACATAAAACAAGGGTATCAAATTAGCTCAGATACCGTTCCATAAACCCAATATGTAATAGACAAGACCTACTCCTTGCTCAGAGAACTGGACTCAACACGCCCTATTCACCGCACAAGAATATATCTGACTAATAATAATCGTAAAACCTATGTATTGATATCTCTCTGTTATTGTGTCAAGTGGGTGTAAAGCGGCATAAACACAGCAGTGAAAAGCAGCTAAACCCCATTATAAAAATAAATTACTTTGAAACACCCATGAAACAAAGACAGTGAAAGAGAGAGAAATTCTTACACAATGCGTTCAGGGGCTGTGATGCAACCTGGATTGACCATATCTAGACGCACAGCTGGATGAGACATAAGGGTGGACACTCTTGGGGCTGAGAGGTTTGGTGAGGTTGGGTGAGCAAACGCAGACCCTTTAAAGTAATACTGCGTGGTACCCATCGCATGGGTCCCAAATCTCCAGGTTCAAGGACATCTTCCTACATCGAAAACATGCATGAGAAACCCAGAAGATGGTACACCGTGTGATGGGGAAAGGTTTCTAAAACGCACCTCATTTCTCATCTCCTTGTGCCCGGGTTCGCCATTCCAGCCGCTTTACTAGCAAGCTCCCTACTTGGAGCATCAGCACCTTTAACCTCCTGTTCCATACAGGTTGCAATTTGTCCTGAGGATAAACGGGAAGACGTGGAACCAACGAGAGACTAGCTCTTGGTGTTGGGACAGGCACAGGTCACTCTATTTTCCCATCAGAAAGAAGAATTAACCACAGGCTCAGCCTGCCCCCCGGAACCAGAACAGGGCCTGAAGCCATTCTGCAATTTTGCGGCCAGCTCCCATAAAAACGAGTTGTAAAATGGAGGTTCAGGGCACTGCAATTCACAAACCTGCAGAGTTATAAATGATAACTCTCGTCCACAAATATATTGAGGGAAGGCAAAGAAGCGGATTTGAAATCAAGGCAGAATTGCAGGAAAGAGATTTCAGGAGGTAGATACGAATCGCCTTTAAAGCACATGAGAAGCGGCAAAACGTTGACAATGATGCCCTTGGCCAAAAAGGGCGTATGCGTTTTTTCCTGAATATATTCAGGAAAAAACGCATACGCCCTTTTTGGCCAACCAAGCAACCTGGAAAGGCAAATCAGCGCTACAAAGAAGTCTCGCTTCCCATCGGTCAAAAGGGCCATGCTGAAAAAAGTGTCAAAACCAGAAATGCAGGACAGGCCATGGAGAAATGGGAGCCTTGCTACACTGATGGGCGGGATGTAAATTGCCAAGAGCCACTCCGGAGAACTGTCCGGTGAGTCCTGAAACATCTGAAAAACACAGCTTAGAGAGCATAGGGCACTTCCACTCATGGGGGTATAAATTGGGAAAATTAAAAATCAGCAAGACACAAGCACCCCAAAGTTTAGGGCTGCTCTGTTGACCAGGACCTCCACTTCATTCCACCTTAAATATCCCAGGAAAGAGAAAAATGGATAAAGAAGTTGTGGTCCTTATGTACAATGGAATACCACTCAGCCATGAAATCAATGTCGTAAGGTTAGTAGCAGCATGATGAGTGGATTTAGGTACGACGATTCTAAGTGAAATAAGTCACACAGAAAAGGACACTTCTCATAAGGTATCACTGATAGAGGGAATGTAAAAACCGTTACACTTGAACTGAATTACAAAACAGAACAGAGTCACACATGCAGAAAACACACTATGGCTGCTTAACGGGAAAGGTGAGGTGGGGTGATACATAAAACAAGGGTATCAAATTAGCTCAGATACCGTTCCATAAACCCAATATGTAATAGACAAGACCTACTCCTTGCTCAGAGAACTGGACTCAACACGCCCTATTCACCGCACAAGAATATATCTGACTAATAATAATCGTAAAACCTATGTATTGATATCTCTCTGTTAGTGTGTCAAGTGGGTGTAAAGCGGCATAAACACAGCAGTGAAAAGCAGCTAAACCCCATTATAAAAATAAATTACTTTGAAACACCCATGAAACAAAGACAGTGAAAGAGAGAGAAATTCTTACACAATGCGTTCAGGGGCTGTGATGCAACCTGGATTGACCATATCTAGACGCACAGCTGGATGAGACATAAGGGTGGACACTCTTGGGGCTGAGAGGTTTGGTGAGGTTGGGTGAGCAAACGCAGACCCTTTAAAGGAATACTGCGTCGTACCCATCGCATGGGTCCCAAATCTCCAGGTTCAAGGGCATCTTCCTACATCAAAAACATGCATGAGAAACCCAGAAGATGGTACACCGTGTGATGGGGAAAGGTTTCTAAAACGCACCTCATTTCTCATCTCCTTGTGCCCGGGTTCGCCATTCCAGCCGCTTTACTAGCAAGCTCCCTACTTGGAGCATCAGCACCTTTAACCTCCTGTTCCATACAGGTTGCAATTTGTCCTGAGGATAAACGGGAAGACGTGGAACCAACGAGAGACTAGCTCTTGGTGTTGGGACAGGCACGGGTCACTCTATTTTCCCATCAGAAAGAAGAATTAACCACAGGCTCAGCCTGCCCCCCGGAACCAGAACAGGGCCTGAAGCCATTCTGCGATTTTGCGGCCAGCTCCCATAAAAACGAGTTGTAAAATGGAGGTTCAGGGCACTGCAATTCACAAACCTGCAGAGTTATAAATGATAACTCTCGTCCACAAATATATTGAGGGAAGGCAAAGAAGAGGATTTGAAATCAAGGCAGAATTGCAGGAAAGAGATTTCAGGAGGTAGATACGAATCGCCTTTAAAGCACATGAGAATCGGCAAAACGTTGACAATGATGCCCTTGGCCAAAAAGGGCGTATGCGTTTTTTCCTGAATATATTCAGGAAAAAACGCATACGCCCTTTTTGGCCAACCAAGCAACCTGGAAAGGCCAATCAGCGCTACAAAGAAGTCTCGCTTCCCATCGGTCAAAAGGGCCATGCTGAAAAAAGTGTCAAAACCAGAAATGCAGGACAGGCCATGGAGAAATGGGAGCCTTGCTACACTGATGGGCGGGATGTAAATTGCCAAGAGCCACTCCGGAGAAGTGTCCGGTGAGTCCTGAAACATCTGAAAAACACAGCTTAGAGAGCATAGGGCACTTCCACTCATGGGGGTATAAATTGGGAAAATTAAAAATCAGCAAGACACAAGCACCCCAAAGTTTAGGGCTGCTCTGTTGACCAGGACCTCCACTTCATTCCACCTTAAATATCCCAGGAAAGAGAAAAATGGATAAAGAAGTTGTGGTCCTTATGTACAATGGAATATCACTCAGCCATGAAATCAATGTCGTAAGGTTAGTAGCAGCATGATGAGTGGATTTAGGTACGACGATTCTAAGTGAAATAAGTCACACAGAAAAGGACACTTCTCCTAAGGTATCACTGATAGAGGGAATGTAAAAACCGTTACACTTGAACTGAATTACAAAACAGAACAGAGTCACACATGCAGAAAACACACTATGGCTGCTTAACGGGAAAGGTGAGGTGGGGTGATACATAAAACAAGGGTATCAAATTAGCTCAGATACCGTTCCATAAACCCAATATGTAATAGACAAGACCTACTCCTTGCTCAGAGAACTGGACTCAACACGCCCTATTCACCGCACAAGAATATATCTGACTAATAATAATCGTAAAACCTATGTATTGATATCTCTCTGTTATTGTGTCAAGTGGGTGTAAAGCGGCATAAACACAGCAGTGAAAAGCAGCTAAACCCCATTATAAAAATAAATTACTTTGAAACACCCATGAAACAAAGACAGTGAAAGAGAGAGAAATTCTTACACAATGCGTTCAGGGGCTGTGATGCAACCTGGATTGACCATATCTAGACGCACAGCTGGATGAGACATAAGGGTGGACACTCTTGGGGCTGAGAGGTTTGGTGAGGTTGGGTGAGCAAACGCAGACCCTTTAAAGGAATACTGCGTCGTACCCATCGCATGGGTCCCAAATCTCCAGGTTCAAGGACATCTTCCTACATCGAAAACATGCATGAGAAACCCAGAAGATGGTACACCGTGTGATGGGGAAAGGTTTCTAAAACGCACCTCATTTCTCATCTCCTTGTGCCCGGGTTCGCCATTCCAGCCGCTTTACTAGCAAGCTCCCTACTTGGAGCATCAGCACCTTTAACCTCCTGTTCCATGCAGGTTGCAATTTGTCCTGAGGATAAACGGGAAGACGTGGAACCAACGAGAGACTAGCTCTTGGTGTTGGGACAGGCACAGGTCACTCTATTTTCCCATCAGAAAGAAGAATTAACCACAGGCTCAGCCTGCCCCCCGGAACCAGAACAGGGCCTGAAGCCATTCTGCAATTTTGCGGCCAGCTCCCATAAAAACGAGTTGTAAAATGGAGGTTCAGGGCACTGCAATTCACAAACCTGCAGAGTTATAAATGATAACTCTCGTCCACAAATATATTGAGGGAAGGCAAAGAAGCGGATTTGAAATCAAGGCAGAATTGCAGGAAACAGATTTCAGGAGGTAGATACGAATCGCCTTTAAAGCACATGAGAATCGGCAAAACGTTGACAATGATGCCCTTGGCCAAAAAGGGCGTATGCGTTTTTTCCTGAATATATTCAGGAAAAAACGCATACGCCCTTTTTGGCCAACCAAGCAACCTGGAAAGGCCAATCAGCGCTACAAAGAAGTCTCGCTTCCCATCGGTCAAAAGGGCCATGCTGAAAAAAGTGTCAAAACCAGAAATGCAGGACAGGCCATGGAGAAATGGGAGCCTTGCTACACTGATGGGCGGGATGTAAATTGCCAAGAGCCACTCCGGAGAAGTGTCCGGTGAGTCCTGAAACATCTGAAAAACACAGCTTAGAGAGCATAGGGCACTTCCACTCATGGGGGTATAAATTGGGAAAATTAAAAATCAGCAAGACACAAGCACCCCAAAGTTTAGGGCTGCTCTGTTGACCAGGACCTCCACTTCATTCCACCTTAAATATCCCAGGAAAGAGAAAAATGGATAAAGAAGTTGTGGTCCTTATGTACAATGGAATATCACTCAGCCATGAAATCAATGTCGTAAGGTTAGTAGCAGCATGATGAGTGGATTTAGGTACGACGATTCTAAGTGAAATAAGTCACACAGAAAAGGACACTTCTCATAAGGTATCACTGATAGAGGGAATGTAAAAACCGTTACACTTGAACTGAATTACAAAACAGAACAGAGTCACACATGCAGAAAACACACTATGGCTGCTTAACGGGAAAGGTGAGGTGGGGTGATACATAAAACAAGGGTATCAAATTAGCTCAGATACCGTTCCATAAACTCAATATGTAATAGACAAGACCTACTCCTTGCTCAGAGAACTGGACTCAACACGCCCTATTCACCGCACAAGAATATATCTGACTAATAAAAATCGTAAAACCTATGTATTGATATCTCTCTGTTATTGTGTCAAGTGGGTGTAAAGCAGCATAAACAAAGCAGTGAAAAGCAGCTAAACCCCATTATAAAAATAAATTACTTTGAAACACCCATGAAACAAAGACAGTGAAAGAGAGAGAAATTCTTACACAATGCGTTCAGGGGCTGTGATGCAACCTGGATTGACCATATCTAGACGCACAGCTGGATGAGACATAAGGGTGGACACTCTTGGGGCTGAGAGGTTTGGTGAGGTTGGGTGAGCAAACGCAGACCCTTTAAAGGAATACTGCGTGGTACCCATCGCATGGGTCCCAAATCTCCAGGTTCAAGGGCATCTTCCTACATCAAAAACATACATGAGAAACCCAGAAGATGGTACACCGTGTGATGGGGAAAGGTTTCTAAAACGCACCTCATTTCTCATCTCCTTGTGCCCGGGTTCGCCATTCCAGCCGCTTTACTAGCAAGCTCCCTACTTGGAGCATCAGCACCTTTAACCTCCTGTTCCATACAGGTTGCAATTTGTCCTGAGGATAAACGGGAAGACGTGGAACCAACGAGAGACTAGCTCTTGGTGTTGGGACAGGCACGGGTCACTCTATTTTCCCATCAGAAAGAAGAATTAACCACAGGCTCAGCCTGCCCCCCGGAACCAGAACAGGGCCTGAAGCCATTCTGCGATTTTGCGGCCAGCTCCCATAAAAACGAGTTGTAAAATGGAGGTTCAGGGCACTGCAATTCACAAACCTGCAGAGTTATAAATGATAACTCTCGTCCACAAATATATTGAGGGAAGGCAAAGAAGAGGATTTGAAATCAAGGCAGAATTGCAGGAAAGAGATTTCAGGAGGTAGATACGAATCGCCTTTAAAGCACATGAAAAGCGGCAAAACGTTGACAATGATGCCCTTGGCCAAAAAGGGCGTATGCGTTTTTTCCTGAATATATTCAGGAAAAAACGCATACGCCCTTTTTGGCCAACCAAGCCACCTGGAAAGGCAAAGCAGCGCTACAAAGAAGTCTCGCTTCCCATCGGTCAAAAGGGCCATGCTGAAAAAAGTGTCAAAACCAGAAATGCAGGACAGGCCATGGAGAAATGGGAGCCTTGCTACACTGATGGGCGGGATGTAAATTGCCAAGAGCCACTCTGGAGAAGTGTCCGGTGAGTCCTGAAACATCTGAAAAACACAGCTTAGAGAGCATAGGGCACTTCCACTCATGGGGGTATAAATTGGGAAAATTAAAAATCAGCAAGACACAAGCACCCCAAAGTTTAGGGCTGCTCTCTTGACCAGGACCTCCACTTCATTCCACCTTAAATATCCCAGGAAAGAGAAAAATGGATAAAGAAGTTGTGGTCCTTATGTACAATGGAATATCACTCAGCCATGAAATCAATGTCGTAAGGTTAGTAGCAGCATGATGAGTGGATTTAGGTACGACGATTCTAAGTGAAATAAGTCACACAGAAAAGGACACTTCTCATAAGGTATCACTGATAGAGGGAATGTAAAAACCGTTACACTTGAACTGAATTACAAAACAGAACAGAGTCACACATGCAGAAAACACACGATGGCTGCTTAACGGGAAAGGTGAGGTGGGGTGATACATAAAACAAGGGTATCAAATTAGCTCAGATACCGTTCCATAAACCCAATATGTAATAGACAAGACCTACTCCTTGCTCAGAGAACTGGACTCAACACGCCCTATTCACCACACTAGAATATATCTGACTAATAATAATCGTAAAACCTATGTATTGATATCTCTCTGTTAGTGTGTCAAGTGGGTGTAAAGCGGCATAAACACAGCAGTGAAAAGCAGCTAAACCCCATTATAAAAATAAATTACTTTGAAACACCCATGAAACAAAGACAGTGAAAGAGAGAGAAATTCTTACACAATGAGTTCAGGGGCTGTGATGCAACCTGGATTGACCATATCTAGACGCACAGCTGGATGAGACATAAGGGTGGACACTCTTGGGGCTGAGAGGTTTGGTGAGGTTGGGTGAGCAAACGCAGACCCTTTAAAGGAATACTGCGTGGTACCCATCGCATGGGTCCCAAATCTCCAGGTTCAAGGGCATCTTCCTACATCAAAAACATGCATGAGAAACCCAGAAGATGGTACACCGTGTGATGGGGAAAGGTTTCTAAAACGCACCTCATTTCTCATCTCCTTGTGCCCGGGTTCGCCATTCCAGCTGCTTTACTAGCAAGCTCCCTACTTGGAGCATCAGCACCTTTAACCTCCTGTTCCGTACAGGTTGCAATTTGTCCTGAGGATAAACGGGAAGACGTGGAACCAACGAGAGACTAGCTCTTGGTGTTGGGACAGGCACAAGTCACTCTATTTTCCCATCAGAAAGAAGAATTAACCACAGGCTCAGCCTGCCCCCCGGAACCAGAACAGGGCCTGAAGCCATTCTGCGATTTTGCGGCCAGCTCCCATAAAAACGAGTTGTAAAATGGAGGTTCAGGGCACTGCAATTCACAAACCTGCAGAATTATAAATGATAACTCTCGTCCACAAATATATTGAGGGAAGGCAAAGAAGAGGATTTGAAATCAAGGCAGAATTGCAGGAAACAGATTTCAGGAGGTAGATACGAATCGCCTTTAAAGCACATGAAAAACGGCAAAACGTTGACAATGATGCCCCTGGCCAAAAAGGGCGTATGCGTTTTTTCCTGAATATATTCAGGAAAAAACGCATACGCCCTTTTTGGCCAACCAAGCAACCTGGAAAGGCAAATCAGCGCTACAAAGAAGTCTCGCTTCCCATCGGTCAAAAGGGCCATGCTGAAAAATGTGTCAAAACCAGAAATGCAGGACAGGCCATGGAGAAATGGGAGCCTTGCTACACTGATGGGCGGGATGTAAATTGCCAAGAGCCACTCCGGAGAAGTGTCCGGTGAGTCCTGAAACATCTGAAAATCACAGCTTAGAGAGCATAGGGCACTTCCACTCATGGGGGTATAAATTGGGAAAATTAAAAATCAGCAAGACACAAGCACCCCAAAGTTTAGGGCTGCTCTGTTGACCAGGACCTCCACTTCATTCCACCTTAAATATCCCAGGAAAGAGAGAAATGGATAAAGAAGTTGTGATCCTTATGTACAATGGAATATCACTCAGCCATGAAATCAATGTCGTAAGGTTAGTAGCAGCATGATGAGAGGATTTAGGTACGACGATTCTAAGTGAAATAAGTCACACAGAAAAGGACACTTCTCATAAGGTATCACTGATAGAGGGAATGTAAAAACCGTTACACTTGAACTGAATTACAAAACAGAACAGAGTCACACATGCAGAAAACACACTATGGCTGCTTAACGGGAAAGGTGAGGTGGGGTGATACATAAAACAAGGGTATCAAATTAGCTCAGATACCGTTCCATAAACCCAATATGTAATAGACAAGACCTACTCCTTGCTCAGAGAACTGGACTCAACACGCCCTATTCACCGCACAAGAATATATCTGACTAATAATAATCGTAAAACCTATGTATTGATATCTCTCTGTTAGTGTGTCAAGTGGGTGTAAAGCGGCATAAACACAGCAGTGAAAAGCAGCTAAACCCCATTATAAAAATAAATTACTTTGAAACACCCATGAAACAAAGACAGTGAAAGAGAGAGAAATTCTTACACAATGCGTTCAGGGGCTGTGATGCAACCTGGATTGACCATATCTAGACGCACAGCTGGATGAGACATAAGGGTGGACACTCTTGGGGCTGAGAGGTTTGGTGAGGTTGGGTGAGCAAACGCAGACCCTTTAAAGGAATACTGCGTGGTACCCATCGCATGGGTCCCAAATCTCCAGGTTCAAGGGCATCTTCCTACATCAAAAACATGCATGAGAAACCCAGAAGATGGTACACCGTGTGATGGGGAAAGGTTTCTAAAACGCACCTCATTTCTCGTCTCCTTGTGCCCGGGTTCGCCATTCCAGCCGCTTTACTAGCAAGCTCCCTACTTGGAGCATCAGCACCTTTAACCTCCTGTTCCGTACAGGTTGCAATTTGTCCTGAGGATAAACGGGAAGACGTGGAACCAACGAGAGACTAGCTCTTGGTGTTGGGACAGGCACAGGTCACTCTATTTTCCCATCAGAAAGAAGAATTAACCACAGGCTCAGCCTGCCCCCCGGAACCAGAACAGGGCCTGAAGCCATTCTGCGATTTTGCGGCCAGCTCCCATAAAAACGAGTTGTAAAATGGAGGTTCAGGGCACTGCAATTCACAAACCTGCAGAATTATAAATGATAACTCTCGTCCACAAATATATTGAGGGAAGGCAAAGAAGAGGATTTGAAATCAAGGCAGAATTGCAGGAAACAGATTTCAGGAGGTAGATACGAATCGCCTTTAAAGCACATGAAAAACGGCAAAACGTTGACAATGATGCCCCTGGCCAAAAAGGGCGTATGCGTTTTTTCCTGAATATATTCAGGAAAAAACGCATACGCCCTTTTTGGCCAACCAAGCAACCTGGAAAGGCAAATCAGCGCTACAAAGAAGTCTCGCTTCCCATCGGTCAAAAGGGCCATGCTGAAAAATGTGTCAAAACCAGAAATGCAGGACAGGCCATGGAGAAATGGGAGCCTTGCTACACTGATGGGCGGGATGTAAATTGCCAAGAGCCACTCCGGAGAAGTGTCCGGTGAGTCCTGAAACATCTGAAAATCACAGCTTAGAGAGCATAGGGCACTTCCACTCATGGGGGTATAAATTGGGAAAATTAAAAATCAGCAAGACACAAGCACCCCAAAGTTTAGGGCTGCTCTGTTGACCAGGACCTCCACTTCATTCCACCTTAAATATCCCAGGAAAGAGAGAAATGGATAAAGAAGTTGTGATCCTTATGTACAATGGAATATCACTCAGCCATGAAATCAATGTCGTAAGGTTAGTAGCAGCATGATGAGAGGATTTAGGTACGACGATTCTAAGTGAAATAAGTCACACAGAAAAGGACACTTCTCATAAGGTATCACTGATAGAGGGAATGTAAAAACCGTTACACTTGAACTGAATTACAAAACAGAACAGAGTCACACATGCAGAAAACACACTATGGCTGCTTAACGGGAAAGGTGAGGTGGGGTGATACATAAAACAAGGGTATCAAATTAGCTCAGATACCGTTCCATAAACCCAATATGTAATAGACAAGACCTACTCCTTGCTCAGAGAACTGGACTCAACACGCCCTATTCACCGCACAAGAATATATCTGACTAATAATAATCGTAAAACCTATGTATTGATATCTCTCTGTTAGTGTGTCAAGTGGGTGTAAAGCGGCATAAACACAGCAGTGAAAAGCAGCTAAACCCCATTATAAAAATAAATTACTTTGAAACACCCATGAAACAAAGACAGTGAAAGAGAGAGAAATTCTTACACAATGCGTTCAGGGGCTGTGATGCAACCTGGATTGACCATATCTAGACGCACAGCTGGATGAGACATAAGGGTGGACACTCTTGGGGCTGAGAGGTTTGGTGAGGTTGGGTGAGCAAACGCAGACCCTTTAAAGGAATACTGCGTGGTACCCATCGCATGGGTCCCAAATCTCCAGGTTCAAGGGCATCTTCCTACATCAAAAACATGCATGAGAAACCCAGAAGATGGTACACCGTGTGATGGGGAAAGGTTTCTAAAACGCACCTCATTTCTCGTCTCCTTGTGCCCGGGTTCGCCATTCCAGCCGCTTTACTAGCAAGCTCCCTACTTGGAGCATCAGCACCTTTAACCTCCTGTTCCGTACAGGTTGCAATTTGTCCTGAGGATAAACGGGAAGACGTGGAACCAACGAGAGACTAGCTCTTGGTGTTGGGACAGGCACAGGTCACTCTATTTTCCCATCAGAAAGAAGAATTAACCACAGGCTCAGCCTGCCCCCCGGAACCAGAACAGGGCCTGAAGCCATTCTGCGATTTTGCGGCCAGCTCCCATAAAAACGAGTTGTAAAATGGAGGTTCAGGGCACTGCAATTCACAAACCTGCAGAGTTATAAATGATAACTCTCGTCCACAAATATATTGAGGGAAGGCAAAGAAGAGGATTTGAAATCAAGGCAGAATTGCAGGAAAGAGATTTCAGGAGGTAGATACGAATCGCCTTTAAAGCACATGAAAAGCGGCAAAACGTTGACAATGATGCCCTTGGCCAAAAAGGGCGTATGCGTTTTTTCCTGAATATATTCAGGAAAAAACGCATACGCCCTTTTTGGCCAACCAAGCAACCTGGAAAGGCAAATCAGCGCTACAAACAAGTCTCGCTTCCCATCGGTCAAAAGGGCCATGCTGAAAAAAGTGTCAAAACCAGAAATGCAGGACAGGCCATGGAGAAATGGGAGCCTTGCTACACTGATGGGCGGGATGTAAATTGCCAAGAGCCACTCTGGAGAAGTGTCCGGTGAGTCCTGAAACATCTGAAAAACACAGCTTAGAGAGCATAGGGCACTTCCACTCATGGGGGTATAAATTGGGAAAATTAAAAATCAGCAAGACACAAGCACCCCAAAGTTTAGGGCTGCTCTGTTGACCAGGACCTCCACTTCATTCCACCTTAAATATCCCAGGAAAGAGAAAAATGGATAAAGAAGTTGTGGTCCTTATGTACAATGGAATATCACTCAGCCATGAAATCAATGTCGTAAGGTTAGTAGCAGCATGATGAGTGGATTTAGGTACGACGATTCTAAGTGAAATAAGTCACACAGAAAAGGACACTTCTCATAAGGTATCACTGATAGAGGGAATGTAAAAACCGTTACACTTGAACTGAATTACAAAACAGAACAGAGTCACACATGCAGAAAACACACTATGGCTGCTTAACGGGAAAGGTGAGGTGGGGTGATACATAAAACAAGGGTATCAAATTAGCTCAGATACCGTTCCATAAACCCAATATGTAATAGACAAGACCTACTCCTTGCTCAGAGAACTGGACTCAACACGCCCTATTCACCACACTAGAATATATCTGACTAATAATAATCGTAAAACCTATGTATTGATATCTCTCTGTTAGTGTGTCAAGTGGGTGTAAAGCGGCATAAACACAGCAGTGAAAAGCAGCTAAACCCCATTATAAAAATAAATTACTTTGAAACACCCATGAAACAAAGACAGTGAAAGAGAGAGAAATTCTTACACAATGAGTTCAGGGGCTGTGATGCAACCTGGATTGACCATATCTAGACGCACAGCTGGATGAGACATAAGGGTGGACACTCTTGGGGCTGAGAGGTTTGGTGAGGTTGGGTGAGCAAACGCAGACCCTTTAAAGGAATACTGCGTGGTACCCATCGCATGGGTCCCAAATCTCCAGGTTCAAGGGCATCTTCCTACATCAAAAACATGCATGAGAAACCCAGAAGATGGTACACCGTGTGATGGGGAAAGGTTTCTAAAACGCACCTCATTTCTCATCTCCTTGTGCCCGGGTTCGCCATTCCAGCCGCTTTACTAGCAAGCTCCCTACTTGGAGCATCAGCACCTTTAACCTCCTGTTCCGTACAGGTTGCAATTTGTCCTGAGGATAAACGGGAAGACGTGGAACCAACGAGAGACTAGCTCTTGGTGTTGGGACAGGCACAGGTCACTCTATTTTCCCATCAGAAAGAAGAATTAACCACAGGCTCAGCCTGCCCCCCGGAACCAGAACAGGGCCTGAAGCCATTCTGCGATTTTGCCGCCAGCTCCCATAAAAACGAGTTGTAAAATGGAGGTTCAGGGCACTGCAATTCACAAACCTGCAGAATTATAAATGATAACTCTCGTCCACAAATATATTGAGGGAAGGCAAAGAAGAGGATTTGAAATCAAGGCAGAATTGCAGGAAAGAGATTTCAGGAGGTAGATACGAATCGCCTTTAAAGCACATGAAAAACGGCAAAACGTTGACAATGATGCCCCTGGCCAAAAAGGGCGTATGCGTTTTTTCCTGAATATATTCAGGAAAAAACGCATACGCCCTTTTTGGCCAACCAAGCAACCTGGAAAGGCAAATCAGCGCTACAAAGAAGTCTCGCTTCCCATCGGTCAAAAGGGCCATGCTGAAAAAAGTGTCAAAACCAGAAATGCAGGACAGGCCATGGAGAAATGGGAGCCTTGCTACACTGATGGGCGGGATGTAAATTGCCAAGAGCCACTCTGGAGAAGTGTCCGGTGAGTCCTGAAACATCTGAAAAACACAGCTTAGAGAGCATAGGGCACTTCCACTCATGGGGGTATAAATTGGGAAAATTAAAAATCAGCAAGACACAAGCACCCCAAAGTTTAGGGCTGCTCTGTTGACCAGGACCTCCACTTCATTCCACCTTAAATATCCCAGGAAAGAGAAAAATGGATAAAGAAGTTGTGGTCCTTATGTACAATGGAATATCACTCAGCCATGAAATCAATGTCGTAAGGTTAGTAGCAGCATGATGAGTGGATTTAGGTACGACGATTCTAAGTGAAATAAGTCACACAGAAAAGGACACTTCTCATAAGGTATCACTGATAGAGGGAATGTAAAAACCGTTACACTTGAACTGAATTACAAAACAGAACAGAGTCACACATGCAGAAAACACACTATGGCTGCTTAACGGGAAAGGTGAGGTGGGGTGATACATAAAACAAGGGTATCAAATTAGCTCAGATACCGTTCCATAAACCCAATATGTAATAGACAAGACCTACTCCTTGCTCAGAGAACTGGACTCAACACGCCCTATTCACCACACTAGAATATATCTGACTAATAATAATCGTAAAACCTATGTATTGATATCTCTCTGTTAGTGTGTCAAGTGGGTGTAAAGCGGCATAAACACAGCAGTGAAAAGCAGCTAAACCCCATTATAAAAATAAATTACTTTGAAACACCCATGAAACAAAGACAGTGAAAGAGAGAGAAATTCTTACACAATGAGTTCAGGGGCTGTGATGCAACCTGGATTGACCATATCTAGACGCACAGCTGGATGAGACATAAGGGTGGACACTCTTGGGGCTGAGAGGTTTGGTGAGGTTGGGTGAGCAAACGCAGACCCTTTAAAGGAATACTGCGTGGTACCCATCGCATGGGTCCCAAATCTCCAGGTTCAAGGGCATCTTCCTACATCAAAAACATGCATGAGAAACCCAGAAGATGGTACACCGTGTGATGGGGAAAGGTTTCTAAAAGGCACCTCATTTCTCATCTCCTTGTGCCCGGGTTCACCATTCCAGCCGCTTTACTAGCAAGCTCCCTACTTGGAGCATCAGCACCTTTAACCTCCTGTTCCGTACAGGTTGCAATTTGTCCTGAGGATAAACGGGAAGACGTGGAACCAACGAGAGACTAGCTCTTGGTGTTGGGACAGGCACAGGTCACTCTATTTTCCCATCAGAAAGAAGAATTAACCACAGGCTCAGCCTGCCCCCCGGAACCAGAACAGGGCCTGAAGCCATTCTGCGATTTTGCCGCCAGCTCCCATAAAAACGAGTTGTAAAATGGAGGTTCAGGGCACTGCAATTCACAAACCTGCAGAATTATAAATGATAACTCTCGTCCACAAATATATTGAGGGAAGGCAAAGAAGAGGATTTGAAATCAAGGCAGAATTGCAGGAAACAGATTTCAGGAGGTAGATACGAATCGCCTTTAAAGCACATGAAAAACGGCAAAACGTTGACAATGATGCCCCTGGCCAAAAAGGGCGTATGCGTTTTTTCCTGAATATATTCAGGAAAAAACGCATACGCCCTTTTTGGCCAACCAAGCAACCTGGAAAGGCAAATCAGCGCTACAAAGAAGTCTCGCTTCCCATCGGTCAAAAGGGCCATGCTGAAAAATGTGTCAAAACCAGAAATGCAGGACAGGCCATGGAGAAATGGGAGCCTTGCTACACTGATGGGCGGGATGTAAATTGCCAACAGCCACTCCGGAGAAGTGTCCGGTGAGTCCTGAAACATCTGAAAAACACAGCTCAGAGAGCATAGGGCACTTCCACTCATGGGGGTATAAATTGGGAAAATTAAAAATCAGCAAGACACAAGCACCCCAAAGTTTAGGGCTGCTCTGTTGACCAGGACCTCCACTTCATTCCACCTTAAATATCCCAGGAAAGAGAAAAATGGATAAAGAAGTTGTGGTCCTTATGTACAATGGAATATCACTCAGCCATGAAATCAATGTCGTAAGGTTAGTAGCAGCATGATGAGTGGATTTAGGTACGACGATTCTAAGTGAAATAAGTCACACAGAAAAGGACACTTCTCATAAGGTATCACTGATAGAGGGAATGTAAAAACCGTTACACTTGAACTGAATTACAAAACAGAACAGAGTCACACATGCAGAAAACACACTATGGCTGCTTAACGGGAAAGGTGAGGTGGGGTGATACATAAAACAAGGGTATCAAATTAGCTCAGATACCGTTCCATAAACCCAATATGTAATAGACAAGACCTACTCCTTGCTCAGAGAACTGGACTCAACACGCCCTATTCACCGCACAAGAATATATCTGACTAATAATAATCGTAAAACCTATGTATTGATATCTCTCTGTTAGTGTGTCAAGTGGGTGTAAAGCGGCATAAACACAGCAGTGAAAAGCAGCTAAACCCCATTATAAAAATAAATTACTTTGAAACACCCATGAAACAAAGACAGTGAAAGAGAGAGAAATTCTTACACAATGCGTTCAGGGGCTGTGATGCAACCTGGATTGACCATATCTAGACGCACAGCTGGATGAGACATAAGGGTGGACACTCTTGGGGCTGAGAGGTTTGGTGAGGTTGGGTGAGCAAACGCAGACCCTTTAAAGGAATACTGCGTGGTACCCATCGCATGGGTCCCAAATCTCCAGGTTCAAGGGCATCTTCCTACATCAAAAACATGCATGAGAAACCCAGAAGATGGTACACCGTGTGATGGGGAAAGGTTTCTAAAACGCACCTCATTTCTCGTCTCCTTGTGCCCGGGTTCGCCATTCCAGCCGCTTTACTAGCAAGCTCCCTACTTGGAGCATCAGCACCTTTAACCTCCTGTTCCGTACAGGTTGCAATTTGTCCTGAGGATAAACGGGAAGACGTGGAACCAACGAGAGACTAGCTCTTGGTGTTGGGACAGGCACAGGTCACTCTATTTTCCCATCAGAAAGAAGAATTAACCACAGGCTCAGCCTGCCCCCCGGAACCAGAACAGGGCCTGAAGCCATTCTGCGATTTTGCGGCCAGCTCCCATAAAAACGAGTTGTAAAATGGAGGTTCAGGGCACTGCAATTCACAAACCTGCAGAGTTATAAATGATAACTCTCGTCCACAAATATATTGAGGGAAGGCAAAGAAGAGGATTTGAAATCAAGGCAGAATTGCAGGAAAGAGATTTCAGGAGGTAGATACGAATCGCCTTTAAAGCACATGAAAAGCGGCAAAACGTTGACAATGATGCCCTTGGCCAAAAAGGGCGTATGCGTTTTTTCCTGAATATATTCAGGAAAAAACGCATACGCCCTTTTTGGCCAACCAAGCAACCTGGAAAGGCAAATCAGCGCTACAAAGAAGTCTCGCTTCCCATCGGTCAAAAGGGCCATGCTGAAAAAAGTGTCAAAACCAGAAATGCAGGACAGGCCATGGAGAAATGGGAGCCTTGCTACACTGATGGGCGGGATGTAAATTGCCAAGAGCCACTCTGGAGAAGTGTCCGGTGAGTCCTGAAACATCTGAAAAACACAGCTTAGAGAGCATAGGGCACTTCCACTCATGGGGGTATAAATTGGGAAAATTAAAAATCAGCAAGACACAAGCACCCCAAAGTTTAGGGCTGCTCTGTTGACCAGGACCTCCACTTCATTCCACCTTAAATATCCCAGGAAAGAGAAAAATGGATAAAGAAGTTGTGGTCCTTATGTACAATGGAATATCACTCAGCCATGAAATCAATGTCGTAAGGTTAGTAGCAGTATGATGAGTGGATTTAGGTACGACGATTCTAAGTGAAATAAGTCACACAGAAAAGGACACTTCTCATAAGGTATCACTGATAGAGGGAATGTAAAAACCGTTACACTTGAACTGAATTACAAAACAGAACAGAGTCACACATGCAGAAAACACACTATGGCTGCTTAACGGGAAAGGTGAGGTGGGGTGATACATAAAACAAGGGTATCAAATTAGCTCAGATACCGTTCCATAAACCCAATATGTAATAGACAAGACCTACTCCTTGCTCAGAGAACTGGACTCAACACGCCCTATTCACCACACTAGAATATATCTGACTAATAATAATCGTAAAACCTATGTATTGATATCTCTCTGTTAGTGTGTCAAGTGGGTGTAAAGCGGCATAAACACAGCAGTGAAAAGCAGCTAAACCCCATTATAAAAATAAATTATTTTGAAACACCCATGAAACAAAGACAGTGAAAGAGAGAGAAATTCTTACACAATGAGTTCAGGGGCTGTGATGCAACCTGGATTGACCATATCTAGACGCACAGCTGGATGAGACATAAGGGTGGACACTCTTGGGGCTGAGAGGTTTGGTGAGGTTGGGTGAGCAAACGCAGACCCTTTAAAGGAATACTGCGTGGTACCCATCGCATGGGTCCCAAATCTCCAGGTTCAAGGGCATCTTCCTACATCAAAAACATGCATGAGAAACCCAGAAGATGGTACACCGTGTGATGGGGAAAGGTTTCTAAAACGCACCTCATTTCTCATCTCCTTGTGCCCGGGTTCGCCATTCCAGCCGCTTTACTAGCAAGCTCCCTACTTGGAGCATCAGCACCTTTAACCTCCTGTTCCATACAGGTTGCAATTTGTCCTGAGGATAAACGGGAAGACGTGGAACCAACGAGAGACTAGCTCTTGGTGTTGGGACAGGCACAGGTCACTCTATTTTCCCATCAGAAAGAAGAATTAACCACAGGCTCAGCCTGCCCCCCGGAACCAGAACAGGGCCTGAAGCCATTCTGCGATTTTGCCGCCAGCTCCCATAAAAACGAGTTGTAAAATGGAGGTTCAGGGCACTGCAATTCACAAACCTGCAGAATTATAAATGATAACTCTCGTCCACAAATATATTGAGGGAAGGCAAAGAAGAGGATTTGAAATCAAGGCAGAATTGCAGGAAAGAGATTTCAGGAGGTAGATACGAATCGCCTTTAAAGCACATGAAAAACGGCAAAACGTTGACAATGATGCCCCTGGCCAAAAAGGGCGTATGCGTTTTTTCCTGAATATATTCAGGAAAAAACGCATACGCCCTTTTTGGCCAACCAAGCAACCTGGAAAGGCAAATCAGCGCTACAAAGAAGTCTCGCTTCCCATCGGTCAAAAGGGCCATGCTGAAAAAAGTGTCAAAACCAGAAATGCAGGACAGGCCATGGAGAAATGGGAGCCTTGCTACACTGATGGGCGGGATGTAAATTGCCAAGAGCCACTCTGGAGAAGTGTCCGGTGAGTCCTGAAACATCTGAAAAACACAGCTTAGAGAGCATAGGGCACTTCCACTCATGGGGGTATAAATTGGGAAAATTAAAAATCAGCAAGACACAAGCACCCCAAAGTTTAGGGCTGCTCTGTTGACCAGGACCTCCACTTCATTCCACCTTAAATATCCCAGGAAAGAGAAAAATGGATAAAGAAGTTGTGGTCCTTATGTACAATGGAATATCACTCAGCCATGAAATCAATGTCGTAAGGTTAGTAGCAGCATGATGAGTGGATTTAGGTACGACGATTCTAAGTGAAATAAGTCACACAGAAAAGGACACTTCTCATAAGGTATCACTGATAGAGGGAATGTAAAAACCGTTACACTTGAACTGAATTACAAAACAGAACAGAGTCACACATGCAGAAAACACACTATGGCTGCTTAACGGGAAAGGTGAGGTGGGGTGATACATAAAACAAGGGTATCAAATTAGCTCAGATACCGTTCCATAAACCCAATATGTAATAGACAAGACCTACTCCTTGCTCAGAGAACTGGACTCAACACGCCCTATTCACCACACTAGAATATATCTGACTAATAATAATCGTAAAACCTATGTATTGATATCTCTCTGTTAGTGTGTCAAGTGGGTGTAAAGCGGCATAAACACAGCAGTGAAAAGCAGCTAAACCCCATTATAAAAATAAATTACTTTGAAACACCCATGAAACAAAGACAGTGAAAGAGAGAGAAATTCTTACACAATGAGTTCAGGGGCTGTGATGCAACCTGGATTGACCATATCTAGACGCACAGCTGGATGAGACATAAGGGTGGACACTCTTGGGGCTGAGAGGTTTGGTGAGGTTGGGTGAGCAAACGCAGACCCTTTAAAGGAATACTGCGTGGTACCCATCGCATGGGTCCCAAATCTCCAGGTTCAAGGGCATCTTCCTACATCAAAAACATGCATGAGAAACCCAGAAGATGGTACACCGTGTGATGGGGAAAGGTTTCTAAAAGGCACCTCATTTCTCATCTCCTTGTGCCCGGGTTCGCCATTCCAGCCGCTTTACTAGCAAGCTCCCTACTTGGAGCATCAGCACCTTTAACCTCCTGTTCCGTACAGGTTGCAATTTGTCCTGAGGATAAACGGGAAGACGTGGAACCAACGAGAGACTAGCTCTTGGTGTTGGGACAGGCACAGGTCACTCTATTTTCCCATCAGAAAGAAGAATTAACCACAGGCTCAGCCTGCCCCCCGGAACCAGAACAGGGCCTGAAGCCATTCTGCGATTTTGCCGCCAGCTCCCATAAAAACGAGTTGTAAAATGGAGGTTCAGGGCACTGCAATTCACAAACCTGCAGAATTATAAATGATAACTCTCGTCCACAAATATATTGAGGGAAGGCAAAGAAGAGGATTTGAAATCAAGGCAGAATTGCAGGAAACAGATTTCAGGAGGTAGATACGAATCGCCTTTAAAGCACATGAAAAACGGCAAAACGTTGACAATGATGCCCCTGGCCAAAAAGGGCGTATGCGTTTTTTCCTGAATATATTCAGGAAAAAACGCATACGCCCTTTTTGGCCAACCAAGCAACCTGGAAAGGCAAATCAGCGCTACAAAGAAGTCTCGCTTCCCATCGGTCAAAAGGGCCATGCTGAAAAATGTGTCAAAACCAGAAATGCAGGACAGGCCATGGAGAAATGGGAGCCTTGCTACACTGATGGGCGGGATGTAAATTGCCAAGAGCCACTCCGGAGAAGTGTCCGGTGAGTCCTGAAACATCTGAAAAACACAGCTCAGAGAGCATAGGGCACTTCCACTCATGGGGGTATAAATTGGGAAAATTAAAAATCAGCAAGACACAAGCACCCCAAAGTTTAGGGCTGCTCTGTTGACCAGGACCTCCACTTCATTCCACCTTAAATATCCCAGGAAAGAGAAAAATGGATAAAGAAGTTGTGGTCCTTATGTACAATGGAATATCACTCAGCCATGAAATCAATGTCGTAAGGTTAGTAGCAGCATGATGAGTGGATTTAGGTACGACGATTCTAAGTGAAATAAGTCACACAGAAAAGGACACTTCTCATAAGGTATCACTGATAGAGGGAATGTAAAAACCGTTACACTTGAACTGAATTACAAAACAGAACAGAGTCACACATGCAGAAAACACACTATGGCTGCTTAACGGGAAAGGTGAGGTGGGGTGATACATAAAACAAGGGTATCAAATTAGCTCAGATACCGTTCCATAAACCCAATATGTAATAGACAAGACCTACTCCTTGCTCAGAGAACTGGACTCAACACGCCCTATTCACCGCACAAGAATATATCTGACTAATAATAATCGTAAAACCTATGTATTGATATCTCTCTGTTAGTGTGTCAAATGGGTGTAAAGCGGCATAAACACAGCAGTGAAAAGCAGCTAAACCCCATTATAAAAATAAATTACTTTGAAACACCCATGAAACAAAGACAGTGAAAGAGAGAGAAATTCTTACACAATGCGTTCAGGGGCTGTGATGCAACCTGGATTGACCATATCTAGATGCACAGCTGGATGAGACATAAGGGTGGACACTCTTGGGGCTGAGAGGTTTGGTGAGGTTGGGTGAGCAAACGCAGACCCTTTAAAGTAATACTGCCTGGTACCCATCGCATGGGTCCCAAATCTCCAGGTTCAAGGGCATCTTCCTACATCAAAAACATGCATGAGAAACCCAGAAGATGGTACACCGTGTGATGGGGAAAGGTTTCTAAAACGCACCTCATTTCTCATCTCCTTGTGCCCGGGTTCGCCATTCCAGCCGCTTTACTAGCAAGCTCCCTACTTGGAGCATCAGCACCTTTAACCTCCTGTTCCATACAGGTTGCAATTTGTCCTGAGGATAAACGGGAAGACGTGGAACCAACGAGAGACTAGCTCTTGGTGTTGGGACAGGCACAGGTCACTCTATTTTCCCATCAGAAAGAAGAATTAACCACAGGCTCAGCCTGCCCCCCGGAACCAGAACAGGGCCTGAAGCCATTCTGCGATTTTGCGGCCAGCTCCCATAAAAACGAGTTGTAAAATGGAGGTTCAGGGCACTGCAATTCACAAACCTGCAGAGTTATTAATGATAACTCTCGTCCACAAATATATTGAGGGAAGGCAAAGAAGAGGATTTGAAATCAAGGCAGAATTGCAGGAAACAGATTTCAGGAGGTAGATATGAATCGCCTTTAAAGCACATGAAAAGCGGCAAAACGTTGACAATGATGCCCTTGGCCAAAAAGGGCGTATGCGTTTTTTCCTGAATATATTCAGGAAAAATCGCATACGCCCTTTTTGGCCAACCAAGCAACCTGGAAAGGCAAATCAGCGCTACAAAGAAGTCTCGCTTCCCATCGGTCAAAAGGGCCATGCTGAAAAAAGTGGCAAAACCAGAAATGCAGGACAGGCCATGGAGAAATGGGAGCCTTGCTACACTGATGGGCGGGATGTAAATTGCCAAGAGCCACTCCGGAGAAGTGTCCGGTGAGTCCTGAAACATCTGAAAAACACAGCTCAGAGAGCATAGGGCACTTCCACTCATGGGGGTATAAATTGGGAAAATTAAAAATCAGCAAAACACAAGCACCTCAAAGTTTAGGGCTGCTCTGTTGACCAGGACCTCCACTTCATTCCACCTTAAATATCCCAGGAAAGAGAAAAATGGATAAAGAAGTTGTGGTCCTTATGTACAATGGAATATCACTCAGCCATGAAATCAATGTCGTAAGGTTAGTAGCAGCATGATGAGTGGATTTAGGTACGACGATTCTAAGTGAAATAAGTCACACAGAAAAGGACACTTCTCATAAGGTATCACTGATAGAGGGAATGTAAAAACCGTTACACTTGAACTGAATTACAAAACAGAACAGAGTCACACATGCAGAAAACACACTATGGCTGCTTAACGGGAAAGGTGAGGTGGGGTGATACATAAAACAAGGGTATCAAATTAGCTCAGATACCGTTCCATAAACCCAATATGTAATAGACAAGACCTACTCCTTGCTCAGAGAACTGGACTCAACACGCCCTATTCACCGCACAAGAATATATCTGACTAATAATAATCGTAAAACCTATGTATTGATATCTCTCTGTTAGTGTGTCAAATGGGTGTAAAGCGGCATAAACACAGCAGTGAAAAGCAGCTAAACCCCATTATAAAAATAAATTACTTTGAAACACCCATGAAACAAAGACAGTGAAAGAGAGAGAAATTCTTACACAATGCGTTCAGGGGCTGTGATGCAACCTGGATTGACCATATCTAGATGCACAGCTGGATGAGACATAAGGGTGGACACTCTTGGGGCTGAGAGGTTTGGTGAGGTTGGGTGAGCAAACGCAGACCCTTTAAAGGAATACGGTGTGGTACCCATCGCATGGGTCCCAAATCTCCAGGTTCAAGGGCATCTTCCTACATCAAAAACATGCATGAGAAACCCAGAAGATGGTACACCGTGTGATGGGGAAAGGTTTCTAAAACGCACCTCATTTCTCATCTCCTTGTGCCCGGGTTCGCCATTCCAGCCGCTTTACTAGCAAGCTCCCTACTTGGAGCATCAGCACCTTTAACCTCCTGTTCCATACAGGTTGCAATTTGTCCTGAGGATAAACGGGAAGACGTGGAACCAACGAGAGACTAGCTCTTGGTGTTGGGACAGGCACAGGTCACTCTATTTTCCCATCAGAAAGAAGAATTAACCACAGGCTCAGCCTGCCCCCCGGAACCAGAACAGGGCCTGAAGCCATTCTGCGATTTTGCGGCCAGCTCCCATAAAAACGAGTTGTAAAATGGAGGTTCAGGGCACTGCAATTCACAAACCTGCAGAGTTATTAATGATAACTCTCGTCCACAAATATATTGAGGGAAGGCAAAGAAGAGGATTTGAAATCAAGGCAGAATTGCAGGAAACAGATTTCAGGAGGTAGATATGAATCGCCTTTAAAGCACATGAAAAGCGGCAAAACGTTGACAATGATGCCCTTGGCCAAAAAGGGCGTATGCGTTTTTTCCTGAATATATTCAGGAAAAATCGCATACGCCCTTTTTGGCCAACCAAGCAACCTGGAAAGGCAAATCAGCGCTACAAAGAAGTCTCGCTTCCCATCGGTCAAAAGGGCCATGCTGAAAAAAGTGGCAAAACCAGAAATGCAGGACAGGCCATGGAGAAATGGGAGCCTTGCTACACTGATGGGCGGGATGTAAATTGCCAAGAGCCACTCCGGAGAAGTGTCCGGTGAGTCCTGAAACATCTGAAAAACACAGCTCAGAGAGCATAGGGCACTTCCACTCATGGGGGTATAAATTGGGAAAATTAAAAATCAGCAAAACACAAGCACCTCAAAGTTTAGGGCTGCTCTGTTGACCAGGACCTCCACTTCATTCCACCTTAAATATCCCAGGAAAGAGAAAAATGGATAAAGAAGTTGTGGTCCTTATGTACAATGGAATATCACTCAGCCATGAAATCAATGTCGTAAGGTTAGTAGCAGCATGATGAGTGGATTTAGGTACGACGATTCTAAGTGAAATAAGTCACACAGAAAAGGACACTTCTCATAAGGTATCACTGATAGAGGGAATGTAAAAACCGTTACACTTGAACTGAATTACAAAACAGAACAGAGTCACACATGCAGAAAACACACTATGGCTGCTTAACGGGAAAGGTGAGGTGGGGTGATACATAAAACAAGGGTATCAAATTAGCTCAGATACCGTTCCATAAACCCAATATGTAATAGACAAGACCTACTCCTTGCTCAGAGAACTGGACTCAACACGCCCTATTCACCGCACAAGAATATATCTGACTAATAATAATCGTAAAACCTATGTATTGATATCTCTCTGTTAGTGTGTCAAGTGGGTGTAAAGCGGCATAAACACAGCAGTGAAAAGCAGCTAAACCCCATTATAAAAATAAATTACTTTGAAACACCCATGAAACAAAGACAGTGAAAGAGAGAGAAATTCTTACACAATGCGTTCAGGGGCTGTGATGCAACCTGGATTGACCATATCTAGACGCACAGCTGGATGAGACATAAGGGTGGACACTCTTGGGGCTGAGAGGTTTGGTGAGGTTGGGTGAGCAAACGCAGACCCTTTAAAGGAATACTGCGTGGTACCCATCGCATGGGTCCCAAATCTCCAGGTTCAAGGGCATCTTCCTACATCAAAAACATGCATGAGAAACCCAGAAGATGGTACACCGTGTGATGGGGAAAGGTTTCTAAAACGCACCTCATTTCTCAACTCCTTGTGCCCGGGTTCGCCATTCCAGCCGCTTTACTAGCAAGCTCCCTACTTGGAGCATCAGCACCTTTAACCTCCTGTTCCATGCAGGTTGCAATTTGTCCTGAGGATAAACGGGAAGACGTGGAACCAACGAGAGACTAGCTCTTGGTGTTGGGACAGGCACAGGTCACTCTATTTTCCCATCAGAAAGAAGAATTAACCACAGGCTCAGCCTGACCCCCGGAACCAGAACAGGGCCTGAAGCCATTCTGCGATTTTGCGGCCAGCTCCCATAAAAACGAGTTGTAAAATGGAGGTTCAGGGCACTGCAATTCACAAACCTGCAGTTATAAATGATAACTCCCGTCCACAAATATATTGAGGGAAGGCAAAGAAGAGGATTTGAAATCAAGGCAGAATTGCAGGAAACAGATTTCAGGAGGTAGATATGAATCGCCTTTAAAGCACATGAAAAGCGGCAAAACGTTGACAATGATGCCCTTGGCCAAAAAGGGCGTATGCGTTTTTTCCTGAATATATTCAGGAAAAAACGCATACGCCCTTTTTGGCCAACCAAGCAACCTGGAAAGGCAAATCAGCGCTACAAAGAAGTCTCGCTTCCCATCGGTCAAAAGGGTCATGCTGAAAAAAGTGTCAAAACCAGAAATGCAGGACAGGCCATGGAGAAATGGGAGCCTTGCTACACTGATGGGCGGGATGTAAATTGCCAAGAGCCACTCCGGAGAAGTGTCCGGTGAGTCCTGAAACATCTGAAAAACACAGCTTAGAGAGCATAGGGCACTTCCACTCATGGGGGTATAAATTGGGAAAATTAAAAATCAGCAAGACACAAGCACCCCAAAGTTTAGGGCTGCTCTGTTGACCAGGACCTCCACTTCATTCCACCTTAAATATCCCAGTAAAGAGAGAAATGGATAAAGAAGTTGTGATCCTTATGTATAATGGAATATCACTCAGCCATGAAATCAATGTCGTAAGGTTAGTAGCAGCATGATGAGAGGATTTAGGTACGACGATTCTAAGTGAAATAAGTCACACAGAAAAGGACACTTCTCATAAGGTATCACTGATAGAGGGAATGTAAAAACCGTTACACTTGAACTGAATTACAAAACAGAACAGAGTCACACATGCAGAAAACACACTATGGCTGCTTAACGGGAAAGGTGAGGTGGGGTGATACATAAAACAAGGGTATCAAATTAGCTCAGATACCGTTCCATAAACCCAATATGTAATAGACAAGACCTACTCCTTGCTCAGAGAACTGGACTCAACACGCCCTATTCACCGCACAAGAATATATCTGACTAATAATAATCGTAAAACCTATGTATTGATATCTCTCTGTTAGTGTGTCAAGTGGGTGTAAAGCGGCATAAACACAGCAGTGAAAAGCAGCTAAACCCCATTATAAAAATAAATTACTTTGAAACACCCATGAAACAAAGACAGTGAAAGAGAGAGAAATTCTTACACAATGCGTTCAGGGGCTGTGATGCAACCTGGATTGACCATATCTAGACGCACAGCTGGATGAGACATAAGGGTGGACACTCTTGGGGCTGAGAGGTTTGGTGAGGTTGGGTGAGCAAACGCAGACCCTTTAAAGGAATACTGCGTGGTACCCATCGCATGGGTCCCAAATCTCCAGGTTCAAGGGCATCTTCCTACATCAAAAACATGCATGAGAAACCCAGAAGATGGTACACCGTGTGATGGGGAAAGGTTTCTAAAACGCACCTCATTTCTCATCTCCTTGTGCCCGGGTTCGCCATTCCAGCCGCTTTACTAGCAAGCTCCCTACTTGGAGCATCAGCACCTTTAACCTCCTGTTCCATACAGGTTGCAATTTGTCCTGAGGATAAACGGGAAGACGTGGAACCAACGAGAGACTAGCTCTTGGTGTTGAGACAGGCACAGGTCACTCTATTTTCCCATCAGAAAGAAGAATTAACCACAGGCTCAGCCTGCCCCCCGGAACCAGAACAGGGCCTGAAGCCATTCTGCGATTTTGCGGCCAGCTCCCATAAAAACGAGTTGTAAAATGGAGGTTCAGGGCACTGCAATTCACAAACCTGCAGAGTTATAAATGATAACTGTCGTCCACAAATATATTGAGGGAAGGCAAAGAAGAGGATTTGAAATCAAGGCAGAATTGCAGGAAACAGATTTCAGGAGGTAGATACGAATCGCCTTTAAAGCACATGAAAAGCGGCAAAACGTTGACAATGATGCCCTTGGCCAAAAAGAGCGTATGCGTTTTTTCCTGAATATATTCAGGAAAAAACGCATACGCCCTTTTTGGCCAACCAAGCAACCTGGAAAGGCAAATCAGCACTACAAAGAAATCTCGCTTCCCATCAGTCAAAAGGGCCATGCTGAAAAAAGTGTCAAAACCAGAAATGCAGGACAGGCCATGGAGAAATGGGAGCCTTGCTACACTGATGGGCGGGATGTAAATTGCCAAGAGCCACTCCGGAGAAGTGTCCGGTGAGTCCTGAAACATCTGAAAAACACAGCTTAGAGAGCATAGGGCACTTCCACTCATGGGGGTATAAATTGGGAAAATTAAAAATCAGCAAGACACAAGCACCCCAAAGTTTAGGGCTGCTCTGTTGACCAGGACCTCCACTTCATTCCACCTTAAATATCCCAGGAAAGAGAAAAATGGATAAAGAAGTTGTGGTCCTTATGTACAATGGAATACCACTCAGCCATGAAATCAATGTCGTAAGGTTAGTAGCAGCATGATGAGTGGATTTAGGTACGACGATTCTAAGTGAAATAAGTCACACAGAAAAGGACACTTCTCATAAGGTATCACTGATAGAGGGAATGTAAAAACCGTTACACTTGAACTGAATTACAAAACAGAACAGAGTCACACATGCAGAAAACACACTATGGCTGCTTAACGGGAAAGGTGAGGTGGGGTGATACATAAAACAAGGGTATCAAATTAGCTCAGATACCGTTCCATAAACCCAATATGTAATAGACAAGACCTACTCCTTGCTCAGAGAACTGGACTCAACACGCCCTATTCACCGCACAAGAATATATCTGACTAATAATAATCGTAAAACCTATGTATTGATATCTCTCTGTTAGTGTGTCAAGTGGGTGTAAAGCGGCATAAACACAGCAGTGAAAAGCAGCTAAACCCCATTATAAAAATAAATTACTTTGAAACACCCATGAAACAAAGACAGTGAAAGAGAGAGAAATTCTTACACAATGCGTTCAGGGGCTGTGATGCAACCTGGATTGACCATATCTAGACGCACAGCTGGATGAGACATAAGGGTGGACACTCTTGGGGCTGAGAGGTTTGGTGAGGTTGGGTGAGCAAACGCAGACCCTTTAAAGGAATACTGCGTGGTACCCATCGCATGGGTCCCAAATCTCCAGGTTCAAGGGCATCTTCCTACATCAAAAACATGCATGAGAAACCCAGAAGATGGTACACCGTGTGATGGGGAAAGGTTTCTAAAACGCACCTCATTTCTCATCTCCTTGTGCCCGGGTTCGCCATTCCAGCCGCTTTACTAGCAAGCTCCCTACTTGGAGCATCAGCACCTTTAACCTCCTGTTCCATACAGGTTGCAATTTGTCCTGAGGATAAACGGGAAGACGTGGAACCAACGAGAGACTAGCTCTTGGTGTTGGGACAGGCACAGGTCACTCTATTTTCCCATCAGAAAGAAGAATTAACCACAGGCTCAGCCTGCCCCCCGGAACCAGAACAGGGCCTGAAGCCATTCTGCGATTTTGCGGCCAGCTCCCATAAAAACGAGTTGTAAAATGGAGGTTCAGGGCACTGCAATTCACAAACCTGCAGAGTTATAAATGATAACTGTCGTCCACAAATATATTGAGGGAAGGCAAAGAAGAGGATTTGAAATCAAGGCAGAATTGCAGGAAACAGATTTCAGGAGGTAGATACGAATCGCCTTTAAAGCACATGAAAAGCGGCAAAACGTTGACAATGATGCCCTTGGCCAAAAAGGGCGTATGCGTTTTTTCCTGAATATATTCAGGAAAAAACGCATACGCCCTTTTTGGCCAACCAAGCAACCTGGAAAGGCAAATCAGCACTACAAAGAAATCTCGCTTCCCATCAGTCAAAAGGGCCATGCTGAAAAAAGTGTCAAAACCAGAAATGCAGGACAGGCCATGGAGAAATGGGAGCCTTGCTACACTGATGGGCGGGATGTAAATTGCCAAGAGCCACTCCGGAGAAGTGTCCGGTGAGTCCTGAAACATCTGAAAAACACAGCTTAGAGAGCATAGGGCACTTCCACTCATGGGGGTATAAATTGGGAAAATTAAAAATCAGCAAGACACAAGCACCCCAAAGTTTAGGGCTGCTCTGTTGACCAGGACCTCCACTTCATTCCACCTTAAATATCCCAGGAAAGAGAAAAATGGATAAAGAAGTTGTGGTCCTTATGTACAATGGAATACCACTCAGCCATGAAATCAATGTCGTAAGGTTAGTAGCAGCATGATGAGTGGATTTAGGTACGACGATTCTAAGTGAAATAAGTCACACAGAAAAGGACACTTCTCATAAGGTATCACTGATAGAGGGAATGTAAAAACCGTTACACTTGAACTGAATTACAAAACAGAACAGAGTCACACATGCAGAAAACACACTATGGCTGCTTAACGGGAAAGGTGAGGTGGGGTGATACATAAAACAAAGGTATCAAATTAGCTCAGATACCGTTCCATAAACCCAATATGTAATAGACAAGACCTACTCCTTGCTCAGAGAACTGGACTCAACACGCCCTATTCACCGCACAAGAATATATCTGACTAATAATAATCGTAAAACCTATGTATTGATATCTCTCTGTTAGTGTGTCAAGTGGGTGTAAAGCGGCATAAACACAGCAGTGAAAAGCAGCTAAACCCCATTATAAAAATAAATTACTTTGAAACACCCATGAAACAAAGACAGTGAAAGAGAGAGAAATTCTTACACAATGCGTTCAGGGGCTGTGATGCAACCTGGATTGACCATATCTAGACGCACAGCTGGATGAGACATAAGGGTGGACACTCTTGGGGCTGAGAGGTTTGGTGAGGTTGGGTGAGCAAACGCAGACCCTTTAAAGGAATACTGCGTGGTACCCATCGCATGGGTCCCAAATCTCCAGGTTCAAGGGCATCTTCCTACATCAAAAACATGCATGAGAAACCCAGAAGATGGTACACCGTGTGATGGGGAAAGGTTTCTAAAACGCACCTCATTTCTCATCTCCTTGTGCCCGGGTTCGCCATTCCAGCCGCTTTACTAGCAAGCTCCCTACTTGGAGCATCAGCACCTTTAACCTCCTGTTCCATACAGGTTGCAATTTGTCCTGAGGATAAACGGGAAGACGTGGAACCAACGAGAGACTAGCTCTTGGTGTTGGGACAGGCACAGGTCACTCTATTTTCCCATCAGAAAGAAGAATTAACCACAGGCTCAGCCTGCCCCCCGGAACCAGAACAGGGCCTGAAGCCATTCTGCGATTTTGCGGCCAGCTCCCATAAAAACGAGTTGTAAAATGGAGGTTCAGGGCACTGCAATTCACAAACCTGCAGAGTTATAAATGATAACTGTCGTCCACAAATATATTGAGGGAAGGCAAAGAAGAGGATTTGAAATCAAGGCAGAATTGCAGGAAACAGATTTCAGGAGGTAGATACGAATCGCCTTTAAAGCACATGAAAAGCGGCAAAACGTTGACAATGATGCCCTTGGCCAAAAAGGGCGTATGCGTTTTTTCCTGAATATATTCAGGAAAAAACGCATACGCCCTTTTTGGCCAACCAAGCCACCTGGAAAGGCAAATCAGCGCTACAAAGAAGTCTCGCTTCCCATCGGTCAAAAGGGCCATGCTGAAAAAAGTGTCAAAACCAGAAATGCAGGACAGGCCAGGGAGAAATGGGAGCCTTGCTACACTGATGGGCGGGATGTAAATTGCCAAGAGCCACTCCGGAGAAGTGTCCGGTGAGTCCTGAAACATCTGAAAAACACAGCTTAGAGAGCATAGGGCACTTCCACTCATGGGGGTATAAATTGGGAAAATTAAAAATCAGCAAGACACAAGCACCCCAAAGTTTAGGGCTGCTCTGTTGACCAGGACCTCCACTTCATTCCACCTTAAATATCCCAGGAAAGAGAAAAATGGATAAAGAAGTTGTGGTCTTTATGTACAATGGAATACCACTCAGCCATGAAATCAATGTCGTAAGGTTAGTAGCAGCATGATGAGTGGATTTAGGTACGACGATTCTAAGTGAAATAAGTCACACAGAAAAGGACACTTCTCATAAGGTATCACTGATAGAGGGAATGTAAAAACCGTTACACTTGAACTGAATTACAAAACAGAACAGAGTCACACATGCAGAAAACACACTATGGCTGCTTAACGGGAAAGGTGAGGTGGGGTGATACATAAAACAAGGGTATCAAATTAGCTCAGATACCGTTCCATAAACCCAATATGTAATAGACAAGACCTACTCCTTGCTCAGAGAACTGGACTCAACACGCCCTATTCACCGCACAAGAATATATCTGACTAATAATAATCGTAAAACCTATGTATTGATATCTCTCTGTTAGTGTGTCAAGTGGGTGTAAAGCGGCATAAACACAGCAGTGAAAAGCAGCTAAACCCCATTATAAAAATAAATTACTTTGAAACACCCATGAAACAAAGACAGTGAAAGAGAGAGAAATTCTTACACAATGCGTTCAGGGGCTGTGATGCAACCTGGATTGACCATATCTAGACGCACAGCTGGATGAGACATAAGGGTGGACACTCTTGGGGCTGAGAGGTTTGGTGAGGTTGGGTGAGCAAACGCAGACCCTTTAAAGTAATACTGCGTGGTACCCATCGCATGGGTCCCAAATCTCCAGGTTCAAGGACATCTTCCTACATCGAAAACATGCATGAGAAACCCAGAAGATGGTACACCGTGTGATGGGGAAAGGTTTCTAAAACGCACCTCATTTCTCATCTCCTTGTGCCCGGGTTCGCCATTCCAGCCGCTTTACTAGCAAGCTCCCTACTTGGAGCATCAGCACCTTTAACCTCCTGTTCCATGCAGGTTGCAATTTGTCCTGAGGATAAACGGGAAGACGTGGAACCAACGAGAGACTAGCTCTTGGTGTTGGGACAGGCACAGGTCACTCTATTTTCCCATCAGAAAGAAGAATTAACCACAGGCTCAGCCTGCCCCCCGGAACCAGAACAGGGCCTGAAGCCATTCTGCAATTTTGCGGCCAGCTCCCATAAAAACGAGTTGTAAAATGGAGGTTCAGGGCACTGCAATTCACAAACCTGCAGAGTTATAAATGATAACTCTCGTCCACAAATATATTGAGGGAAGGCAAAGAAGCGGATTTGAAATCAAGGCAGAATTGCAGGAAACAGATTTCAGGAGGTAGATACGAATCGCCTTTAAAGCACATGAAAAGCGGCAAAACGTTGACAATGATGCCCTTGGCCAAAAAGGGCGTATGCGTTTTTTCCTGAATATATTCAGGAAAAAACGCATACGCCCTTTTTGGCCAACCAAGCAACCTGGAAAGGCAAATCAGCGCTTAAAAGAAGTCTCGCTTCCCATCGGTCAAAAGGGCCATGCTGAAAAAAGTGTCAAAACCAGAAATGCAGGACAGGCCATGGAGAAATGGGAGCCTTGCTACACTGATGGGCGGGATGTAAATTGCCAAGAGCCACTCCGGAGAACTGTCCGGTGAGTCCTGAAACATCTGAAAAACACAGCTTAGAGAGCATAGGGCACTTCCACTCATGGGGGTATAAATTGGGAAAATTAAAAATCAGCAAGACACAAGCACCCCAAAGTTTAGGGCTGCTCTGTTGACCAGGACCTCCACTTCATTCCACCTTAAATATCCCAGGAAAGAGAAAAATGGATAAAGAAGTTGTGGTCCTTATGTACAATGGAATATCACTCAGCCATGAAATCAATGTCGTAAGGTTAGTAGCAGCATGATGAGTGGATTTAGGTACGACGATTCTAAGTGAAATAAGTCACACAGAAAGGGACACTTCTCCTAAGGTATCACTGATAGAGGGAATGTAAAAACCGTTACACTTGAACTGAATTACAAAACAGAACAGAGTCACACATGCAGAAAACACACTATGGCTGCTTAACGGGAAAGGTGAGGTGGGGTGATACATAAAACAAGGGTATCAAATTAGCTCAGATACCGTTCCATAAACTCAATATGTAATAGACAAGACCTACTCCTTGCTCAGAGAACTGGACTCAACACGCCCTATTCACCGCACAAGAATATATCTGACTAATAAAAATCGTAAAACCTATGTATTGATATCTCTCTGTTATTGTGTCAAGTGGGTGTAAAGCAGCATAAACACAGCAGTGAAAAGCAGCTAAACCCCATTATAAAAATAAATTACTTTGAAACACCCATGAAACAAAGACAGTGAAAGAGAGAGAAATTCTTACACAATGCGTTCAGGGGCTGTGATGCAACCTGGATTGACCATATCTAGACGCACAGCTGGATGAGACATAAGGGTGGACACTCTTGGGGCTGAGAGGTTTGGTGAGGTTGGGTGAGCAAACGCAGACCCTTTAAAGGAATACTGCGTCGTACCCATCGCATGGGTCCCAAATCTCCAGGTTCAAGGGCATCTTCCTACATCAAAAACATGCATGAGAAACCCAGAAGATGGTACACCGTGTGATGGGGAAAGGTTTCTAAAACGCACCTCATTTCTCATCTCCTTGTGCCCGGGTTCGCCATTCCAGCCGCTTTACTAGCAAGCTCCCTACTTGGAGCATCAGCACCTTTAACCTCCTGTTCCATACAGGTTGCAATTTGTCCTGAGGATAAACGGGAAGACGTGGAACCAACGAGAGACTAGCTCTTGGTGTTGGGACAGGCACGGGTCACTCTATTTTCCCATCAGAAAGAAGAATTAACCACAGGCTCAGCCTGCCCCCCGGAACCAGAACAGGGCCTGAAGCCATTCTGCGATTTTGCGGCCAGCTCCCATAAAAACGAGTTGTAAAATGGAGGTTCAGGGCACTGCAATTCACAAACCTGCAGAGTTATAAATGATAACTCTCGTCCACAAATATATTGAGGGAAGGCAAAGAAGAGGATTTGAAATCAAGGCAGAATTGCAGGAAAGAGATTTCAGGAGGTAGATACGAATCGCCTTTAAAGCACATGAAAAGCGGCAAAACGTTGACAATGATGCCCTTGGCCAAAAAGGGCGTATGCGTTTTTTCCTGAATATATTCAGGAAAAAACGCATACGCCCTTTTTGGCCAACCAAGCAACCTGGAAAGGCAAATCAGCGCTACAAGCAAGTCTCGCTTCCCATCGGTCAAAAGGGCCATGCTGAAAAAAGTGTCAAAACCAGAAATGCAGGACAGGCCATGGAGAAATGGGAGCCTTGCTACACTGATGGGCGGGATGTAAATTGCCAAGAGCCACTCTGGAGAAGTGTCCGGTGAGTCCTGAAACATCTGAAAAACACAGCTTAGAGAGCATAGGGCACTTCCACTCATGGGGGTATAAATTGGGAAAATTAAAAATCAGCAAGACACAAGCACCCCAAAGTTTAGGGCTGCTCTGTTGACCAGGACCTCCACTTCATTCCACCTTAAATATCCCAGGAAAGAGAAAAATGGATAAAGAAGTTGTGGTCCTTATGTACAATGGAATACCACTCAGCCATGAAATCAATGTCGTAAGGTTAGTAGCAGCATGATGAGTGGATTTAGGTACGACGATTCTAAGTGAAATAAGTCACACAGAAAAGGACACTTCTCCTAAGGTATCACTGATAGAGGGAATGTAAAATCCGTTACACTTGAACTGAATTACAAAACAGAACAGAGTCACACATGCAGAAAACACACTATGGCTGCTTAACGGGAAAGGTGAGGTGGGGTGATACATAAAACAAGGGTATCAAATTAGCTCAGATACCGTTCCATAAACCCAATATGTAATAGACAAGACCTACTCCTTGCTCAGAGAACTGGACTCAACACGCCCTATTCACCGCACAAGAATATATCTGACTAATAATAATCGTAAAACCTATGTATTGATATCTCTCTGTTAGTGTGTCAAGTGGGTGTAAAGCGGCATAAACACAGCAGTGAAAAGCAGCTAAACCCCATTATAAAAATAAATTACTTTGAAACACCCATGAAACAAAGACAGTGAAAGAGAGAGAAATTCTTACACAATGCGTTCAGGGGCTGTGATGCAACCTGGATTGACCATATCTAGACGCACAGCTGGATGAGACATAAGGGTGGACACTCTTGGGGCTGAGAGGTTTGGTGAGGTTGGGTGAGCAAACGCAGACCCTTTAAAGGAATACTGCGTGGTACCCATCGCATGGGTCCCAAATCTCCAGGTTCAAGGGCATCTTCCTACATCAAAAACATACATGAGAAACACAGAAGATGGTACACCGTGTGATGGGGAAAGGTTTCTAAAACGCACCTCATTTCTCATCTCCTTGTGCCCGGGTTCGCCATTCCAGCCCCTTTACTAGCAAGCTCCCTACTTGGAGCATCAGCACCTTTAACCTCCTGTTCCATACAGGTTGCAATTTGTCCTGAGGATAAACGGGAAGACGTGGAACCAACGAGAGACTAGCTCTTGGTGTTGGGACAGGCACAGGTCACTCTATTTTCCCATCAGAAAGAAGAATTAACCACAGGCTCAGCCTGCCCCCCGGAACCAGAACAGGGCCTGAAGCCATTCTGCGATTTGGCGGCCAGCTCCCATAAAAACGAGTTGTAAAATGGAGGTTCAGGGCACTGCAATTCACAAACCTGCAGAGTTATTAATGATAACTCTCGTCCACAAATATATTGAGGGAAGGCAAAGAAGAGGATTTGAAATCAAGGCAGAATTGCAGGAAACAGATTTCAGGAGGTAGATACGAATCGCCTTTAAAGCACATGAGAATCGGCAAAACGTTGACAATGATGCCCTTGGCCAAAAAGGGCGTATGCGTTTTTTCCTGAATATATTCAGGAAAAAACGCATACGCCCTTTTTGGCCAACCAAGCAACCTGGAAAGGCCAATCAGTGCTACAAAGAAGTCTCGCTTCCCATCGGTCAAAAGGGCCATGCTGAAAAAAGTGTCAAAACAAGAAATGCAGGACAGGCCATGGAGAAATGGGAGCCTTGCTACACTGATGGGCGGGATGTAAATTGCCAAGAGCCACTCCGGAGAAGTGTCCGGTGAGTCCTGAAACATCTGAAAAACACAGCTTAGAGAGCATAGGGCACTTCCACTCATGGGGGTATAAATTGGGAAAATTAAAAATCAGCAAGACACAAGCACCCCAAAGTTTAGGGCTGCTCTGTTGACCAGGACCTCCACTTCATTCCACCTTAAATATCCCAGGAAAGAGAAAAATGGATAAAGAAGTTGTGGTCCTTATGTACAATGGAATATCACTCAGCCATGAAATCAATGTCGTAAGGTTAGTAGCAGCATGATGAGTGGATTTAGGTACGACGATTCTAAGTGAAATAAGTCACACAGAAAAGGACACTTCTCATAAGGTATCACTGATAGAGGGAATGTAAAAACCGTTACACTTGAACTGAATTACAAAACAGAACAGAGTCACACATGCAGAAAACACACTATGGCTGCTTAACGGGAAAGGTGAGGTGGGGTGATACATAAAACAAGGGTATCAAATTAGCTCAGATACCGTTCCATAAACCCAATATGTAATAGACAAGACCTACTCCTTGCTCAGAGAACTGGACTCAACACGCCCTATTCACCGCTCAAGAATATATCTGACTAATAATAATCGTAAAACCTATGTATTGATATCTCTCTGTTATTGTGTCAAGTGGGTGTAAAGCGGCATAAACACAGCAGTGAAAAGCAGCTAAACCCCATTATAAAAATAAATTACTTTGAAACACCCATGAAACAAAGACAGTGAAAGAGAGAGAAATTCTTACACAATGCGTTCAGGGGCTGTGATGCAACCTGGATTGACCATATCTAGACGCACAGCTGGATGAGACATAAGGGTGGACACTCTTGGGGCTGAGAGGTTTGGTGAGGTTGGGTGAGCAAACGCAGACCCTTTAAAGTAATACTGCGTGGTACCCATCGCATGGGTCCCAAATCTCCAGGTTCAAGGACATCTTCCTACATCGAAAACATGCATGAGAAACCCAGAAGATGGTACACCGTGTGATGGGGAAAGGTTTCTAAAACGCACCTCATTTCTCATCTCCTTGTGCCCGGGTTCGCCATTCCAGCCGCTTTACTAGCAAGCTCCCTACTTGGAGCATCAGCACCTTTAACCTCCTGTTCCATGCAGGTTGCAATTTGTCCTGAGGATAAACGGGAAGACGTGGAACCAACGAGAGACTAGCTCTTGGTGTTGGGACAGGCACAGGTCACTCTATTTTCCCATCAGAAAGAAGAATTAACCACAGGCTCAGCCTGCCCCCCGGAACCAGAACAGGGCCTGAAGCCATTCTGCAATTTTGCGGCCAGCTCCCATAAAAACGAGTTGTAAAATGGAGGTTCAGGGCACTGCAATTCACAAACCTGCAGAGTTATAAATGATAACTCTCGTCCACAAATATATTGAGGGAAGGCAAAGAAGCGGATTTGAAATCAAGGCAGAATTGCAGGAAACAGATTTCAGGAGGTAGATACGAATCGCCTTTAAAGCACATGAGAAGCGGCAAAACGTTGACAATGATGCCCTTGGCCAAAAAGGGCGTATGCGTTTTTTCCTGAATATATTCAGGAAAAAACGCATACGCCCTTTTTGGCCAACCAAGCAACCTGGAAAGGCAAATCAGCGCTACAAAGAAGTCTCGCTTCCCATCGGTCAAAAGGGCCATGCTGAAAAAAGTGTCAAAACCAGAAATGCAGGACAGGCCATGGAGAAATGGGAGCCTTGCTACACTGATGGGCGGGATGTAAATTGCCAAGAGCCACTCCGGAGAACTGTCCGGTGAGTCCTGAAACATCTGAAAAACACAGCTTAGAGAGCATAGGGCACTTCCACTCATGGGGGTATAAATTGGGAAAATTAAAAATCAGCAAGACACAAGCACCCCAAAGTTTAGGGCTGCTCTGTTGACCAGGACCTCCACTTCATTCCACCTTAAATATCCCAGGAAAGAGAAAAATGGATAAAGAAGTTGTGGTCCTTATGTACAATGGAATATCACTCAGCCATGAAATCAATGTCGTAAGGTTAGTAGCAGCATGATGAGTGGATTTAGGTACGACGATTCTAAGTGAAATAAGTCACACAGAAAAGGACACTTCTCATAAGGTATCACTGATAGAGGGAATGTAAAAACCGTTACACTTGAACTGAATTACAAAACAGAACAGAGTCACACATGCAGAAAACACACTATGGCTGCTTAACGGGAAAGGTGAGGTGGGGTGATACATAAAACAAGGGTATCAAATTAGCTCAGATACCGTTCCATAAACTCAATATGTAATAGACAAGACCTACTCCTTGCTCAGAGAACTGGACTCAACACGCCCTATTCACCGCACAAGAATATATCTGACTAATAAAAATCGTAAAACCTATGTATTGATATCTCTCTGTTATTGTGTCAAGTGGGTGTAAAGCAGCATAAACACAGCAGTGAAAAGCAGCTAAACCCCATTATAAAAATAAATTACTTTGAAACACCCATGAAACAAAGACAGTGAAAGAGAGAGAAATTCTTACACAATGCGTTCAGGGGCTGTGATGCAACCTGGATTGACCATATCTAGACGCACAGCTGGATGAGACATAAGGGTGGACACTCTTGGGGCTGAGAGGTTTGGTGAGGTTGGGTGAGCAAACGCAGACCCTTTAAAGGAATACTGCGTGGTACCCATCGCATGGGTCCCAAATCTCCAAGGTTCAAGGGCATCTTCCTACATCAAAAACATACATGAGAAACCCAGAAGATGGTACACCGTGTGATGGGGAAAGGTTTCTAAAACGCACCTCATTTCTCATCTCCTTGTGCCCGGGTTCGCCATTCCAGCCGCTTTACTAGCAAGCTCCCTACTTGGAGCATCAGCACCTTTAACCTCCTGTTCCATACAGGTTGCAATTTGTCCTGAGGATAAACGGGAAGACGTGGAACCAACGAGAGACTAGCTCTTGGTGTTGGGACAGGCACGGGTCACTCTATTTTCCCATCAGAAAGAAGAATTAACCACAGGCTCAGCCTGCCCCCCGGAACCAGAACAGGGCCTGAAGCCATTCTGCGATTTTGCGGCCAGCTCCCATAAAAACGAGTTGTAAAATGGAGGTTCAGGGCACTGCAATTCACAAACCTGCAGAGTTATAAATGATAACTCTCGTCCACAAATATATTGAGGGAAGGCAAAGAAGAGGATTTGAAATCAAGGCAGAATTGCAGGAAAGAGATTTCAGGAGGTAGATACGAATCGCCTTTAAAGCACATGAAAAGCGGCAAAACGTTGACAATGATGCCCTTGGCCAAAAAGGGCGTATGCGTTTTTTCCTGAATATATTCAGGAAAAAACGCATACGCCCTTTTTGGCCAACCAAGCAACCTGGAAAGGCAAATCAGCGCTACAAGCAAGTCTCGCTTCCCATCGGTCAAAAGGGCCATGCTGAAAAAAGTGTCAAAACCAGAAATGCAGGACAGGCCATGGAGAAATGGGAGCCTTGCTACACTGATGGGCGGGATGTAAATTGCCAAGAGCCACTCTGGAGAAGTGTCCGGTGAGTCCTGAAACATCTGAAAAACACAGCTTAGAGAGCATAGGGCACTTCCACTCATGGGGGTATAAATTGGGAAAATTAAAAATCAGCAAGACACAAGCACCCCAAAGTTTAGGGCTGCTCTGTTGACCAGGACCTCCACTTCATTCCACCTTAAATATCCCAGGAAAGAGAAAAATGGATAAAGAAGTTGTGGTCCTTATGTACAATGGAATACCACTCAGCCATGAAATCAATGTCGTAAGGTTAGTAGCAGCATGATGAGTGGATTTAGGTACGACGATTCTAAGTGAAATAAGTCACACAGAAAAGGACACTTCTCCTAAGGTATCACTGATAGAGGGAATGTAAAATCCGTTACACTTGAACTGAATTACAAAACAGAACAGAGTCACACATGCAGAAAACACACTATGGCTGCTTAACGGGAAAGGTGAGGTGGGGTGATACATAAAACAAGGGTATCAAATTAGCTCAGATACCGTTCCATAAACTCCATATGTAATAGACAAGACCTACTCCTTGCTCAGAGAACTGGACTCAACACGCCCTATTCACCGCACAAGAATATATCTGACTAATAATAATCGTAAAACCTATGTATTGATATCTCTCTGTTAGTGTGTCAAGTGGGTGTAAAGCGGCATAAACACAGCAGTGAAAAGCAGCTAAACCCCATTATAAAAATAAATTACTTTGAAACACCCATGAAACAAAGACAGTGAAAGAGAGAGAAATTCTTACACAATGCGTTCAGGGGCTGTGATGCAACCTGGATTGACCATATCTAGACGCACAGCTGGATGAGACATAAGGGTGGACACTCTTGGGGCTGAGAGGTTTGGTGAGGTTGGGTGAGCAAACGCAGACCCTTTAAAGGAATACTGCGTGGTACCCATCGCATGGGTCCCAAATCTCCAGGTTCAAGGGCATCTTCCTACATCAAAAACATACATGAGAAACCCAGAAGATGGTACACCATGTGATGGGGAAAGGTTTCTAAAACGCACCTCATTTCTCATCTCCTTGTGCCCGGGTTCGCCATTCCAGCCCCTTTACTAGCAAGCTCCCTACTTGGAGCATCAGCACCTTTAACCTCCTGTTCCATACAGGTTGCAATTTGTCCTGAGGATAAACGGGAAGACGTGGAACCAACGAGAGACTAGCTCTTGGTGTTGGGACAGGCACAGGTCACTCTATTTTCCCATCAGAAAGAAGAATTAACCACAGGCTCAGCCTGCCCCCCGGAACCAGAACAGGGCCTGAAGCCATTCTGCGATTTGGCGGCCAGCTCCCATAAAAACGAGTTGTAAAATGGAGGTTCAGGGCACTGCAATTCACAAACCTGCAGAGTTATTAATGATAACTCTCGTCCACAAATATATTGAGGGAAGGCAAAGAAGAGGATTTGAAATCAAGGCAGAATTGCAGGAAACAGATTTCAGGAGGTAGATACGAATCGCCTTTAAAGCACATGAGAAGCGGCAAAACGTTGACAATGATGCCCTTGGCCAAAAAGGGCGTATGCGTTTTTTCCTGAATATATTCAGGAAAAAACGCATACGCCCTTTTTGGCCAACCAAGCAACCTGGAAAGGCAAATCAGCGCTACAAAGAAGTCTCGCTTCCCATCGGTCAAAAGGGCCATGCTGAAAAAAGTGTCAAAACCAGAAATGCAGGACAGGCCATGGAGAAATGGGAGCCTTGCTACACTGATGGGCGGGATGTAAATTGCCAAGAGCCACTCCGGAGAAGTGTCCGGTGAGTCCTGAAACATCTGAAAAACACAGCTTAGAGAGCATAGGGCACTTCCACTCATGGGGGTATAAATTGGGAAAATTAAAAATCAGCAAGACACAAGCACCCCAAAGTTTAGGGCTGCTCTGTTGACCAGGACCTCCACTTCATTCCACCTTAAATATCCCAGGAAAGAGAAAAATGGATAAAGAAGTTGTGGTCCTTATGTACAATGGAATATCACTCAGCCATGAAATCAATGTCGTAAGGTTAGTAGCAGCATGATGAGTGGATTTAGGTACGACGATTCTAAGTGAAATAAGTCACACAGAAAAGGACACTTCTCATAAGGTATCACTGATAGAGGGAATGTAAAAACCGTTACACTTGAACTGAATTACAAAACAGAACAGAGTCACACATGCAGAAAACACACTATGGCTGCTTAACGGGAAAGGTGAGGTGGGGTGATACATAAAACAAGGGTATCAAATTAGCTCAGATACCGTTCCATAAACTCAATATGTAATAGACAAGACCTACTCCTTGCTCAGAGAACTGGACTCAACACGCCCTATTCACCGCACAAGAATATATCTGACTAATAATAATCGTAAAACCTATGTATTGATATCTCTCTGTTATTGGGTCAAGTGGGTGTAAAGCGGCATAAACACAGCAGTGAAAAGCAGCTAAACCCCATTATAAAAATAAATTACTTTGAAACACCCATGAAACAAAGACAGTGAAAGAGAGAGAAATTCTTACACAATGCGTTCAGGGGCTGTGATGCAACCTGGATTGACCATATCTAGACGCACAGCTGGATGAGACATAAGGGTGGACACTCTTGGGGCTGAGAGGTTTGGTGAGGTTGGGTGAGCAAACGCAGACCCTTTAAAGGAATACTGCGTGGTACCCATCGCATGGGTCCCAAATCTCCAGGTTCAAGGGCATCTTCCTACATCAAAAACATGCATGAGAAACCCAGAAGATGGTACACCGTGTGATGGGGAAAGGTTTCTAAAACGCACCTCATTTCTCATCTCCTTGTGCCCGGGTTCGCCATTCCAGCCGCTTTACTAGCAAGCTCCCTACTTGGAGCATCAGCACCTTTAACCTCCTGTTCCATACAGGTTGCAATTTGTCCTGAGGATAAACGGGAAGACGTGGAACCAACGAGAGACTAGCTCTTGGTGTTGGGACAGGCACAGGTCACTCTATTTTCCCATCAGAAAGAAGAATTAACCACAGGCTCAGCCTGCCCCCCGGAACCAGAACAGGGCCTGAAGCCATCCTGCGATTTTGCGGCCAGCTCCCATAAAAACGAGTTGTAAAATGGAGGTTCAGGGCACTGCAATTCACAAACCTGCAGAGTTATAAATGATAACTCTCGTCCACAAATATATTGAGGGAAGGCAAAGAAGAGGATTTGAAATCAAGGCAGAATTGCAGGAAAGAGATTTCAGGAGGTAGATACGAATCGCCTTTAAAGCACATGAAAAGCGGCAAAACGTTGACAATGATGCCCTTGGCCAAAAAGGGCGTATGCGTTTTTTCCTGAATATATTCAGGAAAAAACGCATACGCCCTTTTTGGCCAACCAAGCCACCTGGAAAGGCAAATCAGCGCTACAAAGAAGTCTCGCTTCCCATCGGTCAAAAGGGCCATGCTGAAAAAAGTGTCAAAACCAGAAATGCAGGACAGGCCATGGAGAAATGGGAGCCTTGCTACACTGATGGGCGGGATGTAAATTGCCAAGAGCCACTCTGGAGAAGTGTCCGGTGAGTCCTGAAACATCTGAAAAACACAGCTTAGAGAGCATAGGGCACTTCCACTCATGGGGGTATAAATTGGGAAAATTAAAAATCAGCAAGACACAAGCACCCCAAAGTTTAGGGCTGCTCTCTTGACCAGGACCTCCACTTCATTCCACCTTAAATATCCCAGGAAAGAGAAAAATGGATAAAGAAGTTGTGGTCCTTATGTACAATGGAATATCACTCAGCCATGAAATCAATGTCGTAAGGTTAGTAGCAGCATGATGAGTGGATTTAGGTACGACGATTCTAAGTGAAATAAGTCACACAGAAAAGGACACTTCTCATAAGGTATCACTGATAGAGGGAATGTAAAAACCGTTACACTTGAACTGAATTACAAAACAGAACAGAGTCACACATGCAGAAAACACACTATGGCTGCTTAACGGGAAAGGTGAGGTGGGGTGATACATAAAACAAGGGTATCAAATTAGCTCAGATACCGTTCCATAAACTCAATATGTAATAGACAAGACCTACTCCTTGCTCAGAGAACTGGACTCAACACGCCCTATTCACCGCACAAGAATATATCTGACTAATAATAATCGTAAAACCTATGTATTGATATCTCTCTGTTAGTGTGTCAAGTGGGTGTAAAGCGGCATAAACACAGCAGTGAAAAGCAGCTAAACCCCATTATAAAAATAAATTACTTCGAAAAACCCATGAAACAAAGACAGTGAAAGAGAGAGAAATTCTTACACAATGAGTTCAGGGGCTGTGATGCAACCTGGATTGACCATATCTAGACGCACAGCTGGATGAGACATAAGGGTGGACACTCTTGGGGCTGAGAGGTTTGGTGAGGTTGGGTGAGCAAACGCAGACCCTTTAAAGGAATACTGCGTGGTACCCATCGCATGGGTCCCAAATCTCCAGGTTCAAGGGCATCTTCCTACATCAAAAACATGCATGAGAAACCCAGAAGATGGTACACCGTGTGATGGGGAAAGGTTTCTAAAACGCACCTCATTTCTCATCTCCTTGTGCCCGGGTTCGCCATTCCAGCCGCTTTACTAGCAAGCTCCCTACTTGGAGCATCAGCACCTTTAACCTCCTGTTCCGTACAGGTTGCAATTTGTCCTGAGGATAAACGGGAAGACGTGGAACCAACGAGAGACTAGCTCTTGGTGTTGGGACAGGCACAGGTCACTCTATTTTCCCATCAGAAAGAAGAATTAACCACAGGCTCAGCCTGCCCCCCGGAACCAGAACAGGGCCTGAAGCCATTCTGCGATTTTGCGGCCAGCTCCCATAAAAACGAGTTGTAAAATGGAGGTTCAGGGCACTGCAATTCACAAACCTGCAGAATTATAAATGATAACTCTCGTCCACAAATATATTGAGGGAAGGCAAAGAAGAGGATTTGAAATCAAGGCAGAATTGCAGGAAACAGATTTCAGGAGGTAGATACGAATCGCCTTTAAAGCACATGAAAAACGGCAAAACGTTGACAATGATGCCCCTGGCCAAAAAGGGCGTATGCGTTTTTTCCTGAATATATTCAGGAAAAAACGCATACGCCCTTTTTGGCCAACCAAGCAACCTGGAAAGGCAAATCGGCGCTACAAAGAAGTCTCGCTTCCCATCGGTCAAAAGGGCCATGCTGAAAAATGTGTCAAAACCAGAAATGCAGGACAGGCCATGGAGAAATGGGAGCCTTGCTACACTGATGGGCGGGATGTAAATTGCCAAGAGCCACTCCGGAGAAGTGTCCGGTGAGTCCTGAAACATCTGAAAAACACAGCTCAGAGAGCATAGGGCACTTCCACTCATGGGGGTATAAATTGGGAAAATTAAAAATCAGCAAGACACAAGCACCCCAAAGTTTAGGGCTGCTCTGTTGACCAGGACCTCCACTTCATTCCACCTTAAATATCCCAGGAAAGAGAAAAATGGATAAAGAAGTTGTGGTCCTTATGTACAATGGAATATCACTCAGCCATGAAATCAATGTCGTAAGGTTAGTAGCAGCATGATGAGTGGATTTAGGTACGACGATTCTAAGTGAAATAAGTCACACAGAAAAGGACACTTCTCATAAGGTATCACTGATAGAGGGAATGTAAAAACCGTTACACTTGAACTGAATTACAAAACAGAACAGAGTCACACATGCAGAAAACACACTATGGCTGCTTAACGGGAAAGGTGAGGTGGGGTGATACATAAAACAAGGGTATCAAATTAGCTCAGATACCGTTCCATAAACTCAATATGTAATAGACAAGACCTACTCCTTGCTCAGAGAACTGGACTCAACACGCCCTATTCACCGCACAAGAATATATCTGACTAATAATAATCGTAAAACCTATGTATTGATATCTCTCTGTTATTGGGTCAAGTGGGTGTAAAGCGGCATAAACACAGCAGTGAAAAGCAGCTAAACCCCATTATAAAAATAAATTACTTTGAAACACCCATGAAACAAAGACAGTGAAAGAGAGAGAAATTCTTACACAATGCGTTCAGGGGCTGTGATGCAACCTGGATTGACCATATCTAGACGCACAGCTGGATGAGACATAAGGGTGGACACTCTTGGGGCTGAGAGGTTTGGTGAGGTTGGGTGAGCAAACGCAGACCCTTTAAAGGAATACTGCGTGGTACCCATCGCATGGGTCCCAAATCTCCAGGTTCAAGGGCATCTTCCTACATCAAAAACATGCATGAGAAACCCAGAAGATGGTACACCGTGTGATGGGGAAAGGTTTCTAAAACGCACCTCATTTCTCATCTCCTTGTGGCCGGGTTCGCCATTCCAGCCGCTTTACTAGCAAGCTCCCTACTTGGAGCATCAGCACCTTTAACCTCCTGTTCCATACAGGTTGCAATTTGTCCTGAGGATAAACGGGAAGACGTGGAACCAACGAGAGACTAGCTCTTGGTGTTGGGACAGGCACAGGTCACTCTATTTTCCCATCAGAAAGAAGAATTAACCACAGGCTCAGCCTGCCCCCCGGAACCAGAACAGGGCCTGAAGCCATCCTGCGATTTTGCGGCCAGCTCCCATAAAAACGAGTTGTAAAATGGAGGTTCAGGGCACTGCAATTCACAAACCTGCAGAGTTATAAATGATAACTCTCGTCCACAAATATATTGAGGGAAGGCAAAGAAGAGGATTTGAAATCAAGGCAGAATTGCAGGAAAGAGATTTCAGGAGGTAGATACGAATCGCCTTTAAAGCACATGAAAAGCGGCAAAACGTTGACAATGATGCCCTTGGCCAAAAAGGGCGTATGCGTTTTTTCCTGAATATATTCAGGAAAAAACGCATACGCCCTTTTTGGCCAACCAAGCCACCTGGAAAGGCAAATCAGCGCTACAAAGAAGTCTCGCTTCCCATCGGTCAAAAGGGCCATGCTGAAAAAAGTGTCAAAACCAGAAATGCAGGACAGGCCATGGAGAAATGGGAGCCTTGCTACACTGATGGGCGGGATGTAAATTGCCAAGAGCCACTCTGGAGAAGTGTCCGGTGAGTCCTGAAACATCTGAAAAACACAGCTTAGAGAGCATAGGGCACTTCCACTCATGGGGGTATAAATTGGGAAAATTAAAAATCAGCAAGACACAAGCACCCCAAAGTTTAGGGCTGCTCTCTTGACCAGGACCTCCACTTCATTCCACCTTAAATATCCCAGGAAAGAGAAAAATGGATAAAGAAGTTGTGGTCCTTATGTACAATGGAATATCACTCAGCCATGAAATCAATGTCGTAAGGTTAGTAGCAGCATGATGAGTGGATTTAGGTACGACGATTCTAAGTGAAATAAGTCACACAGAAAAGGACACTTCTCATAAGGTATCACTGATAGAGGGAATGTAAAAACCGTTACACTTGAACTGAATTACAAAACAGAACAGAGTCACACATGCAGAAAACACACTATGGCTGCTTAACGGGAAAGGTGAGGTGGGGTGATACATAAAACAAGGGTATCAAATTAGCTCAGATACCGTTCCATAAACTCAATATGTAATAGACAAGACCTACTCCTTGCTCAGAGAACTGGACTCAACACGCCCTATTCACCGCACAAGAATATATCTGACTAATAATAATCGTAAAACCTATGTATTGATATCTCTCTGTTAGTGTGTCAAGTGGGTGTAAAGCGGCATAAACACAGCAGTGAAAAGCAGCTAAACCCCATTATAAAAATAAATTACTTCGAAAAACCCATGAAACAAAGACAGTGAAAGAGAGAGAAATTCTTACACAATGAGTTCAGGGGCTGTGATGCAACCTGGATTGACCATATCTAGACGCACAGCTGGATGAGACATAAGGGTGGACACTCTTGGGGCTGAGAGGTTTGGTGAGGTTGGGTGAGCAAACGCAGACCCTTTAAAGGAATACTGCGTGGTACCCATCGCATGGGTCCCAAATCTCCAGGTTCAAGGGCATCTTCCTACATCAAAAACATGCATGAGAAACCCAGAAGATGGTACACCGTGTGATGGGGAAAGGTTTCTAAAACGCACCTCATTTCTCATCTCCTTGTGCCCGGGTTCGCCATTCCAGCCGCTTTACTAGCAAGCTCCCTACTTGGAGCATCAGCACCTTTAACCTCCTGTTCCGTACAGGTTGCAATTTGTCCTGAGGATAAACGGGAAGACGTGGAACCAACGAGAGACTAGCTCTTGGTGTTGGGACAGGCACAGGTCACTCTATTTTCCCATCAGAAAGAAGAATTAACCACAGGCTCAGCCTGCCCCCCGGAACCAGAACAGGGCCTGAAGCCATTCTGCGATTTTGCGGCCAGCTCCCATAAAAACGAGTTGTAAAATGGAGGTTCAGGGCACTGCAATTCACAAACCTGCAGAATTATAAATGATAACTCTCGTCCACAAATATATTGAGGGAAGGCAAAGAAGAGGATTTGAAATCAAGGCAGAATTGCAGGAAACAGATTTCAGGAGGTAGATACGAATCGCCTTTAAAGCACATGAAAAACGGCAAAACGTTGACAATGATGCCCCTGGACAAAAAGGGCGTATGCGTTTTTTCCTGAATATATTCAGGAAAAAACGCATACGCCCTTTTTGGCCAACCAAGCAACCTGGAAAGGCAAATCGGCGCTACAAAGAAGTCTCGCTTCCCATCGGTCAAAAGGGCCATGCTGAAAAATGTGTCAAAACCAGAAATGCAGGACAGGCCATGGAGAAATGGGAGCCTTGCTACACTGATGGGCGGGATGTAAATTGCCAAGAGCCACTCCGGAGAAGTGTCCGGTGAGTCCTGAAACATCTGAAAAACACAGCTCAGAGAGCATAGGGCACTTCCACTCATGGGGGTATAAATTGGGAAAATTAAAAATCAGCAAGACACAAGCACCCCAAAGTTTAGGGCTGCTCTGTTGACCAGGACCTCCACTTCATTCCACCTTAAATATCCCAGGAAAGAGAAAAATGGATAAAGAAGTTGTGGTCCTTATGTACAATGGAATATCACTCAGCCATGAAATCAATGTCGTAAGGTTAGTAGCAGCATGATGAGTGGATTTAGGTACGACGATTCTAAGTGAAATAAGTCACACAGAAAAGGACACTTCTCATAAGGTATCACTGATAGAGGGAATGTAAAAACCGTTACACTTGAACTGAATTACAAAACAGAACAGAGTCACACATGCAGAAAACACACTATGGCTGCTTAACGGGAAAGGTGAGGTGGGGTGATACATAAAACAAGGGTATCAAATTAGCTCAGATACCGTTCCATAAACCCAATATGTAATAGACAAGACCTACTCCTTGCTCAGAGAACTGGACTCAACACGCCCTATTCACCACACTAGAATATATCTGACTAATAATAATCGTAAAACCTATGTATTGATATCTCTCTGTTATTGTGTCAAGTGGGTGTAAAGCGGCATAAACACAGCAGTGAAAAGCAGCTAAACCCCATTATAAAAATAAATTACTTTGAAACACCCATGAAACAAAGACAGTGAAAGAGAGAGAAATTCTTACACAATGCGTTCAGGGGCTGTGATGCAACCTGGATTGACCATATCTAGATGCACAGCTGGATGAGACATAAGGGTGGACACTCTTGGGGCTGAGAGGTTTGGTGAGGTTGGGTGAGCAAACGCAGACCCTTTAATGTAATACTGCCTGGTACCCATCGCATGGGTCCCAAATCTCCAGGTTCAAGGGCATCTTCCTACATCAAAAACATGCATGAGAAACCCAGAAGATGGTACACCGTGTGATGGGGAAAGGTTTCTAAAACGCACCTCATTTCTCATCTCCTTGTGCCCGGGTTCGCCATTCCAGCCGCTTTACTAGCAAGCTCCCTACTTGGAGCATCAGCACCTTTAACCTCCTGTTCCGTACAGGTTGCAATTTGTCCTGAGGATAAACGGGAAGACGTGGAACCAACGAGAGACTAGCTCTTGGTGTTGGGACAGGCACAGGTCACTCTATTTTCCCATCAGAAAGAAGAATTAACCACAGGCTCAGCCTGCCCCCCGGAACCAGAACAGGGCCTGAAGCCATTCTGCGATTTTGCGGCCAGCTCCCATAAAAACGAGTTGTAAAATGGAGGTTCAGGGCACTGCAATTCACAAACCTGCAGAGTTATTAATGATAACTCTCGTCCACAAATATATTGAGGGAAGGCAAAGAAGAGGATTTGAAATCAAGGCAGAATTGCAGGAAACAGATTTCAGGAGGTAGATACGAATCGCCTTTAAAGCACATGAAAAGCGGCAAAACGTTGACAATGATGCCCTTGGCCAAAAAGGGCGTATGCGTTTTTTCCTGAATATATTCAGGAAAAAACGCATACGCCCTTTTTGGCCAACCAAGCAACCTGGAAAGGCAAATCAGCGCTACAAAGAAGTCTCGCTTCCCATCGGTCAAAAGGGTCATGCTGAAAAAAGTGTCAAAACCAGAAATGCAGGACAGGCCATGGAGAAATGGGAGCCTTGCTACACTGATGGGCGGGATGTAAATTGCCAAGAGCCACTCCGGAGAAGTGTCCGGTGAGTCCTGAAACATCTGAAAATCACAGCTTAGAGAGCATAGGGCACTTCCACTCATGGGGGTATAAATTGGGAAAATTAAAAATCAGCAAGACACAAGCACCCCAAAGTTTAGGGCTGCTCTGTTGACCAGGACCTCCACTTCATTCCACCTTAAATATCCCAGGAAAGAGAGAAATGGATAAAGAAGTTGTGATCCTTATGTACAATGGAATATCACTCAGCCATGAAATCAATGTCGTAAGGTTAGTAGCAGCATGATGAGAGGATTTAGGTACGACGATTCTAAGTGAAATAAGTCACACAGAAAAGGACACTTCTCATAAGGTATCACTGATAGAGGGAATGTAAAAACCGTTACACTTGAACTGAATTACAAAACAGAACAGAGTCACACATGCAGAAAACACACTATGGCTGCTTAACGGGAAAGGTGAGGTGGGGTGATACATAAAACAAGGGTATCAAATTAGCTCAGATACCGTTCCATAAACCCAATATGTAATAGACAAGACCTACTCCTTGCTCAGAGAACTGGACTCAACACGCCCTATTCACCGCACAAGAATATATCTGACTAATAATAATCGTAAAACCTATGTATTGATATCTCTCTGTTAGTGTGTCAAGTGGGTGTAAAGAGGCATAAACACAGCAGTGAAAAGCAGCTAAACCCCATTATAAAAATAAATTACTTTGAAACACCCATGAAACAAAGACAGTGAAAGAGAGAGAAATTCTTACACAATGCGTTCAGGGGCTGTGATGCAACCTGGATTGACCATATCTAGACGCACAGCTGGATGAGACATAAGGGTGGACACTCTTGGGGCTGAGAGGTTTGGTGAGGTTGGGTGAGCAAACGCAGACCCTTTAAAGGAATACTGCGTGGTACCCATCGCATGGGTCCCAAATCTCCAGGTTCAAGGGCATCTTCCTACATCAAAAACATGCATGAGAAACCCAGAAGATGGTACACCGTGTGATGGGGAAAGGTTTCTAAAACGCACCTCATTTCTCGTCTCCTTGTGCCCGGGTTCGCCATTCCAGCCGCTTTACTAGCAAGCTCCCTACTTGGAGCATCAGCACCTTTAACCTCCTGTTCCGTACAGGTTGCAATTTGTCCTGAGGATAAACGGGAAGACGTGGAACCAACGAGAGACTAGCTCTTGGTGTTGGGACAGGCACAGGTCACTCTATTTTCCCATCAGAAAGAAGAATTAACCACAGGCTCAGCCTGCCCCCCGGAACCAGAACAGGGCCTGAAGCCATTCTGCGATTTTGCGGCCAGCTCCCATAAAAACGAGTTGTAAAATGGAGGTTCAGGGCACTGCAATTCACAAACCTGCAGAGTTATAAATGATAACTCTCGTCCACAAATATATTGAGGGAAGGCAAAGAAGAGGATTTGAAATCAAGGCAGAATTGCAGGAAAGAGATTTCAGGAGGTAGATACGAATCGCCTTTAAAGCACATGAAAAGCGGCAAAACGTTGACAATGATGCCCTTGGCCAAAAAGGGCGTATGCGTTTTTTCCTGAATATATTCAGGAAAAAACGCATACGCCCTTTTTGGCCAACCAAGCAACCTGGAAAGGCAAATCAGCGCTACAAACAAGTCTCGCTTCCCATCGGTCAAAAGGGCCATGCTGAAAAAAGTGTCAAAACCAGAAATGCAGGACAGGCCATGGAGAAATGGGAGCCTTGCTACACTGATGGGCGGGATGTAAATTGCCAAGAGCCACTCTGGAGAAGTGTCCGGTGAGTCCTGAAACATCTGAAAAACACAGCTTAGAGAGCATAGGGCACTTCCACTCATGGGGGTATAAATTGGGAAAATTAAAAATCAGCAAGACACAAGCACCCCAAAGTTTAGGGCTGCTCTGTTGACCAGGACCTCCACTTCATTCCACCTTAAATATCCCAGGAAAGAGAAAAATGGATAAAGAAGTTGTGGTCCTTATGTACAATGGAATATCACTCAGCCATGAAATCAATGTCGTAAGGTTAGTAGCAGCATGATGAGTGGATTTAGGTACGACGATTCTAAGTGAAATAAGTCACACAGAAAAGGACACTTCTCATAAGGTATCACTGATAGAGGGAATGTAAAAACCGTTACACTTGAACTGAATTACAAAACAGAACAGAGTCACACATGCAGAAAACACACTATGGCTGCTTAACGGGAAAGGTGAGGTGGGGTGATACATAAAACAAGGGTATCAAATTAGCTCAGATACCGTTCCATAAACTCAATATGTAATAGACAAGACCTACTCCTTGCTCAGAGAACTGGACTCAACACGCCCTATTCACCGCACAAGAATATATCTGACTAATAATAATCGTAAAACCTATGTATTGATATCTCTCTGTTAGTGTGTCAAGTGGGTGTAAAGCGGCATAAACACAGCAGTGAAAAGCAGCTAAACCCCATTATAAAAATAAATTACTTTGAAACACCCATGAAACAAAGACAGTGAAAGAGAGAGAAATTCTTACACAATGCGTTCAGGGGCTGTGATGCAACCTGGATTGACCATATCTAGACGCACAGCTGGATGAGACATAAGGGTGGACACTCTTGGGGCTGAGAGGTTTGGTGAGGTTGGGTGAGCAAACGCAGACCCTTTAAAGTAATACTGCGTGGTACCCATCGCATGGGTCCCAAATCTCCAGGTTCAAGGGCATCTTCCTACATCAAAAACATGCATGAGAAACCCAGAAGATGGTACACCGTGTGATGGGGAAAGGTTTCTAAAACGCACCTCATTTCTCATCTCCTTGTGCCCGGGTTCGCCATTCCAGCCGCTTTACTAGCAAGCTCCCTACTTGGAGCATCAGCACCTTTAACCTCCTGTTCCATACAGGTTGCAATTTGTCCTGAGGATAAACGGGAAGACGTGGAACCAACGAGAGACTAGCTCTTGGTGTTGGGACAGGCACAGGTCACTCTATTTTCCCATCAGAAAGAAGAATTAACCACAGGCTCAGCCTGCCCCCCGGAACCAGAACAGGGCCTGAAGCCATCCTGCGATTTTGCGGCCAGCTCCCATAAAAACGAGTTGTAAAATGGAGGTTCAGGGCACTGCAATTCACAAACCTGCAGAGTTATAAATGATAACTCTCGTCCACAAATATATTGAGGGAAGGCAAAGAAGAGGATTTGAAATCAAGGCAGAATTGCAGGAAAGAGATTTCAGGAGGTAGATACGAATCGCCTTTAAAGCACATGAAAAGCGGCAAAACGTTGACAATGATGCCCTTGGCCAAAAAGGGCGTATGCGTTTTTTCCTGAATATATTCAGGAAAAAACGCATACGCCCTTTTTGGCCAACCAAGCCACCTGGAAAGGCAAAGCAGCGCTACAAAGAAGTCTCGCTTCCCATCGGTCAAAAGGGCCATGCTGAAAAAAGTGTCAAAACCAGAAATGCAGGACAGGCCATGGAGAAATGGGAGCCTTGCTACACTGATGGGCGGGATGTAAATTGCCAAGAGCCACTCTGGAGAAGTGTCCGGTGAGTCCTGAAACATCTGAAAAACACAGCTTAGAGAGCATAGGGCACTTCCACTCATGGGGGTATAAATTGGGAAAATTAAAAATCAGCAAGACACAAGCACCCCAAAGTTTAGGGCTGCTCTCTTGACCAGGACCTCCACTTCATTCCACCTTAAATATCCCAGGAAAGAGAAAAATGGATAAAGAAGTTGTGGTCCTTATGTACAATGGAATATCACTCAGCCATGAAATCAATGTCGTAAGGTTAGTAGCAGCATGATGAGTGGATTTAGGTACGACGATTCTAAGTGAAATAAGTCACACAGAAAAGGACACTTCTCATAAGGTATCACTGATAGAGGGAATGTAAAAACCGTTACACTTGAACTGAATTACAAAACAGAACAGAGTCACACATGCAGAAAACACACTATGGCTGCTTAACGGGAAAGGTGAGGTGGGGTGATACATAAAACAAGGGTATCAAATTAGCTCAGATACCGTTCCATAAACCCAATATGTAATAGACAAGACCTACTCCTTGCTCAGAGAACTGGACTCAACACGCCCTATTCACCACACTAGAATATATCTGACTAATAATAATCGTAAAACCTATGTATTGATATCTCTCTGTTAGTGTGTCAAGTGGGTGTAAAGCGGCATAAACACAGCAGTGAAAAGCAGCTAAACCCCATTATAAAAATAAATTACTTTGAAACACCCATGAAACAAAGACAGTGAAAGAGAGAGAAATTCTTACACAATGAGTTCAGGGGCTGTGATGCAACCTGGATTGACCATATCTAGACGCACAGCTGGATGAGACATAAGGGTGGACACTCTTGGGGCTGAGAGGTTTGGTGAGGTTGGGTGAGCAAACGCAGACCCTTTAAAGGAATACTGCGTGGTACCCATCGCATGGGTCCCAAATCTCCAGGTTCAAGGGCATCTTCCTACATCAAAAACATGCATGAGAAACCCAGAAGATGGTACACCGTGTGATGGGGAAAGGTTTCTAAAACGCACCTCATTTCTCATCTCCTTGTGCCCGGGTTCGCCATTCCAGCCGCTTTACTAGCAAGCTCCCTACTTGGAGCATCAGCACCTTTAACCTCCTGTTCCGTACAGGTTGCAATTTGTCCTGAGGATAAACGGGAAGACGTGGAACCAACGAGAGACTAGCTCTTGGTGTTGGGACAGGCACAGGTCACTCTATTTTCCCATCAGAAAGAAGAATTAACCACAGGCTCAGCCTGCCCCCCGGAACCAGAACAGGGCCTGAAGCCATTCTGCGATTTTGCGGCCAGCTCCCATAAAAACGAGTTGTAAAATGGAGGTTCAGGGCACTGCAATTCACAAACCTGCAGAATTATAAATGATAACTCTCGTCCACAAATATATTGAGGGAAGGCAAAGAAGAGGATTTGAAATCAAGGCAGAATTGCAGGAAACAGATTTCAGGAGGTAGATACGAATCGCCTTTAAAGCACATGAAAAACGGCAAAACGTTGACAATGATGCCCCTGGCCAAAAAGGGCGTATGCGTTTTTTCCTGAATATATTCAGGAAAAAACGCATACGCCCTTTTTGGCCAACCAAGCAACCTGGAAAGGCAAATCAGCGCTACAAAGAAGTCTCGCTTCCCATCGGTCAAAAGGGCCATGCTGAAAAATGTGTCAAAACCAGAAATGCAGGACAGGCCATGGAGAAATGGGAGCCTTGCTACACTGATGGGCGGGATGTAAATTGCCAAGAGCCACTCCGGAGAAGTGTCCGGTGAGTCCTGAAACATCTGAAAAACACAGCTCAGAGAGCATAGGGCACTTCCACTCATGGGGGTATAAATTGGGAAAATTAAAAATCAGCAAGACACAAGCACCCCAAAGTTTAGGGCTGCTCTGTTGACCAGGACCTCCACTTCATTCCACCTTAAATATCCCAGGAAAGAGAAAAATGGATAAAGAAGTTGTGGTCCTTATGTACAATGGAATATCACTCAGCCATGAAATCAATGTCGTAAGGTTAGTAGCAGCATGATGAGTGGATTTAGGTACGACGATTCTAAGTGAAATAAGTCACACAGAAAAGGACACTTCTCATAAGGTATCACTGATAGAGGGAATGTAAAAACCGTTACACTTGAACTGAATTACAAAACAGAACAGAGTCACACATGCAGAAAACACACTATGGCTGCTTAACGGGAAAGGTGAGGTGGGGTGATACATAAAACAAGGGTATCAAATTAGCTCAGATACCGTTCCATAAACCCAATATGTAATAGACAAGACCTACTCCTTGCTCAGAGAACTGGACTCAACACGCCCTATTCACCGCACAAGAATATATCTGACTAATAATAATCGTAAAACCTATGTATTGATATCTCTCTGTTAGTGTGTCAAGTGGGTGTAAAGCGGCATAAACACAGCAGTGAAAAGCAGCTAAACCCCATTATAAAAATAAATTACTTTGAAACACCCATGAAACAAAGACAGTGAAAGAGAGAGAAATTCTTACACAATGCGTTCAGGGGCTGTGATGCAACCTGGATTGACCATATCTAGATGCACAGCTGGATGAGACATAAGGGTGGACACTCTTGGGGCTGAGAGGTTTGGTGAGGTTGGGTGAGCAAACGCAGACCCTTTAATGTAATACTGCCTGGTACCCATCGCATGGGTCCCAAATCTCCAGGTTCAAGGGCATCTTCCTACATCAAAAACATGCATGAGAAACCCAGAAGATGGTACACCGTGTGATGGGGAAAGGTTTCTAAAACGCACCTCATTTCTCATCTCCTTGTGCCCGGGTTCGCCATTCCAGCCGCTTTACTAGCAAGCTCCCTACTTGGAGCATCAGCACCTTTAACCTCCTGTTCCGTACAGGTTGCAATTTGTCCTGAGGATAAACGGGAAGACGTGGAACCAACGAGAGACTAGCTCTTGGTGTTGGGACAGGCACAGGTCACTCTATTTTCCCATCAGAAAGAAGAATTAACCACAGGCTCAGCCTGCCCCCCGGAACCAGAACAGGGCCTGAAGCCATTCTGCGATTTTGCGGCCAGCTCCCATAAAAACGAGTTGTAAAATGGAGGTTCAGGGCACTGCAATTCACAAACCTGCAGAGTTATTAATGATAACTCTCGTCCACAAATATATTGAGGGAAGGCAAAGAAGAGGATTTGAAATCAAGGCAGAATTGCAGGAAACAGATTTCAGGAGGTAGATACGAATCGCCTTTAAAGCACATGAAAAGCGGCAAAACGTTGACAATGATGCCCTTGGCCAAAAAGGGCGTATGCGTTTTTTCCTGAATATATTCAGGAAAAAACGCATACGCCCTTTTTGGCCAACCAAGCAACCTGGAAAGGCAAATCAGCGCTACAAAGAAGTCTCGCTTCCCATCGGTCAAAAGGGTCATGCTGAAAAAAGTGTCAAAACCAGAAATGCAGGACAGGCCATGGAGAAATGGGAGCCTTGCTACACTGATGGGCGGGATGTAAATTGCCAAGAGCCACTCCGGAGAAGTGTCCGGTGAGTCCTGAAACATCTGAAAATCACAGCTTAGAGAGCATAGGGCACTTCCACTCATGGGGGTATAAATTGGGAAAATTAAAAATCAGCAAGACACAAGCACCCCAAAGTTTAGGGCTGCTCTGTTGACCAGGACCTCCACTTCATTCCACCTTAAATATCCCAGGAAAGAGAGAAATGGATAAAGAAGTTGTGATCCTTATGTACAATGGAATATCACTCAGCCATGAAATCAATGTCGTAAGGTTAGTAGCAGCATGATGAGAGGATTTAGGTACGACGATTCTAAGTGAAATAAGTCACACAGAAAAGGACACTTCTCATAAGGTATCACTGATAGAGGGAATGTAAAAACCGTTACACTTGAACTGAATTACAAAACAGAACAGAGTCACACATGCAGAAAACACACTATGGCTGCTTAACGGGAAAGGTGAGGTGGGGTGATACATAAAACAAGGGTATCAAATTAGCTCAGATACCGTTCCATAAACCCAATATGTAATAGACAAGACCTACTCCTTGCTCAGAGAACTGGACTCAACACGCCCTATTCACCGCACAAGAATATATCTGACTAATAATAATCGTAAAACCTATGTATTGATATCTCTCTGTTAGTGTGTCAAGTGGGTGTAAAGCGGCATAAACACAGCAGTGAAAAGCAGCTAAACCCCATTATAAAAATAAATTACTTTGAAACACCCATGAAACAAAGACAGTGAAAGAGAGAGAAATTCTTACACAATGCGTTCAGGGGCTGTGATGCAACCTGGATTGACCATATCTAGACGCACAGCTGGATGAGACATAAGGGTGGACACTCTTGGGGCTGAGAGGTTTGGTGAGGTTGGGTGAGCAAACGCAGACCCTTTAAAGGAATACTGCGTGGTACCCATCGCATGGGTCCCAAATCTCCAGGTTCAAGGGCGTCTTCCTACATCAAAAACATGCATGAGAAACCCAGAAGATGGTACACCGTGTGATGGGGAAAGGTTTCTAAAACGCACCTCATTTCTCGTCTCCTTGTGCCCGGGTTCGCCATTCCAGCCGCTTTACTAGCAAGCTCCCTACTTGGAGCATCAGCACCTTTAACCTCCTGTTCCGTACAGGTTGCAATTTGTCCTGAGGATAAACGGGAAGACGTGGAACCAACGAGAGACTAGCTCTTGGTGTTGGGACAGGCACAGGTCACTCTATTTTCCCATCAGAAAGAAGAATTAACCACAGGCTCAGCATGCCCCCCGGAACCAGAACAGGGCCTGAAGCCATTCTGCGATTTTGCGGCCAGCTCCCATAAAAACGAGTTGTAAAATGGAGGTTCAGGGCACTGCAATTCACAAACCTGCAGAGTTATAAATGATAACTCTCGTCCACAAATATATTGAGGGAAGGCAAAGAAGAGGATTTGAAATCAAGGCAGAATTGCAGGAAAGAGATTTCAGGAGGTAGATACGAATCGCCTTTAAAGCACATGAAAAGCGGCAAAACGTTGACAATGATGCCCTTGGCCAAAAAGGGCGTATGCGTTTTTTCCTGAATATATTCAGGAAAAAACGCATACGCCCTTTTTGGCCAACCAAGCAACCTGGAAAGGCAAATCAGCGCTACAAACAAGTCTCGCTTCCCATCGGTCAAAAGGGCCATGCTGAAAAAAGTGTTAAAACCAGAAATGCAGGACAGGCCATGGAGAAATGGGAGCCTTGCTACACTGATGGGCGGGATGTAAATTGCCAAGAGCCACTCTGGAGAAGTGTCCGGTGAGTCCTGAAACATCTGAAAAACACAGCTTAGAGAGCATAGGGCACTTCCACTCATGGGGGTATAAATTGGGAAAATTAAAAATCAGCAAGACACAAGCACCCCAAAGTTTAGGGCTGCTCTGTTGACCAGGACCTCCACTTCATTCCACCTTAAATATCCCAGGAAAGAGAAAAATGGATAAAGAAGTTGTGGTCCTTATGTACAATGGAATATCACTCAGCCATGAAATCAATGTCGTAAGGTTAGTAGCAGCATGATGAGTGGATTTAGGTACGACGATTCTAAGTGAAATAAGTCACACAGAAAAGGACACTTCTCATAAGGTATCACTGATAGAGGGAATGTAAAAACCGTTACACTTGAACTGAATTACAAAACAGAACAGAGTCACACATGCAGAAAACACACTATGGCTGCTTAACGGGAAAGGTGAGGTGGGGTGATACATAAAACAAGGGTATCAAATTAGCTCAGATACCGTTCCATAAACCCAATATGTAATAGACAAGACCTACTCCTTGCTCAGAGAACTGGACTCAACACGCCCTATTCACCACACTAGAATATATCTGACTAATAATAATCGTAAAACCTATGTATTGATATCTCTCTGTTAGTGTGTCAAGTGGGTGTAAAGCGGCATAAACACAGCAGTGAAAAGCAGCTAAACCCCATTATAAAAATAAATTACTTTGAAACACCCATGAAACAAAGACAGTGAAAGAGAGAGAAATTCTTACACAATGAGTTCAGGGGCTGTGATGCAACCTGGATTGACCATATCTAGACGCACAGCTGGATGAGACATAAGGGTGGACACTCTTGGGGCTGAGAGGTTTGGTGAGGTTGGGTGAGCAAATGCAGACCCTTTAAAGGAATACTGCGTGGTACCCATCGCATGGGTCCCAAATCTCCAGGTTCAAGGGCATCTTCCTACATCAAAAACATGCATGAGAAACCCAGAAGATGGTACACCGTGTGATGGGGAAAGGTTTCTAAAACGCACCTCATTTCTCATCTCCTTGTGCCCGGGTTCGCCATTCCAGCCGCTTTACTAGCAAGCTCCCTACTTGGAGCATCAGCACCTTTAACCTCCTGTTCCGTACAGGTTGCAATTTGTCCTGAGGATAAACGGGAAGACGTGGAACCAACGAGAGACTAGCTCTTGGTGTTGGGACAGGCACAGGTCACTCTATTTTCCCATCAGAAAGAAGAATTAACCACAGGCTCAGCCTGCCCCCCGGAACCAGAACAGGGCCTGAAGCCATTCTGCGATTTTGCCGCCAGCTCCCATAAAAACGAGTTGTAAAATGGAGGTTCAGGGCACTGCAATTCACAAACCTGCAGAATTATAAATGATAACTCTCGTCCACAAATATATTGAGGGAAGGCAAAGAAGAGGATTTGAAATCAAGGCAGAATTGCAGGAAACAGATTTCAGGAGGTAGATACGAATCGCCTTTAAAGCACATGAAAAACGGCAAAACGTTGACAATGATGCCCCTGGCCAAAAAGGGCGTATGCGTTTTTTCCTGAATATATTCAGGAAAAAACGCATACGCCCTTTTTGGCCAACCAAGCAACCTGGAAAGGCAAATCAGCGCTACAAAGAAGTCTCGCTTCCCATCGGTCAAAAGGGCCATGCTGAAAAATGTGTCAAAACCAGAAATGCAGGACAGGCCATGGAGAAATGGGAGCCTTGCTACACTGATGGGCGGGATGTAAATTGCCAAGAGCCACTCCGGAGAAGTGTCCGGTGAGTCCTGAAACATCTGAAAAACACAGCTCAGAGAGCATAGGGCACTTCCACTCATGGGGGTATAAATTGGGAAAATTAAAAATCAGCAAGACACAAGCACCCCAAAGTTTAGGGCTGCTCTGTTGACCAGGACCTCCACTTCATTCCACCTTAAATATCCCAGGAAAGAGAAAAATGGATAAAGAAGTTGTGGTCCTTATGTACAATGGAATATCACTCAGCCATGAAATCAATGTCGTAAGGTTAGTAGCAGCATGATGAGTGGATTTAGGTACGACGATTCTAAGTGAAATAAGTCACACAGAAAAGGACACTTCTCATAAGGTATCACTGATAGAGGGAATGTAAAAACCGTTACACTTGAACTGAATTACAAAACAGAACAGAGTCACACATGCAGAAAACACACTATGGCTGCTTAACGGGAAAGGTGAGGTGGGGTGATACATAAAACAAGGGTATCAAATTAGCTCAGATACCGTTCCATAAACCCAATATGTAATAGACAAGACCTACTCCTTGCTCAGAGAACTGGACTCAACACGCCCTATTCACCGCACAAGAATATATCTGACTAATAATAATCGTAAAACCTATGTATTGATATCTCTCTGTTAGTGTGTCAAGTGGGTGTAAAGCGGCATAAACACAGCAGTGAAAAGCAGCTAAACCCCATTATAAAAATAAATTACTTTGAAACACCCATGAAACAAAGACAGTGAAAGAGAGAGAAATTCTTACACAATGCGTTCAGGGGCTGTGATGCAACCTGGATTGACCATATCTAGATGCACAGCTGGATGAGACATAAGGGTGGACACTCTTGGGGCTGAGAGGTTTGGTGAGGTTGGGTGAGCAAACGCAGACCCTTTAATGTAATACTGCCTGGTACCCATCGCATGGGTCCCAAATCTCCAGGTTCAAGGGCATCTTCCTACATCAAAAACATGCATGAGAAACCCAGAAGATGGTACACCGTGTGATGGGGAAAGGTTTCTAAAACGCACCTCATTTCTCATCTCCTTGTGCCCGGGTTCGCCATTCCAGCCGCTTTACTAGCAAGCTCCCTACTTGGAGCATCAGCACCTTTAACCTCCTGTTCCATACAGGTTGCAATTTGTCCTGAGGATAAACGGGAAGACGTGGAACCAACGAGAGACTAGCTCTTGGTGTTGGGACAGGCACAGGTCACTCTATTTTCCCATCAGAAAGAAGAATTAACCACAGGCTCAGCCTGCCCCCCGGAACCAGAACAGGGCCTGAAGCCATTCTGCGATTTTGCGGCCAGCTCCCATAAAAACGAGTTGTAAAATGGAGGTTCAGGGCACTGCAATTCACAAACCTGCAGAGTTATTAATGATAACTCTCGTCCACAAATATATTGAGGGAAGGCAAAGAAGAGGATTTGAAATCAAGGCAGAATTGCAGGAAACAGATTTCAGGAGGTAGATACGAATCGCCTTTAAAGCACATGAAAAGCGGCAAAACGTTGACAATGATGCCCTTGGCCAAAAAGGGCGTATGCGTTTTTTCCTGAATATATTCAGGAAAAAACGCATACGCCCTTTTTGGCCAACCAAGCAACCTGGAAAGGCAAATCAGCGCTACAAAGAAGTCTCGCTTCCCATCGGTCAAAAGGGTCATGCTGAAAAAAGTGTCAAAACCAGAAATGCAGGACAGGCCATGGAGAAATGGGAGCCTTGCTACACTGATGGGCGGGATGTAAATTACCAAGAGCCACTCCGGAGAAGTGTCCGGTGAGTCCTGAAACATCTGAAAATCACAGCTTAGAGAGCATAGGGCATTTCCACTCATGGGGGTATAAATTGGGAAAATTAAAAATCAGCAAGACACAAGCACCCCAAAGTTTAGGGCTGCTCTGTTGACCAGGACCTCCACTTCATTCCACCTTAAATATCCCAGGAAAGAGAGAAATGGATAAAGAAGTTGTGATCCTTATGTACAATGGAATATCACTCAGCCATGAAATCAATGTCGTAAGGTTAGTAGCAGCATGATGAGAGGATTTAGGTACGACGATTCTAAGTGAAATAAGTCACACAGAAAAGGACACTTCTCATAAGGTATCACTGATAGAGGGAATGTAAAAACCGTTACACTTGAACTGAATTACAAAACAGAACAGAGTCACACATGCAGAAAACACACTATGGCTGCTTAACGGGAAAGGTGAGGTGGGGTGATACATAAAACAAGGGTATCAAATTAGCTCAGATACCGTTCCATAAACCCAATATGTAATAGACAAGACCTACTCCTTGCTCAGAGAACTGGACTCAACACGCCCTATTCACCGCACAAGAATATATCTGACTAATAATAATCGTAAAACCTATGTATTGATATCTCTCTGTTAGTGTGTCAAGTGGGTGTAAAGCGGCATAAACACAGCAGTGAAAAGCAGCTAAACCCCATTATAAAAATAAATTACTTTGAAACACCCATGAAACAAAGACAGTGAAAGAGAGAGAAATTCTTACACAATGCGTTCAGGGGCTGTGATGCAACCTGGATTGACCATATCTAGATGCACAGCTGGATGAGACATAAGGGTGGACACTCTTGGGGCTGAGAGGTTTGGTGAGGTTGGGTGAGCAAACGCAGACCCTTTAAAGGAATACTGCGTGGTACCCATCGCATGGGTCCCACATCTCCAGGTTCAAGGGCATCTTCCTACATCAAAAACATGCATGAGAAACCCAGAAGATGGTACACCGTGTGATGGGGAAAGGTTTCTAAAACGCACCTCATTTCTCGTCTCCTTGTGCCCGGGTTCGCCATTCCAGCCGCTTTACTAGCAAGCTCCCTACTTGGAGCATCAGCACCTTTAACCTCCTGTTCCGTACAGGTTGCAATTTGTCCTGAGGATAAACGGGAAGACGTGGAACCAACGAGAGACTAGCTCTTGGTGTTGGGACAGGCACAGGTCACTCTATTTTCCCATCAGAAAGAAGAATTAACCACAGGCTCAGCCTGCCCCCCGGAACCAGAACAGGGCCTGAAGCCATTCTGCGATTTTGCGGCCAGCTCCCATAAAAACGAGTTGTAAAATGGAGGTTCAGGGCACTGCAATTCACAAACCTGCAGAGTTATTAATGATAACTCTCGTCCACAAATATATTGAGGGAAGGCAAAGAAGAGGATTTGAAATCAAGGCAGAATTGCAGGAAACAGATTTCAGGAGGTAGATATGAATCGCCTTTAAAGCACATGAAAAGCGGCAAAACGTTGACAATGATGCCCTTGGCCAAAAAGGGCGTATGCGTTTTTTCCTGAATATATTCAGGAAAAATCGCATACGCCCTTTTTGGCCAACCAAGCAACCTGGAAAGGCAAATCAGCGCTACAAAGAAGTCTCGCTTCCCATCGGTCAAAAGGGCCATGCTGAAAAAAGTGTCAAAACCAGAAATGCAGGACAGGCCATGGAGAAATGGGAGCCTTGCTACACTGATGGGCGGGATGTAAATTGCCAAGAGCCACTCCGGAGAAGTGTCCGGTGAGTCCTGAAACATCTGAAAAACACAGCTCAGACAGCATAGGGCACTTCCACTCATGGGGGTATAAATTGGGAAAATTAAAAATCAGCAAAACACAAGCACCTCAAAGTTTAGGGCTGCTCTGTTGACCAGGACCTCCACTTCATTCCACCTTAAATATCCCAGGAAAGAGAAAAATGGATAAAGAAGTTGTGGTCCTTATGTACAATGGAATATCACTCAGCCATGAAATCAATGTCGTAAGGTTAGTAGCAGCATGATGAGTGGATTTAGGTACGACGATTCTAAGTGAAATAAGTCACACAGAAAAGGACACTTCTCATAAGGTATCACTGATAGAGGGAATGTAAAAACCGTTACACTTGAACTGAATTACAAAACAGAACAGAGTCACACATGCAGAAAACACACTATGGCTGCTTAACGGGAAAGGTGAGGTGGGGTGATACATAAAACAAGGGTATCAAATTAGCTCAGATACCGTTCCATAAACCCAATATGTAATAGACAAGACCTACTCCTTGCTCAGAGAACTGGACTCAACACGCCCTATTCACCGCACAAGAATATATCTGACTAATAATAATCGTAAAACCTATGTATTGATATCTCTCTGTTAGTGTGTCAAGTGGGTGTAAAGCGGCATAAACACAGCAGTGAAAAGCAGCTAAACCCCATTATAAAAATAAATTACTTTGAAACACCCATGAAACAAAGACAGTGAAAGAGAGAGAAATTCTTACACAATGCGTTCAGGGGCTGTGATGCAACCTGGATTGACCATATCTAGACGCACAGCTGGATGAGACATAAGGGTGGACACTCTTGGGGCTGAGAGGTTTGGTGAGGTTGGGTGAGCAAACGCAGACCCTTTAAAGGAATACTGCGTGGTACCCATCGCATGGGTCCCAAATCTCCAGGTTCAAGGGCATCTTCCTACATCAAAAACATGCATGAGAAACCCAGAAGATGGTACACCGTGTGATGGGGAAAGGTTTCTAAAACGCACCTCATTTCTCAACTCCTTGTGCCCGGGTTCGCCATTCCAGCCGCTTTACTAGCAAGCTCCCTACTTGGAGCATCAGCACCTTTAACCTCCTGTTCCATGCAGGTTGCAATTTGTCCTGAGGATAAACGGGAAGACGTGGAACCAACGAGAGACTAGCTCTTGGTGTTGGGACAGGCACAGGTCACTCTATTTTCCCATCAGAAAGAAGAATTAACCACAGGCTCAGCCTGACCCCCGGAACCAGAACAGGGCCTGAAGCCATTCTGCGATTTTGCGGCCAGCTCCCATAAAAACGAGTTGTAAAATGGAGGTTCAGGGCACTGCAATTCACAAACCTGCAGTTATAAATGATAACTCCCGTCCACAAATATATTGAGGGAAGGCAAAGAAGAGGATTTGAAATCAAGGCAGAATTGCAGGAAACAGATTTCAGGAGGTAGATATGAATCGCCTTTAAAGCACATGAAAAGCGGCAAAACGTTGACAATGATGCCCTTGGCCAAAAAGGGCGTATGCGTTTTTTCCTGAATATATTCAGGAAAAAACGCATACGCCCTTTTTGGCCAACCAAGCAACCTGGAAAGGCAAATCAGCGCTACAAAGAAGTCTCGCTTCCCATCGGTCAAAAGGGTCATGCTGAAAAAAGTGTCAAAACCAGAAATGCAGGACAGGCCATGGAGAAATGGGAGCCTTGCTACACTGATGGGCGGGATGTAAATTGCCAAGAGCCACTCCGGAGAAGTGTCCGGTGAGTCCTGAAACATCTGAAAAACACAGCTTAGAGAGCATAGGGCACTTCCACTCATGGGGGTATAAATTGGGAAAATTAAAAATCAGCAAGACACAAGCACCCCAAAGTTTAGGGCTGCTCTGTTGACCAGGACCTCCACTTCATTCCACCTTAAATATCCCAGGAAAGAGAGAAATGGATAAAGAAGTTGTGATCCTTATGTATAATGGAATATCACTCAGCCATGAAATCAATGTCATAAGGATAGTAGCAGCATGATGAGAGGATTTAGGTACGACGATTCTAAGTGAAATAAGTCACACAGAAAAGGACACTTCTCATAAGGTATCACTGATAGAGGGAATGTAAAAACCGTTACACTTGAACTGAATTACAAAACAGAACAGAGTCACACATGCAGAAAACACACTATGGCTGCTTAACGGGAAAGGTGAGGTGGGGTGATACATAAAACAAGGGTATCAAATTAGCTCAGATACCGTTCCATAAACTCAATATGTAATAGACAAGACCTACTCCTTGCTCAGAGAACTGGACTCAACACGCCCTATTCACCGCACAAGAATATATCTGACTAATAATAATCGTAAAACCTATGTATTGATATCTCTCTGTTAGTGTGTCAAGTGGGTGTAAAGCGGCATAAACACAGCAGTGAAAAGCAGCTAAACCCCATTATAAAAATAAATTACTTTGAAACACCCATGAAACAAAGACAGTGAAAGAGAGAGAAATTCTTACACAATGCGTTCAGGGGCTGTGATGCAACCTGGATTGACCATATCTAGACGCACAGCTGGATGAGACATAAGGGTGGACACTCTTGGGGCTGAGAGGTTTGGTGAGGTTGGGTGAGCAAACGCAGACCCTTTAAAGTAATACTGCGTGGTACCCATCGCATGGGTCCCAAATCTCCAGGTTCAAGGGCATCTTCCTACATCAAAAACATGCATGAGAAACCCAGAAGATGGTACACCGTGTGATGGGGAAAGGTTTCTAAAACGCACCTCATTTCTCATCTCCTTGTGCCCGGGTTCGCCATTCCAGCCGCTTTACTAGCAAGCTCCCTACTTGGAGCATCAGCACCTTTAACCTCCTGTTCCATACAGGTTGCAATTTGTCCTGAGGATAAACGGGAAGACGTGGAACCAACGAGAGACTAGCTCTTGGTGTTGGGACAGGCACAGGTCACTCTATTTTCCCATCAGAAAGAAGAATTAACCACAGGCTCTGCCTGCCCCCCGGAACCAGAACAGGGCCTGAAGCCATCCTGCGATTTTGCGGCCAGCTCCCATAAAAACGAGTTGTAAAATGGAGGTTCAGGGCACTGCAATTCACAAACCTGCAGAGTTATAAATGATAACTCTCGTCCACAAATATATTGAGGGAAGGCAAAGAAGAGGATTTGAAATCAAGGCAGAATTGCAGGAAAGAGATTTCAGGAGGTAGATACGAATCGCCTTTAAAGCACATGAAAAGCGGCAAAACGTTGACAATGATGCCCTTGGCCAAAAAGGGCGTATGCGTTTTTTCCTGAATATATTCAGGAAAAAACGCATACGCCCTTTTTGGCCAACCAAGCCACCTGGAAAGGCAAAGCAGCGCTACAAAGAAGTCTCGCTTCCCATCGGTCAAAAGGGCCATGCTGAAAAAAGTGTCAAAACCAGAAATGCAGGACAGGCCATGGAGAAATGGGAGCCTTGCTACACTGATGGGCGGGATGTAAATTGCCAAGAGCCACTCTGGAGAAGTGTCCGGTGAGTCCTGAAACATCTGAAAAACACAGCTTAGAGAGCATAGGGCACTTCCACTCATGGGGGTATAAATTGGGAAAATTAAAAATCAGCAAGACACAAGCACCCCAAAGTTTAGGGCTGCTCTCTTGACCAGGACCTCCACTTCATTCCACCTTAAATATCCCAGGAAAGAGAAAAATGGATAAAGAAGTTGTGGTCCTTATGTACAATGGAATATCACTCAGCCATGAAATCAATGTCGTAAGGTTAGTAGCAGCATGATGAGTGGATTTAGGTACGACGATTCTAAGTGAAATAAGTCACACAGAAAAGGACACTTCTCATAAGGTATCACTGATAGAGGGAATGTAAAAACCGTTACACTTGAACTGAATTACAAAACAGAACAGAGTCACACATGCAGAAAACACACTATGGCTGCTTAACGGGAAAGGTGAGGTGGGGTGATACATAAAACAAGGGTATCAAATTAGCTCAGATACCGTTCCATAAACCCAATATGTAATAGACAAGACCTACTCCTTGCTCAGAGAACTGGACTCAACACGCCCTATTCACCACACTAGAATATATCTGACTAATAATAATCGTAAAACCTATGTATTGATATCTCTCTGTTAGTGTGTCAAGTGGGTGTAAAGCGGCATAAACACAGCAGTGAAAAGCAGCTAAACCCCATTATAAAAATAAATTACTTTGAAACACCCATGAAACAAAGACAGTGAAAGAGAGAGAAATTCTTACACAATGAGTTCAGGGGCTGTGATGCAACCTGGATTGACCATATCTAGACGCACAGCTGGATGAGACATAAGGGTGGACACTCTTGGGGCTGAGAGGTTTGGTGAGGTTGGGTGAGCAAACGCAGACCCTTTAAAGGAATACTGCGTGGTACCCATCGCATGGGTCCCAAATCTCCAGGTTCAAGGGCATCTTCCTACATCAAAAACATGCATGAGAAACCCAGAAGATGGTACACCGTGTGATGGGGAAAGGTTTCTAAAACGCACCTCATTTCTCATCTCCTTGTGCCCGGGTTCGCCATTCCAGCCGCTTTACTAGCAAGCTCCCTACTTGGAGCATCAGCACCTTTAACCTCCTGTTCCGTACAGGTTGCAATTTGTCCTGAGGATAAACGGGAAGACGTGGAACCAACGAGAGACTAGCTCTTGGTGTTGGGACAGGCACAGGTCACTCTATTTTCCCATCAGAAAGAAGAATTAACCACAGGCTCAGCCTGCCCCCCGGAACCAGAACAGGGCCTGAAGCCATTCTGCGATTTTGCGGCCAGCTCCCATAAAAACGAGTTGTAAAATGGAGGTTCAGGGCACTGCAATTCACAAACCTGCAGAATTATAAATGATAACTCTCGTCCACAAATATATTGAGGGAAGGCAAAGAAGAGGATTTGAAATCAAGGCAGAATTGCAGGAAACAGATTTCAGGAGGTAGATACGAATCGCCTTTAAAGCACATGAAAAACGGCAAAACGTTGACAATGATGCCCCTGGCCAAAAAGGGCATATGCGTTTTTTCCTGAATATATTCAGGAAAAAACGCATACGCCCTTTTTGGCCAACCAAGCAACCTGGAAAGGCAAATCAGCGCTACAAAGAAGTCTCGCTTCCCATCGGTCAAAAGGGCCATGCTGAAAAATGTGTCAAAACCAGAAATGCAGGACAGGCCATGGAGAAATGGGAGCCTTGCTACACTGATGGGCGGGATGTAAATTGCCAAGAGCCACTCCGGAGAAGTGTCCGGTGAGTCCTGAAACATCTGAAAAACACAGCTCAGAGAGCATAGGGCACTTCCACTCATGGGGGTATAAATTGGGAAAATTAAAAATCAGCAAGACACAAGCACCCCAAAGTTTAGGGCTGCTCTGTTGACCAGGACCTCCACTTCATTCCACCTTAAATATCCCAGGAAAGAGAAAAATGGATAAAGAAGTTGTGGTCCTTATGTACAATGGAATATCACTCAGCCATGAAATCAATGTCGTAAGGTTAGTAGCAGCATGATGAGTGGATTTAGGTACGACGATTCTAAGTGAAATAAGTCACACAGAAAAGGACACTTCTCATAAGGTATCACTGATAGAGGGAATGTAAAAACCGTTACACTTGAACTGAATTACAAAACAGAACAGAGTCACACATGCAGAAAACACACTATGGCTGCTTAACGGGAAAGGTGAGGTGGGGTGATACATAAAACAAGGGTATCAAATTAGTTCAGATACCGTTCCATAAACCCAATATGTAATAGACAAGACCTACTCCTTGCTCAGAGAACTGGACTCAACACGCCCTATTCACCGCACAAGAATATATCTGACTAATAATAATCGTAAAACCTATGTATTGATATCTCTCTGTTAGTGTGTCAAGTGGGTGTAAAGCGGCATAAACACAGCAGTGAAAAGCAGCTAAACCCCATTATAAAAATAAATTACTTTGAAACACCCATGAAACAAAGACAGTGAAAGAGAGAGAAATTCTTACACAATGCGTTCAGGGGCTGTGATGCAACCTGGATTGACCATATCTAGATGCACAGCTGGATGAGACATAAGGGTGGACACTCTTGGGGCTGAGAGGTTTGGTGAGGTTGGGTGAGCAAACGCAGACCCTTTAATGTAATACTGCCTGGTACCCATCGCATGGGTCCCAAATCTCCAGGTTCAAGGGCATCTTCCTACATCAAAAACATGCATGAGAAACCCAGAAGATGGTACACCGTGTGATGGGGAAAGGTTTCTAAAACGCACCTCATTTCTCATCTCCTTGTGCCCGGGTTCGCCATTCCAGCCGCTTTACTAGCAAGCTCCCTACTTGGAGCATCAGCACCTTTAACCTCCTGTTCCGTACAGGTTGCAATTTGTCCTGAGGATAAACGGGAAGACGTGGAACCAACGAGAGACTAGCTCTTGGTGTTGGGACAGGCACAGGTCACTCTATTTTCCCATCAGAAAGAAGAATTAACCACAGGCTCAGCCTGCCCCCCGGAACCAGAACAGGGCCTGAAGCCATTCTGCGATTTTGCGGCCAGCTCCCATAAAAACGAGTTGTAAAATGGAGGTTCAGGGCACTGCAATTCACAAACCTGCAGAGTTATTAATGATAACTCTCGTCCACAAATATATTGAGGGAAGGCAAAGAAGAGGATTTGAAATCAAGGCAGAATTGCAGGAAACAGATTTCAGGAGGTAGATACGAAGCGCCTTTAAAGCACATGAAAAGCGGCAAAACGTTGACAATGATGCCCTTGGCCAAAAAGGGCGTATGCGTTTTTTCCTGAATATATTCAGGAAAAAACGCATACGCCCTTTTTGGCCAACCAAGCAACCTGGAAAGGCAAATCAGCGCTACAAAGAAGTCTCGCTTCCCATCAGTCAAAAGGGTCATGCTGAAAAAAGTGTCAAAACCAGAAATGCAGGACAGGCCATGGAGAAATGGGAGCCTTGCTACACTGATGGGCGGGATGTAAATTGCCAAGAGCCACTCCGGAGAAGTGTCCGGTGAGTCCTGAAACATCTGAAAATCACAGCTTAGAGAGCATAGGGCACTTCCACTCATGGGGGTATAAATTGGGAAAATTAAAAATCAGCAAGACACAAGCACCCCAAAGTTTAGGGCTGCTCTGTTGACCAGGACCTCCACTTCATTCCACCTTAAATATCCCAGGAAAGAGAAAAATGGATAAAGAAGTTGTGATCCTTATGTACAATGGAATATCACTCAGCCATGAAATCAATGTCGTAAGGTTAGTAGCAGCATGATGAGAGGATTTAGGTACGACGATTCTAAGTGAAATAAGTCACACAGAAAAGGACACTTCTCATAAGGTATCACTGATAGAGGGAATGTAAAAACCGTTACACTTGAACTGAATTACAAAACAGAACAGAGTCACACATGCAGAAAACACACTATGGCTGCTTAACGGGAAAGGTGAGGTGGGGTGATACATAAAACAAGGGTATCAAATTAGCTCAGATACCGTTCCATAAACCCAATATGTAATAGACAAGACCTACTCCTTGCTCAGAGAACTGGACTCAACACGCCCTATTCACCGCACAAGAATATATCTGACTAATAATAATCGTAAAACCTATGTATTGATATCTCTCTGTTAGTGTGTCAAGTGGGTGTAAAGCGGCATAAACACAGCAGTGAAAAGCAGCTAAACCCCATTATAAAAATAAATTACTTTGAAACACCCATGAAACAAAGACAGTGAAAGAGAGAGAAATTCTTACACAATGCGTTCAGGGGCTGTGATGCAACCTGGATTGACCATATCTAGACGCACAGCTGGATGAGACATAAGGGTGGACACTCTTGGGGCTGAGAGGTTTGGTGAGGTTGGGTGAGCAAACGCAGACCCTTTAAAGGAATACTGCGTGGTACCCATCGCATGGGTCCCAAATCTCCAGGTTCAAGGGCATCTTCCTACATCAAAAACATGCATGAGAAACCCAGAAGATGGTACACCGTGTGATGGGGAAAGGTTTCTAAAACGCACCTCATTTCTCATCTCCTTGTGCCCGGGTTCGCCATTCCAGCCGCTTTACTAGCAAGCTCCCTACTTGGAGCATCAGCACCTTTAACCTCCTGTTCCGTACAGGTTGCAATTTGTCCTGAGGATAAACGGGAAGACGTGGAACCAACGAGAGACTAGCTCTTGGTGTTGGGACAGGCACAGGTCACTCTATTTTCCCATCAGAAAGAAGAATTAACCACAGGCTCAGCCTGCCCCCCGGAACCAGAACAGGGCCTGAAGCCATTCTGCGATTTTGCGGCCAGCTCCCATAAAAACGAGTTGTAAAATGGAGGTTCAGGGCACTGCAATTCACAAACCTGCAGAATTATAAATGATAACTCTCGTCCACAAATATATTGAGGGAAGGCAAAGAAGAGGATTTGAAATCAAGGCAGAATTGCAGGAAACAGATTTCAGGAGGTAGATACGAATCGCCTTTAAAGCACATGAAAAACGGCAAAACGTTGACAATGATGCCCCTGGCCAAAAAGGGCGTATGCGTTTTTTCCTGAATATATTCAGGAAAAAACGCATACGCCCTTTTTGGCCAACCAAGCAACCTGGAAAGGCAAATCAGCGCTACAAAGAAGTCTCGCTTCCCATCGGTCAAAAGGGCCATGCTGAAAAATGTGTCAAAACCAGAAATGCAGGACAGGCCATGGAGAAATGGGAGCCTTGCTACACTGATGGGCGGGATGTAAATTGCCAAGAGCCACTCCGGAGAAGTGTCCGGTGAGTCCTGAAACATCTGAAAAACACAGCTCAGAGAGCATAGGGCACTTCCACTCATGGGGGTATAAATTGGGAAAATTAAAAATCAGCAAGACACAAGCACCCCAAAGTTTAGGGCTGCTCTGTTGACCAGGACCTCCACTTCATTCCACCTTAAATATCCCAGGAAAGAGAAAAATGGATAAAGAAGTTGTGGTCCTTATGTACAATGGAATATCACTCAGCCATGAAATCAATGTCGTAAGGTTAGTAGCAGCATGATGAGTGGATTTAGGTACGACGATTCTAAGTGAAATAAGTCACACAGAAAAGGACACTTCTCATAAGGTATCACTGATAGAGGGAATGTAAAAACCGTTACACTTGAACTGAATTACAAAACAGAACAGAGTCACACATGCAGAAAACACACTATGGCTGCTTAACGGGAAAGGTGAGGTGGGGTGATACATAAAACAAGGGTATCAAATTAGTTCAGATACCGTTCCATAAACCCAATATGTAATAGACAAGACCTACTCCTTGCTCAGAGAACTGGACTCAACACGCCCTATTCACCGCACAAGAATATATCTGACTAATAATAATCGTAAAACCTATGTATTGATATCTCTCTGTTAGTGTGTCAAGTGGGTGTAAAGCGGCATAAACACAGCAGTGAAAAGCAGCTAAACCCCATTATAAAAATAAATTACTTTGAAACACCCATGAAACAAAGACAGTGAAAGAGAGAGAAATTCTTACACAATGCGTTCAGGGGCTGTGATGCAACCTGGATTGACCATATCTAGATGCACAGCTGGATGAGACATAAGGGTGGACACTCTTGGGGCTGAGAGGTTTGGTGAGGTTGGGTGAGCAAACGCAGACCCTTTAATGTAATACTGCCTGGTACCCATCGCATGGGTCCCAAATCTCCAGGTTCAAGGGCATCTTCCTACATCAAAAACATGCATGAGAAACCCAGAAGATGGTACACCGTGTGATGGGGAAAGGTTTCTAAAACGCACCTCATTTCTCATCTCCTTGTGCCCGGGTTCGCCATTCCAGCCGCTTTACTAGCAAGCTCCCTACTTGGAGCATCAGCACCTTTAACCTCCTGTTCCGTACAGGTTGCAATTTGTCCTGAGGATAAACGGGAAGACGTGGAACCAACGAGAGACTAGCTCTTGGTGTTGGGACAGGCACAGGTCACTCTATTTTCCCATCAGAAAGAAGAATTAACCACAGGCTCAGCCTGCCCCCCGGAACCAGAACAGGGCCTGAAGCCATTCTGCGATTTTGCGGCCAGCTCCCATAAAAACGAGTTGTAAAATGGAGGTTCAGGGCACTGCAATTCACAAACCTGCAGAGTTATTAATGATAACTCTCGTCCACAAATATATTGAGGGAAGGCAAAGAAGAGGATTTGAAATCAAGGCAGAATTGCAGGAAACAGATTTCAGGAGGTAGATACGAATCGCCTTTAAAGCACATGAAAAGCGGCAAAACGTTGACAATGATGCCCTTGGCCAAAAAGGGCGTATGCGTTTTTTCCTGAATATATTCAGGAAAAAACGCATACGCCCTTTTTGGCCAACCAAGCAACCTGGAAAGGCAAATCAGCGCTACAAAGAAGTCTCGCTTCCCATCAGTCAAAAGGGTCATGCTGAAAAAAGTGTCAAAACCAGAAATGCAGGACAGGCCATGGAGAAATGGGAGCCTTGCTACACTGATGGGCGGGATGTAAATTGCCAAGAGCCACTCCGGAGAAGTGTCCGGTGAGTCCTGAAACATCTGAAAATCACAGCTTAGAGAGCATAGGGCACTTCCACTCATGGGGGTATAAATTGGGAAAATTAAAAATCAGCAAGACACAAGCACCCCAAAGTTTAGGGCTGCTCTGTTGACCAGGACCTCCACTTCATTCCACCTTAAATATCCCAGGAAAGAGAAAAATGGATAAAGAAGTTGTGATCCTTATGTACAATGGAATATCACTCAGCCATGAAATCAATGTCGTAAGGTTAGTAGCAGCATGATGAGAGGATTTAGGTACGACGATTCTAAGTGAAATAAGTCACACAGAAAAGGACACTTCTCATAAGGTATCACTGATAGAGGGAATGTAAAAACCGTTACACTTGAACTGAATTACAAAACAGAACAGAGTCACACATGCAGAAAACACACTATGGCTGCTTAACGGGAAAGGTGAGGTGGGGTGATACATAAAACAAGGGTATCAAATTAGCTCAGATACCGTTCCATAAACCCAATATGTAATAGACAAGACCTACTCCTTGCTCAGAGAACTGGACTCAACACGCCCTATTCACCGCACAAGAATATATCTGACTAATAATAATCGTAAAACCTATGTATTGATATCTCTCTGTTAGTGTGTCAAGTGGGTGTAAAGCGGCATAAACACAGCAGTGAAAAGCAGCTAAACCCCATTATAAAAATAAATTACTTTGAAACACCCATGAAACAAAGACAGTGAAAGAGAGAGAAATTCTTACACAATGCGTTCAGGGGCTGTGATGCAACCTGGATTGACCATATCTAGACGCACAGCTGGATGAGACATAAGGGTGGACACTCTTGGGGCTGAGAGGTTTGGTGAGGTTGGGTGAGCAAACGCAGACCCTTTAAAGGAATACTGCGTGGTACCCATCGCATGGGTCCCAAATCTCCAGGTTCAAGGGCGTCTTCCTACATCAAAAACATGCATGAGAAACCCAGAAGATGGTACACCGTGTGATGGGGAAAGGTTTCTAAAACGCACCTCATTTCTCGTCTCCTTGTGCCCGGGTTCGCCATTCCAGCCGCTTTACTAGCAAGCTCCCTACTTGGAGCATCAGCACCTTTAACCTCCTCTTCCGTACAGGTTGCAATTTGTCCTGAGGATAAACGGGAAGACGTGGAACCAACGAGAGACTAGCTCTTGGTGTTGGGACAGGCACAGGTCACTCTATTTTCCCATCAGAAAGAAGAATTAACCACAGGCTCAGCCTGCCCCCCGGAACCAGAACAGGGCCTGAAGCCATTCTGCGATTTTGCGGCCAGCTCCCATAAAAACGAGTTGTAAAATGGAGGTTCAGGGCACTGCAATTCACAAACCTGCAGAGTTATAAATGATAACTCTCGTCCACAAATATATTGAGGGAAGGCAAAGAAGAGGATTTGAAATCAAGGCAGAATTGCAGGAAAGAGATTTCAGGAGGTAGATACGAATCGCCTTTAAAGCACATGAAAAGCGGCAAAACGTTGACAATGATGCCCTTGGCCAAAAAGGGCGTATGCGTTTTTTCCTGAATATATTCAGGAAAAAACGCATACGCCCTTTTTGGCCAACCAAGCAACCTGGAAAGGCAAATCAGCGCTACAAACAAGTCTCGCTTCCCATCGGTCAAAAGGGCCATGCTGAAAAAAGTGTCAAAACCAGAAATGCAGGACAGGCCATGGAGAAATGGGAGCCTTGCTACACTGATGGGCGGGATGTAAATTGCCAAGAGCCACTCTGGAGAAGTGTCCGGTGAGTCCTGAAACATCTGAAAAACACAGCTTAGAGAGCATAGGGCACTTCCACTCATGGGGGTATAAATTGGGAAAATTAAAAATCAGCAAGACACAAGCACCCCAAAGTTTAGGGCTGCTCTGTTGACCAGGACCTCCACTTCATTCCACCTTAAATATCCCAGGAAAGAGAAAAATGGATAAAGAAGTTGTGGTCCTTATGTACAATGGAATATCACTCAGCCATGAAATCAATGTCGTAAGGTTAGTAGCAGCATGATGAGTGGATTTAGGTACGACGATTCTAAGTGAAATAAGTCACACAGAAAAGGACACTTCTCATAAGGTATCACTGATAGAGGGAATGTAAAAACCGTTACACTTGAACTGAATTACAAAACAGAACAGAGTCACACATGCAGAAAACACACTATGGCTGCTTAACGGGAAAGGTGAGGTGGGGTGATACATAAAACAAGGGTATCAAATTAGCTCAGATACCGTTCCATAAACCCAATATGTAATAGACAAGACCTACTCCTTGCTCAGAGAACTGGACTCAACACGCCCTATTCACCACACTAGAATATATCTGACTAATAATAATCGTAAAACCTATGTATTGATATCTCTCTGTTAGTGTGTCAAGTGGGTGTAAAGCGGCATAAACACAGCAGTGAAAAGCAGCTAAACCCCATTATAAAAATAAATTACTTTGAAACACCCATGAAACAAAGACAGTGAAAGAGAGAGAAATTCTTACACAATGAGTTCAGGGGCTGTGATGCAACCTGGATTGACCATATCTAGACGCACAGCTGGATGAGACATAAGGGTGGACACTCTTGGGGCTGAGAGGTTTGGTGAGGTTGGGTGAGCAAACGCAGACCCTTTAAAGGAATACTGCGTGGTACCCATCGCATGGGTCCCAAATCTCCAGGTTCAAGGGCATCTTCCTACATCAAAAACATGCATGAGAAACCCAGAAGATGGTACACCGTGTGATGGGGAAAGGTTTCTAAAACGCACCTCATTTCTCATCTCCTTGTGCCCGGGTTCGCCATTCCAGCCGCTTTACTAGCAAGCTCCCTACTTGGAGCATCAGCACCTTTAACCTCCTGTTCCGTACAGGTTGCAATTTGTCCTGAGGATAAACGGGAAGACGTGGAACCAACGAGAGACTAGCTCTTGGTGTTGGGACAGGCACAGGTCACTCTATTTTCCCATCAGAAAGAAGAATTAACCACAGGCTCAGCCTGCCCCCCGGAACCAGAACAGGGCCTGAAGCCATTCTGCGATTTTGCCGCCAGCTCCCATAAAAACGAGTTGTAAAATGGAGGTTCAGGGCACTGCAATTCACAAACCTGCAGAATTATAAATGATAACTCTCGTCCACAAATATATTGAGGGAAGGCAAAGAAGAGGATTTGAAATCAAGGCAGAATTGCAGGAAACAGATTTCAGGAGGTAGATACGAATCGCCTTTAAAGCACATGAAAAACGGCAAAACGTTGACAATGATGCCCCTGGCCAAAAAGGGCGTATGCGTTTTTTCCTGAATATATTCAGGAAAAAACGCATACGCCCTTTTTGGCCAACCAAGCAACCTGGAAAGGCAAATCAGCGCTACAAAGAAGTCTCGCTTCCCATCGGTCAAAAGGGCCATGCTGAAAAATGTGTCAAAACCAGAAATGCAGGACAGGCCATGGAGAAATGGGAGCCTTGCTACACTGATGGGCGGGATGTAAATTGCCAAGAGCCACTCCGGAGAAGTGTCCGGTGAGTCCTGAAACATCTGAAAAACACAGCTCAGAGAGCATAGGGCACTTCCACTCATGGGGGTATAAATTGGGAAAATTAAAAATCAGCAAGACACAAGCACCCCAAAGTTTAGGGCTGCTCTGTTGACCAGGACCTCCACTTCATTCCACCTTAAATATCCCAGGAAAGAGAAAAATGGATAAAGAAGTTGTGGTCCTTATGTACAATGGAATATCACTCAGCCATGAAATCAATGTCGTAAGGTTAGTAGCAGCATGATGAGTGGATTTAGGTACGACGATTCTAAGTGAAATAAGTCACACAGAAAAGGACACTTCTCATAAGGTATCACTGATAGAGGGAATGTAAAAACCGTTACACTTGAACTGAATTACAAAACAGAACAGAGTCACACATGCAGAAAACACACTATGGCTGCTTAACGGGAAAGGTGAGGTGGGGTGATACATAAAACAAGGGTATCAAATTAGCTCAGATACCGTTCCATAAACCCAATATGTAATAGACAAGACCTACTCCTTGCTCAGAGAACTGGACTCAACACGCCCTATTCACCGCACAAGAATATATCTGACTAATAATAATCGTAAAACCTATGTATTGATATCTCTCTGTTAGTGTGTCAAGTGGGTGTAAAGTGGCATAAACACAGCAGTGAAAAGCAGCTAAACCCCATTATAAAAATAAATTACTTTGAAACACCCATGAAACAAAGACAGTGAAAGAGAGAGAAATTCTTACACAATGCGTTCAGGGGCTGTGATGCAACCTGGATTGACCATATCTAGATGCACAGCTGGATGAGACATAAGGGTGGACACTCTTGGGGCTGAGAGGTTTGGTGAGGTTGGGTGAGCAAACGCAGACCCTTTAATGTAATACTGCCTGGTACCCATCGCATGGGTCCCAAATCTCCAGGTTCAAGGGCATCTTCCTACATCAAAAACATGCATGAGAAACCCAGAAGATGGTACACCGTGTGATGGGGAAAGGTTTCTAAAACGCACCTCATTTCTCATCTCCTTGTGCCCGGGTTCGCCATTCCAGCCGCTTTACTAGCAAGCTCCCTACTTGGAGCATCAGCACCTTTAACCTCCTGTTCCGTACAGGTTGCAATTTGTCCTGAGGATAAACGGGAAGACGTGGAACCAACGAGAGACTAGCTCTTGGTGTTGGGACAGGCACAGGTCACTCTATTTTCCCATCAGAAAGAAGAATTAACCACAGGCTCAGCCTGCCCCCCGGAACCAGAACAGGGCCTGAAGCCATTCTGCGATTTTGCGGCCAGCTCCCATAAAAACGAGTTGTAAAATGGAGGTTCAGGGCACTGCAATTCACAAACCTGCAGAGTTATTAATGATAACTCTCGTCCACAAATATATTGAGGGAAGGCAAAGAAGAGGATTTGAAATCAAGGCAGAATTGCAGGAAACAGATTTCAGGAGGTAGATACGAATCGCCTTTAAAGCACATGAAAAGCGGCAAAACGTTGACAATGATGCCCTTGGCCAAAAAGGGCGTATGCGTTTTTTCCTGAATATATTCAGGAAAAAACGCATACGCCCTTTTTGGCCAACCAAGCAACCTGGAAAGGCAAATCAGCGCTACAAAGAAGTCTCGCTTCCCATCGGTCAAAAGGGTCATGCTGAAAAAAGTGTCAAAACCAGAAATGCAGGACAGGCCATGGAGAAATGGGAGCCTTGCTACACTGATGGGCGGGATGTAAATTGCCAAGAGCCACTCCGGAGAAGTGTCCGGTGAGTCCTGAAACATCTGAAAATCACAGCTTAGAGAGCATAGGGCACTTCCACTCATGGGGGTATAAATTGGGAAAATTAAAAATCAGCAAGACACAAGCACCCCAAAGTTTAGGGCTGCTCTGTTGACCAGGACCTCCACTTCATTCCACCTTAAATATCCCAGGAAAGAGAGAAATGGATAAAGAAGTTGTGATCCTTATGTACAATGGAATATCACTCAGCCATGAAATCAATGTCGTAAGGTTAGTAGCAGCATGATGAGAGGATTTAGGTACGACGATTCTAAGTGAAATAAGTCACACAGAAAAGGACACTTCTCATAAGGTATCACTGATAGAGGGAATGTAAAAACCGTTACACTTGAACTGAATTACAAAACAGAACAGAGTCACACATGCAGAAAACACACTATGGCTGCTTAACGGGAAAGGTGAGGTGGGGTGATACATAAAACAAGGGTATCAAATTAGCTCAGATACCGTTCCATAAACCCAATATGTAATAGACAAGACCTACTCCTTGCTCAGAGAACTGGACTCAACACGCCCTATTCACCGCACAAGAATATATCTGACTAATAATAATCGTAAAACCTATGTATTGATATCTCTCTGTTAGTGTGTCAAGTGGGTGTAAAGCGGCATAAACACAGCAGTGAAAAGCAGCTAAACCCCATTATAAAAATAAATTACTTTGAAACACCCATGAAACAAAGACAGTGAAAGAGAGAGAAATTCTTACACAATGCGTTCAGGGGCTGTGATGCAACCTGGATTGACCATATCTAGATGCACAGCTGGATGAGACATAAGGGTGGACACTCTTGGGGCTGAGAGGTTTGGTGAGGTTGGGTGAGCAAACGCAGACCCTTTAAAGGAATACTGCGTGGTACCCATCGCATGGGTCCCACATCTCCAGGTTCAAGGGCATCTTCCTACATCAAAAACATGCATGAGAAACCCAGAAGATGGTACACCGTGTGATGGGGAAAGGTTTCTAAAACGCACCTCATTTCTCGTCTCCTTGTGCCCGGGTTCGCCATTCCAGCCGCTTTACTAGCAAGCTCCCTACTTGGAGCATCAGCACCTTTAACCTCCTGTTCCGTACAGGTTGCAATTTGTCCTGAGGATAAACGGGAAGACGTGGAACCAACGAGAGACTAGCTCTTGGTGTTGGGACAGGCACAGGTCACTCTATTTTCCCATCAGAAAGAAGAATTAACCACAGGCTCAGCCTGCCCCCCGGAACCAGAACAGGGCCTGAAGCCATTCTGCGATTTTGCGGCCAGCTCCCATAAAAACGAGTTGTAAAATGGAGGTTCAGGGCACTGCAATTCACAAAACTGCAGAGTTATTAATGATAACTCTCGTCCACAAATATATTGAGGGAAGGCAAAGAAGAGGATTTGAAATCAAGGCAGAATTGCAGGAAACAGATTTCAGGAGGTAGATATGAATCGCCTTTAAAGCACATGAAAAGCGGCAAAACGTTGACAATGATGCCCTTGGCCAAAAAGGGCGTATGCGTTTTTTCCTGAATATATTCAGGAAAAATCGCATACGCCCTTTTTGGCCAACCAAGCAACCTGGAAAGGCAAATCAGCGCTACAAAGAAGTCTCGCTTCCCATCGGTCAAAAGGGCCATGCTGAAAAAAGTGTCAAAACCAGAAATGCAGGACAGGCCATGGAGAAATGGGAGCCTTGCTACACTGATGGGCGGGATGTAAATTGCCAAGAGCCACTCCGGAGAAGTGTCCGGTGAGTCCTGAAACATCTGAAAAACACAGCTCAGACAGCATAGGGCACTTCCACTCATGGGGGTATAAATTGGGAAAATTAAAAATCAGCAAGACACAAGCACCCCAAAGTTTAGGGCTGCTCTGTTGACCAGGACCTCCACTTCATTCCACCTTAAATATCCCAGGAAAGAGAAAAATGGATAAAGAAGTTGTGGTCCTTATGTACAATGGAATATCACTCAGCCATGAAATCAATGTCGTAAGGTTAGTAGCAGCATGATGAGTGGATTTAGGTACGACGATTCTAAGTGAAATAAGTCACACAGAAAAGGACACTTCTCATAAGGTATCACTGATAGAGGGAATGTAAAAACCGTTACACTTGAACTGAATTACAAAACAGAACAGAGTCACACATGCAGAAAACACACTATGGCTGCTTAACGGGAAAGGTGAGGTGGGGTGATACATAAAACAAGGGTATCAAATTAGCTCAGATACCGTTCCATAAACCCAATATGTAATAGACAAGACCTACTCCTTGCTCAGAGAACTGGACTCAACACGCCCTATTCACCGCACAAGAATATATCTGACTAATAATAATCGTAAAACCTATGTATTGATATCTCTCTGTTAGTGTGTCAAGTGGGTGTAAAGCGGCATAAACACAGCAGTGAAAAGCAGCTAAACCCCATTATAAAAATAAATTACTTTGAAACACCCATGAAACAAAGACAGTGAAAGAGAGAGAAATTCTTACACAATGCGTTCAGGGGCTGTGATGCAACCTGGATTGACCATATCTAGACGCACAGCTGGATGAGACATAAGGGTGGACACTCTTGGGGCTGAGAGGTTTGGTGAGGTTGGGTGAGCAAACGCAGACCCTTTAAAGGAATACTGCGTGGTACCCATCGCATGGGTCCCAAATCTCCAGGTTCAAGGGCATCTTCCTACATCAAAAACATGCATGAGAAACCCAGAAGATGGTACACCGTGTGATGGGGAAAGGTTTCTAAAACGCACCTCATTTCTCAACTCCTTGTGCCCGGGTTCGCCATTCCAGCCGCTTTACTAGCAAGCTCCCTACTTGGAGCATCAGCACCTTTAACCTCCTGTTCCATGCAGGTTGCAATTTGTCCTGAGGATAAACGGGAAGACGTGGAACCAACGAGAGACTAGCTCTTGGTGTTGGGACAGGCACAGGTCACTCTATTTTCCCATCAGAAAGAAGAATTAACCACAGGCTCAGCCTGACCCCCGGAACCAGAACAGGGCCTGAAGCCATTCTGCGATTTTGCGGCCAGCTCCCATAAAAACGAGTTGTAAAATGGAGGTTCAGGGCACTGCAATTCACAAACCTGCAGTTATAAATGATAACTCCCGTCCACAATTATATTGAGGGAAGGCAAAGAAGAGGATTTGAAATCAAGGCAGAATTGCAGGAAACAGATTTCAGGAGGTAGATACGAATCGCCTTTAAAGCACATGAAAAGCGGCAAAACGTTGACAATGATGCCCTTGGCCAAAAAGGGCGTATGCGTTTTTTCCTGAATATATTCAGGAAAAAACGCATACGCCCTTTTTGGCCAACCAAGCAACCTGGAAAGGCAAATCAGCGCTACAAAGAAGTCTCGCTTCCCATCGGTCAAAAGGGTCATGCTGAAAAAAGTGTCAAAACCAGAAATGCAGGACAGGCCATGGAGAAATGGGAGCCTTGCTACACTGATGGGCGGGATGTAAATTGCCAAGAGCCACTCCGGAGAAGTGTCCGGTGAGTCCTGAAACATCTGAAAAACACAGCTTAGAGAGCATAGGGCACTTCCACTCATGGGGGTATAAATTGGGAAAATTAAAAATCAGCAAGACACAAGCACCCCAAAGTTTAGGGCTGCTCTGTTGACCAGGACCTCCACTTCATTCCACCTTAAATATCCCAGGAAAGAGAGAAATGGATAAAGAAGTTGTGATCCTTATGTATAATGGAATATCACTCAGCCATGAAATCAATGTCGTAAGGTTAGTAGCAGCATGATGAGAGGATTTAGGTACGACGATTCTAAGTGAAATAAGTCACACAGAAAAGGACACTTCTCATAAGGTATCACTGATAGAGGGAATGTAAAAACCGTTACACTTGAACTGAATTACAAAACAGAACAGAGTCACACATGCAGAAAACACACTATGGCTGCTTAACGGGAAAGGTGAGGTGGGGTGATACATAAAACAAGGGTATCAAATTAGCTCAGATACCGTTCCAGAAACCCAATATGTAATAGACAAGACCTACTCCTTGCTCAGAGAACTGGACTCAACACGCCCTATTCACCGCACAAGAATATATCTGACTAATAATAATCGTAAAACCTATGTATTGATATCTCTCTGTTAGTGTGTCAAGTGGGTGTAAAGCGGCATAAACACAGCAGTGAAAAGCAGCTAAACCCCATTATAAAAATAAATTACTTTGAAACACCCATGAAACAAAGACAGTGAAAGAGAGAGAAATTCTTACACAATGCGTTCAGGGGCTGTGATGCAACCTGGATTGACCATATCTAGACGCACAGCTGGATGAGACATAAGGGTGGACACTCTTGGGGCTGAGAGGTTTGGTGAGGTTGGGTGAGCAAACGCAGACCCTTTAAAGGAATACTGCGTGGTACCCATCGCATGGGTCCCAAATCTCCAGGTTCAAGGGCATCTTCCTACATCAAAAACATGCATGAGAAACCCAGAAGATGGTACACCGTGTGATGGGGAAAGGTTTCTAAAACGCACCTCATTTCTCATCTCCTTGTGCCCGGGTTCGCCATTCCAGCCGCTTTACTAGCAAGCTCCCTACTTGGAGCATCAGCACCTTTAACCTCCTGTTCCATACAGGTTGCAATTTGTCCTGAGGATAAACGGGAAGACGTGGAACCAACGAGAGACTAGCTCTTGGTGTTGAGACAGGCACAGGTCACTCTATTTTCCCATCAGAAAGAAGAATTAACCACAGGCTCAGCCTGCCCCCCGGAACCAGAACAGGGCCTGAAGCCATTCTGCGATTTTGCGGCCAGCTCCCATAAAAACGAGTTGTAAAATGGAGGTTCAGGGCACTGCAATTCACAAACCTGCAGAGTTATAAATGATAACTGTCATCCACAAATATATTGAGGGAAGGCAAAGAAGAGGATTTGAAATCAAGGCAGAATTGCAGGAAACAGATTTCAGGAGGTAGATACGAATCGCCTTTAAAGCACATGAAAAGCGGCAAAACGTTGACAATGATGCCCTTGGCCAAAAAGGGCGTATGCGTTTTTTCCTGAATATATTCAGGAAAAAACGCATACGCCCTTTTTGGCCAACCAAGCAACCTGGAAAGGCAAATCAGCACTACAAAGAAATCTCGCTTCCCATCAGTCAAAAGGGCCATGCTGAAAAAAGTGTCAAAACCAGAAATGCAGGACAGGCCATGGAGAAATGGGAGCCTTGCTACACTGATGGGCGGGATGTAAATTGCCAAGAGCCACTCCGGAGAAGTGTCCGGTGAGTCCTGAAACATCTGAAAAACACAGCTTAGAGAGCATAGGGCACTTCCACTCATGGGGGTATAAATTGGGAAAATTAAAAATCAGCAAGACACAAGCACCCCAAAGTTTAGGGCTGCTCTGTTGACCAGGACCTCCACTTCATTCCACCTTAAATATCCCAGGAAAGAGAAAAATGGATAAAGAAGTTGTGGTCCTTATGTACAATGGAATATCACTCAGCCATGAAATCAATGTCGTAAGGTTAGTAGCAGCATGATGAGTGGATTTAGGTACGACGATTCTAAGTGAAATAAGTCACACAGAAAAGGACACTTCTCATAAGGTATCACTGATAGAGGGAATGTAAAAACCGTTACACTTGAACTGAATTACAAAACAGAACAGAGTCACACATGCAGAAAACACACTATGGCTGCTTAACGGGAAAGGTGAGGTGGGGTGATACATAAAACAAGGGTATCAAATTAGCTCAGATACCGTTCCATAAACCCAATATGTAATAGACAAGACCTACTCCTTGCTCAGAGAACTGGACTCAACACGCCCTATTCACCGCACAAGAATATATCTGACTAATAATAATCGTAAAACCTATGTATTGATATCTCTCTGTTAGTGTGTCAAGTGGGTGTAAAGCGGCATAAACACAGCAGTGAAAAGCAGCTAAACCCCATTATAAAAATAAATTACTTTGAAACACCCATGAAACAAAGACAGTGAAAGAGAGAGAAATTCTTACACAATGCGTTCAGGGGCTGTGATGCAACCTGGATTGACCATATCTAGACGCACAGCTGGATGAGACATAAGGGTGGACACTCTTGGGGTTGAGAGGTTTGGTGAGGTTGGGTGAGCAAACGCAGACCCTTTAAAGGAATACTGCGTGGTACCCATCGCATGGGTCCCAAATCTCCAGGTTCAAGGGCATCTTCCTACATCAAAAACATGCATGAGAAACCCAGAAGATGGTACACCGTGTGATGGGGAAAGGTTTCTAAAACGCACCTCATTTCTCATCTCCTTGTGCCCGGGTTCGCCATTCCAGCCGCTTTACTAGCAAGCTCCCTACTTGGAGCATCAGCACCTTTAACCTCCTGTTCCATACAGGTTGCAATTTGTCCTGAGGATAAACGGGAAGACGTGGAACCAACGAGAGACTAGCTCTTGGTGTTGAGACAGGCACAGGTCACTCTATTTTCCCATCAGAAAGAAGAATTAACCACAGGCTCAGCCTGCCCCCCGGAACCAGAACAGGGCCTGAAGCCATTCTGCGATTTTGCGGCCAGCTCCCATAAAAACGAGTTGTAAAATGGAGGTTCAGGGCACTGCAATTCACAAACCTGCAGAGTTATAAATGATAACTCCCGTCCACAAATATATTGAGGGAAGGCAAAGAAGAGGATTTGAAATCAAGGCAGAATTGCAGGAAACAGATTTCAGGAGGTAGATACGAATCGCCTTTAAAGCACATGAAAAGCGGCAAAACGTTGACAATGATGCCCTTGGCCAAAAAGGGCGTATGCGTTTTTTCCTGAATATATTCAGGAAAAAACGCATACGCCCTTTTTGGCCAACCAAGCAACCTGGAAAGGCAAATCAGCACTACAAAGAAATCTCGCTTCCCATCAGTCAAAAGGGCCATGCTGAAAAAAGTGTCAAAACCAGAAATGCAGGACAGGCCATGGAGAAATGGGAGCCTTGCTACACTGATGGGCGGGATGTAAATTGCCAAGAGCCACTCCGGAGAAGTGTCCGGTGAGTCCTGAAACATCTGAAAAACACAGCTTAGAGAGCATAGGGCACTTCCACTCATGGGGGTATAAATTGGGAAAATTAAAAATCAGCAAGACACAAGCACCCCAAAGTTTAGGGCTGCTCTGTTGACCAGGACCTCCACTTCATTCCACCTTAAATATCCCAGGAAAGAGAAAAATGGATAAAGAAGTTGTGGTCCTTATGTACAATGGAATACCACTCAGCCATGAAATCAATGTCGTAAGGTTAGTAGCAGCATGATGAGTGGATTTAGGTACGACGATTCTAAGTGAAATAAGTCACACAGAAAAGGACACTTCTCATAAGGTATCACTGATAGAGGGAATGTAAAAACCGTTACACTTGAACTGAATTACAAAACAGAACAGAGTCACACATGCAGAAAACACACTATGGCTGCTTAACGGGAAAGGTGAGGTGGGGTGATACATAAAACAAGGGTATCAAATTAGCTCAGATACCGTTCCATAAACCCAATATGTAATAGACAAGACCTACTCCTTGCTCAGAGAACTGGACTCAACACGCCCTATTCACCGCACAAGAATATATCTGACTAATAATAATCGTAAAACCTATGTATTGATATCTCTCTGTTAGTGTGTCAAGTGGGTGTAAAGCGGCATAAACACAGCAGTGAAAAGCAGCTAAACCCCATTATAAAAATAAATTACTTTGAAACACCCATGAAACAAAGACAGTGAAAGAGAGAGAAATTCTTACACAATGCGTTCAGGGGCTGTGATGCAACCTGGATTGACCATATCTAGACGCACAGCTGGATGAGACATAAGGGTGGACACTCTTGGGGCTGAGAGGTTTGGTGAGGTTGGGTGAGCAAACGCAGACCCTTTAAAGGAATACTGCGTCGTACCCATCGCATGGGTCCCAAATCTCCAGGTTCAAGGGCATCTTCCTACATCAAAAACATGCATGAGAAACCCAGAAGATGGTACACCGTGTGATGGGGAAAGGTTTCTAAAACGCACCTCATTTCTCATCTCCTTGTGCCCGGGTTCGCCATTCCAGCCGCTTTACTAGCAAGCTCCCTACTTGGAGCATCAGCACCTTTAACCTCCTGTTCCATACAGGTTGCAATTTGTCCTGAGGATAAACGGGAAGACGTGGAACCAACGAGAGACTAGCTCTTGGTGTTGGGACAGGCACAGGTCACTCTATTTTCCCATCAGAAAGAAGAATTAACCACAGGCTCAGCCTGCCCCCCGGAACCAGAACAGGGCCTGAAGCCATTCTGCGATTTTGCGGCCAGCTCCCATAAAAACGAGTTGTAAAATGGAGGTTCAGGGCACTGCAATTCACAAACCTGCAGAGTTATAAATGATAACTCCCGTCCACAAATATATTGAGGGAAGGCAAAGAAGAGGATTTGAAATCAAGGCAGAATTGCAGGAAACAGATTTCAGGAGGTAGATACGAATCGCCTTTAAAGCACATGAAAAGCGGCAAAACGTTGACAATGATGCCCTTGGCCAAAAAGGGCGTATGCGTTTTTTCCTGAATATATTCAGGAAAAAACGCATACGCCCTTTTTGGCCAACCAAGCAACCTGGAAAGGCAAATCAGCACTACAAAGAAATCTCGCTTCCCATCAGTCAAAAGGGCCATGCTGAAAAAAGTGTCAAAACCAGAAATGCAGGACAGGCCATGGAGAAATGGGAGCCTTGCTACACTGATGGGCGGGATGTAAATTGCCAAGAGCCACTCCGGAGAAGTGTCCGGTGAGTCCTGAAACATCTGAAAAACACAGCTTAGAGAGCATAGGGCACTTCCACTCATGTGGGTATAAATTGGGAAAATTAAAAATCAGCAAGACACAAGCACCCCAAAGTTTAGGGCTGCTCTGTTGACCAGGACCTCCACTTCATTCCACCTTAAATATCCCAGGAAAGAGAAAAATGGATAAAGAAGTTGTGGTCCTTATGTACAATGGAATACCACTCAGCCATGAAATCAATGTCGTAAGGTTAGTAGCAGCATGATGAGTGGATTTAGGTACGACGATTCTAAGTGAAATAAGTCACACAGAAAAGGACACTTCTCATAAGGTATCACTGATAGAGGGAATGTAAAAACCGTTACACTTGAACTGAATTACAAAACAGAACAGAGTCACACATGCAGAAAACACACTATGGCTGCTTAACGGGAAAGGTGAGGTGGGGTGATACATAAAACAAGGGTATCAAATTAGCTCAGATACCGTTCCATAAACCCAATATGTAATAGACAAGACCTACTCCTTGCTCAGAGAACTGGACTCAACACGCCCTATTCACCGCACAAGAATATATCTGACTAATAATAATCGTAAAACCTATGTATTGATATCTCTCTGTTAGTGTGTCAAGTGGGTGTAAAGCGGCATAAACACAGCAGTGAAAAGCAGCTAAACCCCATTATAAAAATAAATTACTTTGAAACACCCATGAAACAAAGACAGTGAAAGAGAGAGAAATTCTTACACAATGCGTTCAGGGGCTGTGATGCAACCTGGATTGACCATATCTAGACGCACAGCTGGATGAGACATAAGGGTGGACACTCTTGGGGCTGAGAGGTTTGGTGAGGTTGGGTGAGCAAACGCAGACCCTTTAAAGGAATACTGCGTGGTACCCATCGCATGGGTCCCAAATCTCCAGGTTCAAGGGCATCTTCCTACATCAAAAACATGCATGAGAAACCCAGAAGATGGTACACCGTGTGATGGGGAAAGGTTTCTAAAACGCACCTCATTTCTCATCTCCTTGTGCCCGGGTTCGCCATTCCAGCCGCTTTACTAGCAAGCTCCCTACTTGGAGCATCAGCACCTTTAACCTCCTGTTCCATACAGGTTGCAATTTGTCCTGAGGATAAACGGGAAGACGTGGAACCAACGAGAGACTAGCTCTTGGTGTTGAGACAGGCACAGGTCACTCTATTTTCCCATCAGAAAGAAGAATTAACCACAGGCTCAGCCTGCCCCCCGGAACCAGAACAGGGCCTGAAGCCATTCTGCGATTTTGCGGCCAGCTCCCATAAAAACGAGTTGTAAAATGGAGGTTCAGGGCACTGCAATTCACAAACCTGCAGAGTTATAAATGATAACTGTCGTCCACAAATATATTGAGGGAAGGCAAAGAAGAGGATTTGAAATCAAGGCAGAATTGCAGGAAACAGATTTCAGGAGGTAGATACGAATCGCCTTTAAAGCACATGAAAAGCGGCAAAACGTTGACAATGATGCCCTTGGCCAAAAAGGGCGTATGCGTTTTTTCCTGAATATATTCAGGAAAAAACGCATACGCCCTTTTTGGCCAACCAAGCCACCTGGAAAGGCAAATCAGCGCTACAAAGAAGTCTCGCTTCCCATCGGTCAAAAGGGCCATGCTGAAAAAAGTGTCAAAACCAGAAATGCAGGACAGGCCATGGAGAAATGGGAGCCTTGCTACACTGATGGGCGGGATGTAAATTGCCAAGAGTCACTCCGGAGAAGTGTCCGGTGAGTCCTGAAACATCTGAAAAACACAGCTTAGAGAGCATAGGGCACTTCCACTCATGGGGGTATAAATTGGGAAAATTAAAAATCAGCAAGACACAAGCACCCCAAAGTTTAGGGCTGCTCTGTTGACCAGGACCTCCACTTCATTCCACCTTAAATATCCCAGGAAAGAGAAAAATGGATAAAGAAGTTGTGGTCCTTATGTACAATGGAATATCACTCAGCCATGAAATCAATGTCGTAAGGTTAGTAGCAGCATGATGAGTGGATTTAGGTACGACGATTCTAAGTGAAATAAGTCACACAGAAAAGGACACTTCTCATAAGGTATCACTGATAGAGGGAATGTAAAAACCGTTACACTTGAACTGAATTACAAAACAGAACAGAGTCACACATGCAGAAAACACAATATGGCTGCTTAACGGGAAAGGTGAGGTGGGGTGATACATAAAACAAGGGTATCAAATTAGCTCAGATACCGTTCCATAAACCCAATATGTAATAGACAAGACCTACTCCTTGCTCAGAGAACTGGACTCAACACGCCCTATTCACCGCACAAGAATATATCTGACTAATAATAATCGTAAAACCTATGTATTGATATCTCTCTGTTAGTGTGTCAAGTGGGTGTAAAGCGGCATAAACACAGCAGTGAAAAGCAGCTAAACCCCATTATAAAAATAAATTACTTTGAAACACCCATGAAACAAAGACAGTGAAAGAGAGAGAAATTCTTACACAATGCGTTCAGGGGCTGTGATGCAACCTGGATTGACCATATCTAGACGCACAGCTGGATGAGACATAAGGGTGGACACTCTTGGGGCTGAGAGGTTTGGTGAGGTTGGGTGAGCAAACGCAGACCCTTTAAAGGAATACTGCGTGGTACCCATCGCATGGGTCCCAAATCTCCAGGTTCAAGGGCATCTTCCTACATCAAAAACATGCATGAGAAACCCAGAAGATGGTACACCGTGTGATGGGGAAAGGTTTCTAAAACGCACCTCATTTCTCATCTCCTTGTGCCCGGGTTCGCCATTCCAGCCGCTTTACTAGCAAGCTCCCTACTTGGAGCATCAGCACCTTTAACCTCCTGTTCCATACAGGTTGCAATTTGTCCTGAGGATAAACGGGAAGACGTGGAACCAACGAGAGACTAGCTCTTGGTGTTGGGACAGGCACAGGTCACTCTATTTTCCCATCAGAAAGAAGAATTAACCACAGGCTCAGCCTGCCCCCCGGAACCAGAACAGGGCCTGAAGCCATTCTGCGATTTTGCGGCCAGCTCCCATAAAAACGAGTTGTAAAATGGAGGTTCAGGGCACTGCAATTCACAAACCTGCAGAGTTATTAATGATAACTCTCGTCCACAAATATATTGAGGGAAGGCAAAGAATAGGATTTGAAATCAAGGCAGAATTGCAGGAAACAGATTTCAGGAGGTAGATACGAATCGCATTTAAAGCACATGAAAAGCGGCAAAACGTTGACAATGATGCCCTTGGCCAAAAAGGGCGTATGCGTTTTTTCCTGAATATATTCAGGAAAAATCGCATACGCCCTTTTTGGCCAACCAAGCAACCTGGAAAGGCAAATCAGCGCTACAAAGAAGTCTCGCTTCCCATCGGTCAAAAGGGCCATGCTGAAAAAAGTGTCAAAACCAGAAATGCAGGACAGGCCATGGAGAAATGGGAGCCTTGCTACACTGATGGGCGGGATGTAAATTGCCAAGAGCCACTCCGGAGAAGTGTCCGGTGAGTCCTGAAACATCTGAAAAACACAGCTTAGAGAGCATAGGGCACTTCCACTCATGGGGGTATAAATTGGGAAAATTAAAAATCAGCAAGACACAAGCACCCCAAAGTTTAGGGCTGCTCTGTTGACCAGGACCTCCACTTCATTCCACCTTAAATATCCCAGGAAAGAGAAAAATGGATAAAGAAGTTGTGGTCCTTATGTACAATGGAATACCACTCAGCCATGAAATCAATGTCGTAAGGTTAGTAGCAGCATGATGAGTGGATTTAGGTACGACGATTCTAAGTGAAATAAGTCACACAGAAAAGGACACTTCTCATAAGGTATCACTGATAGAGGGAATGTAAAAACCGTTACACTTGAACTGAATTACAAAACAGAACAGAGTCACACATGCAGAAAACACACTATGGCTGCTTAACGGGAAAGGTGAGGTGGGGTGATACATAAAACAAGGGTATCAAATTAGCTCAGATACCGTTCCATAAACCCAATATGTAATAGACAAGACCTACTCCTTGCTCAGAGAACTGGACTCAACACGCCCTATTCACCGCACAAGAATATATCTGACTAATAATAATCGTAAAACCTATGTATTGATATCTCTCTGTTAGTGTGTCAAGTGGGTGTAAAGCGGCATAAACACAGCAGTGAAAAGCAGCTAAACCCCATTATAAAAATAAATTACTTTGAAACACCCATGAAACAAAGACAGTGAAAGAGAGAGAAATTCTTACACAATGCGTTCAGGGGCTGTGATGCAACCTGGATTGACCATATCTAGACGCACAGCTGGATGAGACATAAGGGTGGACACTCTTGGGGCTGAGAGGTTTGGTGAGGTTGGGTGAGCAAACGCAGACCCTTTAAAGGAATACTGCGTGGTACCCATCGCATGGGTCCCAAATCTCCAGGTTCAAGGGCATCTTCCTACATCAAAAACATGCATGAGAAACCCAGAAGATGGTACACCGTGTGATGGGGAAAGGTTTCTAAAACGCACCTCATTTCTCATCTCCTTGTGCCCGGGTTCGCCATTCCAGCCGCTTTACTAGCAAGCTCCCTACTTGGAGCATCAGCACCTTTAACCTCCTGTTCCATACAGGTTGCAATTTGTCCTGAGGATAAACGGGAAGACGTGGAACCAACGAGAGACTAGCTCTTGGTGTTGGGACAGGCACAGGTCACTCTATTTTCCCATCAGAAAGAAGAATTAACCACAGGCTCAGCCTGCCCCCCGGAACCAGAACAGGGCCTGAAGCCATTCTGCGATTTTGCGGCCAGCTCCCATAAAAACGAGTTGTAAAATGGAGGTTCAGGGCACTGCAATTCACAAACCTGCAGAGTTATTAATGATAACTCTCGTCCACAAATATATTGAGGGAAGGCAAAGAATAGGATTTGAAATCAAGGCAGAATTGCAGGAAACAGATTTCAGGAGGTAGATACGAATCGCATTTAAAGCACATGAAAAGCGGCAAAACGTTGACAATGATGCCCTTGGCCAAAAAGGGCGTATGCGTTTTTTCCTGAATATATTCAGGAAAAATCGCATACGCCCTTTTTGGCCAACCAAGCAACCTGGAAAGGCAAATCAGCGCTACAAAGAAGTCTCGCTTCCCATCGGTCAAAAGGGCCATGCTGAAAAAAGTGTCAAAACCAGAAATGCAGGACAGGCCATGGAGAAATGGGAGCCTTGCTACACTGATGGGCGGGATGTAAATTGCCAAGAGCCACTCCGGAGAAGTGTCCGGTGAGTCCTGAAACATCTGAAAAACACAGCTTAGAGAGCATAGGGCACTTCCACTCATGGGGGTATAAATTGGGAAAATTAAAAATCAGCAAGACACAAGCACCCCAAAGTTTAGGGCTGCTCTGTTGACCAGGACCTCCACTTCATTCCACCTTAAATATCCCAGGAAAGAGAAAAATGGATAAAGAAGTTGTGGTCCTTATGTACAATGGAATACCACTCAGCCATGAAATCAATGTCGTAAGGTTAGTAGCAGCATGATGAGTGGATTTAGGTACGACGATTCTAAGTGAAATAAGTCACACAGAAAAGGACACTTCTCATAAGGTATCACTGATAGAGGGAATGTAAAAACCGTTACACTTGAACTGAATTACAAAACAGAACAGAGTCACACATGCAGAAAACACACTATGGCTGCTTAACGGGAAAGGTGAGGTGGGGTGATACATAAAACAAGGGTATCAAATTAGCTCAGATACCGTTCCATAAACCCAATATGTAATAGACAAGACCTACTCCTTGCTCAGAGAACTGGACTCAACACGCCCTATTCACCGCACAAGAATATATCTGACTAATAATAATCGTAAAACCTATGTATTGATATCTCTCTGTTAGTGTGTCAAGTGGGTGTAAAGCGGCATAAACACAGCAGTGAAAAGCAGCTAAACCCCATTATAAAAATAAATTACTTTGAAACACCCATGAAACAAAGACAGTGAAAGAGAGAGAAATTCTTACACAATGCGTTCAGGGGCTGTGATGCAACCTGGATTGACCATATCTAGACGCACAGCTGGATGAGACATAAGGGTGGACACTCTTGGGGCTGAGAGGTTTGGTGAGGTTGGGTGAGCAAACGCAGACCCTTTAAAGGAATACTGCGTGGTACCCATCGCATGGGTCCCAAATCTCCAGGTTCAAGGGCATCTTCCTACATCAAAAACATGCATGAGAAACCCAGAAGATGGTACACCGTGTGATGGGGAAAGGTTTCTAAAACGCACCTCATTTCTCATCTCCTTGTGCCCGGGTTCGCCATTCCAGCCGCTTTACTAGCAAGCTCCCTACTTGGAGCATCAGCACCTTTAACCTCCTGTTCCATGCAGGTTGCAATTTGTCCTGAGGATAAACGGGAAGACGTGGAACCAACGAGAGACTAGCTCTTGGTGTTGGGACAGGCACAGGTCACTCTATTTTTCCATCAGAAAGAAGAAATAACCACAGGCTCAGCCTGCCCCCCGGAACCAGAACAGGGCCTGAAGCCATTCTGCGATTTTGTGGCCAGCTCCCATAAAAACGAGTTGTAAAATGGAGGTTCAGGGCACTGCAATTCACAAACCTGCAGAGTTATAAATGATAATTCCCGTCCACAAATATATTGAGGGAAGGCAAAGAAGAGGATTTGAAATCAAGGCAGAATTGCAGGAAACAGATTTCAGGAGGTAGATACGAATCGCCTTTAAAGCACATGAAAAGCGGCAAAACGTTGACAATGATGCCCTTGGCCAAAAAGGGCGTATGCGTTTTTTCCTGAATATATTCAGGAAAAAACGCATACGCCCTTTTTGGCCAACCAAGCAACCTGGAAAGGCAAATCAGCGCTACAAAGAAGTCTCGCTTCCCATCGGTCAAAAGGGCCATGCTGAAAAAAGTGTCAAAACCAGAAATGCAGGACAGGCCATGGAGAAATGGGAGCCTTGCTACACTGATGGGCGGGATGTAAATTGCCAAGAGCCACTCTGGAGAAGTGTCCGGTGAGTCCTGAAACATCTGAAAAACACAGCTTAGAGAGCATAGGGCACTTCCACTCATGGGGGTATAAATTGGGAAAATTAAAAATCAGCAAGACACAAGCACCCCAAAGTTTAGGGCTGCTCTGTTGACCAGGACCTCCACTTCATTCCACCTTAAATATCCCAGGAAAGAGAAAAATGGATAAAGAAGTTGTGGTCCTTATGTACAATGGAATATCACTCAGCCATGAAATCAATGTCGTAAGGTTAGTAGCAGCATGATGAGTGGATTTAGGTACGACGATTCTAAGTGAAATAAGTCACACAGAAAAGGACACTTCTCATAAGGTATCACTGATAGAGGGAATGTAAAAACCGTTACACTTGAACTGAATTACAAAACAGAACAGAGTCACACATGCAGAAAACACACTATGGCTGCTTAACGGGAAAGGTGAGGTGGGGTGATACATAAAACAAGGGTATCAAATTAGCTCAGATACCGTTCCATAAACCCAATATGTAATAGACAAGACCTACTCCTTGCTCAGAGAACTGGACTCAACACGCCCTATTCACCGCACAAGAATATATCTGACTAATAATAATCGTAAAACCTATGTATTGATATCTCTCTGTTAGTGTGTCAAGTGGGTGTAAAGCGGCATAAACACAGCAGTGAAAAGCAGCTAAACCCCATTATAAAAATAAATTACTTTGAAACACCCATGAAACAAAGACAGTGAAAGAGAGAGAAATTCTTACACAATGCGTTCAGGGGCTGTGATGCAACCTGGATTGACCATATCTAGACGCACAGCTGGATGAGACATAAGGGTGGACACTCTTGGGGCTGAGAGGTTTGGTGAGGTTGGGTGAGCAAACGCAGACCCTTTAAAGGAATACTGCGTGGTACCCATCGCATGGGTCCCAAATCTCCAGGTTCAAGGGCATCTTCCTACATCAAAAACATGCATGAGAAACCCAGAAGATGGTACACCGTGTGATGGGGAAAGGTTTCTAAAACGCACCTCATTTCTCATCTCCTTGTGCCCGGGTTCGCCATTCCAGCCGCTTTACTAGCAAGCTCCCTACTTGGAGCATCAGCACCTTTAACCTCCTGTTCCATACAGGTTGCAATTTGTCCTGAGGATAAACGGGAAGACGTGGAACCAACGAGAGACTAGCTCTTGGTGTTGGGACAGGCACAGGTCACTCTATTTTCCCATCAGAAAGAAGAATTAACCACAGGCTCAGCCTGCCCCCCGGAACCAGAACAGGGCCTGAAGCCATTCTGCGATTTTGCGGCCAGCTCCCATAAAAACGAGTTGTAAAATGGAGGTTCAGGGCACTGCAATTCACAAACCTGCAGAGTTATTAATGATAACTCTCGTCCACAAATATATTGAGGGAAGGCAAAGAATAGGATTTGAAATCAAGGCAGAATTGCAGGAAACAGATTTCAGGAGGTAGATACGAATCGCCTTTAAAGCACATGAAAAGCGGCAAAACGTTGACAATGATGCCCTTGGCCAAAAAGGGCGTATGCGTTTTTTCCTGAATATATTCAGGAAAAATCGCATACGCCCTTTTTGGCCAACCAAGCAACCTGGAAAGGCAAATCAGCGCTACAAAGAAGTCTCGCTTCCCATCGGTCAAAAGGGCCATGCTGAAAAAAGTGTCAAAACCAGAAATGCAGGACAGGCCATGGAGAAATGGGAGCCTTGCTACACTGATGGGCGGGATGTAAATTGCCAACAGCCACTCCGGAGAAGTGTCCGGTGAGTCCTGAAACATCTGAAAAACACAGCTTAGAGAGCATAGGGCACTTCCACTCATGGGGGTATAAATTGGGAAAATTAAAAATCAGCAAGACACAAGCACCCCAAAGTTTAGGGCTGCTCTGTTGACCAGGACCTCCACTTCATTCCACCTTAAATATCCCAGGAAAGAGAAAAATGGATAAAGAAGTTGTGGTCCTTATGTACAATGGAATACCACTCAGCCAGGAAATCAATGTCGTAAGGTTAGTAGCAGCATGATGAGTGGATTTAGGTACGACGATTCTAAGTGAAATAAGTCACACAGAAAAGGACACTTCTCATAAGGTATCACTGATAGAGGGAATGTAAAAACCGTTACACTTGAACTGAATTACAAAACAGAACAGAGTCACACATGCAGAAAACACACTATGGCTGCTTAACGGGAAAGGTGAGGTGGGGTGATACATAAAACAAGGGTATCAAATTAGCTCAGATACCGTTCCATAAACCCAATATGTAATAGACAAGACCTACTCCTTGCTCAGAGAACTGGACTCAACACGCCCTATTCACCGCACAAGAATATATCTGACTAATAATAATCGTAAAACCTATGTATTGATATCTCTCTGTTAGTGTGTCAAGTGGGTGTAAAGCGGCATAAACACAGCAGTGAAAAGCAGCTAAACCCCATTATAAAAATAAATTACTTTGAAACACCCATGAAACAAAGACAGTGAAAGAGAGAGAAATTCTTACACAATGCGTTCAGGGGCTGTGATGCAACCTGGATTGACCATATCTAGACGCACAGCTGGATGAGACATAAGGGTGGACACTCTTGGGGCTGAGAGGTTTGGTGAGGTTGGGTGAGCAAACGCAGACCCTTTAAAGGAATACTGCGTGGTACCCATCGCATGGGTCCCAAATCTCCAGCTTCAAGGGCATCTTCCTACATCGAAAACATGCATGAGAAACCCAGAAGATGGTACACCGTGTGATGGGGAAAGGTTTCTAAAACGCACCTCATTTCTCATCTCCTTGTGCCCGGGTTCGCCATTCCAGCCGCTTTACTAGCAAGCTCCCTACTTGGAGCATCAGCACCTTTAACCTCCTGTTCCATGCAGGTTGCAATTTGTCCTGAGGATAAACGGGAAGACGTGGAACCAACGAGAGACTAGCTCTTGGTGTTGGGACAGGCACAGGTCACTCTATTTTTCCATCAGAAAGAAGAAATAACCACAGGCTCACCCTGCCCCCCGGAACCAGAACAGGGCCTGAAGCCATTCTGCGATTTTGTGGCCAGCTCCCATAAAAACGAGTTGTAAAATGGAGGTTCAGGGCACTGCAATTCACAAACCTGCAGAGTTATAAATGATAATTCCCGTCCACAAATATATTGAGGGAAGGCAAAGAAGAGGATTTGAAATCAAGGCAGAATTGCAGGAAACAGATTTCAGGAGGTAGATACGAATCGCCTTTAAAGCACATGAAAAGCGGCAAAACGTTGACAATGATGCCCTTGGCCAAAAAGGGCGTATGCGTTTTTTCCTGAATATATTCAGGAAAAAACGCATACGCCCTTTTTGGCCAACCAAGCCACCTGGAAAGGCAAATCAGCGCTACAAAGAAGTCTCGCTTCCCATCGGTCAAAAGGGCCATGCTGAAAAAAGTGTCAAAACCAGAAATGCAGGACAGGCCATGGAGAAATGGGAGCCTTGCTACACTGATGGGCGGGATGTAAATTGCCAAGAGCCACTCCGGAGAAGTGTCCGGTGAGTCCTGAAACATCTGAAAAACACAGCTTAGAGAGCATAGGGCACTTCCACTCATGGGGGTATAAATTGGGAAAATTAAAAATCAGCAAGACACAAGCACCCCAAAGTTTAGGGCTGCTCTGTTGACCAGGACCTCCACTTCATTCCACCTTAAATATCCCAGGAAAGAGAAAAATGGATAAAGAAGTTGTGGTCCTTATGTACAATGGAATACCACTCAGCCATGAAATCAATGTCGTAAGGTTAGTAGCAGCATGATGAGTGGATTTAGGTACGACGATTCTAAGTGAAATAAGTCACACAGAAAAGGACACTTCTCATAAGGTATCACTGATAGAGGGAATGTAAAAACCGTTACACTTGAACTGAATTACAAAACAGAACAGAGTCACACATGCAGAAAACACACTATGGCTGCTTAACGGGAAAGGTGAGGTGGGGTGATACATAAAACAAGGGTATCAAATTAGCTCAGATACCGTTCCATAAACCCAATATGTAATAGACAAGACCTACTCCTTGCTGAGAGAACTGGACTCAACACGCCCTATTCACCGCACAAGAATATATCTGACTAATAATAATCGTAAAACCTATGTATTGATATCTCTCTGTTAGTGTGTCAAGTGGGTGTAAAGCGGCATAAACACAGCAGTGAAAAGCAGCTAAACCCCATTATAAAAATAAATTACTTTGAAACACCCATGAAACAAAGACAGTGAAAGAGAGAGAAATTCTTACACAATGCGTTCAGGGGCTGTGATGCAACCTGGATTGACCATATCTAGACGCACAGCTGGATGAGACATAAGGGTGGACACTCTTGGGGCTGAGAGGTTTGGTGAGGTTGGGTGAGCAAACGCAGACCCTTTAAAGGAATACTGCGTGGTACCCATCGCATGGGTCCCAAATCTCCAGGTTCAAGGGCATCTTCCTACATCAAAAACATGCATGAGAAACCCAGAAGATGGTACACCGTGTGATGGGGAAAGGTTTCTAAAACGCACCTCATTTCTCATCTCCTTGTGCCCGGGTTCGCCATTCCAGCCGCTTTACTAGCAAGCTCCCTACTTGGAGCATCAGCACCTTTAACCTCCTGTTCCATACAGGTTGCAATTTGTCCTGAGGATAAACGGGAAGACGTGGAACCAACGAGAGACTAGCTCTTGGTGTTGGGACAGGCACAGGTCACTCTATTTTCCCATCAGAAAGAAGAATTAACCACAGGCTCAGCCTGCCCCCCGGAACCAGAACAGGGCCTGAAGCCATTCTGCGATTTTGCGGCCAGCTCCCATAAAAACGAGTTGTAAAATGGAGGTTCAGGGCACTGCAATTCACAAACCTGCAGGGTTATAAATGATAACTCTCGTCCACAAATATATTGAGGGAAGGCAAAGAAGAGGATTTGAAATCAAGGCAGAATTGCAGGAAACAGATTTCAGGAGGTAGATACGAATCGCCTTTAAAGCACATGAAAAGCGGCAAAACGTTGACAATGATGCCCTTGGCCAAAAAGGGCGTATGCGTTTTTTCCTGAATATATTCAGGAAAAAACGCATACGCCCTTTTTGGCCAACCAAGCAACCTGGAAAGGCAAATCAGCACTACAAAGAAATCTCGCTTCCCATCAGTCAAAAGGGCCATGCTGAAAAAAGTGTCAAAACCAGAAATGCAGGACAGGCCATGGAGAAATGGGAGCCTTGCTACACTGATGGGCGGGATGTAAATTGCCAAGAGCCACTCCGGAGAAGTGTCCGGTGAGTCCTGAAACATCTGAAAAACACAGCTTAGAGAGCATAGGGCACTTCCACTCATGGGGGTATAAATTGGGAAAATTAAAAATCAGCAAGACACAAGCACCCCAAAGTTTAGGGCTGCTCTGTTGACCAGGACCTCCACTTCATTCCACCTTAAATATCCCAGGAAAGAGAAAAATGGATAAAGAAGTTGTGGTCCTTATGTACAATGGAATACCACTCAGCCATGAAATCAATGTCGTAAGGTTAGTAGCAGCATGATGAGTGGATTTAGGTACGACGATTCTAAGTGAAATAAGTCACACAGAAAAGGACACTTCTCATAAGGTATCACTGATAGAGGGAATGTAAAAACCGTTACACTTGAACTGAATTACAAAACAGAACAGAGTCACACATGCAGAAAACACACTATGGCTGCTTAACGGGAAAGGTGAGGTGGGGTGATACATAAAACAAGGGTATCAAATTAGCTCAGATACCGTTCCATAAACCCAATATGTAATAGACAAGACCTACTCCTTGCTCAGAGAACTGGACTCAACACGCCCTATTCACCGCACAAGAATATATCTGACTAATAATAATCGTAAAACCTATGTATTGATATCTCTCTGTTAGTGTGTCAAGTGGGTGTAAAGCGGCATAAACACAGCAGTGAAAAGCAGCTAAACCCCATTATAAAAATAAATTACTTTGAAACACCCATGAAACAAAGACAGTGAAAGAGAGAGAAATTCTTACACAATGCGTTCAGGGGCTGTGATGCAACCTGGATTGACCATATCTAGACGCACAGCTGGATGAGACATAAGGGTGGACACTCTTGGGGCTGAGAGGTTTGGTGAGGTTGGGTGAGCAAACGCAGACCCTTTAAAGGAATACTGCGTGGTACCCATCGCATGGGTCCCAAATCTCCAGGTTCAAGGGCATCTTCCTACATCAAAAACATGCATGAGAAACCCAGAAGATGGTACACCGTGTGATGGGGAAAGGTTTCTAAAACGCACCTCATTTCTCATCTCCTTGTGCCCGGGTTCGCCATTCCAGCCGCTTTACTAGCAAGCTCCCTACTTGGAGCATCAGCACCTTTAACCTCCTGTTCCATACAGGTTGCAATTTGTCCTGAGGATAAACGGGAAGACGTGGAACCAACGAGAGACTAGCTCTTGGTGTTGGGACAGGCACAGGTCACTCTATTTTCCCATCAGAAAGAAGAATTAACCACAGGCTCAGCCTGCCCCCCGGAACCAGAACAGGGCCTGAAGCCATTCTGCGATTTTGCGGCCAGCTCCCATAAAAACGAGTTGTAAAATGGAGGTTCAGGGCACTGCAATTCACAAACCTGCAGAGTTATAAATGATAACTCCCGTCCACAAATATATTGAGGGAAGGCAAAGAAGAGGATTTGAAATCAAGGCAGAATTGCAGGAAACAGATTTCAGGAGGTAGATACGAATCGCCTTTAAAGCACATGAAAAGCGGCAAAACGTTGACAATGATGCCCTTGGCCAAAAAGGGCGTATGCGTTTTTTCCTGAATATATTCAGGAAAAAACGCATACGCCCTTTTTGGCCAACCAAGCAACCTGGAAAGGCAAATCAGCACTACAAAGAAATCTCGCTTCCCATCAGTCAAAAGGGCCATGCTGAAAAAAGTGTCAAAACCAGAAATGCAGGACAGGCCATGGAGAAATGGGAGCCTTGCTACACTGATGGGCGGGATGTAAATTGCCAAGAGCCACTCCGGAGAAGTGTCCGGTGAGTCCTGAAACATCTGAAAAACACAGCTTAGAGAGCATAGGGCACTTCCACTCATGTGGGTATAAATTGGGAAAATTAAAAATCAGCAAGACACAAGCACCCCAAAGTTTAGGGCTGCTCTGTTGACCAGGACCTCCACTTCATTCCACCTTAAATATCCCAGGAAAGAGAAAAATGGATAAAGAAGTTGTGGTCCTTATGTACAATGGAATACCACTCAGCCATGAAATCAATGTCGTAAGGTTAGTAGCAGCATGATGAGTGGATTTAGGTACGACGATTCTAAGTGAAATAAGTCACACAGAAAAGGACACTTCTCATAAGGTATCACTGATAGAGGGAATGTAAAAACCGTTACACTTGAACTGAATTACAAAACAGAACAGAGTCACACATGCAGAAAACACACTATGGCTGCTTAACGGGAAAGGTGAGGTGGGGTGATACATAAAACAAGGGTATCAAATTAGCTCAGATACCGTTCCATAAACCCAATATGTAATAGACAAGACCTACTCCTTGCTCAGAGAACTGGACTCAACACGCCCTATTCACCGCACAAGAATATATCTGACTAATAATAATCGTAAAACCTATGTATTGATATCTCTCTGTTAGTGTGTCAAGTGGGTGTAAAGCGGCATAAACACAGCAGTGAAAAGCAGCTAAACCCCATTATAAAAATAAATTACTTTGAAACACCCATGAAACAAAGACAGTGAAAGAGAGAGAAATTCTTACACAATGCGTTCAGGGGCTGTGATGCAACCTGGATTGACCATATCTAGACGCACAGCTGGATGAGACATAAGGGTGGACACTCTTGGGGCTGAGAGGTTTGGTGAGGTTGGGTGAGCAAACGCAGACCCTTTAAAGGAATACTGCGTGGTACCCATCGCATGGGTCCCAAATCTCCAGGTTCAAGGGCATCTTCCTACATCAAAAACATGCATGAGAAACCCAGAAGATGGTACACCGTGTGATGGGGAAAGGTTTCTAAAACGCACCTCATTTCTCATCTCCTTGTGCCCGGGTTCGCCATTCCAGCCGCTTTACTAGCAAGCTCCCTACTTGGAGCATCAGCACCTTTAACCTCCTGTTCCATACAGGTTGCAATTTGTCCTGAGGATAAACGGGAAGACGTGGAACCAACGAGAGACTAGCTCTTGGTGTTGAGACAGGCACAGGTCACTCTATTTTCCCATCAGAAAGAAGAATTAACCACAGGCTCAGCCTGCCCCCCGGAACCAGAACAGGGCCTGAAGCCATTCTGCGATTTTGCGGCCAGCTCCCATAAAAACGAGTTGTAAAATGGAGGTTCAGGGCACTGCAATTCACAAACCTGCAGAGTTATAAATGATAACTGTCGTCCACAAATATATTGAGGGAAGGCAAAGAAGAGGATTTGAAATCAAGGCAGAATTGCAGGAAACAGATTTCAGGAGGTAGATACGAATCGCCTTTAAAGCACATGAAAAGCGGCAAAACGTTGACAATGATGCCCTTGGCCAAAAAGGGCGTATGCGTTTTTTCCTGAATATATTCAGGAAAAAACGCATACGCCCTTTTTGGCCAACCAAGCCACCTGGAAAGGCAAATCAGCGCTACAAAGAAGTCTCGCTTCCCATCGGTCAAAAGGGCCATGCTGAAAAAAGTGTCAAAACCAGAAATGCAGGACAGGCCATGGAGAAATGGGAGCCTTGCTACACTGATGGGCGGGATGTAAATTGCCAAGAGTCACTCCGGAGAAGTGTCCGGTGAGTCCTGAAACATCTGAAAAACACAGCTTAGAGAGCATAGGGCACTTCCACTCATGGGGGTATAAATTGGGAAAATTAAAAATCAGCAAGACACAAGCACCCCAAAGTTTAGGGCTGCTCTGTTGACCAGGACCTCCACTTCATTCCACCTTAAATATCCCAGGAAAGAGAAAAATGGATAAAGAAGTTGTGGTCCTTATGTACAATGGAATATCACTCAGCCATGAAATCAATGTCGTAAGGTTAGTAGCAGCATGATGAGTGGATTTAGGTACGACGATTCTAAGTGAAATAAGTCACACAGAAAAGGACACTTCTCATAAGGTATCACTGATAGAGGGAATGTAAAAACCGTTACACTTGAACTGAATTACAAAACAGAACAGAGTCACACATGCAGAAAACACAATATGGCTGCTTAACGGGAAAGGTGAGGTGGGGTGATACATAAAACAAGGGTATCAAATTAGCTCAGATACCGTTCCATAAACCCAATATGTAATAGACAAGACCTACTCCTTGCTCAGAGAACTGGACTCAACACGCCCTATTCACCGCACAAGAATATATCTGACTAATAATAATCGTAAAACCTATGTATTGATATCTCTCTGTTAGTGTGTCAAGTGGGTGTAAAGCGGCATAAACACAGCAGTGAAAAGCAGCTAAACCCCATTATAAAAATAAATTACTTTGAAACACCCATGAAACAAAGACAGTGAAAGAGAGAGAAATTCTTACACAATGCGTTCAGGGGCTGTGATGCAACCTGGATTGACCATATCTAGACGCACAGCTGGATGAGACATAAGGGTGGACACTCTTGGGGCTGAGAGGTTTGGTGAGGTTGGGTGAGCAAACGCAGACCCTTTAAAGGAATACTGCGTGGTACCCATCGCATGGGTCCCAAATCTCCAGGTTCAAGGGCATCTTCCTACATCAAAAACATGCATGAGAAACCCAGAAGATGGTACACCGTGTGATGGGGAAAGGTTTCTAAAACGCACCTCATTTCTCATCTCCTTGTGCCCGGGTTCGCCATTCCAGCCGCTTTACTAGCAAGCTCCCTACTTGGAGCATCAGCACCTTTAACCTCCTGTTCCATACAGGTTGCAATTTGTCCTGAGGATAAACGGGAAGACGTGGAACCAACGAGAGACTAGCTCTTGGTGTTGGGACAGGCACAGGTCACTCTATTTTCCCATCAGAAAGAAGAATTAACCACAGGCTCAGCCTGCCCCCCGGAACCAGAACAGGGCCTGAAGCCATTCTGCGATTTTGCGGCCAGCTCCCATAAAAACGAGTTGTAAAATGGAGGTTCAGGGCACTGCAATTCACAAACCTGCAGAGTTATTAATGATAACTCTCGTCCACAAATATATTGAGGGAAGGCAAAGAATAGGATTTGAAATCAAGGCAGAATTGCAGGAAACAGATTTCAGGAGGTAGATACGAATCGCATTTAAAGCACATGAAAAGCGGCAAAACGTTGACAATGATGCCCTTGGCCAAAAAGGGCGTATGCGTTTTTTCCTGAATATATTCAGGAAAAATCGCATACGCCCTTTTTGGCCAACCAAGCAACCTGGAAAGGCAAATCAGCGCTACAAAGAAGTCTCGCTTCCCATCGGTCAAAAGGGCCATGCTGAAAAAAGTGTCAAAACCAGAAATGCAGGACAGGCCATGGAGAAATGGGAGCCTTGCTACACTGATGGGCGGGATGTAAATTGCCAAGAGCCACTCCGGAGAAGTGTCCGGTGAGTCCTGAAACATCTGAAAAACACAGCTTAGAGAGCATAGGGCACTTCCACTCATGGGGGTATAAATTGGGAAAATTAAAAATCAGCAAGACACAAGCACCCCAAAGTTTAGGGCTGCTCTGTTGACCAGGACCTCCACTTCATTCCACCTTAAATATCCCAGGAAAGAGAAAAATGGATAAAGAAGTTGTGGTCCTTATGTACAATGGAATACCACTCAGCCATGAAATCAATGTCGTAAGGTTAGTAGCAGCATGATGAGTGGATTTAGGTACGACGATTCTAAGTGAAATAAGTCACACAGAAAAGGACACTTCTCATAAGGTATCACTGATAGAGGGAATGTAAAAACCGTTACACTTGAACTGAATTACAAAACAGAACAGAGTCACACATGCAGAAAACACACTATGGCTGCTTAACGGGAAAGGTGAGGTGGGGTGATACATAAAACAAGGGTATCAAATTAGCTCAGATACCGTTCCATAAACCCAATATGTAATAGACAAGACCTACTCCTTGCTCAGAGAACTGGACTCAACACGCCCTATTCACCGCACAAGAATATATCTGACTAATAATAATCGTAAAACCTATGTATTGATATCTCTCTGTTAGTGTGTCAAGTGGGTGTAAAGCGGCATAAACACAGCAGTGAAAAGCAGCTAAACCCCATTATAAAAATAAATTACTTTGAAACACCCATGAAACAAAGACAGTGAAAGAGAGAGAAATTCTTACACAATGCGTTCAGGGGCTGTGATGCAACCTGGATTGACCATATCTAGACGCACAGCTGGATGAGACATAAGGGTGGACACTCTTGGGGCTGAGAGGTTTGGTGAGGTTGGGTGAGCAAACGCAGACCCTTTAAAGGAATACTGCGTGGTACCCATCGCATGGGTCCCAAATCTCCAGGTTCAAGGGCATCTTCCTACATCAAAAACATGCATGAGAAACCCAGAAGATGGTACACCGTGTGATGGGGAAAGGTTTCTAAAACGCACCTCATTTCTCATCTCCTTGTGCCCGGGTTCGCCATTCCAGCCGCTTTACTAGCAAGCTCCCTACTTGGAGCATCAGCACCTTTAACCTCCTGTTCCATACAGGTTGCAATTTGTCCTGAGGATAAACGGGAAGACGTGGAACCAACGAGAGACTAGCTCTTGGTGTTGGGACAGGCACAGGTCACTCTATTTTCCCATCAGAAAGAAGAATTAACCACAGGCTCAGCCTGCCCCCCGGAACCAGAACAGGGCCTGAAGCCATTCTGCGATTTTGCGGCCAGCTCCCATAAAAACGAGTTGTAAAATGGAGGTTCAGGGCACTGCAATTCACAAACCTGCAGAGTTATTAATGATAACTCTCGTCCACAAATATATTGAGGGAAGGCAAAGAATAGGATTTGAAATCAAGGCAGAATTGCAGGAAACAGATTTCAGGAGGTAGATACGAATCGCATTTAAAGCACATGAAAAGCGGCAAAACGTTGACAATGATGCCCTTGGCCAAAAAGGGCGTATGCGTTTTTTCCTGAATATATTCAGGAAAAATCGCATACGCCCTTTTTGGCCAACCAAGCAACCTGGAAAGGCAAATCAGCGCTACAAAGAAGTCTCGCTTCCCATCGGTCAAAAGGGCCATGCTGAAAAAAGTGTCAAAACCAGAAATGCAGGACAGGCCATGGAGAAATGGGAGCCTTGCTACACTGATGGGCGGGATGTAAATTGCCAAGAGCCACTCCGGAGAAGTGTCCGGTGAGTCCTGAAACATCTGAAAAACACAGCTTAGAGAGCATAGGGCACTTCCACTCATGGGGGTATAAATTGGGAAAATTAAAAATCAGCAAGACACAAGCACCCCAAAGTTTAGGGCTGCTCTGTTGACCAGGACCTCCACTTCATTCCACCTTAAATATCCCAGGAAAGAGAAAAATGGATAAAGAAGTTGTGGTCCTTATGTACAATGGAATACCACTCAGCCATGAAATCAATGTCGTAAGGTTAGTAGCAGCATGATGAGTGGATTTAGGTACGACGATTCTAAGTGAAATAAGTCACACAGAAAAGGACACTTCTCATAAGGTATCACTGATAGAGGGAATGTAAAAACCGTTACACTTGAACTGAATTACAAAACAGAACAGAGTCACACATGCAGAAAACACACTATGGCTGCTTAACGGGAAAGGTGAGGTGGGGTGATACATAAAACAAGGGTATCAAATTAGCTCAGATACCGTTCCATAAACCCAATATGTAATAGACAAGACCTACTCCTTGCTCAGAGAACTGGACTCAACACGCCCTATTCACCGCACAAGAATATATCTGACTAATAATAATCGTAAAACCTATGTATTGATATCTCTCTGTTAGTGTGTCAAGTGGGTGTAAAGCGGCATAAACACAGCAGTGAAAAGCAGCTAAACCCCATTATAAAAATAAATTACTTTGAAACACCCATGAAACAAAGACAGTGAAAGAGAGAGAAATTCTTACACAATGCGTTCAGGGGCTGTGATGCAACCTGGATTGACCATATCTAGACGCACAGCTGGATGAGACATAAGGGTGGACACTCTTGGGGCTGAGAGGTTTGGTGAGGTTGGGTGAGCAAACGCAGACCCTTTAAAGGAATACTGCGTGGTACCCATCGCATGGGTCCCAAATCTCCAGGTTCAAGGGCATCTTCCTACATCAAAAACATGCATGAGAAACCCAGAAGATGGTACACCGTGTGATGGGGAAAGGTTTCTAAAACGCACCTCATTTCTCATCTCCTTGTGCCCGGGTTCGCCATTCCAGCCGCTTTACTAGCAAGCTCCCTACTTGGAGCATCAGCACCTTTAACCTCCTGTTCCATGCAGGTTGCAATTTGTCCTGAGGATAAACGGGAAGACGTGGAACCAACGAGAGACTAGCTCTTGGTGTTGGGACAGGCACAGGTCACTCTATTTTTCCATCAGAAAGAAGAAATAACCACAGGCTCAGCCTGCCCCCCGGAACCAGAACAGGGCCTGAAGCCATTCTGCGATTTTGTGGCCAGCTCCCATAAAAACGAGTTGTAAAATGGAGGTTCAGGGCACTGCAATTCACAAACCTGCAGAGTTATAAATGATAATTCCCGTCCACAAATATATTGAGGGAAGGCAAAGAAGAGGATTTGAAATCAAGGCAGAATTGCAGGAAACAGATTTCAGGAGGTAGATACGAATCGCCTTTAAAGCACATGAAAAGCGGCAAAACGTTGACAATGATGCCCTTGGCCAAAAAGGGCGTATGCGTTTTTTCCTGAATATATTCAGGAAAAAACGCATACGCCCTTTTTGGCCAACCAAGCCACCTGGAAAGGCAAATCAGCGCTACAAAGAAGTCTCGCTTCCCATCGGTCAAAAGGGCCATGCTGAAAAAAGTGTCAAAACCAGAAATGCAGGACAGGCCATGGAGAAATGGGAGCCTTGCTACACTGATGGGCGGGATGTAAATTGCCAAGAGCCACTCTGGAGAAGTGTCCGGTGAGTCCTGAAACATCTGAAAAACACAGCTTAGAGAGCATAGGGCACTTCCACTCATGGGGGTATAAATTGGGAAAATTAAAAATCAGCAAGACACAAGCACCCCAAAGTTTAGGGCTGCTCTGTTGACCAGGACCTCCACTTCATTCCACCTTAAATATCCCAGGAAAGAGAAAAATGGATAAAGAAGTTGTGGTCCTTATGTACAATGGAATATCACTCAGCCATGAAATCAATGTCGTAAGGTTAGTAGCAGCATGATGAGTGGATTTAGGTACGACGATTCTAAGTGAAATAAGTCACACAGAAAAGGACACTTCTCATAAGGTATCACTGATAGAGGGAATGTAAAAACCGTTACACTTGAACTGAATTACAAAACAGAACAGAGTCACACATGCAGAAAACACACTATGGCTGCTTAACGGGAAAGGTGAGGTGGGGTGATACATAAAACAAGGGTATCAAATTAGCTCAGATACCGTTCCATAAACCCAATATGTAATAGACAAGACCTACTCCTTGCTCAGAGAACTGGACTCAACACGCCCTATTCACCGCACAAGAATATATCTGACTAATAATAATCGTAAAACCTATGTATTGATATCTCTCTGTTAGTGTGTCAAGTGGGTGTAAAGCGGCATAAACACAGCAGTGAAAAGCAGCTAAACCCCATTATAAAAATAAATTACTTTGAAACACCCATGAAACAAAGACAGTGAAAGAGAGAGAAATTCTTACACAATGCGTTCAGGGGCTGTGATGCAACCTGGATTGACCATATCTAGACGCACAGCTGGATGAGACATAAGGGTGGACACTCTTGGGGCTGAGAGGTTTGGTGAGGTTGGGTGAGCAAACGCAGACCCTTTAAAGGAATACTGCGTGGTACCCATCGCATGGGTCCCAAATCTCCAGGTTCAAGGGCATCTTCCTACATCAAAAACATGCATGAGAAACCCAGAAGATGGTACACCGTGTGATGGGGAAAGGTTTCTAAAACGCACCTCATTTCTCATCTCCTTGTGCCCGGGTTCGCCATTCCAGCCGCTTTACTAGCAAGCTCCCTACTTGGAGCATCAGCACCTTTAACCTCCTGTTCCATACAGGTTGCAATTTGTCCTGAGGATAAACGGGAAGACGTGGAACCAACGAGAGACTAGCTCTTGGTGTTGGGACAGGCACAGGTCACTCTATTTTCCCATCAGAAAGAAGAATTAACCACAGGCTCAGCCTGCCCCCCGGAACCAGAACAGGGCCTGAAGCCATTCTGCGATTTTGCGGCCAGCTCCCATAAAAACGAGTTGTAAAATGGAGGTTCAGGGCACTGCAATTCACAAACCTGCAGAGTTATTAATGATAACTCTCGTCCACAAATATATTGAGGGAAGGCAAAGAATAGGATTTGAAATCAAGGCAGAATTGCAGGAAACAGATTTCAGGAGGTAGATACGAATCGCCTTTAAAGCACATGAAAAGCGGCAAAACGTTGACAATGATGCCCTTGGCCAAAAAGGGCGTATGCGTTTTTTCCTGAATATATTCAGGAAAAATCGCATACGCCCTTTTTGGCCAACCAAGCAACCTGGAAAGGCAAATCAGCGCTACAAAGAAGTCTCGCTTCCCATCGGTCAAAAGGGCCATGCTGAAAAAAGTGTCAAAACCAGAAATGCAGGACAGGCCATGGAGAAATGGGAGCCTTGCTACACTGATGGGCGGGATGTAAATTGCCAACAGCCACTCCGGAGAAGTGTCCGGTGAGTCCTGAAACATCTGAAAAACACAGCTTAGAGAGCATAGGGCACTTCCACTCATGGGGGTATAAATTGGGAAAATTAAAAATCAGCAAGACACAAGCACCCCAAAGTTTAGGGCTGCTCTGTTGACCAGGACCTCCACTTCATTCCACCTTAAATATCCCAGGAAAGAGAAAAATGGATAAAGAAGTTGTGGTCCTTATGTACAATGGAATACCACTCAGCCAGGAAATCAATGTCGTAAGGTTAGTAGCAGCATGATGAGTGGATTTAGGTACGACGATTCTAAGTGAAATAAGTCACACAGAAAAGGACACTTCTCATAAGGTATCACTGATAGAGGGAATGTAAAAACCGTTACACTTGAACTGAATTACAAAACAGAACAGAGTCACACATGCAGAAAACACACTATGGCTGCTTAACGGGAAAGGTGAGGTGGGGTGATACATAAAACAAGGGTATCAAATTAGCTCAGATACCGTTCCATAAACCCAATATGTAATAGACAAGACCTACTCCTTGCTCAGAGAACTGGACTCAACACGCCCTATTCACCGCACAAGAATATATCTGACTAATAATAATCGTAAAACCTATGTATTGATATCTCTCTGTTAGTGTGTCAAGTGGGTGTAAAGCGGCATAAACACAGCAGTGAAAAGCAGCTAAACCCCATTATAAAAATAAATTACTTTGAAACACCCATGAAACAAAGACAGTGAAAGAGAGAGAAATTCTTACACAATGCGTTCAGGGGCTGTGATGCAACCTGGATTGACCATATCTAGACGCACAGCTGGATGAGACATAAGGGTGGACACTCTTGGGGCTGAGAGGTTTGGTGAGGTTGGGTGAGCAAACGCAGACCCTTTAAAGGAATACTGCGTGGTACCCATCGCATGGGTCCCAAATCTCCAGCTTCAAGGGCATCTTCCTACATCGAAAACATGCATGAGAAACCCAGAAGATGGTACACCGTGTGATGGGGAAAGGTTTCTAAAACGCACCTCATTTCTCATCTCCTTGTGCCCGGGTTCGCCATTCCAGCCGCTTTACTAGCAAGCTCCCTACTTGGAGCATCAGCACCTTTAACCTCCTGTTCCATGCAGGTTGCAATTTGTCCTGAGGATAAACGGGAAGACGTGGAACCAACGAGAGACTAGCTCTTGGTGTTGGGACAGGCACAGGTCACTCTATTTTTCCATCAGAAAGAAGAAATAACCACAGGCTCACCCTGCCCCCCGGAACCAGAACAGGGCCTGAAGCCATTCTGCGATTTTGTGGCCAGCTCCCATAAAAACGAGTTGTAAAATGGAGGTTCAGGGCACTGCAATTCACAAACCTGCAGAGTTATAAATGATAATTCCCGTCCACAAATATATTGAGGGAAGGCAAAGAAGAGGATTTGAAATCAAGGCAGAATTGCAGGAAACAGATTTCAGGAGGTAGATACGAATCGCCTTTAAAGCACATGAAAAGCGGCAAAACGTTGACAATGATGCCCTTGGCCAAAAAGGGCGTATGCGTTTTTTCCTGAATATATTCAGGAAAAAACGCATACGCCCTTTTTGGCCAACCAAGCCACCTGGAAAGGCAAATCAGCGCTACAAAGAAGTCTCGCTTCCCATCGGTCAAAAGGGCCATGCTGAAAAAAGTGTCAAAACCAGAAATGCAGGACAGGCCATGGAGAAATGGGAGCCTTGCTACACTGATGGGCGGGATGTAAATTGCCAAGAGCCACTCCGGAGAAGTGTCCGGTGAGTCCTGAAACATCTGAAAAACACAGCTTAGAGAGCATAGGGCACTTCCACTCATGGGGGTATAAATTGGGAAAATTAAAAATCAGCAAGACACAAGCACCCCAAAGTTTAGGGCTGCTCTGTTGACCAGGACCTCCACTTCATTCCACCTTAAATATCCCAGGAAAGAGAAAAATGGATAAAGAAGTTGTGGTCCTTATGTACAATGGAATACCACTCAGCCATGAAATCAATGTCGTAAGGTTAGTAGCAGCATGATGAGTGGATTTAGGTACGACGATTCTAAGTGAAATAAGTCACACAGAAAAGGACACTTCTCATAAGGTATCACTGATAGAGGGAATGTAAAAACCGTTACACTTGAACTGAATTACAAAACAGAACAGAGTCACACATGCAGAAAACACACTATGGCTGCTTAACGGGAAAGGTGAGGTGGGGTGATACATAAAACAAGGGTATCAAATTAGCTCAGATACCGTTCCATAAACCCAATATGTAATAGACAAGACCTACTCCTTGCTGAGAGAACTGGACTCAACACGCCCTATTCACCGCACAAGAATATATCTGACTAATAATAATCGTAAAACCTATGTATTGATATCTCTCTGTTAGTGTGTCAAGTGGGTGTAAAGCGGCATAAACACAGCAGTGAAAAGCAGCTAAACCCCATTATAAAAATAAATTACTTTGAAACACCCATGAAACAAAGACAGTGAAAGAGAGAGAAATTCTTACACAATGCGTTCAGGGGCTGTGATGCAACCTGGATTGACCATATCTAGACGCACAGCTGGATGAGACATAAGGGTGGACACTCTTGGGGCTGAGAGGTTTGGTGAGGTTGGGTGAGCAAACGCAGACCCTTTAAAGGAATACTGCGTGGTACCCATCGCATGGGTCCCAAATCTCCAGGTTCAAGGGCATCTTCCTACATCAAAAACATGCATGAGAAACCCAGAAGATGGTACACCGTGTGATGGGGAAAGGTTTCTAAAACGCACCTCATTTCTCATCTCCTTGTGCCCGGGTTCGCCATTCCAGCCGCTTTACTAGCAAGCTCCCTACTTGGAGCATCAGCACCTTTAACCTCCTGTTCCATACAGGTTGCAATTTGTCCTGAGGATAAACGGGAAGACGTGGAACCAACGAGAGACTAGCTCTTGGTGTTGGGACAGGCACAGGTCACTCTATTTTCCCATCAGAAAGAAGAATTAACCACAGGCTCAGCCTGCCCCCCGGAACCAGAACAGGGCCTGAAGCCATTCTGCGATTTTGCGGCCAGCTCCCATAAAAACGAGTTGTAAAATGGAGGTTCAGGGCACTGCAATTCACAAACCTGCAGGGTTATAAATGATAACTCTCGTCCACAAATATATTGAGGGAAGGCAAAGAATAGGATTTGAAATCAAGGCAGAATTGCAGGAAACAGATTTCAGGAGGTAGATACGAATCGCCTTTAAAGCACATGAAAAGCGGCAAAACGTTGACAATGATGCCCTTGGCCAAAAAGGGCGTATGCGTTTTTTCCTGAATATATTCAGGAAAAAACGCATACGCCCTTTTTGGCCAACCAAGCCACCTGGAAAGGCAAATCAGCGCTACAAAGAAGTCTCGCTTCCCATCGGTCAAAAGGGCCATGCTGAAAAAAGTGTCAAAACCAGAAATGCAGGACAGGCCATGGAGAAATGGGAGCCTTGCTACACTGATGGGCGGGATGTAAATTGCCAAGAGCCACTCTGGAGAAGTGTCCGGTGAGTCCTGAAACATCTGAAAAACACAGCTTAGAGAGCATAGGGCACTTCCACTCATGGGGGTATAAATTGGGAAAATTAAAAATCAGCAAGACACAAGCACCCCAAAGTTTAGGGCTGCTCTGTTGACCAGGACCTCCACTTCATTCCACCTTAAATATCCCAGGAAAGAGAAAAATGGATAAAGAAGTTGTGGTCGTTATGTACAATGGAATATCACTCAGCCAGGAAATCAATGTCGTAAGGTTAGTAGCAGCATGATGAGTGGATTTAGGTACGACGATTCTAAGTGAAATAAGTCACACAGAAAAGGACACTTCTCATAAGGTATCACTGATAGAGGGAATGTAAAAACCGTTACACTTGAACTGAATTACAAAACAGAACAGAGTCACACATGCAGAAAACACACTATGGCTGCTTAACGGGAAAGGTGAGGTGGGGTGATACATAAAACAAGGGTATCAAATTAGCTCAGATACCGTTCCATAAACCCAATATGTAATAGACAAGACCTACTCCTTGCTCAGAGAACTGGACTCAACATGCCCTATTCACCGCACAAGAATATATCTGACTAATAATAATCGTAAAACCTATGTATTGATATCTCTCTGTTAGTGTGTCAAGTGGGTGTAAAGCGGCATAAACACAGCAGTGAAAAGCAGCTAAACCCCATTATAAAAATAAATTACTTTGAAACACCCATGAAACAAAGACAGTGAAAGAGAGAGAAATTCTTACACAATGCGTTCAGGGGCTGTGATGCAACCTGGATTGACCATATCTAGACGCACAGCTGGATGAGACATAAGGGTGGACACTCTTGGGGCTGAGAGGTTTGGTGAGGTTGGGTGAGCAAACGCAGACCCTTTAAAGGAATACTGCGTGGTACCCATCGCATGGGTCCCAAATCTCCAGGTTCAAGGGCATCTTCCTACATCAAAAACATGCATGAGAAACCCAGAAGATGGTACACCGTGTGATGGGGAAAGGTTTCTAAAACGCACCTCATTTCTCATCTCCTTGTGCCCGGGTTCGCCATTCCAGCCGCTTTACTAGCAAGCTCCCTACTTGGAGCATCAGCACCTTTAACCTCCTGTTCCATGCAGGTTGCAATTTGTCCTGAGGATAAACGGGAAGACGTGGAACCAACGAGAGACTAGCTCTTGGTGTTGGGACAGGCACAGGTCACTCTATTTTTCCATCAGAAAGAAGAAATAACCACAGGCTCAGCCTGCCCCCCGGAACCAGAACAGGGCCTGAAGCCATTCTGCGATTTTGCGGCCAGCTCCCATAAAAACGAGTTGTAAAATGGAGGTTCAGGGCACTGCAATTCACAAACCTGCAGAGTTACAAATGATAATTCCCGTCCACAAATATATTGAGGGAAGGCAAAGAAGAGGATTTGAAATCAAGGCAGAATTGCAGGAAACAGATTTCAGGAGGTAGATACGAATCGCCTTTAAAGCACATGAAAAGCGGCAAAACGTTGACAATGATGCCCTTGGCCAAAAAGGGCGTATGCGTTTTTTCCTGAATATATTCAGGAAAAAACGCATACGCCCTTTTTGGCCAACCAAGCCACCTGGAAAGGCAAATCAGCGCTACAAAGAAGTCTCGCTTCCCATCGGTCAAAAGGGCCATGCTGAAAAAAGTGTCAAAACCAGAAATGCAGGACAGGCCATGGAGAAATGGGAGCCTTGCTACACTGATGGGCGGGATGTAAATTGCCAAGAGCCACTCTGGAGAAGTGTCCGGTGAGTCCTGAAACATCTGAAAAACACAGCTTAGAGAGCATAGGGCACTTCCACTCATGGGGGTATAAATTGGGAAAATTAAAAATCAGCAAGACACAAGCAACCCAAAGTTTAGGGCTGCTCTGTTGACCAGGACCTCCACTTCATTCCACCTTAAATATCCCAGGAAAGAGAAAAATGGATAAAGAAGTTGTGGTCCTTATGTACATTGGAATATCACTCAGCCAGGAAATCAATGTCGTAAGGTTAGTAGCAGCATGATGAGTGGATTTAGGTACGACGATTCTAAGTGAAATAAGTCACACAGAAAAGGACACTTCTCATAAGGTATCACTGATAGAGGGAATGTAAAAACCGTTACACTTGAACTGAATTACAAAACAGAACAGAGTCACACATGCAGAAAACACACTATGGCTGCTTAACGGGAAAGGTGAGGTGGGGTGATACATAAAACAAGGGTATCAAATTAGCTCAGATACCGTTCCATAAACCCAATATGTAATAGACAAGACCTACTCCTTGCTCAGAGAACTGGACTCAACACGCCCTATTCACCGCACAAGAATATATCTGACTAATAATAATCGTAAAACCTATGTATTGATATCTCTCTGTTAGTGTGTCAAGTGGGTGTAAAGCGGCATAAACACAGCAGTGAAAAGCAGCTAAACCCCATTATAAAAATAAATTACTTTGAAACACCCATGAAACAAAGACAGTGAAAGAGAGAGAAATTCTTACACAATGCGTTCAGGGGCTGTGATGCAACCTGGATTGACCATATCTAGACGCACAGCTGGATGAGACATAAGGGTGGACACTCTTGGGGCTGAGAGGTTTGGTGAGGTTGGGTGAGCAAACGCAGACCTTTTAAAGGAATACTGCGTGGTACCCATCGCATGGGTCCCAAATCTCCAGGTTCAAGGGCATCTTCCTACATCAAAAACATGCATGAGAAACCCAGAAGATGGTACACCGTGTGATGGGGAAAGGTTTCTAAAACGCACCTCATTTCTCATCTCCTTGTGCCCGGGTTCGCCATTCCAGCCGCTTTACTAGCAAGCTCCCTACTTGGAGCATCAGCACCTTTAACCTCCTGTTCCATACAGGTTGCAATTTGTCCTGAGGATAAACGGGAAGACGTGGAACCAACGAGAGACTAGCTCTTGGTGTTGGGACAGGCACAGGTCACTCTATTTTCCCATCAGAAAGAAGAATTAACCACAGGCTCAGCCTGCCCCCCGGAACCAGAACAGGGCCTGAAGCCATTCTGCGATTTTGCGGCCAGCTCCCATAAAAACGAGTTGTAAAATGGAGGTTCAGGGCACTGCAATTCACAAACCTGCAGAGTTATTAATGATAACTCTCGTCCACAAATATATTGAGGGAAGGCAAAGAAGAGGATTTGAAATCAAGGCAGAATTGCAGGAAACAGATTTCAGGAGGTAGATACGAATCGCCTTTAAAGCACATGAAAAGCGGCAAAACGTTGACAATGATGCCCTTGGCCAAAAAGGGCGTATGCGTTTTTTCCTGAATATATTCAGGAAAAAACGCATACGCCCTTTTTGGCCAACCAAGCCACCTGGAAAGGCAAATCAGCGCTACAAAGAAGTCTCGCTTCCCATCGGTCAAAAGGGCCATGCTGAAAAAAGTGTCAAAACCAGAAATGCAGGACAGGCCATGGAGAAATGGGAGCCTTGCTACACTGATGGGCGGGATGTAAATTGCCAAGAGCCACTCCGGAGAACTGTCCGGTGAGTCCTGAAACATCTGAAAAACACAGCTTAGAGAGCATAGGGCACTTCCACTCATGGGGGTATAAATTGGGAAAATTAAAAATCAGCAAGACACAAGCACCCCAAAGTTTAGGGCTGCTCTGTTGACCAGGACCTCCACTTCATTCCACCTTAAATATCCCAGGAAAGAGAAAAATGGATAAAGAAGTTGTGGTCCTTATGTACATTGGAATATCACTCAGCCAGGAAATGAATGTCGTAAGGTTAGTAGCAGCATGATGAGTGGATTTAGGTACGACGATTCTAAGTGAAATAAGTCACACAGAAAAGGACACTTCTCATAAGGTATCACTGATAGAGGGAATGTAAAAACCGTTACACTTGAACTGAATTACAAAACAGAACAGAGTCACACATGCACAAAAAACACACTATGGCTGCTTAACGGGAAAGGTGAGGTGGGGTGATACATAAAACAAGGGTATCAAATTAGCTCAGATACCGTTCCATAAACCCAATATGTAATAGACAAGACCTACTCCTTGCTCAGAGAACTGGACTCAACACGCCCTATTCACCGCACAAGAATATATCTGACTAATAATAATCGTAAAACCTATGTATTGATATCTCTCTGTTAGTGTGTCAAGTGGGTGTAAAGCGGCATAAACACAGCAGTGAAAAGCAGCTAAACCCCATTATAAAAATAAATTACTTTGAAACACCCATGAAACAAAGACAGTGAAAGAGAGAGAAATTCTTACACAATGCGTTCAGGGGCTGTGATGCAACCTGGATTGACCATATCTAGACGCACAGCTAGATGAGACATAAGGGTGGACACTCTTGGGGCTGAGAGGTTTGGTGAGGTTGGGTGAGCAAACACAGACCCTTTAAAGGAATACTGCGTGGTACCCATCGCATGGGTCCCAAATCTCCAGGTTCAAGGGCATCTTCCTACATCAAAAACATGCATGAGAAACCCAGAAGATGGTACACCGTGTGATGGGGAAAGGTTTCTAAAACGCACCTCATTTCTCATCTCCTTGTGCCCGGGTTCGCCATTCCAGCCACTTTACTAGCAAGCTCCCTACTTGGAGCATCAGCACCTTTAACCTCCTGTTCCATACAGGTTGCAATTTGTCCTGAGGATAAACGGGAAGACGTGGAACCAACGAGAGACTAGCTCTTGGTGTTGGGACAGGCACAGGTCACTCTATTTTCCCATCAGAAAGAAGAATTAACCACAGGCTCAGCCTGCCCCCCGGAACCAGAACAGGGCCTGAAGCCATTCTGCGATTTTGCGGCCAGCTCCCATAAAAACGAGTTGTAAAATGGAGGTTCAGGGCACTGCAATTCACAAACCTGCAGAGTTATTAATGATAACTCTCGTCCACAAATATATTGAGGGAAGGCAAAGAAGAGGATTTGAAATCAAGGCAGAATTGCAGGAAACAGATTTCAGGAGGTAGATACGAATCGCCTTTAAAGCACATGAAAAGCGGCAAAACGTTGACAATGATGCCCTTGGCCAAAAAGGGCGTATGCGTTTTTTCCTGAATATATTCAGGAAAAAACGCATACGCCCTTTTTGGCCAACCAAGCCACCTGGAAAGGCAAATCAGCGCTACAAAGAAGTCTCGCTTCCCATCGGTCAAAAGGGCCATGCTGAAAAAAGTGTCAAAACCAGAAATGCAGGACAGGCCATGGAGAAATGGGAGCCTTGCTACACTGATGGGCGGGATGTAAATTGCCAAGAGCCACTCTGGAGAAGTGTCCGGTGAGTCCTGAAACATCTGAAAAACACAGCTTAGAGAGCATAGGGCACTTCCACTCATGGGGGTATAAATTGGGAAAATTAAAAATCAGCAAGACACAAGCACCCCAAAGTTTAGGGCTGCTCTGTTGACCAGGACCTCCACTTCATTCCACCTTAAATATCCCAGGAAAGAGAAAAATGGATAAAGAAGTTGTGGTCCTTATGTACATTGGAATATCACTCAGCCAGGAAATCAATGTCGTAAGGTTAGTAGCAGCATGATGAGTGGATTTAGGTACGACGATTCTAAGTGAAATAAGTCACACAGAAAAGGACACTTCTCATAAGGTATCACTGATAGAGGGAATGTAAAAACCGTTACACTTGAACTGAATTACAAAACAGAACAGAGTCACACATGCAGAAAACACACTATGGCTGCTTAACGGGAAAGGTGAGGTGGGGTGATACATAAAACAAGGGTATCAAATTAGCTCAGATACCGTTCCATAAACCCAATATGTAATAGACAAGACCTACTCCTTGCTCAGAGAACTGGACTCAACACGCCCTATTCACCGCACAAGAATATATCTGACTAATAATAATCGTAAAACCTATGTATTGATATCTCTCTGTTAGTGTGTCAAGTGGGTGTAAAGCGGCATAAACACAGCAGTGAAAAGCAGCTAAACCCCATTATAAAAATAAATTACTTTGAAACACCCATGAAACAAAGACAGTGAAAGAGAGAGAAATTCTTACACAATGCGTTCAGGGGCTGTGATGCAACCTGGATTGGCCATATCTAGACGCACAGCTGGATGAGACATAAGGGTGGACACTCTTGGGGCTGAGAGGTTTGGTGAGGTTGGGTGAGCAAACGCAGACCCTTTAAAGGAATACTGCGTGGTACCCATCGCATGGGTCCCAAATCTCCAGGTTCAAGGGCATCTTCCTACATCAAAAACATGCATGAGAAACCCAGAAGATGGTACACCGTGTGATGGGGAAAGGTTTCTAAAACGCACCTCATTTCTCATCTCCTTGTGCCCGGGTTCGCCATTCCAGCCGCTTTACTAGCAAGCTCCCTACTTGGAGCATCAGCACCTTTAACCTCCTGTTCCGTACAGGTTGCAATTTGTCCTGAGGATAAACGGGAAGACGTGGAACCAACGAGAGACTAGCTCTTGGTGTTGGGACAGGCACAGGTCACTCTATTTTCCCATCAGAAAGAAGAATTAACCACAGGCTCAGCCTGCCCCCCGGAACCAGAACAGGGCCTGAAGCCATTCTGCGATTTTGCGGCCAGCTCCCATAAAAACGAGTTGTAAAATGGAGGTTCAGGGCACTGCAATTCACAAACCTGCAGAGTTATTAATGATAACTCTCGTCCACAAATATATTGAGGGAAGGCAAAGAAGAGGATTTGAAATCAAGGCAGAATTGCAGGAAACAGATTTCAGGAGGTAGATTCGAATCGCCTTTAAAGCACATGAAAAGCGGCAAAACGTTGACAATGATGCCCTTGGCCAAAAAGGGCGTATGCGTTTTTTCCTGAATATATTCAGGAAAAAACGCATACGCCCTTTTTGGCCAACCAAGCCACCTGGAAAGGCAAATCAGCGCTACAAAGAAGTCTCGCTTCCCATCGGTCAAAAGGGCCATGCTGAAAAAAGTGTCAAAACCAGAAATGCAGGACAGGCCATGGAGAAATGGGAGCCTTGCTACACTGATGGGCGGGATGTAAATTGCCAAGAGCCACTCTGGAGAAGTGTCCGGTGAGTCCTGAAACATCTGAAAAACACAGCTTAGAGAGCATAGGGCACTTCCACTCATGGGGGTATAAATTGGGAAAATTAAAAATCAGCAAGACACAAGCACCCCAAAGTTTAGGGCTGCTCTGTTGACCAGGACCTCCACTTCATTCCACCTTAAATATCCCAGGAAAGAGAAAAATGGTTAAAGAAGTTGTGGTCCTTATGTACAATGGAATATCACTCAGCCAGGAAATCAATGTCGTAAGGTTAGTAGCAGCATGATGAGTGGATTTAGGTACGACGATTCTAAGTGAAATAAGTCACACAGAAAAGGACACTTCTCATAAGGTATCACTGATAGAGGGAATGTAAAAACCGTTACACTTGAACTGAATTACAAAACAGAACAGAGTCACACATGCAGAAAACACACTATGGCTGCTTAACGGGAAAGGTGAGGTGGGGTGATACATAAAACAAGGGTATCAAATTAGCTCAGATACCGTTCCATAAACCCAATATGTAATAGACAAGACCTACTCCTTGCTCAGAGAACTGGACTCAACACGCCCTATTCACCGCACAAGAATATATCTGACTAATAATAATCGTAAAACCTATGTATTGATATCTCTCTGTTAGTGTGTCAAGTGGGTGTAAAGCGGCATAAACACAGCAGTGAAAAGCAGCTAAACCCCATTATAAAAATAAATTACTTTGAAACACCCATGAAACAAAGACAGTGAAAGAGAGAGAAATTCTTACACAATGCGTTCAGGGGCTGTGATGCAACCTGGATTGACCATATCTAGACGCACAGCTGGATGAGACATAAGGGTGGACACTCTTGGGGCTGAGAGGTTTGGTGAGGTTGGGTGAGCAAACGCAGACCCTTTAAAGGAATACTGCGTGGTACCCATCGCATGGGTCCCAAATCTCCAGGTTCAAGGGCATCTTCCTACATCAAAAACATGCATGAGAAACCCAGAAGATGGTACACCGTGTGATGGGGAAAGGTTTCTAAAACGCACCTCATTTCTCATCTCCTTGTGCCCGGGTTCGCCATTCCAGCCACTTTACTAGCAAGCTCCCTACTTGGAGCATCAGCACCTTTCACCTCCTGTTCCATACAGGTTGCAATTTGTCCTGAGGATAAACGGGAAGACGTGGAACCAACGAGAGACTAGCTCTTGGTGTTGGGACAGGCACAGGTCACTCTATTTTCCCATCAGAAAGAAGAATTAACCACAGGCTCAGCCTGCGCCCCAGAACCAGAACAGGGCCTGAAGCCATTCTGCGATTTTGCGGCCAGCTCCCATAAAAACGAGTTGTAAAATGGAGGTTCAGGGCACTGCAATTCACAAACCTGCAGAGTTATAAATGATAACTCTCGTCCACAAATATATTGAGGGAAGGCAAAGAAGAGGATTTGAAATCAAGGCAGAATTGCAGGAAACAGATTTCAGGAGGTAGATACGAATCGCCTTTAAAGCACATGAAAAGCGGCAAAACGTTGACAATGATGCCCTTGGCCAAAAAGGGCGTATGCGTTTTTTCCTGAATATATTCAGGAAAAAACGCATACGCCCTTTTTGGCCAACCAAGCCACCTGGAAAGGCAAATCAGCGCTACAAAGAAGTCTCGCTTCCCATCGGTCAAAAGGGCCATGCTGAAAAAAGTGTCAAAACCAGAAATGCAGGACAGGCCATGGAGAAATGGGAGCCTTGCTACACTGATGGGCGGGATGTAAATTGCCAAGAGCCACTCCGGAGAAGTGTCCGGTGAGTCCTGAAACATCTGAAAAACACAGCTTAGAGAGCATAGGGCACTTCCACTCATGGGGGTATAAATTGGGAAAATTAAAAATCAGCAAGACACAAGCACCCCAAAGTTTAGGGCTGCTCTGTTGACCAGGACCTCCACTTCATTCCACCTTAAATATCCCAGGAAAGAGAAAAATGGATAAAGAAGTTGTGGTCCTTATGTACAATGGAATATCACTCAGCCAGGAAATCAATGTCGTAAGGTTAGTAGCAGCATGATGAGTGGATTTAGGTACGACGATTCTAAGTGAAATAAGTCACACAGAAAAGGACACTTCTCATAAGGTATCACTGATAGAGGGAATGTAAAAACCGTTACACTTGAACTGAATTACAAAACAGAACAGAGTCACACATGCAGAAAACACACTATGGCTGCTTAACGGGAAAGGTGAGGTGGGGTGATACATAAAACAAGGGTATCAAATTAGCTCAGATACCGTTCCATAAACCCAATATGTAATAGACAAGACCTACTCCTTGCTCAGAGAACTGGACTCAACACGCCCTATTCACCGCACAAGAATATATCTGACTAATAATAATCGTAAAACCTATGTATTGATATCTCTCTGTTAGTGTGTCAAGTGGGTGTAAAGCGGCATAAACACAGCAGTGAAAAGCAGCTAAACCCCATTATAAAAATAAATTACTTTGAAACACCCATAAAACAAAGACAGTGAAAGAGAGAGAAATTCTTACACAATGCGTTCAGGGGCTGTGATGCAACCTGGATTGACCATATCTAGATGCACAGCTGGATGAGACATAAGGGTGGACACTCTTGGGGCTGAGAGGTTTGGTGAGGTTGGGTGAGCAAACGCAGACCCTTTAAAGGAATACTGCGTGGTACCCATCGCATGGGTCCCAAATCTCCAGGTTCAAGGGCATCTTCCTACATCAAAAACATGCATGAGAAACCCAGAAGATGGTACACCGTGTGATGGGGAAAGGTTTCTAAAACGCACCTCATTTCTCATCTCCTTGTGCCCGGGTTCGCCATTCCAGCCGCTTTACTAGCAAGCTCCCTACTTGGAGCATCAGCACCTTTAACCTCCTGTTCCATGCAGGTTGCAATTTGTCCTGAGGATAAACGGGAAGACGTGGAACCAACGAGAGACTAGCTCTTGGTGTTGGGACAGGCACAGGTCACTCTATTTTCCCATCAGAAAGAAGAATTAACCACAGGCTCAGCCTGCCCCCCGGAACCAGAACAGGGCCTGAAGCCATTCTGCGATTTTGCGGCCAGCTCCCATAAAAACGAGTTGTAAAATGGAGGTTCAGGGCACTGCAATTCACAAACCTGCAGAGTTATAAATGATAACTCTCGTCCACAAATATATTGAGGGAAGGCAAAGAAGAGGATTTGAAATCAAGGCAGAATTGCAGGAAACAGATTTCAGGAGGTAGATACGAATCGCCTTTAAAGCACATGAAAAGCGGCAAAACGTTGACAATGATGCCCTTGGCCAAAAAGGGCGTATGCGTTTTTTCCTGAATATATTCAGGAAAAAACGCATACGCCCTTTTTGGCCAACCAAGCCACCTGGAAAGGCAAATCAGCGCTACAAAGAAGTCTCGCTTCCCATCGGTCAAAAGGGCCATGCTGAAAAAAGTGTCAAAACCAGAAATGCAGGACAGGCCATGGAGAAATGGGAGCCTTGCTACACTGATGGGCGGGATGTAAATTGCCAAGAGCCACTCTGGAGAAGTGTCCGGTGAGTCCTGAAACATCTGAAAAACACAGCTTAGAGAGCATAGGGCACTTCCACTCATGGGGGTATAAATTGGGAAAATTAAAAATCAGCAAGACACAAGCACCCCAAAGTTTAGGGCTGCTCTGTTGACCAGGACCTCCACTTCATTCCACCTTAAATATCCCAGGAAAGAGAAAAATGGATAAAGAAGTTGTGGTCCTTATGTACATTGGAATATCACTCAGCCAGGAAATCAATGTCGTAAGGTTAGTAGCAGCATGATGAGTGGATTTAGGTACGACGATTCTAAGTGAAATAAGTCACACAGAAAAGGACACTTCTCATAAGGTATCACTGATAGAGGGAATGTAAAAACCGTTACACTTGAACTGAGTTACAAAACAGAACAGAGTCACACATGCAGAAAACACACTATGGCTGCTTAACGGGAAAGGTGAGGTGGGGTGATACATAAAACAAGGGTATCAAATTAGCTCAGATACCGTTCCATAAACCCAATATGTAATAGACAAGACCTACTCCTTGCTCAGAGAACTGGACTCAACACGCCCTATTCACCGCACAAGAATATATCTGACTAATAATAATCGTAAAACCTATGTATTGATATCTCTCTGTTAGTGTGTCAAGTGGGTGTAAAGCGGCATAAACACAGCAGTGAAAAGCAGCTAAACCCCATTATAAAAATAAATTACTTTGAAACACCCATGAAACAAAGACAGTGAAAGAGAGAGAAATTCTTACACAATGCGTTCAGGGGCTGTGATGCAACCTGGATTGACCATATCTAGACGCACAGCTGGATGAGACATAAGGGTGGACACTCTTGGGGCTGAGAGGTTTGGTGAGGTTGGGTGAGCAAACGCAGACCCTTTAAAGGAATACTGCGTGGTACCCATCGCATGGGTCCCAAATCTCCAGGTTCAAGGGCATCTTCCTACATCAAAAACATGCATGAGAAACCCAGAAGATGGTACACCGTGTGATGGGGAAAGGTTTCTAAAACGCACCTCATTTCTCATCTCCTTGTGCCCGGGTTCGCCATTCCAGCCGCTTTACTAGCAAGCTCCCTACTTGGAGCATCAGCACCTTTAACCTCCTGTTCCGTACAGGTTGCAATTTGTCCTGAGGATAAACGGGAAGACGTGGAACCAACGAGAGACTAGCTCTTGGTGTTGGGACAGGCACAGGTCACTCTATTTTCCCATCAGAAAGAAGAATTAACCACAGGCTCAGCCTGCCCCCCGGAACCAGAACAGGGCCTGAAGCCATTCTGCGATTTTGCGGCCAGCTCCCATAAAAACGAGTTGTAAAATGGAGGTTCAGGGCACTGCAATTCACAAACCTGCAGAGTTATAAATGATAACTCTCGTCCACAAATATATTGAGGGAAGGCAAAGAAGAGGATTTGAAATCAAGGCAGAATTGCAGGAAACAGATTTCAGGAGGTAGATACGAATCGCCTTTAAAGCACATGAAAAGCGGCAAAACGTTGACAATGATGCCCTTGGCCAAAAAGGGCGTATGCGTTTTTTCCTGAATATATTCAGGAAAAAACGCATACGCCCTTTTTGGCCAACCAAGCCACCTGGAAAGGCAAATCAGCGCTACAAAGAAGTCTCGCTTCCCATCGGTCAAAAGGGCCATGCTGAAAAAAGTGTCAAAACCAGAAATGCAGGACAGGCCATGGAGAAATGGGAGCCTTGCTACACTGATGGGCGGGATGTAAATTGCCAAGAGCCACTCCGGAGAAGTGTCCGGTGAGTCCTGAAACATCTGAAAAACACAGCTTAGAGAGCATAGGGCACTTCCACTCATGGGGGTATAAATTGGGAAAATTAAAAATCAGCAAGACACAAGCACCCCAAAGTTTAGGGCTGCTCTGTTGACCAGGACCTCCACTTCATTCCACCTTAAATATCCCAGGAAAGAGAAAAATGGATAAAGAAGTTGTGGTCCTTATGTACATTGGAATATCACTCAGCCAGGAAATCAATGTCATAAGGTTAGTAGCAGCATGATGAGTGGATTTAGGTACGACGATTCTAAGTGAAATAAGTCACACAGAAAAGGACACTTCTCATAAGGTATCACTGATAGAGGGAATGTAAAAACCGTTACACTTGAACTGAATTACAAAACAGAACAGAGTCACACATGCAGAAAACACACTATGGCTGCTTAACGGGAAAGGTGAGGTGGGGTGATACATAAAACAAGGGTATCAAATTAGCTCAGATACCGTTCCATAAACCCAATATGTAATAGACAAGACCTACTCCTTGCTCAGAGAACTGGACTCAACACGCCCTATTCACCGCACAAGAATATATCTGACTAATAATAATCGTAAAGCCTATGTATTGATATCTCTCTGTTAGTGTGTCAAGTGGGTGTAAAGCGGCATAAACACAGCAGTGAAAAGCAGCTAAACCCCATTATAAAAATAAATTACTTTGAAACACCCATGAAACAAAGACAGTGAAAGAGAGAGAAATTCTTACACAATGCGTTCAGGGGCTGTGATGCAACCTGGATTGACCATATCTAGACGCACAGCTGGATGAGACATAAGGGTGGACACTCTTGGGGCTGAGAGGTTTGGTGAGGTTGGGTGAGCAAACGCAGACCCTTTAAAGGAATACTGCGTGGTACCCATCGCATGGGTCCCAAATCTCCAGGTTCAAGGGCATCTTCCTACATCAAAAACATGCATGAGAAACCCAGAAGATGGTACACCGTGTGATGGGGAAAGGTTTCTAAAACGCACCTCATTTCTCATCTCCTTGTGCCCGGGTTCGCCATTCCAGCCGCTTTACTAGCAAGCTCCCTACTTGGAGCATCAGCACCTTTAACCTCCTGTTCCGTACAGGTTGCAATTTGTCCTGAGGATAAACGGGAAGACGTGGAACCAACGAGAGACTAGCTCTTGGTGTTGGGACAGGCACAGGTCACTCTATTTTCCCATCAGAAAGAAGAATTAACCACAGGCTCAGCCTGCCCCCCGGAACCAGAACAGGGCCTGAAGCCATTCTGCGATTTTGCGGCCAGCTCCCATAAAAACGAGTTGTAAAATGGAGGTTCAGGGCACTGCAATTCACAAACCTGCAGAGTTATAAATGATAACTCTCGTCCACAAATATATTGAGGGAAGGCAAAGAAGAGGATTTGAAATCAAGGCAGAATTGCAGGAAACAGATTTCAGGAGGTAGATACGAATCGCCTTTAAAGCACATGAAAAGCGGCAAAACGTTGACAATGATGCCCTTGGCCAAAAAGGGCGTATGCGTTTTTTCCTGAATATATTCAGGAAAAAACGCATACGCCCTTTTTGGCCAACCAAGCCACCTGGAAAGGCAAATCAGCGCTACAAAGAAGTCTCGCTTCCCATCGGTCAAAAGGGCCATGCTGAAAAAAGTGTCAAAACCAGAAATGCAGGACAGGCCATGGAGAAATGGGAGCCTTGCTACACTGATGGGCGGGATGTAAATTGCCAAGAGCCACTCCGGAGAAGTGTCCGGTGAGTCCTGAAACATCTGAAAAACACAGCTTAGAGAGCATAGGGCACTTCCACTCATGGGGGTATAAATTGGGAAAATTAAAAATCAGCAAGACACAAGCACCCCAAAGTTTAGGGCTGCTCTGTTGACCAGGACCTCCACTTCATTCCACCTTAAATATCCCAGGAAAGAGAAAAATGGATAAAGAAGTTGTGGTCCTTATGTACATTGGAATATCACTCAGCCAGGAAATCAATGTCATAAGGTTAGTAGCAGCATGATGAGTGGATTTAGGTACGACGATTCTAAGTGAAATAAGTCACACAGAAAAGGACACTTCTCATAAGGTATCACTGATAGAGGGAATGTAAAAACCGTTACACTTGAACTGAATTACAAAACAGAACAGAGTCACACATGCAGAAAACACACTATGGCTGCTTAACGGGAAAGGTGAGGTGGGGTGATACATAAAACAAGGGTATCAAATTAGCTCAGATACCGTTCCATAAACCCAATATGTAATAGACAAGACCTACTCCTTGCTCAGAGAACTGGACTCAACACGCCCTATTCACCGCACAAGAATATATCTGACTAATAATAATCGTAAAACCTATGTATTGATATCTCTCTGTTAGTGTGTCAAGTGGGTGTAAAGCGGCATAAACACAGCAGTGAAAAGCAGCTAAACCCCATTATAAAAATAAATTACTTTGAAACACCCATGAAACAAAGACAGTGAAAGAGAGAGAAATTCTTACACAATGCGTTCAGGGGCTGTGATGCAACCTGGATTGACCATATCTAGACGCACAGCTGGATGAGACATAAGGGTGGACACTCTTGGGGCTGAGAGGTTTGGTGAGGTTGGGTGAGCAAACGCAGACCCTTTAAAGGAATACTGCGTGGTACCCATCGCATGGGTCCCAAATCTCCAGGTTCAAGGGCATCTTCCTACATCAAAAACATGCATGAGAAACCCAGAAGATGGTACACCGTGTGATGGGGAAAGGTTTCTAAAACGCACCTCATTTCTCAACTCCTTGTGCCCGGGTTCGCCATTCCAGCCGCTTTACTAGCAAGCTCCCTACTTGGAGCATCAGCACCTTTAACCTCCTGTTCCATGCAGGTTGCAATTTGTCCTGAGGATAAACGGGAAGACGTGGAACCAACGAGAAACTAGCTCTTGGTGTTGGGACAGGCACAGGTCACTCTATTTTCCCATCAGAAAGAAGAATTAACCACAGGCTCAGCCTGCCCCCCGGTACCAGAACAGGGCCTGAAGCCATTCTGCGATTTTGCGGCCAGCTCCCATATAAACGAGTTGTAAAATGGAGGTTCAGGGCACTGCAATTCACAAACCTGCAGAGTTATAAATGATAACTCCCGTCCACAAATATATTGAGGGAAGGCAAAGAAGAGGATTTGAAATCAAGGCAGAATTGCAGGAAACAGATTTCAGGAGGTAGATACGAATCGCCTTTAAAGCACATGAAAAGCGGCAAAACGTTGACAATGATGCCCTTGGCCAAAAAGGGCGTATGCGTTTTTTCCTGAATATATTCAGGAAAAAACGCATACGCCCTTTTTGGCCAACCAAGCCACCTGGAAAGGCAAATCAGCGCTACAAAGAAGTCTCGCTTCCCATCGGTCAAAAGGGCCATGCTGAAAAAAGTGTCAAAACCAGAAATGCAGGACAGGCCATGGAGAAATGGGAGCCTTGCTACACTGATGGGCGGGATGTAAATTGCCAAGAGCCACTCTGGAGAAGTGTCCGGTGAGTCCTGAAACATCTGAAAAACACAGCTTAGAGAGCATAGGGCACTTCCACTCATGGGGGTATAAATTGGGAAAATGAAAAATCAGCAAGACACAAGCACCCCAAAGTTTAGGGCTGCTCTGTTGACCAGGACCTCCACTTCATTCCACCTTAAATATCCCAGGAAAGAGAAAAATGGATAAAGAAGTTGTGGTCCTTATGTACATTGGAATATCACTCAGCCAGGAAATCAATGTCGTAAGGTTAGTAGCAGCATGATGAGTGGATTTAGGTACGACGATTCTAAGTGAAATAAGTCACACAGAAAAGGACACTTCTCATAAGGTATCACTGATAGAGGGAATGTAAAAACCGTTACACTTGAACTGAATTACAAAACAGAACAGAGTCACACATGCAGAAAACACACTATGGCTGCTTAACGGGAAAGGTGAGGTGGGGTGATACATAAAACAAGGGTATCAAATTAGCTCAGATACCGTTCCATAAACCCAATATGTAATAGACAAGACCTACTCCTTGCTCAGAGAACTGGACTCAACACGCCCTATTCACCGCACAAGAATATATCTGACTAATAATAATCGTAAAACCTATGTATTGATATCTCTCTGTTAGTGTGTCAAGTGGGTGTAAAGCGGCATAAACACAGCAGTGAAAAGCAGCTAAACCCCATTATAAAAATAAATTACTTTGAAACACCCATGAAACAAAGACAGTGAAAGAGAGAGAAATTCTTACACAATGCGTTCAGGGGCTGTGATGCAACCTGGATTGACCATATCTAGACGCACAGCTGGATGAGACATAAGGGTGGACACTCTTGGGGCTGAGAGGTTTGGTGAGGTTGGGTGAGCAAACGCAGACCCTTTAAAGGAATACTGCGTGGTACCCATCGCATGGGTCCCAAATCTCCAGGTTCAAGGGCATCTTCCTACATCAAAAACATGCATGAGAAACCCAGAAGATGGTACACCGTGTGATGGGGAAAGGTTTCTAAAACGCACCTCATTTCTCATCTCCTTGTGCCCGGGTTCGCCATTCCAGCCGCTTTACTAGCAAGCTCCCTACTTGGAGCATCAGCACCTTTAACCTCCTGTTCCATACAGGTTGCAATTTGTCCTGAGGATAAACGGGAAGACGTGGAACCAACGAGAGACTAGCTCTTGGTGTTGGGACAGGCACAGGTCACTCTATTTTCCCATCAGAAAGAAGAATTAACCACAGGCTCAGCCTGCCCCCCGGAACCAGAACAGGGCCTGAAGCCATTCTGCGATTTTGCGGCCAGCTCCCATAAAAACGAGTTGTAAAATGGAGGTTCAGGGCACTGCAATTCACAAACCTGCAGAGTTATAAATGATAACTCTCGTCCACAAATATATTGAGGGAAGGCAAAGAAGAGGATTTGAAATCAAGGCAGAATTGCAGGAAACAGATTTCAGGAGGTAGATACGAATCGCCTTTAAAGCACATGAAAAGCGGCAAAACGTTGACAATGATGCCCTTGGCCAAAAAGGGCGTATGCGTTTTTTCCTGAATATATTCAGGAAAAAACGCATACGCCCTTTTTGGCCAACCAAGCCACCTGGAAAGGCAAATCAGCGCTACAAAGAAGTCTCGCTTCCCATCGGTCAAAAGGGCCATGCTGAAAAAAGTGTCAAAACCAGAAATGCAGGACAGGCCATGGAGAAATGGGAGCCTTGCTACACTGATGGGCGGGATGTAAATTGCCAAGAGCCACTCCGGAGAAGTGTCCGGTGAGTCCTGAAACATCTGAAAAACACAGCTTAGAGAGCATAGGGCACTTCCACTCATGGGGGTATAAATTGGGAAAATTAAAAATCAGCAAGACACAAGCACCCCAAAGTTTAGGGCTGCTCTGTTGACCAGGACCTCCACTTCATTCCACCTTAAATATCCCAGGAAAGAGAAAAATGGATAAAGAAGTTGTGGTCCTTATGTACATTGGAATATCACTCAGCCAGGAAATCAATGTCATAAGGTTAGTAGCAGCATGATGAGTGGATTTAGGTACGACGATTCTAAGTGAAATAAGTCACACAGAAAAGGACACTTCTCATAAGGTATCACTGATAGAGGGAATGTAAAAACCGTTACACTTGAACTGAATTACAAAACAGAACAGAGTCACACATGCAGAAAACACACTATGGCTGCTTAACGGGAAAGGTGAGGTGGGGTGATACATAAAACAAGGGTATCAAATTAGCTCAGATACCGTTCCATAAACCCAATATGTAATAGACAAGACCTACTCCTTGCTCAGAGAACTGGACTCAACACGCCCTATTCACCGCACAAGAATATATCTGACTAATAATAATCGTAAAACCTATGTATTGATATCTCTCTGTTATTGTGTCAAGTGGGTGTAAAGCGGCATAAACACAGCAGTGAAAAGCAGCTAAACCCCATTATAAAAATAAATTACCTTGAAACACCCATGAAACAAAGACAGTGAAAGAGAGAGAAATTCTTACACAATGCGTTCAGGGGCTGTGATGCAACCTGGATTGACCATATCTAGACGCACAGCTGGATGAGACATAAGGGTGGACACTCTTGGGGCTGAGAGGTTTGGTGAGGTTGGGTGAGCAAACGCAGACCCTTTAAAGGAATACTGCGTGGTACCCATCGCATGGGTCCCAAATCTCCAGGTTCAAGGGCATCTTCCTACATCAAAAACATGCATGAGAAACCCAGAAGATGGTACACTGTGTGATGGGGAAAGGTTTCTAAAACGCACCTCATTTCTCATCTCCTTGTGCCCGGGTTCGCCATTCCAGCCGCTTTACTAGCAAGCTCCCTACTTGGAGCATCAGCACCTTTAACCTCCTGTTCCATACAGGTTGCAATTTGTCCTGAGGATAAACGGGAAGACGTGGAACCAACGAGAGACTAGCTCTTGGTGTTGGGACAGGCACAGGTCACTCTATTTTCCCATCAGAAAGAAGAATTAACCACAGGCTCAGCCTGCCCCCCGGAACCAGAACAGGGCCTGAAGCCATTCTGCGATTTTGCGGCCAGCTCCCATAAAAACGAGTTGTAAAATGGAGGTTCAGGGCACTGCAATTCACAAACCTGCAGAGTTATAAATGATAACTCTCGTCCACAAATATATTGAGGGAAGGCAAAGAAGAGGATTTGAAATCAAGGCAGAATTGCAGGAAACAGATTTCAGGAGGTAGATACGAATCGCCTTTAAAGCACATGAAAAGCGGCAAAACGTTGACAATGATGCCCTTGGCCAAAAAGGGCGTATGCGTTTTTTCCTGAATATATTCAGGAAAAAACGCATACGCCCTTTTTGGCCAACCAAGCAACCTGGAAAGGCAAATCAGCGCTACAAAGAAGTCTCGCTTCCCATCGGTCAAAAGGGCCATGCTGAAAAAAGTGTCAAAACCAGAAATGCAGGACCGGCCATGGAGAAATGGGAGCCTTGCTACACTGATGGGCGGGATGTAAATTGCCAAGAGCCACTCCGGAGAAGTGTCCGGTGAGTCCTGATACATCTGAAAAACACAGCTTAGAGAGCATAGGGCACTTCCACTCATGGGGGTATAAATTGGGAAAATTAAAAATCAGCAAGACACAAGCACCCCAAAGTTTAGGGCTGCTCTGTTGACCAGGACCTCCACTTCATTCCACCTTAAATATCCCAGGAAAGAGAAAAATGGATAAAGAAGTTGTGGTCCTTATGTACAATGGAATATCACTCAGCCAGGAAATCAATGTCGTAAGGTTAGTAGCAGCATGATGAGTGGATTTAGGTACGACGATTCTAAGTGAAATAAGTCACACAGAAAAGGACACTTCTCATAAGGTATCACTGATAGAGGGAATGTAAAAACCGTTACACTTGAACTGAGTTACAAAACAGAACAGAGTCACACATGCAGAAAACACACTATGGCTGCTTAACGGGAAAGGTGAGGTGGGGTGATACATAAAACAAGGGTATCAAATTAGCTCAGATACCGTTCCATAAACCCAATATGTAATAGACAAGACCTACTCCTTGCTCAGAGAACTGGACTCAACACGCCCTATTCACCGCACAAGAATATATCTGACTAATAATAATCGTAAAACCTATGTATTGATATCTCTCTGTTAGTGTGTCAAGTGGGTGTAAAGCGGCATAAACACAGCAGTGAAAAGCAGCTAAACCCCATTATAAAAATAAATTACTTTGAAACACCCATGAAACAAAGACAGTGAAAGAGAGAGAAATTCTTACACAATGCGTTCAGGGGCTGTGATGCAACCTGGATTGACCATATCTAGACGCACAGCTGGATGAGACATAAGGGTGGACACTCTTGGGGCTGAGAGGTTTGGTGAGGTTGGGTGAGCAAACGCAGACCCTTTAAAGGAATACTGCGTGGTACCCATCGCATGGGTCCCAAATCTCCAGGTTCAAGGGCATCTTCCTACATCAAAAACATGCATGAGAAACCCAGAAGATGGTACACCGTGTGATGGGGAAAGGTTTCTAAAACGCACCTCATTTCTCATCTCCTTGTGCCCGGGTTCGCCATTCCAGCCGCTTTACTAGCAAGCTCCCTACTTGGAGCATCAGCACCTTTAACCTCCTGTTCCGTACAGGTTGCAATTTGTCCTGAGGATAAACGGGAAGACGTGGAACCAACGAGAGACTAGCTCTTGGTGTTGGGACAGGCACAGGTCACTCTATTTTCCCATCAGAAAGAAGAATTAACCACAGGCTCAGCCTGCCCCCCGGAACCAGAACAGGGCCTGAAGCCATTCTGCGATTTTGCGGCCAGCTCCCATAAAAACGAGTTGTAAAATGGAGGTTCAGGGCACTGCAATTCACAAACCTGCAGAGTTATAAATGATAACTCTCGTCCACAAATATATTGAGGGAAGGCAAAGAAGAGGATTTGAAATCAAGGCAGAATTGCAGGAAACAGATTTCAGGAGGTAGATACGAATCGCCTTTAAAGCACATGAAAAGCGGCAAAACGTTGACAATGATGCCCTTGGCCAAAAAGGGCGTATGCGTTTTTTCCTGAATATATTCAGGAAAAAACGCATACGCCCTTTTTGGCCAACCAAGCCACCTGGAAAGGCAAATCAGCGCTACAAAGAAGTCTCGCTTCCCATCGGTCAAAAGGGCCATGCTGAAAAAAGTGTCAAAACCAGAAATGCAGGACAGGCCATGGAGAAATGGGAGCCTTGCTACACTGATGGGCGGGATGTAAATTGCCAAGAGCCACTCCGGAGAAGTGTCCGGTGAGTCCTGAAACATCTGAAAAACACAGCTTAGAGAGCATAGGGCACTTCCACTCATGGGGGTATAAATTGGGAAAATTAAAAATCAGCAAGACACAAGCACCCCAAAGTTTAGGGCTGCTCTGTTGACCAGGACCTCCACTTCATTCCACCTTAAATATCCCAGGAAAGAGAAAAATGGATAAAGAAGTTGTGGTCCTTATGTACATTGGAATATCACTCAGCCAGGAAATCAATGTCATAAGGTTAGTAGCAGCATGATGAGTGGATTTAGGTACGACGATTCTAAGTGAAATAAGTCACACAGAAAAGGACACTTCTCATAAGGTATCACTGATAGAGGGAATGTAAAAACCGTTACACTTGAACTGAATTACAAAACAGAACAGAGTCACACATGCAGAAAACACACTATGGCTGCTTAACGGGAAAGGTGAGGTGGGGTGATACATAAAACAAGGGTATCAAATTAGCTCAGATACCGTTCCATAAACCCAATATGTAATAGACAAGACCTACTCCTTGCTCAGAGAACTGGACTCAACACGCCCTATTCACCGCACAAGAATATATCTGACTAATAATAATCGTAAAACCTATGTATTGATATCTCTCTGTTAGTGTGTCAAGTGGGTGTAAAGCGGCATAAACACAGCAGTGAAAAGCAGCTAAACCCCATTATAAAAATAAATTACTTTGAAACACCCATGAAACAAAGACAGTGAAAGAGAGAGAAATTCTTACACAATGCGTTCAGGGGCTGTGATGCAACCTGGATTGACCATATCTAGACGCACAGCTGGATGAGACATAAGGGTGGACACTCTTGGGGCTGAGAGGTTTGGTGAGGTTGGGTGAGCAAACGCAGACCCTTTAAAGGAATACTGCGTGGTACCCATCGCATGGGTCCCAAATCTCCAGGTTCAAGGGCATCTTCCTACATCAAAAACATGCATGAGAAACCCAGAAGATGGTACACCGTGTGATGGGGAAAGGTTTCTAAAACGCACCTCATTTCTCAACTCCTTGTGCCCGGGTTCGCCATTCCAGCCGCTTTACTAGCAAGCTCCCTACTTGGAGCATCAGCACCTTTAACCTCCTGTTCCATGCAGGTTGCAATTTGTCCTGAGGATAAACGGGAAGACGTGGAACCAACGAGAAACTAGCTCTTGGTGTTGGGACAGGCACAGGTCACTCTATTTTCCCATCAGAAAGAAGAATTAACCACAGGCTCAGCCTGCCCCCCGGTACCAGAACAGGGCCTGAAGCCATTCTGCGATTTTGCGGCCAGCTCCCATATAAACGAGTTGTAAAATGGAGGTTCAGGGCACTGCAATTCACAAACCTGCAGAGTTATAAATGATAACTCTCGTCCACAAATATATTGAGGGAAGGCAAAGAAGAGGATTTGAAATCAAGGCAGAATTGCAGGAAACAGATTTCAGGAGGTAGATACGAATCGCCTTTAAAGCACATGAAAAGCGGCAAAACGTTGACAATGATGCCCTTGGCCAAAAAGGGCGTATGCGTTTTTTCCTGAATATATTCAGGAAAAAACGCATACGCCCTTTTTGGCCAACCAAGCCACCTGGAAAGGCAAATCAGCGCTACAAAGAAGTCTCGCTTCCCATCGGTCAAAAGGGCCATGCTGAAAAAAGTGTCAAAACCAGAAATGCAGGACAGGCCATGGAGAAATGGGAGCCTTGCTACACTGATGGGCGGGATGTAAATTGCCAAGAGCCACTCCGGAGAAGTGTCCGGTGAGTCCTGAAACATCTGAAAAACACAGCTTAGAGAGCATAGGGCACTTCCACTCATGGGGGTATAAATTGGGAAAATTAAAAATCAGCAAGACACAAGCACCCCAAAGTTTAGGGCTGCTCTGTTGACCAGGACCTCCACTTCATTCCACCTTAAATATCCCAGGAAAGAGAAAAATGGATAAAGAAGTTGTGGTCCTTATGTACAATGGAATATCACTCAGCCAGGAAATCAATGTCGTAAGGTTAGTAGCAGCATGATGAGTGGATTTAGGTACGACGATTCTAAGTGAAATAAGTCACACAGAAAAGGACACTTCTCATAAGGTATCACTGATAGAGGGAATGTAAAAACCGTTACACTTGAACTGAATTACAAAACAGAACAGAGTCACACATGCAGAAAACACACTATGGCTGCTTAACGGGAAAGGTGAGGTGGGGTGATACATAAAACAAGGGTATCAAATTAGCTCAGATACCGTTCCATAAACCCAATATGTAATAGACAAGACCTACTCCTTGCTCAGAGAACTGGACTCAACACGCCCTATTCACCGCACAAGAATATATCTGACTAATAATAATCGTAAAACCTATGTATTGATATCTCTCTGTTAGTGTGTCAAGTGGGTGTAAAGCGGCATAAACACAGCAGTGAAAAGCAGCTAAACCCCATTATAAAAATAAATTACTTTGAAACACCCATGAAACAAAGACAGTGAAAGAGAGAGAAATTCTTACACAATGCGTTCAGGGGCTCTGATGCAACCTGGATTGACCATATCTAGACGCATAGCTGGATGAGACATAAGGGTGGACACTCTTGGGGCTGAGAGGTTTGGTGAGGTTGGGTGAGCAAACGCAGACCCTTTAAAGGAATACTGCGTGGTACCCATCGCATGGGTCCCAAATCTCCAGGTTCAAGGGCATCTTCCTACATCAAAAACATGCATGAGAAACCCAGAAGATGGTACACCGTGTGATGGGGAAAGGTTTCTAAAACGCACCTCATTTCTCATCTCCTTGTGCCCGGGTTCGCCATTCCAGCCGCTTTACTAGCAAGCTCCCTACTTGGAGCATCAGCACCTTTAACCTCCTGTTCCATACAGGTTGCAATTTGTCCTGAGGATAAACGGGAAGACGTGGAACCAACGAGAGACTAGCTCTTGGTGTTGGGACAGGCACAGGTCACTCTATTTTCCCATCAGAAAGAAGAATTAACCACAGGCTCAGCCTGCCCCCCGGAACCAGAACAGGGCCTGAAGCCATTCTGCGATTTTGCGGCCAGCTCCCATAAAAACGAGTTGTAAAATGGAGGTTCAGGGCACTGCAATTCACAAACCTGCAGAGTTATAAATGATAACTCTCGTCCACAAATATATTGAGGGAAGGCAAAGAAGAGGATTTGAAATCAAGGCAGAATTGCAGGAAACAGATTTCAGGAGGTAGATACGAATCGCCTTTAAAGCACATGAAAAGCGGCAAAACGTTGACAATGATGCCCTTGGCCAAAAAGGGCGTATGCGTTTTTTCCTGAATATATTCAGGAAAAAACGCATACGCCCTTTTTGGCCAACCAAGCCACCTGGAAAGGCAAATCAGCGCTACAAAGAAGTCTCGCTTCCCATCGGTCAAAAGGGCCATGCTGAAAAAAGTGTCAAAACCAGAAATGCAGGACAGGCCATGGAGAAATGGGAGCCTTGCTACACTGATGGGCGGGATGTAAATTGCCAAGAGCCACTCTGGAGAAGTGTCCGGTGAGTCCTGAAACATCTGAAAAACACAGCTTAGAGAGCATAGGGCACTTCCACTCATGGGGGTATAAATTGGGAAAATTAAAAATCAGCAAGACACAAGCACCCCAAAGTTTAGGGCTGCTCTGTTGACCAGGACCTCCACTTCATTCCACCTTAAATATCCCAGGAAAGAGAAAAATGGATAAAGAAGTTGTGGTCCTTATGTACATTGGAATATCACTCAGCCAGGAAATCAATGTCATAAGGTTAGTAGCAGCATGATGAGTGGATTTAGGTACGACGATTCTAAGTGAAATAAGTCACACAGAAAAGGACACTTCTCATAAGGTATCACTGATAGAGGGAATGTAAAAACCGTTACACTTGAACTGAATTACAAAACAGAACAGAGTCACACATGCAGAAAACACACTATGGCTGCTTAACGGGAAAGGTGAGGTGGGGTGATACATAAAACAAGGGTATCAAATTAGCTCAGATACCGTTCCATAAACCCAATATGTAATAGACAAGACCTACTCCTTGCTCAGAGAACTGGACTCAACACGCCCTATTCACCGCACAAGAATATATCTGACTAATAATAATCGTAAAACCTATGTATTGATATCTCTCTGTTAGTGTGTCAAGTGGGTGTAAAGCGGCATAAACACAGCAGTGAAAAGCAGCTAAACCCCATTATAAAAATAAATTACTTTGAAACACCCATGAAACAAAGACAGTGAAAGAGAGAGAAATTCTTACACAATGCGTTCAGGGGCTGTGATGCAACCTGGATTGACCATATCTAGACGCACAGCTGGATGAGACATAAGGGTGGACACTCTTGGGGCTGAGAGGTTTGGTGAGGTTGGGTGAGCAAACGCAGACCCTTTAAAGGAATACTGCGTGGTACCCATCGCATGGGTCCCAAATCTCCAGGTTCAAGGGCATCTTCCTACATCAAAAACATGCATGAGAAACCCAGAAGATGGTACACCGTGTGATGGGGAAAGGTTTCTAAAACGCACCTCATTTCTCATCTCCTTGTGCCCGGGTTCGCCATTCCAGCCGCTTTACTAGCAAGCTCCCTACTTGGAGCATCAGCACCTTTAACCTCCTGTTCCATGCAGGTTGCAATTTGTCCTGAGGATAAACGGGAAGACGTGGAACCAACGAGAGACTAGCTCTTTGTGTTGGGACAGGCACAGGTCACTCTATTTTCCCATCAGAAAGAAGAATTAACCACAGGCTCAGCCTGCCCCCCGGAACCAGAACAGGGCCTGAAGCCATTCTGCGATTTTGCGGCCAGCTCCCATAAAAACGAGTTGTAAAATGGAGGTTCAGGGCACTGCAATTCACAAACCTGCAGAGTTATAAATGATAACTCTCGTCCACAAATATATTGAGGGAAGGCAAAGAAGAGGATTTGAAATCAAGGCAGAATTGCAGGAAAGAGATTTCAGGAGGTAGATACGAATCGCCTTTAAAGCACATGAAAAGCGGCAAAACGTTGACAATGATGCCCTTGGCCAAAAAGGGCGTATGCGTTTTTTCCTGAATATATTCAGGAAAAAACGCATACGCCCTTTTTGGCCAACCAAGCAACCTGGAAAGGCAAATCAGCGCTACAAAGAAGTCTCGCTTCCCATCGGTCAAAAGGGCCATGCTGAAAAAAGTGTCAAAACCAGAAATGCAGGACCGGCCATGGAGAAATGGGAGCCTTGCTACACTGATGGGCGGGATGTAAATTGCCAAGAGCCACTCCGGAGAAGTGTCCGGTGAGTCCTGATACATCTGAAAAACACAGCTTAGAGAGCATAGGGCACTTCCACTCATGGGGGTATAAATTGGGAAAATTAAAAATCAGCAAGACACAAGCACCCCAAAGTTTAGGGCTGCTCTGTTGACCAGGACCTCCACTTCATTCCACCTTAAATATCCCAGGAAAGAGAAAAATGGATAAAGAAGTTGTGGTCCTTATGTACAATGGAATATCACTCAGCCAGGAAATCAATGTCGTAAGGTTAGTAGCAGCATGATGAGTGGATTTAGGTACGACGATTCTAAGTGAAATAAGTCACACAGAAAAGGACACTTCTCATAAGGTATCACTGATAGAGGGAATGTAAAAACCGTTACACTTGAACTGAGTTACAAAACAGAACAGAGTCACACATGCAGAAAACACACTATGGCTGCTTAACGGGAAAGGTGAGGTGGGGTGATACATAAAACAAGGGTATCAAATTAGCTCAGATACCGTTCCATAAACCCAATATGTAATAGACAAGACCTACTCCTTGCTCAGAGAACTGGACTCAACACGCCCTATTCACCGCACAAGAATATATCTGACTAATAATAATCGTAAAACCTATGTATTGATATCTCTCTGTTAGTGTGTCAAGTGGGTGTAAAGCGGCATAAACACAGCAGTGAAAAGCAGCTAAACCCCATTATAAAAATAAATTACTTTGAAACACCCATGAAACAAAGACAGTGAAAGAGAGAGAAATTCTTACACAATGCGTTCAGGGGCTGTGATGCAACCTGGATTGACCATATCTAGACGCACAGCTGGATGAGACATAAGGGTGGACACTCTTGGGGCTGAGAGGTTTGGTGAGGTTGGGTGAGCAAACGCAGACCCTTTAAAGGAATACTGCGTGGTACCCATCGCATGGGTCCCAAATCTCCAGGTTCAAGGGCATCTTCCTACATCAAAAACATGCATGAGAAACCCAGAAGATGGTACACCGTGTGATGGGGAAAGGTTTCTAAAACGCACCTCATTTCTCATCTCCTTGTGCCCGGGTTCGCCATTCCAGCCGCTTTACTAGCAAGCTCCCTACTTGGAGCATCAGCACCTTTAACCTCCTGTTCCGTACAGGTTGCAATTTGTCCTGAGGATAAACGGGAAGACGTGGAACCAACGAGAGACTAGCTCTTGGTGTTGGGACAGGCACAGGTCACTCTATTTTCCCATCAGAAAGAAGAATTAACCACAGGCTCAGCCTGCCCCCCGGAACCAGAACAGGGCCTGAAGCCATTCTGCGATTTTGCGGCCAGCTCCCATAAAAACGAGTTGTAAAATGGAGGTTCAGGGCACTGCAATTCACAAACCTGCAGAGTTATAAATGATAACTCTCGTCCACAAATATATTGAGGGAAGGCAAAGAAGAGGATTTGAAATCAAGGCAGAATTGCAGGAAACAGATTTCAGGAGGTAGATACGAATCGCCTTTAAAGCACATGAAAAGCGGCAAAACGTTGACAATGATGCCCTTGGCCAAAAAGGGCGTATGCGTTTTTTCCTGAATATATTCAGGAAAAAACACATACGCCCTTTTTGGCCAACCAAGCCACCTGGAAAGGCAAATCAGCGCTACAAAGAAGTCTCGCTTCCCATCGGTCAAAAGGGCCATGCTGAAAAAAGTGTCAAAACCAGAAATGCAGGACAGGCCATGGAGAAATGGGAGCCTTGCTACACTGATGGGCGGGATGTAAATTGCCAAGAGCCACTCTGGAGAAGTGTCCGGTGAGTCCTGAAACATCTGAAAAACACAGCTTAGAGAGCATAGGGCACTTCCACTCATGGGGGTATAAATTGGGAAAATTAAAAATCAGCAAGACACAAGCACCCCAAAGTTTAGGGCTGCTCTGTTGACCAGGACCTCCACTTCATTCCACCTTAAATATCCCAGGAAAGAGAAAAATGGATAAAGAAGTTGTGGTCCTTATGTACATTGGAATATCACTCAGCCAGGAAATCAATGTCATAAGGTTAGTAGCAGCATGATGAGTGGATTTAGGTACGACGATTCTAAGTGAAATAAGTCACACAGAAAAGGACACTTCTCATAAGGTATCACTGATAGAGGGAATGTAAAAACCGTTACACTTGAACTGAATTACAAAACAGAACAGAGTCACACATGCAGAAAACACACTATGGCTGCTTAACGGGAAAGGTGAGGTGGGGTGATACATAAAACAAGGGTATCAAATTAGCTCAGATACCGTTCCATAAACCCAATATGTAATAGACAAGACCTACTCCTTGCTCAGAGAACTGGACTCAACACGCCCTATTCACCGCACAAGAATATATCTGACTAATAATAATCGTAAAACCTATGTATTGATATCTCTCTGTTAGTGTGTCAAGTGGGTGTAAAGCGGCATAAACACAGCAGTGAAAAGCAGCTAAACCCCATTATAAAAATAAATTACTTTGAAACACCCATGAAACAAAGACAGTGAAAGAGAGAGAAATTCTTACACAATGCGTTCAGGGGCTGTGATGCAACCTGGATTGACCATATCTAGACGCACAGCTGGATGAGACATAAGGGTGGACACTCTTGGGGCTGAGAGGTTTGGTGAGGTTGGGTGAGCAAACGCAGACCCTTTAAAGGAATACTGCGTGGTACCCATCGCATGGGTCCCAAATCTCCAGGTTCAAGGGCATCTTCCTACATCAAAAACATGCATGAGAAACCCAGAAGATGGTACACCGTGTGATGGGGAAAGGTTTCTAAAACGCACCTCATTTCTCATCTCCTTGTGCCCGGGTTCGCCATTCCAGCCGCTTTACTAGCAAGCTCCCTACTTGGAGCATCAGCACCTTTAACCTCCTGTTCCATGCAGGTTGCAATTTGTCCTGAGGATAAACGGGAAGACGTGGAACCAACGAGAGACTAGCTCTTTGTGTTGGGACAGGCACAGGTCACTCTATTTTCCCATCAGAAAGAAGAATTAACCACAGGCTCAGCCTGCCCCCCGGAACCAGAACAGGGCCTGAAGCCATTCTGCGATTTTGCGGCCAGCTCCCATAAAAACGAGTTGTAAAATGGAGGTTCAGGGCACTGCAATTCACAAACCTGCAGAGTTATAAATGATAACTCTCGTCCACAAATATATTGAGGGAAGGCAAAGAAGAGGATTTGAAATCAAGGCAGAATTGCAGGAAACAGATTTCAGGAGGTAGATACGAATCGCCTTTAAAGCACATGAAAAGCGGCAAAACGTTGACAATGATGCCCTTGGCCAAAAAGGGCGTATGCGTTTTTTCCTGAATATATTCAGGAAAAAACGCATACGCCCTTTTTGGCCAACCAAGCAACCTGGAAAGGCAAATCAGCGCTACAAAGAAGTCTCGCTTCCCATCGGTCAAAAGGGCCATGCTGAAAAAAGTGTCAAAACCAGAAATGCAGGACCGGCCATGGAGAAATGGGAGCCTTGCTACACTGATGGGCGGGATGTAAATTGCCAAGAGCCACTCCGGAGAAGTGTCCGGTGAGTCCTGATACATCTGAAAAACACAGCTTAGAGAGCATAGGGCACTTCCACTCATGGGGGTATAAATTGGGAAAATTAAAAATCAGCAAGACACAAGCACCCCAAAGTTTAGGGCTGCTCTGTTGACCAGGACCTCCACTTCATTCCACCTTAAATATCCCAGGAAAGAGAAAAATGGATAAAGAAGTTGTGGTCCTTATGTACAATGGAATATCACTCAGCCAGGAAATCAATGTCGTAAGGTTAGTAGCAGCATGATGAGTGGATTTAGGTACGACGATTCTAAGTGAAATAAGTCACACAGAAAAGGACACTTCTCATAAGGTATCACTGATAGAGGGAATGTAAAAACCGTTACACTTGAAATGAGTTACAAAACAGAACAGAGTCACACATGCAGAAAACACACTATGGCTGCTTAACGGGAAAGGTGAGGTGGGGTGATACATAAAACAAGGGTATCAAATTAGCTCAGATGCCGTTCCATAAACCCAATATGTAATAGACAAGACCTACTCCTTGCTCAGAGAACTGGACTCAACACGCCCTATTCACCGCACAAGAATATATCTGACTAATAATAATCGTAAAACCTATGTATTGATATCTCTCTGTTAGTGTGTCAAGTGGGTGTAAAGCGGCATAAACACAGCAGTGAAAAGCAGCTAAACCCCATTATAAAAATAAATTACTTTGAAACACCCATGAAACAAAGACAGTGAAAGAGAGAGAAATTCTTACACAATGCGTTCAGGGGCTGTGATGCAACCTGGATTGACCATATCTAGACGCACAGCTGGATGAGACATAAGGGTGGACACTCTTGGGGCTGAGAGGTTTGGTGAGGTTGGGTGAGCAAACGCAGACCCTTTAAAGGAATACTGCGTGGTACCCATCGCATGGGTCCCAAATCTCCAGGTTCAAGGGCATCTTCCTACATCAAAAACATGCATGAGAAACCCAGAAGATGGTACACCGTGTGATGGGGAAAGGTTTCTAAAACGCACCTCATTTCTCATCTCCTTGTGCCCGGGTTCGCCATTCCAGCCGCTTTACTAGCAAGCTCCCTACTTGGAGCATCAGCACCTTTAACCTCCTGTTCCGTACAGGTTGCAATTTGTCCTGAGGATAAACGGGAAGACGTGGAACCAACGAGAGACTAGCTCTTGGTGTTGGGACAGGCACAGGTCACTCTATTTTCCCATCAGAAAGAAGAATTAACCACAGGCTCAGCCTGCCCCCCGGAACCAGAACAGGGCCTGAAGCCATTCTGCGATTTTGCGGCCAGCTCCCATAAAAACGAGTTGTAAAATGGAGGTTCAGGGCACTGCAATTCACAAACCTGCAGAGTTATAAATGATAACTCTCGTCCACAAATATATTGAGGGAAGGCAAAGAAGAGGATTTGAAATCAAGGCAGAATTGCAGGAAACAGATTTCAGGAGGTAGATACGAATCGCCTTTAAAGCACATGAAAAGCGGCAAAACGTTGACAATGATGCCCTTGGCCAAAAAGGGCGTATGCGTTTTTTCCTGAATATATTCAGGAAAAAACGCATACGCCCTTTTTGGCCAACCAAGCCACCTGGAAAGGCAAATCAGCGCTACAAAGAAGTCTCGCTTCCCATCGGTCAAAAGGGCCATGCTGAAAAAAGTGTCAAAACCAGAAATGCAGGACAGGCCATGGAGAAATGGGAGCCTTGCTACACTGATGGGCGGGATGTAAATTGCCAAGAGCCACTCTGGAGAAGTGTCCGGTGAGTCCTGAAACATCTGAAAAACACAGCTTAGAGAGCATAGGGCACTTCCACTCATGGGGGTATAAATTGGGAAAATTAAAAATCAGCAAGACACAAGCACCCCAAAGTTTAGGGCTGCTCTGTTGACCAGGACCTCCACTTCATTCCACCTTAAATATCCCAGGAAAGAGAAAAATGGATAAAGAAGTTGTGGTCCTTATGTACATTGGAATATCACTCAGCCAGGAAATCAATGTCATAAGGTTAGTAGCAGCATGATGAGTGGATTTAGGTACGACGATTCTAAGTGAAATAAGTTCCACAGAAAAGGACACTTCTCATAAGGTATCACTGATAGAGGGAATGTAAAAACCGTTACACTTGAACTGAATTACAAAACAGAACAGAGTCACACATGCAGAAAACACACTATGGCTGCTTAACGGGAAAGGTGAGGTGGGGTGATACATAAAACAAGGGTATCAAATTAGCTCAGATACCGTTCCATAAACCCAATATGTAATAGACAAGACCTACTCCTTGCTCAGAGAACTGGACTCAACACGCCCTATTCACCGCACAAGAATATATCTGACTAATAATAATCGTAAAACCTATGTATTGATATCTCTCTGTTAGTGTGTCAAGTGGGTGTAAAGCGGCATAAACACAGCAGTGAAAAGCAGCTAAACCCCATTATAAAAATAAATTACTTTGAAACACCCATGAAACAAAGACAGTGAAAGAGAGAGAAATTCTTACACAATGCGTTCAGGGGCTGTGATGCAACCTGGATTGACCATATCTAGACGCACAGCTGGATGAGACATAAGGGTGGACACTCTTGGGGCTGAGAGGTTTGGTGAGGTTGGGTGAGCAAACGCAGACCCTTTAAAGGAATACTGCGTGGTACCCATCGCATGGGTCCCAAATCTCCAGGTTCAAGGGCATCTTCCTACATCAAAAACATGCATGAGAAACCCAGAAGATGGTACACCGTGTGATGGGGAAAGGTTTCTAAAACGCACCTCATTTCTCAACTCCTTGTGCCCGGGTTCGCCATTCCAGCCGCTTTACTAGCAAGCTCCCTACTTGGAGCATCAGCACCTTTAACCTCCTGTTCCATGCAGGTTGCAATTTGTCCTGAGGATAAACGGGAAGACGTGGAACCAACGAGAAACTAGCTCTTGGTGTTGGGACAGGCACAGGTCACTCTATTTTCCCATCAGAAAGAAGAATTAACCACAGGCTCAGCCTGCCCCCCGGTACCAGAACAGGGCCTGAAGCCATTCTGCGATTTTGCGGCCAGCTCCCATATAAACGAGTTGTAAAATGGAGGTTCAGGGCACTGCAATTCACAAACCTGCAGAGTTATAAATGATAACTCCCGTCCACAAATATATTGAGGGAAGGCAAAGAAGAGGATTTGAAATCAAGGCAGAATTGCAGGAAACAGATTTCAGGAGGTAGATACGAATCGCCTTTAAAGCACATGAAAAGCGGCAAAACGTTGACAATGATGCCCTTGGCCAAAAAGGGCGTATGCGTTTTTTCCTGAATATATTCAGGAAAAAACGCATACGCCCTTTTTGGCCAACCAAGCCACCTGGAAAGGCAAATCAGCGCTACAAAGAAGTCTCGCTTCCCATCGGTCAAAAGGGCCATGCTGAAAAAAGTGTCAAAACCAGAAATGCAGGACAGGCCATGGAGAAATGGGAGCCTTGCTACACTGATGGGCGGGATGTAAATTGCCAAGAGCCACTCTGGAGAAGTGTCCGGTGAGTCCTGAAACATCTGAAAAACACAGCTTAGAGAGCATAGGGCACTTCCACTCATGGGGGTATAAATTGGGAAAATTAAAAATCAGCAAGACACAAGCACCCCAAAGTTTAGGGCTGCTCTGTTGACCAGGACCTCCACTTCATTCCACCTTAAATATCCCAGGAAAGAGAAAAATGGATAAAGAAGTTGTGGTCCTTATGTACATTGGAATATCACTCAGCCAGGAAATCAATGTCGTAAGGTTAGTAGCAGCATGATGAGTGGATTTAGGTACGACGATTCTAAGTGAAATAAGTCACACAGAAAAGGACACTTCTCATAAGGTATCACTGATAGAGGGAATGTAAAAACCGTTACACTTGAACTGAATTACAAAACAGAACAGAGTCACACATGCAGAAAACACACTATGGCTGCTTAACGGGAAAGGTGAGGTGGGGTGATACATAAAACAAGGGTATCAAATTAGCTCAGATACCGTTCCATAAACCCAATATGTAATAGACAAGACCTACTCCTTGCTCAGAGAACTGGACTCAACACGCCCTATTCACCGCACAAGAATATATCTGACTAATAATAATCGTAAAACCTATGTATTGATATCTCTCTGTTAGTGTGTCAAGTGGGTGTAAAGCGGCATAAACACAGCAGTGAAAAGCAGCTAAACCCCATTATAAAAATAAATTACTTTGAAACACCCATGAAACAAAGACAGTGAAAGAGAGAGAAATTCTTACACAATGCGTTCAGGGGCTGTGATGCAACCTGGATTGACCATATCTAGACGCACAGCTGGATGAGACATAAGGGTGGACACTCTTGGGGCTGAGAGGTTTGGTGAGGTTGGGTGAGCAAACGCAGACCCTTTAAAGGAATACTGCGTGGTACCCATCGCATGGGTCCCAAATCTCCAGGTTCAAGGGCATCTTCCTACATCAAAAACATGCATGAGAAACCCAGAAGATGGTACACCGTGTGATGGGGAAAGGTTTCTAAAACGCACCTCATTTCTCATCTCCTTGTGCCCGGGTTCGCCATTCCAGCCGCTTTACTAGCAAGCTCCCTACTTGGAGCATCAGCACCTTTAACCTCCTGTTCCATACAGGTTGCAATTTGTCCTGAGGATAAACGGGAAGACGTGGAACCAACGAGAGACTAGCTCTTGGTGTTGGGACAGGCACAGGTCACTCTATTTTCCCATCAGAAAGAAGAATTAACCACAGGCTCAGCCTGCCCCCCGGAACCAGAACAGGGCCTGAAGCCATTCTGCGATTTTGCGGCCAGCTCCCATAAAAACGAGTTGTAAAATGGAGGTTCAGGGCACTGCAATTCACAAACCTGCAGAGTTATAAATGATAACTCTCGTCCACAAATATATTGAGGGAAGGCAAAGAAGAGGATTTGAAATCAAGGCAGAATTGCAGGAAACAGATTTCAGGAGGTAGATACGAATCGCCTTTAAAGCACATGAAAAGCGGCAAAACGTTGACAATGATGCCCTTGGCCAAAAAGGGCGTATGCGTTTTTTCCTGAATATATTCAGGAAAAAACGCATACGCCCTTTTTGGCCAACCAAGCCACCTGGAAAGGCAAATCAGCGCTACAAAGAAGTCTCGCTTCCCATCGGTCAAAAGGGCCATGCTGAAAAAAGTGTCAAAACCAGAAATGCAGGACAGGCCATGGAGAAATGGGAGCCTTGCTACACTGATGGGCGGGATGTAAATTGCCAAGAGCCACTCCGGAGAAGTGTCCGGTGAGTCCTGAAACATCTGAAAAACACAGCTTAGAGAGCATAGGGCACTTCCACTCATGGGGGTATAAATTGGGAAAATTAAAAATCAGCAAGACACAAGCACCCCAAAGTTTAGGGCTGCTCTGTTGACCAGGACCTCCACTTCATTCCACCTAAAATATCCCAGGAAAGAGAAAAATGGATAAAGAAGTTGTGGTCCTTATGTACATTGGAATATCACTCAGCCAGGAAATCAATGTCATAAGGTTAGTAGCAGCATGATGAGTGGATTTAGGTACGACGATTCTAAGTGAAATAAGTCACACAGAAAAGGACACTTCTCATAAGGTATCACTGATAGAGGGAATGTAAAAACCGTTACACTTGAACTGAATTACAAAACAGAACAGAGTCACACATGCAGAAAACACACTATGGCTGCTTAACGGGAAAGGTGAGGTGGGGTGATACATAAAACAAGGGTATCAAATTAGCTCAGATACCGTTCCATAAACCCAATATGTAATAGACAAGACCTACTCCTTGCTCAGAGAACTGGACTCAACACGCCCTATTCACCGCACAAGAATATATCTGACTAATAATAATCGTAAAACCTATGTATTGATATCTCTCTGTTATTGTGTCAAGTGGGTGTAAAGCGGCATAAACACAGCAGTGAAAAGCAGCTAAACCCCATTATAAAAATAAATTACCTTGAAACACCCATGAAACAAAGACAGTGAAAGAGAGAGAAATTCTTACACAATGCGTTCAGGGGCTGTGATGCAACCTGGATTGACCATATCTAGACGCACAGCTGGATGAGACATAAGGGTGGACACTCTTGGGGCTGAGAGGTTTGGTGAGGTTGGGTGAGCAAACGCAGACCCTTTAAAGGAATACTGCGTGGTACCCATCGCATGGGTCCCAAATCTCCAGGTTCAAGGGCATCTTCCTACATCAAAAACATGCATGAGAAACCCAGAAGATGGTACACTGTGTGATGGGGAAAGGTTTCTAAAACGCACCTCATTTCTCATCTCCTTGTGCCCGGGTTCGCCATTCCAGCCGCTTTACTAGCAAGCTCCCTACTTGGAGCATCAGCACCTTTAACCTCCTGTTCCATACAGGTTGCAATTTGTCCTGAGGATAAACGGGAAGACGTGGAACCAACGAGAGACTAGCTCTTGGTGTTGGGACAGGCACAGGTCACTCTATTTTCCCATCAGAAAGAAGAATTAACCACAGGCTCAGCCTGCCCCCCGGAACCAGAACAGGGCCTGAAGCCATTCTGCGATTTTGCGGCCAGCTCCCATATAAACGAGTTGTAAAATGGAGGTTCAGGGCACTGCAATTCACAAACCTGCAGAGTTATAAATGATAACTCCCGTCCACAAATATATTGAGGGAAGGCAAAGAAGAGGATTTGAAATCAAGGCAGAATTGCAGGAAACAGATTTCAGGAGGTAGATACGAATCGCCTTTAAAGCACATGAAAAGCGGCAAAACGTTGACAATGATGCCCTTGGCCAAAAAGGGCGTATGCGTTTTTTCCTGAATATATTCAGGAAAAAACGCATACGCCCTTTTTGGCCAACCAAGCAACCTGGAAAGGCAAATCAGCGCTACAAAGAAGTCTCGCTTCCCATCGGTCAAAAGGGCCATGCTGAAAAAAGTGTCAAAACCAGAAATGCAGGACCGGCCATGGAGAAATGGGAGCCTTGCTACACTGATGGGCGGGATGTAAATTGCCAAGAGCCACTCCGGAGAAGTGTCCGGTGAGTCCTGATACATCTGAAAAACACAGCTTAGAGAGCATAGGGCACTTCCACTCATGGGGGTATAAATTGGGAAAATTAAAAATCAGCAAGACACAAGCACCCCAAAGTTTAGGGCTGCTCTGTTGACCAGGACCTCCACTTCATTCCACCTTAAATATCCCAGGAAAGAGAAAAATGGATAAAGAAGTTGTGGTCCTTATGTACAATGGAATATCACTCAGCCATGAAATCAATGTCGTAAGGTTAGTAGCAGCATGATGAGTGGATTTAGGTACGACGATTCTAAGTGAAATAAGTCACACAGAAAAGGACACTTCTCATAAGGTATCACTGATAGAGGGAATGTAAAAACCGTTACACTTGAACTGAATTACAAAACAGAACAGAGTCACACATGCAGAAAACACACTATGGCTGCTTAACGGGAAAGGTGAGGTGGGGTGATACATAAAACAAGGGTATCAAATTAGCTCAGATACCGTTCCATAAACCCAATATGTAATAGACAAGACCTACTCCTTGCTCAGAGAACTGGACTCAACACGCCCTATTCACCGCACAAGAATATATCTGACTAATAATAATCGTAAAACCTATGTATTGATATCTCTCTGTTAGTGTGTCAAGTGGGTGTAAAGCGGCATAAACACAGCAGTGAAAAGCAGCTAAACCCCATTATAAAAATAAATTACTTTGAAACACCCATGAAACAAAGACAGTGAAAGAGAGAGAAATTCTTACACAATGCGTTCAGGGGCTGTGATGCAACCTGGATTGACCATATCTAGACGCACAGCTGGATGAGACATAAGGGTGGACACTCTTGGGGCTGAGAGGTTTGGTGAGGTTGGGTGAGCAAACGCAGACCCTTTAAAGGAATACTGCGTGGTACCCATCGCATGGGTCCCAAATCTCCAGGTTCAAGGGCATCTTCCTACATCAAAAACATGCATGAGAAACCCAGAAGATGGTACACCGTGTGATGGGGAAAGGTTTCTAAAACGCACCTCATTTCTCATCTCCTTGTGCCCGGGTTCGCCATTCCAGCCACTTTACTAGCAAGCTCCCTACTTGGAGCATCAGCACCTTTCACCTCCTGTTCCATACAGGTTGCAATTTGTCCTGAGGATAAACGGGAAGACGTGGAACCAACGAGAGACTAGCTCTTGGTGTTGGGACAGGCACAGGTCACTCTATTTTCCCATCAGAAAGAAGAATTAACCACAGGCTCAGCCTGCGCCCCAGAACCAGAACAGGGCCTGAAGCCATTCTGCGATTTTGCGGCCAGCTCCCATAAAAACGAGTTGTAAAATGGAGGTTCAGGGCACTGCAATTCACAAACCTGCAGAGTTATAAATGATAACTCTCGTCCACAAATATATTGAGGGAAGGCAAAGAAGAGGATTTGAAATCAAGGCAGAATTGCAGGAAACAGATTTCAGGAGGTAGATACGAATCGCCTTTAAAGCACATGAAAAGCGGCAAAACGTTGACAATGATGCCCTTGGCCAAAAAGGGCGTATGCGTTTTTTCCTGAATATATTCAGGAAAAAACGCATACGCCCTTTTTGGCCAACCAAGCCACCTGGAAAGGCAAATCAGCGCTACAAAGAAGTCTCGCTTCCCATCGGTCAAAAGGGCCATGCTGAAAAAAGTGTCAAAACCAGAAATGCAGGACAGGCCATGGAGAAATGGGAGCCTTGCTACACTGATGGGCGGGATGTAAATTGCCAAGAGCCACTCCGGAGAAGTGTCCGGTGAGTCCTGAAACATCTGAAAAACACAGCTTAGAGAGCATAGGGCACTTCCACTCATGGGGGTATAAATTGGGAAAATTAAAAATCAGCAAGACACAAGCACCCCAAAGTTTAGGGCTGCTCTGTTGACCAGGACCTCCACTTCACTCCACCTTAAATATCCCAGGAAAGAGAAAAATGGATAAAGAAGTTGTGGTCCTTATGTACAATGGAATATCACTCAGCCAGGAAATCAATGTCGTAAGGTTAGTAGCAGCATGATGAGTGGATTTAGGTACGACGATTCTAAGTGAAATAAGTCACACAGAAAAGGACACTTCTCATAAGGTATCACTGATAGAGGGAATGTAAAAACCGTTACACTTGAACTGAATTACAAAACAGAACAGAGTCACACATGCAGAAAACACACTATGGCTGCTTAACGGGAAAGGTGAGGTGGGGTGATACATAAAACAAGGGTATCAAATTAGCTCAGATACCGTTCCATAAACCCAATATGTAATAGACAAGACCTACTCCTTGCTCAGAGAACTGGACTCAACACGCCCTATTCACCGCACAAGAATATATCTGACTAATAATAATCGTAAAACCTATGTATTGATATCTCTCTGTTAGTGTGTCAAGTGGGTGTAAAGCGGCATAAACACAGCAGTGAAAAGCAGCTAAACCCCATTATAAAAATAAATTACTTTGAAACACCCATGAAACAAAGACAGTGAAAGAGAGAGAAATTCTTACACAATGCGTTCAGGGGCTGTGATGCAACCTGGATTGACCATATCTAGACGCATAGCTGGATGAGACATAAGGGTGGACACTCTTGGGGCTGAGAGGTTTGGTGAGGTTGGGTGAGCAAACGCAGACCCTTTAAAGGAATACTGCGTGGTACCCATCGCATGGGTCCCAAATCTCCAGGTTCAAGGGCATCTTCCTACATCAAAAACATGCATGAGAAACCCAGAAGATGGTACACCGTGTGATGGGGAAAGGTTTCTAAAACGCACCTCATTTCTCATCTCCTTGTGCCCGGGTTCGCCATTCCAGCCGCTTTACTAGCAAGCTCCCTACTTGGAGCATCAGCACCTTTAACCTCCTGTTCCATACAGGTTGCAATTTGTCCTGAGGATAAACGGGAAGACGTGGAACCAACGAGAGACTAGCTCTTGGTGTTGGGACAGGCACAGGTCACTCTATTTTCCCATCAGAAAGAAGAATTAACCACAGGCTCAGCCTGCCCCCCGGAACCAGAACAGGGCCTGAAGCCATTCTGCGATTTTGCGGCCAGCTCCCATAAAAACGAGTTGTAAAATGGAGGTTCAGGGCACTGCAATTCACAAACCTGCAGAGTTATAAATGATAACTCTTGTCCACAAATATATTGAGGGAAGGCAAAGAAGAGGATTTGAAATCAAGGCAGAATTGCAGGAAACAGATTTCAGGAGGTAGATACGAATCGCCTTTAAAGCACATGAAAAGCGGCAAAACGTTGACAATGATGCCCTTGGCCAAAAAGGGCGTATGCGTTTTTTCCTGAATATATTCAGGAAAAAACGCATACGCCCTTTTTGGCCAACCAAGCCACCTGGAAAGGCAAATCAGCGCTACAAAGAAGTCTCGCTTCCCATCGGTCAAAAGGGCCATGCTGAAAAAAGTGTCAAAACCAGAAATGCAGGACAGGCCATGGAGAAATGGGAGCCTTGCTACACTGATGGGCGGGATGTAAATTGCCAAGAGCCACTCTGGAGAAGTGTCCGGTGAGTCCTGAAACATCTGAAAAACACAGCTTAGAGAGCATAGGGCACTTCCACTCATGGGGGTATAAATTGGGAAAATTAAAAATCAGCAAGACACAAGCACCCCAAAGTTTAGGGCTGCTCTGTTGACCAGGACCTCCACTTCATTCCACCTTAAATATCCCAGGAAAGAGAAAAATGGATAAAGAAGTTGTGGTCCTTATGTACATTGGAATATCACTCAGCCAGGAAATCAATGTCATAAGGTTAGTAGCAGCATGATGAGTGGATTTAGGTACGACGATTCTAAGTGAAATAAGTCACACAGAAAAGGACACTTCTCATAAGGTATCACTGATAGAGGGAATGTAAAAACCGTTACACTTGAACTGAATTACAAAACAGAACAGAGTCACACATGCAGAAAACACACTATGGCTGCTTAACGGGAAAGGTGAGGTGGGGTGATACATAAAACAAGGGTATCAAATTAGCTCAGATACCGTTCCATAAACCCAATATGTAATAGACAAGACCTACTCCTTGCTCAGAGAACTGGACTCAACACGCCCTATTCACCGCACAAGAATATATCTGACTAATAATAATCGTAAAACCTATGTATTGATATCTCTCTGTTAGTGTGTCAAGTGGGTGTAAAGCGGCATAAACACAGCAGTGAAAAGCAGCTAAACCCCATTATAAAAATAAATTACTTTGAAACACCCATGAAACAAAGACAGTGAAAGAGAGAGAAATTCTTACACAATGCGTTCAGGGGCTGTGATGCAACCTGGATTGACCATATCTAGACGCACAGCTGGATGAGACATAAGGGTGGACACTCTTGGGGCTGAGAGGTTTGGTGAGGTTGGGTGAGCAAACGCAGACCCTTTAAAGGAATACTGCGTGGTACCCATCGCATGGGTCCCAAATCTCCAGGTTCAAGGGCATCTTCCTACATCAAAAACATGCATGAGAAACCCAGAAGATGGTACACCGTGTGATGGGGAAAGGTTTCTAAAACGCACCTCATTTCTCATCTCCTTGTGCCCGGGTTCGCCATTCCAGCCGCTTTACTAGCAAGCTCCCTACTTGGAGCATCAGCACCTTTAACCTCCTGTTCCATGCAGGTTGCAATTTGTCCTGAGGATAAACGGGAAGACGTGGAACCAACGAGAGACTAGCTCTTTGTGTTGGGACAGGCACAGGTAACTCTATTTTCCCATCAGAAAGAAGAATTAACCACAGGCTCAGCCTGCCCCCCGGAACCAGAACAGGGCCTGAAGCCATTCTGCGATTTTGCGGCCAGCTCCCATAAAAACGAGTTGTAAAATGGAGGTTCAGGGCACTGCAATTCACAAACCTGCAGAGTTATAAATGATAACTCTCGTCCACAAATATATTGAGGGAAGGCAAAGAAGAGGATTTGAAATCAAGGCAGAATTGCAGGAAAGAGATTTCAGGAGGTAGATACGAATCGCCTTTAAAGCACATGAAAAGCGGCAAAACGTTGACAATGATGCCCTTGGCCAAAAAGGGCGTATGCGTTTTTTCCTGAATATATTCAGGAAAAAACGCATACGCCCTTTTTGGCCAACCAAGCAACCTGGAAAGGCAAATCAGCGCTACAAAGAAGTCTCGCTTCCCATCGGTCAAAAGGGCCATGCTGAAAAAAGTGTCAAAACCAGAAATGCAGGACCGGCCATGGAGAAATGGGAGCCTTGCTACACTGATGGGCGGGATGTAAATTGCCAAGAGCCACTCCAGAGAAGTGTCCGGTGAGTCCTGATACATCTGAAAAACACAGCTTAGAGAGCATAGGGCACTTCCACTCATGGGGGTATAAATTGGGAAAATTAAAAATCAGCAAGACACAAGCACCCCAAAGTTTAGGGCTGCTCTGTTGACCAGGACCTCCACTTCATTCCACCTTAAATATCCCAGGAAAGAGAAAAATGGATAAAGAAGTTGTGGTCCTTATGTACAATGGAATATCACTCAGCCAGGAAATCAATGTCGTAAGGTTAGTAGCAGCATGATGAGTGGATTTAGGTACGACGATTCTAAGTGAAATAAGTCACACAGAAAAGGACACTTCTCATAAGGTATCACTGATAGAGGGAATGTAAAAACCGTTACACTTGAACTGAGTTACAAAACAGAACAGAGTCACACATGCAGAAAACACACTATGGCTGCTTAACGGGAAAGGTGAGGTGGGGTGATACATAAAACAAGGGTATCAAATTAGCTCAGATACCGTTCCATAAACCCAATATGTAATAGACAAGACCTACTCCTTGCTCAGAGAACTGGACTCAACACGCCCTATTCACCGCACAAGAATATATCTGACTAATAATAATCGTAAAACCTATGTATTGATATCTCTCTGTTAGTGTGTCAAGTGGGTGTAAAGCGGCATAAACACAGCAGTGAAAAGCAGCTAAACCCCATTATAAAAATAAATTACTTTGAAACACCCATGAAACAAAGACAGTGAAAGAGAGAGAAATTCTTACACAATGCGTTCAGGGGCTGTGATGCAACCTGGATTGACCATATCTAGACGCACAGCTGGATGAGACATAAGGGTGGACACTCTTGGGGCTGAGAGGTTTGGTGAGGTTGGGTGAGCAAACGCAGACCCTTTAAAGGAATACTGCGTGGTACCCATCGCATGGGTCCCAAATCTCCAGGTTCAAGGGCATCTTCCTACATCAAAAACATGCATGAGAAACCCAGAAGATGGTACACCGTGTGATGGGGAAAGGTTTCTAAAACGCACCTCATTTCTCATCTCCTTGTGCCCGGGTTCGCCATTCCAGCCGCTTTACTAGCAAGCTCCCTACTTGGAGCATCAGCACCTTTAACCTCCTGTTCCATACAGGTTGCAATTTGTCCTGAGGATAAACGGGAAGACGTGGAACCAACGAGAGACTAGCTCTTGGTGTTGGGACAGGCACAGGTCACTCTATTTTCCCATCAGAAAGAAGAATTAACCACAGGCTCAGCCTGCCCCCCGGAACCAGAACAGGGCCTGAAGCCATTCTGCGATTTTGCGGCCAGCTCCCATAAAAACGAGTTGTAAAATGGAGGTTCAGGGCACTGCAATTCACAAACCTGCAGAGTTATAAATGATAACTCTCGTCCACAAATATATTGAGGGAAGGCAAAGAAGAGGATTTGAAATCAAGGCAGAATTGCAGGAAACAGATTTCAGGAGGTAGATACGAATCGCCTTTAAAGCACATGAAAAGCGGCAAAACGTTGACAATGATGCCCTTGGCCAAAAAGGGCGTATGCGTTTTTTCCTGAATATATTCAGGAAAAAACGCATACGCCCTTTTTGGCCAACCAAGCCACCTGGAAAGGCAAATCAGCGCTACAAAGAAGTCTCGCTTCCCATCGGTCAAAAGGGCCATGCTGAAAAAAGTGTCAAAACCAGAAATGCAGGACAGGCCATGGAGAAATGGGAGCCTTGCTACACTGATGGGCGGGATGTAAATTGCCAAGAGCCACTCTGGAGAAGTGTCCGGTGAGTCCTGAAACATCTGAAAAACACAGCTTAGAGAGCATAGGGCACTTCCACTCATGGGGGTATAAATTGGGAAAATGAAAAATCAGCAAGACACAAGCACCCCAAAGTTTAGGGCTGCTCTGTTGACCAGGACCTCCACTTCATTCCACCTTAAATATCCCAGGAAAGAGAAAAATGGATAAAGAAGTTGTGGTCCTTATGTACATTGGAATATCACTCAGCCAGGAAATCAATGTCATAAGGTTAGTAGCAGCATGATGAGTGGATTTAGGTACGACGATTCTAAGTGAAATAAGTCACACAGAAAAGGACACTTCTCATAAGGTATCACTGATAGAGGGAATGTAAAAACCGTTACACTTGAACTGAATTACAAAACAGAACAGAGTCACACATGCAGAAAACACACTATGGCTGCTTAACGGGAAAGGTGAGGTGGGGTGATACATAAAACAAGGGTATCAAATTAGCTCAGATACCGTTCCATAAACCCAATACGTAATAGACAAGACCTACTCCTTGCTCAGAGAACTGGACTCAACACGCCCTATTCACCGCACAAGAATATATCTGACTAATAATAATCGTAAAACCTATGTATTGATATCTCTCTGTTAGTGTGTCAAGTGGGTGTAAAGCGGCATAAACACAGCAGTGAAAAGCAGCTAAACCCCATTATAAAAATAAATTACTTTGAAACACCCATGAAACAAAGACAGTGAAAGAGAGAGAAATTCTTACACAATGCGTTCAGGGGCTGTGATGCAACCTGGATTGACCATATCTAGACGCACAGCTGGATGAGACATAAGGGTGGACACTCTTGGGGCTGAGAGGTTTGGTGAGGTTGGGTGAGCAAACGCAGACCCTTTAAAGGAATACTGCGTGGTACCCTTCGCATGGGTCCCAAATCTCCAGGTTCAAGGGCATCTTCCTACATCAAAAACATGCATGAGAAACCCAGAAGATGGTACACCGTGTGATGGGGAAAGGTTTCTAAAACGCACCTCATTTCTCAACTCCTTGTGCCCGGGTTCGCCATTCCAGCCGCTTTACTAGCAAGCTCCCTACTTGGAGCATCAGCACCTTTAACCTCCTGTTCCATGCAGGTTGCAATTTGTCCTGAGGATAAACGGGAAGACGTGGAACCAACGAGAAACTAGCTCTTGGTGTTGGGACAGGCACAGGTCACTCTATTTTCCCATCAGAAAGAAGAATTAACCACAGGCTCAGCCTGCCCCCCGGTACCAGAACAGGGCCTGAAGCCATTCTGCGATTTTGCGGCCAGCTCCCATATAAACGAGTTGTAAAATGGAGGTTCAGGGCACTGCAATTCACAAACCTGCAGAGTTATAAATGATAACTCCCGTCCACAAATATATTGAGGGAAGGCAAAGAAGAGGATTTGAAATCAAGGCAGAATTGCAGGAAACAGATTTCAGGAGGTAGATACGAATCGCCTTTAAAGCACATGAAAAGCGGCAAAACGTTGACAATGATGCCCTTGGCCAAAAAGGGCGTATGCGTTTTTTCCTGAATATATTCAGGAAAAAACGCATACGCCCTTTTTGGCCAACCAAGCCACCTGGAAAGGCAAATCAGCGCTACAAAGAAGTCTCGCTTCCCATCGGTCAAAAGGGCCATGCTGAAAAAAGTGTCAAAACCAGAAATGCAGGACAGGCCATGGAGAAATGGGAGCCTTGCTACACTGATGGGCGGGATGTAAATTGCCAAGAGCCACTCTGGAGAAGTGTCCGGTGAGTCCTGAAACATCTGAAAAACACAGCTTAGAGAGCATAGGGCACTTCCACTCATGGGGGTATAAATTGGGAAAATTAAAAATCAGCAAGACACAAGCACCCCAAAGTTTAGGGCTGCTCTGTTGACCAGGACCTCCACTTCATTCCACCTTAAATATCCCAGGAAAGAGAAAAATGGATAAAGAAGTTGTGGTCCTTATGTACATTGGAATATCACTCAGCCAGGAAATCAATGTCGTAAGGTTAGTAGCAGCATGATGAGTGGATTTAGGTACGACGATTCTAAGTGAAATAAGTCACACAGAAAAGTACACTTCTCATAAGGTATCACTGATAGAGGGAATGTAAAAACCGTTACACTTGAACTGAATTACAAAACAGAACAGAGTCACACATGCAGAAAACACACTATGGCTGCTTAACGGGAAAGGTGAGGTGGGGTGATACATAAAACAAGGGTATCAAATTAGCTCAGATACCGTTCCATAAACCCAATATGTAATAGACAAGACCTACTCCTTGCTCAGAGAACTGGACTCAACACGCCCTATTCACCGCACAAGAATATATCTGACTAATAATAATCGTAAAACCTATGTATTGATATCTCTCTGTTAGTGTGTCAAGTGGGTGTAAAGCGGCATAAACACAGCAGTGAAAAGCAGCTAAACCCCATTATAAAAATAAATTACTTTGAAACACCCATGAAACAAAGACAGTGAAAGAGAGAGAAATTCTTACACAATGCGTTCAGGGGCTGTGATGCAACCTGGATTGACCATATCTAGACGCACAGCTGGATGAGACATAAGGGTGGACACTCTTGGGGCTGAGAGGTTTGGTGAGGTTGGGTGAGCAAACGCAGACCCTTTAAAGGAATACTGCGTGGTACCCATCGCATGGGTCCCAAATCTCCAGGTTCAAGGGCATCTTCCTACATCAAAAACATGCATGAGAAACCCAGAAGATGGTACACCGTGTGATGGGGAAAGGTTTCTAAAACGCACCTCATTTCTCATCTCCTTGTGCCCGGGTTCGCCATTCCAGCCGCTTTACTAGCAAGCTCCCTACTTGGAGCATCAGCACCTTTAACCTCCTGTTCCATACAGGTTGCAATTTGTCCTGAGGATAAACGGGAAGACGTGGAACCAACGAGAGACTAGCTCTTGGTGTTGGGACAGGCACAGGTCACTCTATTTTCCCATCAGAAAGAAGAATTAACCACAGGCTCAGCCTGCCCCCCGGAACCAGAACAGGGCCTGAAGCCATTCTGCGATTTTGCGGCCAGCTCCCATAAAAACGAGTTGTAAAATGGAGGTTCAGGGCACTGCAATTCACAAACCTGCAGAGTTATAAATGATAACTCTCGTCCACAAATATATTGAGGGAAGGCAAAGAAGAGGATTTGAAATCAAGGCAGAATTGCAGGAAACAGATTTCAGGAGGTAGATACGAATCGCCTTTAAAGCACATGAAAAGCGGCAAAACGTTGACAATGATGCCCTTGGCCAAAAAGGGCGTATGCGTTTTTTCCTGAATATATTCAGGAAAAAACGCATACGCCCTTTTTGGCCAACCAAGCCACCTGGAAAGGCAAATCAGCGCTACAAAGAAGTCTCGCTTCCCATCGGTCAAAAGGGCCATGCTGAAAAAAGTGTCAAAACCAGAAATGCAGGACAGGCCATGGAGAAATGGGAGCCTTGCTACACTGATGGGCGGGATGTAAATTGCCAAGAGCCACTCTGGAGAAGTGTCCGGTGAGTCCTGAAACATCTGAAAAACACAGCTTAGAGAGCATAGGGCACTTCCACTCATGGGGGTATAAATTGGGAAAATTAAAAATCAGCAAGACACAAGCACCCCAAAGTTTAGGGCTGCTCTGTTGACCAGGACCTCCACTTCATTCCACCTTAAATATCCCAGGAAAGAGAAAAATGGATAAAGAAGTTGTGGTCCTTATGTACATTGGAATATCACTCAGCCAGGAAATCAATGTCATAAGGTTAGTAGCAGCATGATGAGTGGATTTAGGTACGACGATTCTAAGTGAAATAAGTCACACAGAAAAGGACACTTCTCATAAGGTATCACTGATAGAGGGAATGTAAAAACCGTTACACTTGAACTGAATTACAAAACAGAACAGAGTCACACATGCAGAAAACACACTATGGCTGCTTAACGGGAAAGGTGAGGTGGGGTGATACATAAAACAAGGGTATCAAATTAGCTCAGATACCGTTCCATAAACCCAATATGTAATAGACAAGACCTACTCCTTGCTCAGAGAACTGGACTCAACACGCCCTATTCACCGCACAAGAATATATCTGACTAATAATAATCGTAAAACCTATGTATTGATATCTCTCTGTTAGTGTGTCAAGTGGGTGTAAAGCGGCATAAACACAGCAGTGAAAAGCAGCTAAACCCCATTATAAAAATAAATTACCTTGAAACACCCATGAAACAAAGACAGTGAAAGAGAGAGAAATTCTTACACAATGCGTTCAGGGGCTGTGATGCAACCTGGATTGACCATATCTAGACGCACAGCTGGATGAGACATAAGGGTGGACACTCTTGGGGCTGAGAGGTTTGGTGAGGTTGGGTGAGCAAACGCAGACCCTTTAAAGGAATACTGCGTGGTACCCATCGCATGGGTCCCAAATCTCCAGGTTCAAGGGCATCTTCCTACATCAAAAACATGCATGAGAAACCCAGAAGATGGTACACCGTGTGATGGGGAAAGGTTTCTAAAACGCACCTCATTTCTCATCTCCTTGTGCCCGGGTTCGCCATTCCAGCCGCTTTACTAGCAAGCTCCCTACTTGGAGCATCAGCACCTTTAACCTCCTGTTCCATACAGGTTGCAATTTGTCCTGAGGATAAACGGGAAGACGTGGAACCAACGAGAGACTAGCTCTTGGTGTTGGGACAGGCACAGGTCACTCTATTTTCCCATCAGAAAGAAGAATTAACCACAGGCTCAGCCTGCCCCCCGGAACCAGAACAGGGCCTGAAGCCATTCTGCGATTTTGCGGCCAGCTCCCATAAAAACGAGTTGTAAAATGGAGGTTCAGGGCACTGCAATTCACAAACCTGCAGAGTTATAAATGATAACTCTCGTCCACAAATATATTGAGGGAAGGCAAAGAAGAGGATTTGAAATCAAGGCAGAATTGCAGGAAACAGATTTCAGGAGGTAGATACGAATCGCCTTTAAAGCACATGAAAAGCGGCAAAACGTTGACAATGATGCCCTTGGCCAAAAAGGGCGTATGCGTTTTTTCCTGAATATATTCAGGAAAAAACGCATACGCCCTTTTTGGCCAACCAAGCCACCTGGAAAGGCAAATCAGCGCTACAAAGAAGTCTCGCTTCCCATCGGTCAAAAGGGCCATGCTGAAAAAAGTGTCAAAACCAGAAATGCAGGACAGGCCATGGAGAAATGGGAGCCTTGCTACACTGATGGGCGGGATGTAAATTGCCAAGAGCCACTCTGGAGAAGTGTCCGGTGAGTCCTGAAACATCTGAAAAACACAGCTTAGAGAGCATAGGGCACTTCCACTCATGGGGGTATAAATTGGGAAAATTAAAAATCAGCAAGACACAAGCACCCCAAAGTTTAGGGCTGCTCTGTTGACCAGGACCTCCACTTCATTCCACCTTAAATATCCCAGGAAAGAGAAAAATGGATAAAGAAGTTGTGGTCCTTATGTACATTGGAATATCACTCAGCCAGGAAATCAATGTCATAAGGTTAGTAGCAGCATGATGAGTGGATTTAGGTACGACGATTCTAAGTGAAATAAGTCACACAGAAAAGGACACTTCTCATAAGGTATCACTGATAGAGGGAATGTAAAAACCGTTACACTTGAACTGAATTACAAAACAGAACAGAGTCACACATGCAGAAAACACACTATGGCTGCTTAACGGGAAAGGTGAGGTGGGGTGATACATAAAACAAGGGTATCAAATTAGCTCAGATACCGTTCCATAAACCCAATATGTAATAGACAAGACCTACTCCTTGCTCAGAGAACTGGACTCAACACGCCCTATTCACCGCACAAGAATATATCTGACTAATAATAATCGTAAAACCTATGTATTGATATCTCTCTGTTAGTGTGTCAAGTGGGTGTAAAGCGGCATAAACACAGCAGTGAAAAGCAGCTAAACCCCATTATAAAAATAAATTACCTTGAAACACCCATGAAACAAAGACAGTGAAAGAGAGAGAAATTCTTACACAATGCGTTCAGGGGCTGTGATGCAACCTGGATTGACCATATCTAGACGCACAGCTGGATGAGACATAAGGGTGGACACTCTTGGGGCTGAGAGGTTTGGTGAGGTTGGGTGAGCAAACGCAGACCCTTTAAAGGAATACTGCGTGGTACCCATCGCATGGGTCCCAAATCTCCAGGTTCAAGGGCATCTTCCTACATCAAAAACATGCATGAGAAACCCAGAAGATGGTACACCGTGTGATGGGGAAAGGTTTCTAAAACGCACCTCATTTCTCATCTCCTTGTGCCCGGGTTCGCCATTCCAGCCGCTTTACTAGCAAGCTCCCTACTTGGAGCATCAGCACCTTTAACCTCCTGTTCCATACAGGTTGCAATTTGTCCTGAGGATAAACGGGAAGACGTGGAACCAACGAGAGACTAGCTCTTGGTGTTGGGACAGGCACAGGTCACTCTATTTTCCCATCAGAAAGAAGAATTAACCACAGGCTCAGCCTGCCCCCCGGAACCAGAACAGGGCCTGAAGCCATTCTGCGATTTTGCGGCCAGCTCCCATAAAAACGAGTTGTAAAATGGAGGTTCAGGGCACTGCAATTCACAAACCTGCAGAGTTATAAATGATAACTCTCGTCCACAAATATATTGAGGGAAGGCAAAGAAGAGGATTTGAAATCAAGGCAGAATTGCAGGAAACAGATTTCAGGAGGTAGATACGAATCGCCTTTAAAGCACATGAAAAGCGGCAAAACGTTGACAATGATGCCCTTGGCCAAAAAGGGCGTATGCGTTTTTTCCTGAATATATTCAGGAAAAAACGCATACGCCCTTTTTGGCCAACCAAGCCACCTGGAAAGGCAAATCAGCGCTACAAAGAAGTCTCGCTTCCCATCGGTCAAAAGGGCCATGCTGAAAAAAGTGTCAAAACCAGAAATGCAGGACAGGCCATGGAGAAATGGGAGCCTTGCTACACTGATGGGCGGGATGTAAATTGCCAAGAGCCACTCTGGAGAAGTGTCCGGTGAGTCCTGAAACATCTGAAAAACACAGCTTAGAGAGCATAGGGCACTTCCACTCATGGGGGTATAAATTGGGAAAATTAAAAATCAGCAAGACACAAGCACCCCAAAGTTTAGGGCTGCTCTGTTGACCAGGACCTCCACTTCATTCCACCTTAAATATCCCAGGAAAGAGAAAAATGGATAAAGAAGTTGTGGTCCTTATGTACATTGGAATATCACTCAGCCAGGAAATCAATGTCATAAGGTTAGTAGCAGCATGATGAGTGGATTTAGGTACGACGATTCTAAGTGAAATAAGTCACACAGAAAAGGACACTTCTCATAAGGTATCACTGATAGAGGGAATGTAAAAACCGTTACACTTGAACTGAATTACAAAACAGAACAGAGTCACACATGCAGAAAACACACTATGGCTGCTTAACGGGAAAGGTGAGGTGGGGTGATACATAAAACAAGGGTATCAAATTAGCTCAGATACCGTTCCATAAACCCAATATGTAATAGACAAGACCTACTCCTTGCTCAGAGAACTGGACTCAACACGCCCTATTCACCGCACAAGAATATATCTGACTAATAATAATCGTAAAACCTATGTATTGATATCTCTCTGTTAGTGTGTCAAGTGGGTGTAAAGCGGCATAAACACAGCAGTGAAAAGCAGCTAAACCCCATTATAAAAATAAATTACTTTGAAACACCCATGAAACAAAGACAGTGAAAGAGAGAGAAATTCTTACACAATGCGTTCAGGGGCTGTGATGCAACCTGGATTGACCATATCTAGACGCACAGCTGGATGAGACATAAGGGTGGACACTCTTGGGGCTGAGAGGTTTGGTGAGGTTGGGTGAGCAAACGCAGACCCTTTAAAGTAATACTGCGTGGTACCCATCGCATGGGTCCCAAATCTCCAGGTTCAAGGGCATCTTCCTACATCAAAAACATGCATGAGAAACCCAGAAGATGGTACACCGTGTGATGGGGAAAGGTTTCTAAAACGCACCTCATTTCTCATCTCCTTGTGCCCGGGTTCGCCATTCCAGCCGCTTTACTAGCAAGCTCCCTACTTGGAGCATCAGCACCTTTAACCTCCTGTTCCATGCAGGTTGCAATTTGTCCTGAGGATGAACGGGAAGACGTGGAACCAACGAGAGACTAGCTCTTGGTGTTGGGACAGGCACAGGTCACTCTATTTTCCCATCAGAAAGAAGAATTAACCACAGGCTCAGCCTGCCCCCCGGAACCAGAACAGGGCCTGAAGCCATTCTGCGATTTTGCGGCCAGCTCTCATAAAAACGAGTTGTAAAATGGAGGTTCAGGGCACTGCAATTCACAAACCTGCAGAGTTATAAATGATAACTCTCGTCCACAAATATATTGAGGGAAGGCAAAGAAGAGGATTTGAAATCAAGGCAGAATTGCAGGAAACAGATTTCAGGAGGTAGATACGAATCGCCTTTAAAGCACATGAAAAGCGGCAAAACGTTGACAATGATGCCCTTGGCCAAAAAGGGCGTATGCGTTTTTTCCTGAATATATTCAGGAAAAAACGCATACGCCCTTTTTGGCCAACCAAGCCACCTGGAAAGGCAAATCAGCGCTACAAAGAAGTCTCGCTTCCCATCGGTCAAAAGGGCCATGCTGAAAAAAGTGTCAAAACCAGAAATGCAGGACAGGCCATGGAGAAATGGGAGCCTTGCTACACTGATGGGCGGGATGTAAATTGCCAAGAGCCACTCTGGAGAAGTGTCTGGTGAGTCCTGAAACATCTGAAAAACACAGTTTGAGAGCATAGGGCACTTCCACTCATGGGGGTATAAATTGGGAAAATGAAAAATCAGCAAGACACAAGCACCCCAAAGTTTAGGGCTGCTCTGTTGACAAGGACCTCCACTTCATTCCACCTTAAATATCCCAGGAAAGAGAAAAATGGATAAAGAAGTTGTGGTCCTTATGTACAATGGAATATCACTCAGCCATGAAATCAATGTCGTAAGGTTAGTAGCAGCATGATGAGTGGATTTAGGTACGACGATTCTAAGTGAAATAAGTCACACAGAAAAGGACACTTCTCATAAGGTATCACTGATAGAGGGAATGTAAAAACCGTTACACTTGAACTGAATTACAAAACAGAACAGAGTCACACATGCAGAAAACACACTATGGCTGCTTAACGGGAAAGGTGAGGTGGGGTGATACATAAAACAAGGGTATCAAATTAGCTCAGATACCGTTCCATAAACCCAATATGTAATAGACAAGACCTACTCCTTGCTCAGAGAACTGGACTCAACACGCCCTATTCACCGCACAAGAATATATCTGACTAATAATAATCGTAAAACCTATGTATTGATATCTCTCTGTTAGTGTGTCAAGTGGGTGTAAAGCGGCATAAACACAGCAGTGAAAAGCAGCTAAACCCCATTATAAAAATAAATTACTTTGAAACACCCATGAAACAAAGACAGTGAAAGAGAGAGAAATTCTTACACAATGCGTTCAGGGGCTGTGATGCAACCTGGATTGACCATATCTAGACGCACAGCTGGATGAGACATAAGGGTGGACACTCTTGGGGCTGAGAGGTTTGGTGAGGTTGGGTGAGCAAACGCAGACCCTTTAAAGGAATACTGCGTGGTACCCATCGCATGGGTCCCAAATCTCCAGGTTCAAGGGCATCTTCCTACATCGAAAACATGCATGAGAAACCCAGAAGATGGTACACCGTGTGATGGGGAAAGGTTTCTAAAACGCACCTCATTTCTCATCTCCTTGTGCCCGGGTTAGCCATTCCAGCCTCTTTACTAGCAATCTCCCTACTTGGAGCATCAGCACCTTTCACCTCCTGTTCCATACAGGTTGCAATTTGTCCTGAGGATAAACGGGAAGACGTGGAACCAACGAGAGACTAGCTCTTGGTGTTGGGACAGGCACAGGTCACTCTATTTTCCCATCAGAAAGAAGAATTAACCACAGGCTCAGCCTGCCCCCCGGAACCAGAACAGGGCCTGAAGCCATTCTGCGATTTTGCGGCCAGCTCCCATAAAAACGAGTTGTAAAATGGAGGTTCAGGGCACTGCAATTCACAAACCTGCAGAGTTATAAATGATAACTCTCGTCCACAAATATATTGAGGGAAGGCAAAGAAGAGGATTTGAAATCAAGGCAGAATTGCAGGAAACAGATTTCAGGAGGTAGATACGAATCGCCTTTAAAGCACATGAAAAGCGGCAAAACGTTGACAATGATGCCCTTGGCCAAAAAGGGCGTATGCGTTTTTTCCTGAATATATTCAGGAAAAAACGCATACGCCCTTTTTGGCCAACCAAGCCACCTGGAAAGGCAAATCAGCGCTACAAAGAAGTCTCGCTTCCCATCGGTCAAAAGGGCCATGCTGAAAAAAGTGTCAAAACCAGAAATGCAGGACAGGCCATGGAGAAATGGGAGCCTTGCTACACAGATGGGCGGGATGTAAATTGCCAAGAGCCACTCTGGAGAAGTGTCCGGTGAGTCCTGAAACATCTGAAAAACACAGCTTAGAGAGCATAGGGCACTTCCACTCATGGGGGTATAAATTGGGAAAATTAAAAATCAGCAAGACACAAGCACCCCAAAGTTTAGGGCTGCTCTGTTGACCAGGACCTCCACTTCATTCCACCTTAAATATCCCAGGAAAGAGAAAAATGGATAAAGAAGTTGTGGTCCTTATGTACATTGGAATATCACTCAGCCAGGAAATCAATGTCATAAGGTTAGTAGCAGCATGATGAGTGGATTTAGGTACGACGATTCTAAGTGAAATAAGTCACACAGAAAAGGACACTTCTCATAAGGTATCACTGATAGAGGGAATGTAAAAACCGTTACACTTGAACTGAATTACAAAACAGAACAGAGTCACACATGCAGAAAACACACTATGGCTGCTTAACGGGAAAGGTGAGGTGGGGTGATACATAAAACAAGGGTATCAAATTAGCTCAGATACCGTTCCATAAACCCAATATGTAATAGACAAGACCTACTCCTTGCTCAGAGAACTGGACTCAACACGCCCTATTCACCGCACAAGAATATATCTGACTAATAATAATCGTAAAACCTATGTATTGATATCTCTCTGTTAGTGTGTCAAGTGGGTGTAAAGCGGCATAAACACAGCAGTGAAAAGCAGCTAAACCCCATTATAAAAATAAATTACTTTGAAACACCCATGAAACAAAGACAGTGAAAGAGAGAGAAATTCTTACACAATGCGTTCAGGGGCTGTGATGCAACCTGGATTGACCATATCTAGACGCACAGCTGGATGAGACATAAGGGTGGACACTCTTGGGGCTGAGAGGTTTGGTGAGGTTGGGTGAGCAAACGCAGACCCTTTAAAGGAATACTGCGTGGTACCCATCGCATGGGTCCCAAATCTCCAGGTTCAAGGGCATCTTCCTACATCAAAAACATGCATGAGAAACCCAGAAGATGGTACACCGTGTGATGGGGAAAGGTTTCTAAAACGCACCTCATTTCTCAACTCCTTGTGCCCGGGTTCGCCATTCCAGCCGCTTTACTAGCAAGCTCCCTACTTGGAGCATCAGCACCTTTAACCTCCTGTTCCATGCAGGTTGCAATTTGTCCTGAGGATAAACGGGAAGACGTGGAACCAACGAGAGACTAGCTCTTGGTGTTGGGACAGGCACAGGTCACTCTATTTTCCCATCAGAAAGAAGAATTAACCACAGGCTCAGCCTGCCCCCCGGTACCAGAACAGGGCCTGAAGCCATTCTGCGATTTTGCGGCCAGCTCCCATAAAAACGAGTTGTAAAATGGAGGTTCAGGGCACTGCAATTCACAAACCTGCAGAGTTATAAATGATAACTCCCGTCCACAAATATATTGAGGGAAGGCAAAGAAGAGGATTTGAAATCAAGGCAGAATTGCAGGAAACAGATTTCAGGAGGTAGATACGAATCTCCTTTAAAGCACATGAAAAGCGGCAAAACGTTGACAATGATGCCCTTGGCCAAAAAGGGCGTATGCGTTTTTTCCTTAATATATTCAGGAAAAAACGCATACGCCCTTTTTGGCCAACCAAGCCACCTGGAAAGGCAAATCAGCGCTACAAAGAAGTCTCGCTTCCCATCGGTCAAAAGGGCCATGCTGAAAAAAGTGTCAAAACCAGAAATGCAGGACAGGCCATGGAGAAATGGGAGCCTTGCTACACTGATGGGCGGGATGTAAATTGCCAAGAGCCACTCTGGAGAAGTGTCCGGTGAGTCCTGAAACATCTGAAAAACACAGCTTAGAGAGCATAGGGCACTTCCACTCATGGGGGTATAAATTGGGAAAATTAAAAATCAGCAAGACACAAGCACCCCAAAGTTTAGGGCTGCTCTGTTGACCAGGACCTCCACTTCATTCCACCTTAAATATCCCAGGAAAGAGAAAAATGGATAAAGAAGTTGTGGTCCTTATGTACATTGGAATATCACTCAGCCAGGAAATCAATGTCATAAGGTTAGTAGCAGCATGATGAGTGGATTTAGGTACGACGATTCTAAGTGAAATAAGTCACACAGAAAAGGACACTTCTCATAAGGTATCACTGATAGAGGGAATGTAAAAACCGTTACACTTGAACTGAATTACAAAACAGAACAGAGTCACACATGCAGAAAACACACTATGGCTGCTTAACGGGAAAGGTGAGGTGGGGTGATACATAAAACAAGGGTATCAAATTAGCTCAGATACCGTTCCATAAACCCAATATGTAATAGACAAGACCTACTCCTTGCTCAGAGAACTGGACTCAACACGCCCTATTCACCGCACAAGAATATATCTGACTAATAATAATCGTAAAACCTATGTATTGATATCTCTCTGTTAGTGTGTCAAGTGGGTGTAAAGCGGCATAAACACAGCAGTGAAAAGCAGCTAAACCCCATTATAAAAATAAATTACTTTGAAACACCCATGAAACAAAGACAGTGAAAGAGAGAGAAATTCTTACACAATGCGTTCAGGGGCTGTGATGCAACCTGGATTGACCATATCTAGACGCACAGCTGGATGAGACATAAGGGTGGACACTCTTGGGGCTGAGAGGTTTGGTGAGGTTGGGTGAGCAAACGCAGACCCTTTAAAGGAATACTGCGTGGTACCCATCGCATGGGTCCCAAATCTCCAGGTTCAAGGGCATCTTCCTACATCAAAAACATGCATGAGAAACCCAGAAGATGGTACACCGTGTGATGGGGAAAGGTTTCTAAAACGCACCTCATTTCTCATCTCCTTGTGCCCGGGTTCGCCATTCCAGCCGCTTTACTAGCAAGCTCCCTACTTGGAGCATCAGCACCTTTCACCTCCTGTTCCATGCAGGTTGCAATTTGTCCTGAGGATAAACGGGAAGACGTGGAACCAACGAGAGACTAGCTCTTGGTGTTGGGACAGGCACAGGTCACTCTATTTTCCCATCAGAAAGAAGAATTAACCACAGGCTCAGCCTGCCCCCCGGAACCAGAACAGGGCCTGAAGCCATTCTGCGATTTTGCGGCCAGCTCCCATAAAAACGAGTTGTAAAATGGAGGTTCAGGGCACTGCAATTCACAAACCTGCAGAGTTATAAATGATAACTCTCGTCCACAAATATATTGAGGGAAGGCAAAGAAGAGGATTTGAAATCAAGGCAGAATTGCAGGAAACAGATTTCAGGAGGTAGATACGAATCGCCTTTAAAGCACATGAAAAGCGGCAAAACGTTGACAATGATGCCCTTGGCCAAAAAGGGCGTATGCGTTTTTTCCTGAATATATTCAGGAAAAAACGCATACGCCCTTTTTGGCCAACCAAGCCACCTGGAAAGGCAAATCAGCGCTACAAAGAAGTCTCGCTTCCCATCGGTCAAAAGGGCCATGCTGAAAAAAGTGTCAAAACCAGAAATGCAGGACCGGCCATGGAGAAATGGGAGCCTTGCTACACTGATGGGCGGGATGTAAATTGCCAAGAGCCACTCCGGAGAAGTGTCCGGTGAGTCCTGATACATCTGAAAAACACAGCTTAGAGAGCATAGGGCACTTCCACTCATGGGGGTATAAATTGGGAAAATTAAAAATCAGCAAGACACAAGCACCCCAAAGTTTAGGGCTGCTCTGTTGACCAGGACCTCCACTTCATTCCACCTTAAATATCCCAGGAAAGAGAAAAATGGATAAAGAAGTTGTGGTCCTTATGTACAATGGAATATCACTCAGCCAGGAAATCAATGTCGTAAGGTTAGTAGCAGCATGATGAGTGGATTTAGGTACGACGATTCTAAGTGAAATAAGTCACACAGAAAAGGACACTTCTCATAAGGTATCACTGATAGAGGGAATGTAAAAACCGTTACACTTGAACTGAATTACAAAACAGAACAGAGTCACACATGCAGAAAACACACTATGGCTGCTTAACGGGAAAGGTGAGGTGGGGTGATACATAAAACAAGGGTATCAAATTAGCTCAGATACCGTTCCATAAACCCAATATGTAATAGACAAGACCTACTCCTTGCTCAGAGAACTGGACTCAACACGCCCTATTCACCGCACAAGAATATATCTGACTAATAATAATCGTAAAACCTATGTATTGATATCTCTCTGTTAGTGTGTCAAGTGGGTGTAAAGCGGCATAAACACAGCAGTGAAAAGCAGCTAAACCCCATTATAAAAATAAATTACTTTGAAACACCCATGAAACAAAGACAGTGAAAGAGAGAGAAATTCTTACACAATGCGTTCAGGGGCTGTGATGCAACCTGGATTGACCATATCTAGACGCACAGCTGGATGAGACATAAGGGTGGACACTCTTGGGGCTGAGAGGTTTGGTGAGGTTGGGTGAGCAAACGCAGACCCTTTAAAGGAATACTGCGTGGTACCCATCGCATGGGTCCCAAATCTCCAGGTTCAAGGGCATCTTCCTACATCAAAAACATGCATGAGAAACCCAGAAGATGGTACACCGTGTGATGGGGAAAGGTTTCTAAAACGCACCTCATTTCTCATCTCCTTGTGCCCGGGTTCGCCATTCCAGCCGCTTTACTAGCAAGCTCCCTACTTGGAGCATCAGCACCTTTCACCTCCTGTTCCATACAGGTTGCAATTTGTCCTGAGGATAAACGGGAAGACGTGGAACCAACGAGAGACTAGCTCTTGGTGTTGGGACAGGCACAGGTCACTCTATTTTCCCATCAGAAAGAAGAATTAACCACAGGCTCAGCCTGCCCCCCGGAACCAGAACAGGGCCTGAAGCCATTCTGCGATTTTGCGGCCAGCTCCCATAAAAACGAGTTGTAAAATGGAGGTTCAGGGCACTGCAATTCACAAACCTGCAGAGTTATAAATGATAACTCTCGTCCACAAATATATTGAGGGAAGGCAAAGAAGAGGATTTGAAATCAAGGCAGAATTGCAGGAAACAGATTTCAGGAGGTAGATACGAATCGCCTTTAAAGCACATGAAAAGCGGCAAAACGTTGACAATGATGCCCTTGGCCAAAAAGGGCGTATGCGTTTTTTCCTGAATATATTCAGGAAAAAACGCATACGCCCTTTTTGGCCAACCAAGCCACCTGGAAAGGCAAATCAGCGCTACAAAGAAGTCTCGCTTCCCATCGGTCAAAAGGGCCATGCTGAAAAAAGTGTCAAAACCAGAAATGCAGGACAGGCCATGGAGAAATGGGAGCCTTGCTACACTGATGGGCGGGATGTAAATTGCCAAGAGCCACTCCGGAGAAGTGTCCGGTGAGTCCTGAAACATCTGAAAAACACAGCTTAGAGAGCATAGGGCACTTCCACTCATGGGGGTATAAATTGGGAAAATTAAAAATCAGCAAGACACAAGCACCCCAAAGTTTAGGGCTGCTCTGTTGACCAGGACCTCCACTTCATTCCACCTTAAATATCCCAGGAAAGAGAAAAATGGATAAAGAAGTTGTGGTCCTTATGTACATTGGAATATCACTCAGCCAGGAAATCAATGTCATAAGGTTAGTAGCAGCATGATGAGTGGATTTAGGTACGACGATTCTAAGTGAAATAAGTCACACAGAAAAGGACACTTCTCATAAGGTATCACTGATAGAGGGAATGTAAAAACCGTTACACTTGAACTGAATTACAAAACAGAACAGAGTCACACATGCAGAAAACACACTATGGCTGCTTAACGGGAAAGGTGAGGTGGGGTGATACATAAAACAAGGGTATCAAATTAGCTCAGATACCGTTCCATAAACCCAATATGTAATAGACAAGACCTACTCCTTGCTCAGAGAACTGGACTCAACACGCCCTATTCACCGCACAAGAATATATCTGACTAATAATAATCGTAAAACCTATGTATTGATATCTCTCTGTTATTGTGTCAAGTGGGTGTAAAGCGGCATAAACACAGCAGTGAAAAGCAGCTAAACCCCATTATAAAAATAAATTACCTTGAAACACCCATGAAACAAAGACAGTGAAAGAGAGAGAAATTCTTACACAATGCGTTCAGGGGCTGTGATGCAACCTGGATTGACCATATCTAGACGCACAGCTGGATGAGACATAAGGGTGGACACTCTTGGGGCTGAGAGGTTTGGTGAGGTTGGGTGAGCAAACGCAGACCCTTTAAAGGAATACTGCGTGGTACCCATCGCATGGGTCCCAAATCTCCAGGTTCAAGGGCATCTTCCTACATCAAAAACATGCATGAGAAACCCAGAAGATGGTACACCGTGTGATGGGGAAAGGTTTCTAAAAGGCACCTCATTTCTCATCTCCTTGTGCCCGGGTTCGCCATTCCAGCCACTTTACTAGCAAGCTCCCTACTTGGAGCATCAGCACCTTTCACCTCCTGTTCCATACAGGTTGCAATTTGTCCTGAGGATAAACGGGAAGACGTGGAACCAACGAGAGACTAGCTCTTGGTGTTGGGACAGGCACAGGTCACTCTATTTTCCCATCAGAAAGAAGAATTAACCACAGGCTCAGCCTGCGCCCCAGAACCAGAACAGGGCCTGAAGCCATTCTGCGATTTTGCGGCCAGCTCCCATAAAAACGAGTTGTAAAATGGAGGTTCAGGGCACTGCAATTCACAAACCTGCAGAGTTATAAATGATAACTCTCGTCCACAAATATATTGAGGGAAGGCAAAGAAGAGGATTTGAAATCAAGGCAGAATTGCAGGAAACAGATTTCAGGAGGTAGATACGAATCGCCTTTAAAGCACATGAAAAGCGGCAAAACGTTGACAATGATGCCCTTGGCCAAAAAGGGCGTATGCGTTTTTTCCTGAATATATTCAGGAAAAAACGCATACGCCCTTTTTGGCCAACCAAGCCACCTGGAAAGGCAAATCAGCGCTACAAAGAAGTCTCGCTTCCCATCGGTCAAAAGGGCCATGCTGAAAAAAGTGTCAAAACCAGAAATGCAGGACAGGCCATGGAGAAATGGGAGCCTTGCTACACTGATGGGCGGGATGTAAATTGCCAAGAGCCACTCCGGAGAAGTGTCCGGTGAGTCCTGAAACATCTGAAAAACACAGCTTAGAGAGCATAGGGCACTTCCACTCATGGGGGTATAAATTGGGAAAATTAAAAATCAGCAAGACACAAGCACCCCAAAGTTTAGGGCTGCTCTGTTGACCAGGACCTCCACTTCATTCCACCTTAAATATCCCAGGAAAGAGAAAAATGGATAAAGAAGTTGTGGTCCTTATGTACAATGGAATATCACTCAGCCAGGAAATCAATGTCGTAAGGTTAGTAGCAGCATGATGAGTGGATTTAGGTACGACGATTCTAAGTGAAATAAGTCACACAGAAAAGGACACTTCTCATAAGGTATCACTGATAGAGGGAATGTAAAAACCGTTACACTTGAACTGAATTACAAAACAGAACAGAGTCACACATGCAGAAAACACACTATGGCTGCTTAACGGGAAAGGTGAGGTGGGGTGATACATAAAACAAGGGTATCAAATTAGCTCAGATACCGTTCCATAAACCCAATATGTAATAGACAAGACCTACTCCTTGCTCAGAGAACTGGACTCAACACGCCCTATTCACCGCACAAGAATATATCTGACTAATAATAATCGTAAAACCTATGTATTGATATCTCTCTGTTAGTGTGTCAAGTGGGTGTAAAGCGGCATAAACACAGCAGTGAAAAGCAGCTAAACCCCATTATAAAAATAAATTACTTTGAAACACCCATGAAACAAAGACAGTGAAAGAGAGAGAAATTCTTACACAATGCGTTCAGGGGCTGTGATGCAACCTGGATTGACCATATCTAGACGCATAGCTGGATGAGACATAAGGGTGGACACTCTTGGGGCTGAGAGGTTTGGTGAGGTTGGGTGAGCAAACGCAGACCCTTTAAAGGAATACTGCGTGGTACCCATCGCATGGGTCCCAAATCTCCAGGTTCAAGGGCATCTTCCTACATCAAAAACATGCATGAGAAACCCAGAAGATGGTACACCGTGTGATGGGGAAAGGTTTCTAAAACGCACCTCATTTCTCATCTCCTTGTGCCCGGGTTCGCCATTCCAGCCGCTTTACTAGCAAGCTCCCTACTTGGAGCATCAGCACCTTTAACCTCCTGTTCCATACAGGTTGCAATTTGTCCTGAGGATAAACGGGAAGACGTGGAACCAACGAGAGACTAGCTCTTGGTGTTGGGACAGGCACAGGTCACTCTATTTTCCCATCAGAAAGAAGAATTAACCACAGGCTCAGCCTGCCCCCCGGAACCAGAACAGGGCCTGAAGCCATTCTGCGATTTTGCGGCCAGCTCCCATAAAAACGAGTTGTAAAATGGAGGTTCAGGGCACTGCAATTCACAAACCTGCAGAGTTATAAATGATAACTCTCGTCCACAAATATATTGAGGGAAGGCAAAGAAGAGGATTTGAAATCAAGGCAGAATTGCAGGAAACAGATTTCAGGAGGTAGATACGAATCGCCTTTAAAGCACATGAAAAGCGGCAAAACGTTGACAATGATGCCCTTGGCCAAAAAGGGCGTATGCGTTTTTTCCTGAATATATTCAGGAAAAAACGCATACGCCCTTTTTGGCCAACCAAGCCACCTGGAAAGGCAAATCAGCGCTACAAAGAAGTCTCGCTTCCCATCGGTCAAAAGGGCCATGCTGAAAAAAGTGTCAAAACCAGAAATGCAGGACAGGCCATGGAGAAATGGGAGCCTTGCTACACTGATGGGCGGGATGTAAATTGCCAAGAGCCACTCTGGAGAAGTGTCCGGTGAGTCCTGAAACATCTGAAAAACACAGCTTAGAGAGCATAGGGCACTTCCACTCATGGGGGTATAAATTGGGAAAATTAAAAATCAGCAAGACACAAGCACCCCAAAGTTTAGGGCTGCTCTGTTGACCAGGACCTCCACTTCATTCCACCTTAAATATCCCAGGAAAGAGAAAAATGGATAAAGAAGTTGTGGTCCTTATGTACATTGGAATATCACTCAGCCAGGAAATCAATGTCATAAGGTTAGTAGCAGCATGATGAGTGGATTTAGGTACGACGATTCTAAGTGAAATAAGTCACACAGAAAAGGACACTTCTCATAAGGTATCACTGATAGAGGGAATGTAAAAACCGTTACACTTGAACTGAATTACAAAACAGAACAGAGTCACACATGCAGAAAACACACTATGGCTGCTTAACGGGAAAGGTGAGGTGGGGTGATACATAAAACAAGGGTATCAAATTAGCTCAGATACCGTTCCATAAACCCAATATGTAATAGACAAGACCTACTCCTTGCTCAGAGAACTGGACTCAACACGCCCTATTCACCGCACAAGAATATATCTGACTAATAATAATCGTAAAACCTATGTATTGATATCTCTCTGTTAGTGTGTCAAGTGGGTGTAAAGCGGCATAAACACAGCAGTGAAAAGCAGCTAAACCCCATTATAAAAATAAATTACTTTGAAACACCCATGAAACAAAGACAGTGAAAGAGAGAGAAATTCTTACACAATGCGTTCAGGGGCTGTGATGCAACCTGGATTGACCATATCTAGACGCACAGCTGGATGAGACATAAGGGTGGACACTCTTGGGGCTGAGAGGTTTGGTGAGGTTGGGTGAGCAAACGCAGACCCTTTAAAGGAATACTGCGTGGTACCCATCGCATGGGTCCCAAATCTCCAGGTTCAAGGGCATCTTCCTACATCAAAAACATGCATGAGAAACCCAGAAGATGGTACACCGTGTGATGGGGAAAGGTTTCTAAAACGCACCTCATTTCTCATCTCCTTGTGCCCGGGTTCGCCATTCCAGCCGCTTTACTAGCAAGCTCCCTACTTGGAGCATCAGCACCTTTAACCTCCTGTTCCATGCAGGTTGCAATTTGTCCTGAGGATAAACGGGAAGACGTGGAACCAACGAGAGACTAGCTCTTTGTGTTGGGACAGGCACAGGTAACTCTATTTTCCCATCAGAAAGAAGAATTAACCACAGGCTCAGCCTGCCCCCCGGAACCAGAACAGGGCCTGAAGCCATTCTGCGATTTTGCGGCCAGCTCCCATAAAAACGAGTTGTAAAATGGAGGTTCAGGGCACTGCAATTCACAAACCTGCAGAGTTATAAATGATAACTCTCGTCCACAAATATATTGAGGGAAGGCAAAGAAGAGGATTTGAAATCAAGGCAGAATTGCAGGAAAGAGATTTCAGGAGGTAGATACGAATCGCCTTTAAAGCACATGAAAAGCGGCAAAACGTTGACAATGATGCCCTTGGCCAAAAAGGGCGTATGCGTTTTTTCCTGAATATATTCAGGAAAAAACGCATACGCCCTTTTTGGCCAACCAAGCAACCTGGAAAGGCAAATCAGCGCTACAAAGAAGTCTCGCTTCCCATCGGTCAAAAGGGCCATGCTGAAAAAAGTGTCAAAACCAGAAATGCAGGACAGGCCATGGAGAAATGGGAGCCTTGCTACACTGATGGGCGGGATGTAAATTGCCAAGAGCCACTCTGGAGAAGTGTCCGGTGAGTCCTGAAACATCTGAAAAACACAGCTTAGAGAGCATAGGGCACTTCCACTCATGGGGGTATAAATTGGGAAAATTAAAAATCAGCAAGACACAAGCACCCCAAAGTTTAGGGCTGCTCTGTTGACCAGGACCTCCACTTCATTCCACCTTAAATATCCCAGGAAAGAGAAAAATGGATAAAGAAGTTGTGGTCCTTATGTACATTGGAATATCACTCAGCCAGGAAATCAATGTCATAAGGTTAGTAGCAGCATGATGAGTGGATTTAGGTACGACGATTCTAAGTGAAATAAGTCACACAGAAAAGGACACTTCTCATAAGGTATCACTGATAGAGGGAATGTAAAAACCGTTACACTTGAACTGAATTACAAAACAGAACAGAGTCACACATGCAGAAAACACACTATGGCTGCTTAACGGGAAAGGTGAGGTGGGGTGATACATAAAACAAGGGTATCAAATTAGCTCAGATACCGTTCCATAAACCCAATACGTAATAGACAAGACCTACTCCTTGCTCAGAGAACTGGACTCAACACGCCCTATTCACCGCACAAGAATATATCTGACTAATAATAATCGTAAAACCTATGTATTGATATCTCTCTGTTAGTGTGTCAAGTGGGTGTAAAGCGGCATAAACACAGCAGTGAAAAGCAGCTAAACCCCATTATAAAAATAAATTACTTTGAAACACCCATGAAACAAAGACAGTGAAAGAGAGAGAAATTCTTACACAATGCGTTCAGGGGCTGTGATGCAACCTGGATTGACCATATCTAGACGCACAGCTGGATGAGACATAAGGGTGGACACTCTTGGGGCTGAGAGGTTTGGTGAGGTTGGGTGAGCAAACGCAGACCCTTTAAAGGAATACTGCGTGGTACCCTTCGCATGGGTCCCAAATCTCCAGGTTCAAGGGCATCTTCCTACATCAAAAACATGCATGAGAAACCCAGAAGATGGTACACCGTGTGATGGGGAAAGGTTTCTAAAACGCACCTCATTTCTCAACTCCTTGTGCCCGGGTTCGCCATTCCAGCCGCTTTACTAGCAAGCTCCCTACTTGGAGCATCAGCACCTTTAACCTCCTGTTCCATGCAGGTTGCAATTTGTCCTGAGGATAAACGGGAAGACGTGGAACCAACGAGAAACTAGCTCTTGGTGTTGGGACAGGCACAGGTCACTCTATTTTCCCATCAGAAAGAAGAATTAACCACAGGCTCAGCCTGCCCCCCGGTACCAGAACAGGGCCTGAAGCCATTCTGCGATTTTGCGGCCAGCTCCCATATAAACGAGTTGTAAAATGGAGGTTCAGGGCACTGCAATTCACAAACCTGCAGAGTTATAAATGATAACTCCCGTCCACAAATATATTGAGGGAAGGCAAAGAAGAGGATTTGAAATCAAGGCAGAATTGCAGGAAACAGATTTCAGGAGGTAGATACGAATCGCCTTTAAAGCACATGAAAAGCGGCAAAACGTTGACAATGATGCCCTTGGCCAAAAAGGGCGTATGCGTTTTTTCCTGAATATATTCAGGAAAAAACGCATACGCCCTTTTTGGCCAACCAAGCCACCTGGAAAGGCAAATCAGCGCTACAAAGAAGTCTCGCTTCCCATCGGTCAAAAGGGCCATGCTGAAAAAAGTGTCAAAACCAGAAATGCAGGACAGGCCATGGAGAAATGGGAGCCTTGCTACACTGATGGGCGGGATGTAAATTGCCAAGAGCCACTCTGGAGAAGTGTCCGGTGAGTCCTGAAACATCTGAAAAACACAGCTTAGAGAGCATAGGGCACTTCCACTCATGGGGGTATAAATTGGGAAAATTAAAAATCAGCAAGACACAAGCACCCCAAAGTTTAGGGCTGCTCTGTTGACCAGGACCTCCACTTCATTCCACCTTAAATATCCCAGGAAAGAGAAAAATGGATAAAGAAGTTGTGGTCCTTATGTACATTGGAATATCACTCAGCCAGGAAATCAATGTCGTAAGGTTAGTAGCAGCATGATGAGTGGATTTAGGTACGACGATTCTAAGTGAAATAAGTCACACAGAAAAGGACACTTCTCATAAGGTATCACTGATAGAGGGAATGTAAAAACCGTTACACTTGAACTGAATTACAAAACAGAACAGAGTCACACATGCAGAAAACACACTATGGCTGCTTAACGGGAAAGGTGAGGTGGGGTGATACATAAAACAAGGGTATCAAATTAGCTCAGATACCGTTCCATAAACCCAATATGTAATAGACAAGACCTACTCCTTGCTCAGAGAACTGGACTCAACACGCCCTATTCACCGCACAAGAATATATCTGACTAATAATAATCGTAAAACCTATGTATTGATATCTCTCTGTTAGTGTGTCAAGTGGGTGTAAAGCGGCATAAACACAGCAGTGAAAAGCAGCTAAACCCCATTATAAAAATAAATTACTTTGAAACACCCATGAAACAAAGACAGTGAAAGAGAGAGAAATTCTTACACAATGCGTTCAGGGGCTGTGATGCAACCTGGATTGACCATATCTAGACGCACAGCTGGATGAGACATAAGGGTGGACACTCTTGGGGCTGAGAGGTTTGGTGAGGTTGGGTGAGCAAACGCAGACCCTTTAAAGGAATACTGCGTGGTACCCATCGCATGGGTCCCAAATCTCCAGGTTCAAGGGCATCTTCCTACATCAAAAACATGCATGAGAAACCCAGAAGATGGTACACCGTGTGATGGGGAAAGGTTTCTAAAACGCACCTCATTTCTCATCTCCTTGTGCCCGGGTTCGCCATTCCAGCCGCTTTACTAGCAAGCTCCCTACTTGGAGCATCAGCACCTTTCACCTCCTGTTCCATACAGGTTGCAATTTGTCCTGAGGATAAACGGGAAGACGTGGAACCAACGAGAGACTAGCTCTTGGTGTTGGGACAGGCACAGGTCACTCTATTTTCCCATCAGAAAGAAGAATTAACCACAGGCTCAGCCTGCCCCCCGGAACCAGAACAGGGCCTGAAGCCATTCTGCGATTTTGCGGCCAGCTCCCATAAAAACGAGTTGTAAAATGGAGGTTCAGGGCACTGCAATTCACAAACCTGCAGAGTTATAAATGATAACTCTCGTCCACAAATATATTGAGGGAAGGCAAAGAAGAGGATTTGAAATCAAGGCAGAATTGCAGGAAACAGATTTCAGGAGGTAGATACGAACCGCCTTTAAAGCACATGAAAAGCGGCAAAACGTTGACAATGATGCCCTTGGCCAAAAAGGGCGTATGCGTTTTTTCCTGAATATATTCAGGAAAAAACGCATACGCCCTTTTTGGCCAACCAAGCCACCTGGAAAGGCAAATCAGCGCTACAAAGAAGTCTCGCTTCCCATCGGTCAAAAGGGCCATGCTGAAAAAAGTGTCAAAACCAGAAATGCAGGACAGGCCATGGAGAAATGGGAGCCTTGCTACACTGATGGGCGGGATGTAAATTGCCAAGAGCCACTCTGGAGAAGTGTCCGGTGAGTCCTGAAACATCTGAAAAACACAGCTTAGAGAGCATAGGGCACTTCCACTCATGGGGGTATAAATTGGGAAAATTAAAAATCAGCAAGACACAAGCACCCCAAAGTTTAGGGCTGCTCTGTTGACCAGGACCTCCACTTCATTCCACCTTAAATATCCCAGGAAAGAGAAAAATGGATAAAGAAGTTGTGGTCCTTATGTACATTGGAATATCACTCAGCCAGGAAATCAATGTCATAAGGTTAGTAGCAGCATGATGAGTGGATTTAGGTACGACGATTCTAAGTGAAATAAGTCACACAGAAAAGGACACTTCTCATAAGGTATCACTGATAGAGGGAATGTAAAAACCGTTACACTTGAACTGAATTACAAAACAGAACAGAGTCACACATGCAGAAAACACACTATGGCTGCTTAACGGGAAAGGTGAGGTGGGGTGATACATAAAACAAGGGTATCAAATTAGCTCAGATACCGTTCCATAAACCCAATATGTAATAGACAAGACCTACTCCTTGCTCAGAGAACTGGACTCAACACGCCCTATTCACCGCACAAGAATATATCTGACTAATAATAATCGTAAAACCTATGTATTGATATCTCTCTGTTAGTGTGTCAAGTGGGTGTAAAGCGGCATAAACACAGCAGTGAAAAGCAGCTAAACCCCATTATAAAAATAAATTACCTTGAAACACCCATGAAACAAAGACAGTGAAAGAGAGAGAAATTCTTACACAATGCGTTCAGGGGCTGTGATGCAACCTGGATTGACCATATCTAGACGCACAGCTGGATGAGACATAAGGGTGGACACTCTTGGGGCTGAGAGGTTTGGTGAGGTTGGGTGAGCAAACGCAGACCCTTTAAAGGAATACTGCGTGGTACCCATCGCATGGGTCCCAAATCTCCAGGTTCAAGGGCATCTTCCTACATCAAAAACATGCATGAGAAACCCAGAAGATGGTACACCGTGTGATGGGGAAAGGTTTCTAAAACGCACCTCATTTCTCATCTCCTTGTGCCCGGGTTCGCCATTCCAGCCGCTTTACTAGCAAGCTCCCTACTTGGAGCATCAGCACCTTTAACCTCCTGTTCCATACAGGTTGCAATTTGTCCTGAGGATAAACGGGAAGACGTGGAACCAACGAGAGACTAGCTCTTGGTGTTGGGACAGGCACAGGTCACTCTATTTTCCCATCAGAAAGAAGAATTAACCACAGGCTCAGCCTGCCCCCCGGAACCAGAACAGGGCCTGAAGCCATTCTGCGATTTTGCAGCCAGCTCCCATAAAAACGAGTTGTAAAATGGAGGTTCAGGGCACTGCAATTCACAAACCTGCAGAGTTATAAATGATAACTCTCGTCCACAAATATATTGAGGGAAGGCAAAGAAGAGGATTTGAAATCAAGGCAGAATTGCAGGAAACAGATTTCAGGAGGTAGATACGAATCGCCTTTAAAGCACATGAAAAGCGGCAAAACGTTGACAATGATGCCCTTGGCCAAAAAGGGCGTATGCGTTTTTTCCTGAATATATTCAGGAAAAAACGCATACGCCCTTTTTGGCCAACCAAGCCACCTGGAAAGGCAAATCAGCGCTACAAAGAAGTCTCGCTTCCCATCGGTCAAAAGGGCCATGCTGAAAAAAGTGTCAAAACCAGAAATGCAGGACAGGCCATGGAGAAATGGGAGCCTTGCTACACTGATGGGCGGGATGTAAATTGCCAAGAGCCACTCTGGAGAAGTGTCCGGTGAGTCCTGAAACATCTGAAAAACACAGCTTAGAGAGCATAGGGCACTTCCACTCATGGGGGTATAAATTGGGAAAATTAAAAATCAGCAAGACACAAGCACCCCAAAGTTTAGGGCTGCTCTGTTGACCAGGACCTCCACTTCATTCCACCTTAAATATCCCAGGAAAGAGAAAAATGGATAAAGAAGTTGTGGTCCTTATGTACATTGGAATATCACTCAGCCAGGAAATCAATGTCATAAGGTTAGTAGCAGCATGATGAGTGGATTTAGGTACGACGATTCTAAGTGAAATAAGTCACACAGAAAAGGACACTTCTCATAAGGTATCACTGATAGAGGGAATGTAAAAACCGTTACACTTGAACTGAATTACAAAACAGAACAGAGTCACACATGCAGAAAACACACTATGGCTGCTTAACGGGAAAGGTGAGGTGGGGTGATACATAAAACAAGGGTATCAAATTAGCTCAGATACCGTTCCATAAACCCAATATGTAATAGACAAGACCTACTCCTTGCTCAGAGAACTGGACTCAACACGCCCTATTCACCGCACAAGAATATATCTGACTAATAATAATCGTAAAACCTATGTATTGATATCTCTCTGTTAGTGTGTCAAGTGGGTGTAAAGCGGCATAAACACAGCAGTGAAAAGCAGCTAAACCCCATTATAAAAATAAATTACCTTGAAACACCCATGAAACAAAGACAGTGAAAGAGAGAGAAATTCTTACACAATGCGTTCAGGGGCTGTGATGCAACCTGGATTGACCATATCTAGACGCACAGCTGGATGAGACATAAGGGTGGACACTCTTGGGGCTGAGAGGTTTGGTGAGGTTGGGTGAGCAAACGCAGACCCTTTAAAGGAATACTGCGTGGTACCCATCGCATGGGTCCCAAATCTCCAGGTTCAAGGGCATCTTCCTACATCAAAAACATGCATGAGAAACCCAGAAGATGGTACACCGTGTGATGGGGAAAGGTTTCTAAAACGCACCTCATTTCTCATCTCCTTGTGCCCGGGTTCGCCATTCCAGCCGCTTTACTAGCAAGCTCCCTACTTGGAGCATCAGCACCTTTAACCTCCTGTTCCATACAGGTTGCAATTTGTCCTGAGGATAAACGGGAAGACGTGGAACCAACGAGAGACTAGCTCTTGGTGTTGGGACAGGCACAGGTCACTCTATTTTCCCATCAGAAAGAAGAATTAACCACAGGCTCAGCCTGCCCCCCGGAACCAGAACAGGGCCTGAAGCCATTCTGCGATTTTGCGGCCAGCTCCCATAAAAACGAGTTGTAAAATGGAGGTTCAGGGCACTGCAATTCACAAACCTGCAGAGTTATAAATGATAACTCTCGTCCACAAATATATTGAGGGAAGGCAAAGAAGAGGATTTGAAATCAAGGCAGAATTGCAGGAAACAGATTTCAGGAGGTAGATACGAATCGCCTTTAAAGCACATGAAAAGCGGCAAAACGTTGACAATGATGCCCTTGGCCAAAAAGGGCGTATGCGTTTTTTCCTGAATATATTCAGGAAAAAACGCATACGCCCTTTTTGGCCAACCAAGCCACCTGGAAAGGCAAATCAGCGCTACAAAGAAGTCTCGCTTCCCATCGGTCAAAAGGGCCATGCTGAAAAAAGTGTCAAAACCAGAAATGCAGGACAGGCCATGGAGAAATGGGAGCCTTGCTACACTGATGGGCGGGATGTAAATTGCCAAGAGCCACTCTGGAGAAGTGTCCGGTGAGTCCTGAAACATCTGAAAAACACAGCTTAGAGAGCATAGGGCACTTCCACTCATGGGGGTATAAATTGGGAAAATTAAAAATCAGCAAGACACAAGCACCCCAAAGTTTAGGGCTGCTCTGTTGACCAGGACCTCCACTTCATTCCACCTTAAATATCCCAGGAAAGAGAAAAATGGATAAAGAAGTTGTGGTCCTTATGTACATTGGAATATCACTCAGCCAGGAAATCAATGTCATAAGGTTAGTAGCAGCATGATGAGTGGATTTAGGTACGACGATTCTAAGTGAAATAAGTCACACAGAAAAGGACACTTCTCATAAGGTATCACTGATAGAGGGAATGTAAAAACCGTTACACTTGAACTGAATTACAAAACAGAACAGAGTCACACATGCAGAAAACACACTATGGCTGCTTAACGGGAAAGGTGAGGTGGGGTGATACATAAAACAAGGGTATCAAATTAGCTCAGATACCGTTCCATAAACCCAATATGTAATAGACAAGACCTACTCCTTGCTCAGAGAACTGGACTCAACACGCCCTATTCACCGCACAAGAATATATCTGACTAATAATAATCGTAAAACCTATGTATTGATATCTCTCTGTTAGTGTGTCAAGTGGGTGTAAAGCGGCATAAACACAGCAGTGAAAAGCAGCTAAACCCCATTATAAAAATAAATTACTTTGAAACACCCATGAAACAAAGACAGTGAAAGAGAGAGAAATTCTTACACAATGCGTTCAGGGGCTGTGATGCAACCTGGATTGACCATATCTAGACGCACAGCTGGATGAGACATAAGGGTGGACACTCTTGGGGCTGAGAGGTTTGGTGAGGTTGGGTGAGCAAACGCAGACCCTTTAAAGTAATACTGCGTGGTACCCATCGCATGGGTCCCAAATCTCCAGGTTCAAGGGCATCTTCCTACATCAAAAACATGCATGAGAAACCCAGAAGATGGTACACCGTGTGATGGGGAAAGGTTTCTAAAACGCACCTCATTTCTCATCTCCTTGTGCCCGGGTTCGCCATTCCAGCCGCTTTACTAGCAAGCTCCCTACTTGGAGCATCAGCACCTTTAACCTCCTGTTCCATGCAGGTTGCAATTTGTCCTGAGGATGAACGGGAAGACGTGGAACCAACGAGAGACTAGCTCTTGGTGTTGGGACAGGCACAGGTCACTCTATTTTCCCATCAGAAAGAAGAATTAACCACAGGCTCAGCCTGCCCCCCGGAACCAGAACAGGGCCTGAAGCCATTCTGCGATTTTGCGGCCAGCTCTCATAAAAACGAGTTGTAAAATGGAGGTTCAGGGCACTGCAATTCACAAACCTGCAGAGTTATAAATGATAACTCTCGTCCACAAATATATTGAGGGAAGGCAAAGAAGAGGATTTGAAATCAAGGCAGAATTGCAGGAAACAGATTTCAGGAGGTAGATACGAATCGCCTTTAAAGCACATGAAAAGCGGCAAAACGTTGACAATGATGCCCTTGGCCAAAAAGGGCGTATGCGTTTTTTCCTGAATATATTCAGGAAAAAACGCATACGCCCTTTTTGGCCAACCAAGCCACCTGGAAAGGCAAATCAGCGCTACAAAGAAGTCTCGCTTCCCATCGGTCAAAAGGGCCATGCTGAAAAAAGTGTCAAAACCAGAAATGCAGGACAGGCCATGGAGAAATGGGAGCCTTGCTACACTGATGGGCGGGATGTAAATTGCCAAGAGCCACTCTGGAGAAGTGTCTGGTGAGTCCTGAAACATCTGAAAAACACAGTTTGAGAGCATAGGGCACTTCCACTCATGGGGGTATAAATTGGGAAAATGAAAAATCAGCAAGACACAAGCACCCCAAAGTTTAGGGCTGCTCTGTTGACAAGGACCTCCACTTCATTCCACCTTAAATATCCCAGGAAAGAGAAAAATGGATAAAGAAGTTGTGGTCCTTATGTACAATGGAATATCACTCAGCCATGAAATCAATGTCGTAAGGTTAGTAGCAGCATGATGAGTGGATTTAGGTACGACGATTCTAAGTGAAATAAGTCACACAGAAAAGGACACTTCTCATAAGGTATCACTGATAGAGGGAATGTAAAAACCGTTACACTTGAACTGAATTACAAAACAGAACAGAGTCACACATGCAGAAAACACACTATGGCTGCTTAACGGGAAAGGTGAGGTGGGGTGATACATAAAACAAGGGTATCAAATTAGCTCAGATACCGTTCCATAAACCCAATATGTAATAGACAAGACCTACTCCTTGCTCAGAGAACTGGACTCAACACGCCCTATTCACCGCACAAGAATATATCTGACTAATAATAATCGTAAAACCTATGTATTGATATCTCTCTGTTAGTGTGTCAAGTGGGTGTAAAGCGGCATAAACACAGCAGTGAAAAGCAGCTAAACCCCATTATAAAAATAAATTACTTTGAAACACCCATGAAACAAAGACAGTGAAAGAGAGAGAAATTCTTACACAATGCGTTCAGGGGCTGTGATGCAACCTGGATTGACCATATCTAGACGCACAGCTGGATGAGACATAAGGGTGGACACTCTTGGGGCTGAGAGGTTTGGTGAGGTTGGGTGAGCAAACGCAGACCCTTTAAAGGAATACTGCGTGGTACCCATCGCATGGGTCCCAAATCTCCAGGTTCAAGGGCATCTTCCTACATCGAAAACATGCATGAGAAACCCAGAAGATGGTACACCGTGTGATGGGGAAAGGTTTCTAAAACGCACCTCATTTCTCATCTCCTTGTGCCCGGGTTAGCCATTCCAGCCTCTTTACTAGCAATCTCCCTACTTGGAGCATCAGCACCTTTCACCTCCTGTTCCATACAGGTTGCAATTTGTCCTGAGGATAAACGGGAAGACGTGGAACCAACGAGAGACTAGCTCTTGGTGTTGGGACAGGCACAGGTCACTCTATTTTCCCATCAGAAAGAAGAATTAACCACAGGCTCAGCCTGCCCCCCGGAACCAGAACAGGGCCTGAAGCCATTCTGCGATTTTGCGGCCAGCTCCCATAAAAACGAGTTGTAAAATGGAGGTTCAGGGCACTGCAATTCACAAACCTGCAGAGTTATAAATGATAACTCTCGTCCACAAATATATTGAGGGAAGGCAAAGAAGAGGATTTGAAATCAAGGCAGAATTGCAGGAAACAGATTTCAGGAGGTAGATACGAATCGCCTTTAAAGCACATGAAAAGCGGCAAAACGTTGACAATGATGCCCTTGGCCAAAAAGGGCGTATGCGTTTTTTCCTGAATATATTCAGGAAAAAACGCATACGCCCTTTTTGGCCAACCAAGCCACCTGGAAAGGCAAATCAGCGCTACAAAGAAGTCTCGCTTCCCATCGGTCAAAAGGGCCATGCTGAAAAAAGTGTCAAAACCAGAAATGCAGGACAGGCCATGGAGAAATGGGAGCCTTGCTACACAGATGGGCGGGATGTAAATTGCCAAGAGCCACTCTGGAGAAGTGTCCGGTGAGTCCTGAAACATCTGAAAAACACAGCTTAGAGAGCATAGGGCACTTCCACTCATGGGGGTATAAATTGGGAAAATTAAAAATCAGCAAGACACAAGCACCCCAAAGTTTAGGGCTGCTCTGTTGACCAGGACCTCCACTTCATTCCACCTTAAATATCCCAGGAAAGAGAAAAATGGATAAAGAAGTTGTGGTCCTTATGTACATTGGAATATCACTCAGCCAGGAAATCAATGTCATAAGGTTAGTAGCAGCATGATGAGTGGATTTAGGTACGACGATTCTAAGTGAAATAAGTCACACAGAAAAGGACACTTCTCATAAGGTATCACTGATAGAGGGAATGTAAAAACCGTTACACTTGAACTGAATTACAAAACAGAACAGAGTCACACATGCAGAAAACACACTATGGCTGCTTAACGGGAAAGGTGAGGTGGGGTGATACATAAAACAAGGGTATCAAATTAGCTCAGATACCGTTCCATAAACCCAATATGTAATAGACAAGACCTACTCCTTGCTCAGAGAACTGGACTCAACACGCCCTATTCACCGCACAAGAATATATCTGACTAATAATAATCGTAAAACCTATGTATTGATATCTCTCTGTTAGTGTGTCAAGTGGGTGTAAAGCGGCATAAACACAGCAGTGAAAAGCAGCTAAACCCCATTATAAAAATAAATTACTTTGAAACACCCATGAAACAAAGACAGTGAAAGAGAGAGAAATTCTTACACAATGCGTTCAGGGGCTGTGATGCAACCTGGATTGACCATATCTAGACGCACAGCTGGATGAGACATAAGGGTGGACACTCTTGGGGCTGAGAGGTTTGGTGAGGTTGGGTGAGCAAATGCAGACCCTTTAAAGGAATACTGCGTGGTACCCATCGCATGGGTCCCAAATCTCCAGGTTCAAGGGCATCTTCCTACATCAAAAACATGCATGAGAAACCCAGAAGATGGTACACCGTGTGATGGGGAAAGGTTTCTAAAACGCACCTCATTTCTCATCTCCTTGTGCCCGGGTTCGCCATTCCAGCCGCTTTACTAGCAAGCTCCCTACTTGGAGCATCAGCACCTTTAACCTCCTGTTCCATACAGGTTGCAATTTGTCCTGAGGATAAACGGGAAGACGTGGAACCAACGAGAGACTAGCTCTTGGTGTTGGGACAGGCACAGGTCACTCTATTTTCCCATCAGAAAGAAGAATTAACCACAGGCTCAGCCTGCCCCCCGGAACCAGAACAGGGCCTGAAGCCATTCTGCGATTTTGCGGCCAGCTCCCATAAAAACGAGTTGTAAAATGGAGGTTCAGGGCACTGCAATTCACAAACCTGCAGAGTTATAAATGATAACTCTCGTCCACAAATATATTGAGGGAAGGCAAAGAAGAGGATTTGAAATCAAGGCAGAATTGCAGGAAACAGATTTCAGGAGGTAGATACGAATCGCCTTTAAAGCACATGAAAAGCGGCAAAACGTTGACAATGATGCCCTTGGCCAAAAAGGGCGTATGCGTTTTTTCCTGAATATATTCAGGAAAAAACGCATACGCCCTTTTTGGCCAACCAAGCCACCTGGAAAGGCAAATCAGCGCTACAAAGAAGTCTCGCTTCCCATCGGTCAAAAGGGCCATGCTGAAAAAAGTGTCAAAACCAGAAATGCAGGACAGGCCATGGAGAAATGGGAGCCTTGCTACACTGATGGGCGGGATGTAAATTGCCAAGAGCCACTCTGGAGAAGTGTCCGGTGAGTCCTGAAACATCTGAAAAACACAGCTTAGAGAGCATAGGGCACTTCCACTCATGGGGGTATAAATTGGGAAAATTAAAAATCAGCAAGACACAAGCACCCCAAAGTTTAGGGCTGCTCTGTTGACCAGGACCTCCACTTCATTCCACCTTAAATATCCCAGGAAAGAGAAAAATGGATAAAGAAGTTGTGGTCCTTATGTACATTGGAATATCACTCAGCCAGGAAATCAATGTCATAAGGTTAGTAGCAGCATGATGAGTGGATTTAGGTACGACGATTCTAAGTGAAATAAGTCACACAGAAAAGGACACTTCTCATAAGGTATCACTGATAGAGGGAATGTAAAAACCGTTACACTTGAACTGAATTACAAAACAGAACAGAGTCACACATGCAGAAAACACACTATGGCTGCTTAACGGGAAAGGTGAGGTGGGGTGATACATAAAACAAGGGTATCAAATTAGCTCAGATACCGTTCCATAAACCCAATATGTAATAGACAAGACCTACTCCTTGCTCAGAGAACTGGACTCAACACGCCCTATTCACCGCACAAGAATATATCTGACTAATAATAATCGTAAAACCTATGTATTGATATCTCTCTGTTAGTGTGTCAAGTGGGTGTAAAGCGGCATAAACACAGCAGTGAAAAGCAGCTAAACCCCATTATAAAAATAAATTACTTTGAAACACCCATGAAACAAAGACAGTGAAAGAGAGAGAAATTCTTACACAATGCGTTCAGGGGCTGTGATGCAACCTGGATTGACCATATCTAGACGCACAGCTGGATGAGACATAAGGGTGGACACTCTTGGGGCTGAGAGGTTTGGTGAGGTTGGGTGAGCAAACGCAGACCCTTTAAAGGAATACTGCGTGGTACCCATCGCATGGGTCCCAAATCTCCAGGTTCAAGGGCATCTTCCTACATCAAAAACATGCATGAGAAACCCAGAAGATGGTACACCGTGTGATGGGGAAAGGTTTCTAAAACGCACCTCATTTCTCATCTCCTTGTGCCCGGGTTCGCCATTCCAGCCGCTTTACTAGCAAGCTCCCTACTTGGAGCATCAGCACCTTTAACCTCCTGTTCCATGCAGGTTGCAATTTGTCCTGAGGATAAACGGGAAGACGTGGAACCAACGAGAGACTAGCTCTTGGTGTTGGGACAGGCACAGGTCACTCTATTTTCCCATCAGAAAGAAGAATTAACCACAGGCTCAGCCTGCCCCCCGGAACCAGAACAGGGCCTGAAGCCATTCTGCGATTTTGCGGCCAGCTCCCATAAAAACGAGTTGTAAAATGGAGGTTCAGGGCACTGCAATTCACAAACCTGCAGAGTTATAAATGATAACTCTCGTCCACAAATATATTGAGGGAAGGCAAAGAAGAGGATTTGAAATCAAGGCAGAATTGCAGGAAAGAGATTTCAGGAGGTAGATACGAATCGCCTTTAAAGCACATGAAAAGCGGCAAAACGTTGACAATGATGCCCTTGGCCAAAAAGGGCGTATGCGTTTTTTCCTGAATATATTCAGGAAAAAACGCATACGCCCTTTTTGGCCAACCAAGCAACCTGGAAAGGCAAATCAGCGCTACAAAGAAGTCTCGCTTCCCATCGGTCAAAAGGGCCATGCTGAAAAAAGTGTCAAAACCAGAAATGCAGGACCGGCCATGGAGAAATGGGAGCCTTGCTACACTGATGGGCGGGATGTAAATTGCCAAGAGCCACTCCAGAGAAGTGTCCGGTGAGTCCTGATACATCTGAAAAACACAGCTTAGAGAGCATAGGGCACTTCCACTCATGGGGGTATAAATTGGGAAAATTAAAAATCAGCAAGACACAAGCACCCCAAAGTTTAGGGCTGCTCTGTTGACCAGGACCTCCACTTCATTCCACCTTAAATATCCCAGGAAAGAGAAAAATGGATAAAGAAGTTGTGGTCCTTATGTACAATGGAATATCACTCAGCCAGGAAATCAATGTCGTAAGGTTAGTAGCAGCATGATGAGTGGATTTAGGTACGACGATTCTAAGTGAAATAAGTCACACAGAAAAGGACACTTCTCATAAGGTATCACTGATAGAGGGAATGTAAAAACCGTTACACTTGAACTGAGTTACAAAACAGAACAGAGTCACACATGCAGAAAACACACTATGGCTGCTTAACGGGAAAGGTGAGGTGGGGTGATACATAAAACAAGGGTATCAAATTAGCTCAGATACCGTTCCATAAACCCAATATGTAATAGACAAGACCTACTCCTTGCTCAGAGAACTGGACTCAACACGCCCTATTCACCGCACAAGAATATATCTGACTAATAATAATCGTAAAACCTATGTATTGATATCTCTCTGTTAGTGTGTCAAGTGGGTGTAAAGCGGCATAAACACAGCAGTGAAAAGCAGCTAAACCCCATTATAAAAATAAATTACTTTGAAACACCCATGAAACAAAGACAGTGAAAGAGAGAGAAATTCTTACACAATGCGTTCAGGGGCTGTGATGCAACCTGGATTGACCATATCTAGACGCACAGCTGGATGAGACATAAGGGTGGACACTCTTGGGGCTGAGAGGTTTGGTGAGGTTGGGTGAGCAAACGCAGACCCTTTAAAGGAATACTGCGTGGTACCCATCGCATGGGTCCCAAATCTCCAGGTTCAAGGGCATCTTCCTACATCAAAAACATGCATGAGAAACCCAGAAGATGGTACACCGTGTGATGGGGAAAGGTTTCTAAAACGCACCTCATTTCTCATCTCCTTGTGCCCGGGTTCGCCATTCCAGCCGCTTTACTAGCAAGCTCCCTACTTGGAGCATCAGCACCTTTAACCTCCTGTTCCATACAGGTTGCAATTTGTCCTGAGGATAAACGGGAAGACGTGGAACCAACGAGAGACTAGCTCTTGGTGTTGGGACAGGCACAGGTCACTCTATTTTCCCATCAGAAAGAAGAATTAACCACAGGCTCAGCCTGCCCCCCGGAACCAGAACAGGGCCTGAAGCCATTCTGCGATTTTGCGGCCAGCTCCCATAAAAACGAGTTGTAAAATGGAGGTTCAGGGCACTGCAATTCACAAACCTGCAGAGTTATAAATGATAACTCTCGTCCACAAATATATTGAGGGAAGGCAAAGAAGAGGATTTGAAATCAAGGCAGAATTGCAGGAAACAGATTTCAGGAGGTAGATACGAATCGCCTTTAAAGCACATGAAAAGCGGCAAAACGTTGACAATGATGCCCTTGGCCAAAAAGGGCGTATGCGTTTTTTCCTGAATATATTCAGGAAAAAACGCATACGCCCTTTTTGGCCAACCAAGCCACCTGGAAAGGCAAATCAGCGCTACAAAGAAGTCTCGCTTCCCATCGGTCAAAAGGGCCATGCTGAAAAAAGTGTCAAAACCAGAAATGCAGGACAGGCCATGGAGAAATGGGAGCCTTGCTACACTGATGGGCGGGATGTAAATTGCCAAGAGCCACTCTGGAGAAGTGTCCGGTGAGTCCTGAAACATCTGAAAAACACAGCTTAGAGAGCATAGGGCACTTCCACTCATGGGGGTATAAATTGGGAAAATTAAAAATCAGCAAGACACAAGCACCCCAAAGTTTAGGGCTGCTCTGTTGACCAGGACCTCCACTTCATTCCACCTTAAATATCCCAGGAAAGAGAAAAATGGATAAAGAAGTTGTGGTCCTTATGTACATTGGAATATCACTCAGCCAGGAAATCAATGTCATAAGGTTAGTAGCAGCATGATGAGTGGATTTAGGTACGACGATTCTAAGTGAAATAAGTCACACAGAAAAGGACACTTCTCATAAGGTATCACTGATAGAGGGAATGTAAAAACCGTTACACTTGAACTGAATTACAAAACAGAACAGAGTCACACATGCAGAAAACACACTATGGCTGCTTAACGGGAAAGGTGAGGTGGGGTGATACATAAAACAAGGGTATCAAATTAGCTCAGATACCGTTCCATAAACCCAATACGTAATAGACAAGACCTACTCCTTGCTCAGAGAACTGGACTCAACACGCCCTATTCACCGCACAAGAATATATCTGACTAATAATAATCGTAAAACCTATGTATTGATATCTCTCTGTTAGTGTGTCAAGTGGGTGTAAAGCGGCATAAACACAGCAGTGAAAAGCAGCTAAACCCCATTATAAAAATAAATTACTTTGAAACACCCATGAAACAAAGACAGTGAAAGAGAGAGAAATTCTTACACAATGCGTTCAGGGGCTGTGATGCAACCTGGATTGACCATATCTAGACGCACAGCTGGATGAGACATAAGGGTGGACACTCTTGGGGCTGAGAGGTTTGGTGAGGTTGGGTGAGCAAACGCAGACCCTTTAAAGGAATACTGCGTGGTACCCTTCGCATGGGTCCCAAATCTCCAGGTTCAAGGGCATCTTCCTACATCAAAAACATGCATGAGAAACCCAGAAGATGGTACACCGTGTGATGGGGAAAGGTTTCTAAAACGCACCTCATTTCTCAACTCCTTGTGCCCGGGTTCGCCATTCCAGCCGCTTTACTAGCAAGCTCCCTACTTGGAGCATCAGCACCTTTAACCTCCTGTTCCATGCAGGTTGCAATTTGTCCTGAGGATAAACGGGAAGACGTGGAACCAACGAGAAACTAGCTCATGGTGTTGGGACAGGCACAGGTCACTCTATTTTCCCATCAGAAAGAAGAATTAACCACAGGCTCAGCCTGCCCCCCGGTACCAGAACAGGGCCTGAAGCCATTCTGCGATTTTGCGGCCAGCTCCCATATAAACGAGTTGTAAAATGGAGGTTCAGGGCACTGCAATTCACAAACCTGCAGAGTTATAAATGATAACTCCCGTCCACAAATATATTGAGGGAAGGCAAAGAAGAGGATTTGAAATCAAGGCAGAATTGCAGGAAACAGATTTCAGGAGGTAGATACGAATCGCCTTTAAAGCACATGAAAAGCGGCAAAACGTTGACAATGATGCCCTTGGCCAAAAAGGGCGTATGCGTTTTTTCCTGAATATATTCAGGAAAAAACGCATACGCCCTTTTTGGCCAACCAAGCCACCTGGAAAGGCAAATCAGCGCTACAAAGAAGTCTCGCTTCCCATCGGTCAAAAGGGCCATGCTGAAAAAAGTGTCAAAACCAGAAATGCAGGACAGGCCATGGAGAAATGGGAGCCTTGCTACACTGATGGGCGGGATGTAAATTGCCAAGAGCCACTCTGGAGAAGTGTCCGGTGAGTCCTGAAACATCTGAAAAACACAGCTTAGAGAGCATAGGGCACTTCCACTCATGGGGGTATAAATTGGGAAAATTAAAAATCAGCAAGACACAAGCACCCCAAAGTTTAGGGCTGCTCTGTTGACCAGGACCTCCACTTCATTCCACCTTAAATATCCCAGGAAAGAGAAAAATGGATAAAGAAGTTGTGGTCCTTATGTACATTGGAATATCACTCAGCCAGGAAATCAATGTCGTAAGGTTAGTAGCAGCATGATGAGTGGATTTAGGTACGACGATTCTAAGTGAAATAAGTCACACAGAAAAGGACACTTCTCATAAGGTATCACTGATAGAGGGAATGTAAAAACCGTTACACTTGAACTGAATTACAAAACAGAACAGAGTCACACATGCAGAAAACACACTATGGCTGCTTAACGGGAAAGGTGAGGTGGGGTGATACATAAAACAAGGGTATCAAATTAGCTCAGATACCGTTCCATAAACCCAATATGTAATAGACAAGACCTACTCCTTGCTCAGAGAACTGGACTCAACACGCCCTATTCACCGCACAAGAATATATCTGACTAATAATAATCGTAAAACCTATGTATTGATATCTCTCTGTTAGTGTGTCAAGTGGGTGTAAAGCGGCATAAACACAGCAGTGAAAAGCAGCTAAACCCCATTATAAAAATAAATTACTTTGAAACACCCATGAAACAAAGACAGTGAAAGAGAGAGAAATTCTTACACAATGCGTTCAGGGGCTGTGATGCAACCTGGATTGACCATATCTAGACGCACAGCTGGATGAGACATAAGGGTGGACACTCTTGGGGCTGAGAGGTTTGGTGAGGTTGGGTGAGCAAACGCAGACCCTTTAAAGGAATACTGCGTGGTACCCATCGCATGGGTCCCAAATCTCCAGGTTCAAGGGCATCTTCCTACATCAAAAACATGCATGAGAAACCCAGAAGATGGTACACCGTGTGATGGGGAAAGGTTTCTAAAACGCACCTCATTTCTCATCTCCTTGTGCCCGGGTTCGCCATTCCAGCCGCTTTACTAGCAAGCTCCCTACTTGGAGCATCAGCACCTTTAACCTCCTGTTCCATACAGGTTGCAATTTGTCCTGAGGATAAACGGGAAGACGTGGAACCAACGAGAGACTAGCTCTTGGTGTTGGGACAGGCACAGGTCACTCTATTTTCCCATCAGAAAGAAGAATTAACCACAGGCTCAGCCTGCCCCCCGGAACCAGAACAGGGCCTGAAGCCATTCTGCGATTTTGCGGCCAGCTCCCATAAAAACGAGTTGTAAAATGGAGGTTCAGGGCACTGCAATTCACAAACCTGCAGAGTTATAAATGATAACTCTCGTCCACAAATATATTGAGGGAAGGCAAAGAAGAGGATTTGAAATCAAGGCAGAATTGCAGGAAACAGATTTCAGGAGGTAGATACGAACCGCCTTTAAAGCACATGAAAAGCGGCAAAACGTTGACAATGATGCCCTTGGCCAAAAAGGGCGTATGCGTTTTTTCCTGAATATATTCAGGAAAAAACGCATACGCCCTTTTTGGCCAACCAAGCCACCTGGAAAGGCAAATCAGCGCTACAAAGAAGTCTCGCTTCCCATCGGTCAAAAGGGCCATGCTGAAAAAAGTGTCAAAACCAGAAATGCAGGACAGGCCATGGAGAAATGGGAGCCTTGCTACACTGATGGGCGGGATGTAAATTGCCAAGAGCCACTCTGGAGAAGTGTCCGGTGAGTCCTGAAACATCTGAAAAACACAGCTTAGAGAGCATAGGGCACTTCCACTCATGGGGGTATAAATTGGGAAAATTAAAAATCAGCAAGACACAAGCACCCCAAAGTTTAGGGCTGCTCTGTTGACCAGGACCTCCACTTCATTCCACCTTAAATATCCCAGGAAAGAGAAAAATGGATAAAGAAGTTGTGGTCCTTATGTACATTGGAATATCACTCAGCCAGGAAATCAATGTCATAAGGTTAGTAGCAGCATGATGAGTGGATTTAGGTACGACGATTCTAAGTGAAATAAGTCACACAGAAAAGGACACTTCTCATAAGGTATCACTGATAGAGGGAATGTAAAAACCGTTACACTTGAACTGAATTACAAAACAGAACAGAGTCACACATGCAGAAAACACACTATGGCTGCTTAACGGGAAAGGTGAGGTGGGGTGATACATAAAACAAGGGTATCAAATTAGCTCAGATACCGTTCCATAAACCCAATATGTAATAGACAAGACCTACTCCTTGCTCAGAGAACTGGACTCAACACGCCCTATTCACCGCACAAGAATATATCTGACTAATAATAATCGTAAAACCTATGTATTGATATCTCTCTGTTAGTGTGTCAAGTGGGTGTAAAGCGGCATAAACACAGCAGTGAAAAGCAGCTAAACCCCATTATAAAAATAAATTACCTTGAAACACCCATGAAACAAAGACAGTGAAAGAGAGAGAAATTCTTACACAATGCGTTCAGGGGCTGTGATGCAACCTGGATTGACCATATCTAGACGCACAGCTGGATGAGACATAAGGGTGGACACTCTTGGGGCTGAGAGGTTTGGTGAGGTTGGGTGAGCAAACGCAGACCCTTTAAAGGAATACTGCGTGGTACCCATCGCATGGGTCCCAAATCTCCAGGTTCAAGGGCATCTTCCTACATCAAAAACATGCATGAGAAACCCAGAAGATGGTACACCGTGTGATGGGGAAAGGTTTCTAAAACGCACCTCATTTCTCATCTCCTTGTGCCCGGGTTCGCCATTCCAGCCGCTTTACTAGCAAGCTCCCTACTTGGAGCATCAGCACCTTTAACCTCCTGTTCCATACAGGTTGCAATTTGTCCTGAGGATAAACGGGAAGACGTGGAACCAACGAGAGACTAGCTCTTGGTGTTGGGACAGGCACAGGTCACTCTATTTTCCCATCAGAAAGAAGAATTAACCACAGGCTCAGCCTGCCCCCCGGAACCAGAACAGGGCCTGAAGCCATTCTGCGATTTTGCGGCCAGCTCCCATAAAAACGAGTTGTAAAATGGAGGTTCAGGGCACTGCAATTCACAAACCTGCAGAGTTATAAATGATAACTCTCGTCCACAAATATATTGAGGGAAGGCAAAGAAGAGGATTTGAAATCAAGGCAGAATTGCAGGAAACAGATTTCAGGAGGTAGATACGAATCGCCTTTAAAGCACATGAAAAGCGGCAAAACGTTGACAATGATGCCCTTGGCCAAAAAGGGCGTATGCGTTTTTTCCTGAATATATTCAGGAAAAAACGCATACGCCCTTTTTGGCCAACCAAGCCACCTGGAAAGGCAAATCAGCGCTACAAAGAAGTCTCGCTTCCCATCGGTCAAAAGGGCCATGCTGAAAAAAGTGTCAAAACCAGAAATGCAGGACAGGCCATGGAGAAATGGGAGCCTTGCTACACTGATGGGCGGGATGTAAATTGCCAAGAGCCACTCTGGAGAAGTGTCCGGTGAGTCCTGAAACATCTGAAAAACACAGCTTAGAGAGCATAGGGCACTTCCACTCATGGGGGTATAAATTGGGAAAATTAAAAATCAGCAAGACACAAGCACCCCAAAGTTTAGGGCTGCTCTGTTGACCAGGACCTCCACTTCATTCCACCTTAAATATCCCAGGAAAGAGAAAAATGGATAAAGAAGTTGTGGTCCTTATGTACATTGGAATATCACTCAGCCAGGAAATCAATGTCATAAGGTTAGTAGCAGCATGATGAGTGGATTTAGGTACGACGATTCTAAGTGAAATAAGTCACACAGAAAAGGACACTTCTCATAAGGTATCACTGATAGAGGGAATGTAAAAACCGTTACACTTGAACTGAATTACAAAACAGAACAGAGTCACACATGCAGAAAACACACTATGGCTGCTTAACGGGAAAGGTGAGGTGGGGTGATACATAAAACAAGGGTATCAAATTAGCTCAGATACCGTTCCATAAACCCAATATGTAATAGACAAGACCTACTCCTTGCTCAGAGAACTGGACTCAACACGCCCTATTCACCGCACAAGAATATATCTGACTAATAATAATCGTAAAACCTATGTATTGATATCTCTCTGTTAGTGTGTCAAGTGGGTGTAAAGCGGCATAAACACAGCAGTGAAAAGCAGCTAAACCCCATTATAAAAATAAATTACCTTGAAACACCCATGAAACAAAGACAGTGAAAGAGAGAGAAATTCTTACACAATGCGTTCAGGGGCTGTGATGCAACCTGGATTGACCATATCTAGACGCACAGCTGGATGAGACATAAGGGTGGACACTCTTGGGGCTGAGAGGTTTGGTGAGGTTGGGTGAGCAAACGCAGACCCTTTAAAGGAATACTGCGTGGTACCCATCGCATGGGTCCCAAATCTCCAGGTTCAAGGGCATCTTCCTACATCAAAAACATGCATGAGAAACCCAGAAGATGGTACACCGTGTGATGGGGAAAGGTTTCTAAAACGCACCTCATTTCTCATCTCCTTGTGCCCGGGTTCGCCATTCCAGCCGCTTTACTAGCAAGCTCCCTACTTGGAGCATCAGCACCTTTAACCTCCTGTTCCATGCAGGTTGCAATTTGTCCTGAGGATGAACGGGAAGACGTGGAACCAACGAGAGACTAGCTCTTGGTGTTGGGACAGGCACAGGTCACTCTATTTTCCCATCAGAAAGAAGAATTAACCACAGGCTCAGCCTGCCCCCCGGAACCAGAACAGGGCCTGAAGCCATTCTGCGATTTTGCGGCCAGCTCTCATAAAAACGAGTTGTAAAATGGAGGTTCAGGGCACTGCAATTCACAAACCTGCAGAGTTATAAATGATAACTCTCGTCCACAAATATATTGAGGGAAGGCAAAGAAGAGGATTTGAAATCAAGGCAGAATTGCAGGAAACAGATTTCAGGAGGTAGATACGAATCGCCTTTAAAGCACATGAAAAGCGGCAAAACGTTGACAATGATGCCCTTGGCCAAAAAGGGCGTATGCGTTTTTTCCTGAATATATTCAGGAAAAAACGCATACGCCCTTTTTGGCCAACCAAGCCACCTGGAAAGGCAAATCAGCGCTACAAAGAAGTCTCGCTTCCCATCGGTCAAAAGGGCCATGCTGAAAAAAGTGTCAAAACCAGAAATGCAGGACAGGCCATGGAGAAATGGGAGCCTTGCTACACTGATGGGCGGGATGTAAATTGCCAAGAGCCACTCTGGAGAAGTGTCTGGTGAGTCCTGAAACATCTGAAAAACACAGTTTGAGAGCATAGGGCACTTCCACTCATGGGGGTATAAATTGGGAAAATGAAAAATCAGCAAGACACAAGCACCCCAAAGTTTAGGGCTGCTCTGTTGACAAGGACCTCCACTTCATTCCACCTTAAATATCCCAGGAAAGAGAAAAATGGATAAAGAAGTTGTGGTCCTTATGTACAATGGAATATCACTCAGCCATGAAATCAATGTCGTAAGGTTAGTAGCAGCATGATGAGTGGATTTAGGTACGACGATTCTAAGTGAAATAAGTCACACAGAAAAGGACACTTCTCATAAGGTATCACTGATAGAGGGAATGTAAAAACCGTTACACTTGAACTGAATTACAAAACAGAACAGAGTCACACATGCAGAAAACACACTATGGCTGCTTAACGGGAAAGGTGAGGTGGGGTGATACATAAAACAAGGGTATCAAATTAGCTCAGATACCGTTCCATAAACCCAATATGTAATAGACAAGACCTACTCCTTGCTCAGAGAACTGGACTCAACACGCCCTATTCACCGCACAAGAATATATCTGACTAATAATAATCGTAAAACCTATGTATTGATATCTCTCTGTTAGTGTGTCAAGTGGGTGTAAAGCGGCATAAACACAGCAGTGAAAAGCAGCTAAACCCCATTATAAAAATAAATTACTTTGAAACACCCATGAAACAAAGACAGTGAAAGAGAGAGAAATTCTTACACAATGCGTTCAGGGGCTGTGATGCAACCTGGATTGACCATATCTAGACGCACAGCTGGATGAGACATAAGGGTGGACACTCTTGGGGCTGAGAGGTTTGGTGAGGTTGGGTGAGCAAACGCAGACCCTTTAAAGGAATACTGCGTGGTACCCATCGCATGGGTCCCAAATCTCCAGGTTCAAGGGCATCTTCCTACATCGAAAACATGCATGAGAAACCCAGAAGATGGTACACCGTGTGATGGGGAAAGGTTTCTAAAACGCACCTCATTTCTCATCTCCTTGTGCCCGGGTTAGCCATTCCAGCCTCTTTACTAGCAATCTCCCTACTTGGAGCATCAGCACCTTTCACCTCCTGTTCCATACAGGTTGCAATTTGTCCTGAGGATAAACGGGAAGACGTGGAACCAACGAGAGACTAGCTCTTGGTGTTGGGACAGGCACAGGTCACTCTATTTTCCCATCAGAAAGAAGAATTAACCACAGGCTCAGCCTGCCCCCCGGAACCAGAACAGGGCCTGAAGCCATTCTGCGATTTTGCGGCCAGCTCCCATAAAAACGAGTTGTAAAATGGAGGTTCAGGGCACTGCAATTCACAAACCTGCAGAGTTATAAATGATAACTCTCGTCCACAAATATATTGAGGGAAGGCAAAGAAGAGGATTTGAAATCAAGGCAGAATTGCAGGAAACAGATTTCAGGAGGTAGATACGAATCGCCTTTAAAGCACATGAAAAGCGGCAAAACGTTGACAATGATGCCCTTGGCCAAAAAGGGCGTATGCGTTTTTTCCTGAATATATTCAGGAAAAAACGCATACGCCCTTTTTGGCCAACCAAGCCACCTGGAAAGGCAAATCAGCGCTACAAAGAAGTCTCGCTTCCCATCGGTCAAAAGGGCCATGCTGAAAAAAGTGTCAAAACCAGAAATGCAGGACAGGCCATGGAGAAATGGGAGCCTTGCTACACAGATGGGCGGGATGTAAATTGCCAAGAGCCACTCTGGAGAAGTGTCCGGTGAGTCCTGAAACATCTGAAAAACACAGCTTAGAGAGCATAGGGCACTTCCACTCATGGGGGTATAAATTGGGAAAATTAAAAATCAGCAAGACACAAGCACCCCAAAGTTTAGGGCTGCTCTGTTGACCAGGACCTCCACTTCATTCCACCTTAAATATCCCAGGAAAGAGAAAAATGGATAAAGAAGTTGTGGTCCTTATGTACATTGGAATATCACTCAGCCAGGAAATCAATGTCATAAGGTTAGTAGCAGCATGATGAGTGGATTTAGGTACGACGATTCTAAGTGAAATAAGTCACACAGAAAAGGACACTTCTCATAAGGTATCACTGATAGAGGGAATGTAAAAACCGTTACACTTGAACTGAATTACAAAACAGAACAGAGTCACACATGCAGAAAACACACTATGGCTGCTTAACGGGAAAGGTGAGGTGGGGTGATACATAAAACAAGGGTATCAAATTAGCTCAGATACCGTTCCATAAACCCAATATGTAATAGACAAGACCTACTCCTTGCTCAGAGAACTGGACTCAACACGCCCTATTCACCGCACAAGAATATATCTGACTAATAATAATCGTAAAACCTATGTATTGATATCTCTCTGTTAGTGTGTCAAGTGGGTGTAAAGCGGCATAAACACAGCAGTGAAAAGCAGCTAAACCCCATTATAAAAATAAATTACTTTGAAACACCCATGAAACAAAGACAGTGAAAGAGAGAGAAATTCTTACACAATGCGTTCAGGGGCTGTGATGCAACCTGGATTGACCATATCTAGACGCACAGCTGGATGAGACATAAGGGTGGACACTCTTGGGGCTGAGAGGTTTGGTGAGGTTGGGTGAGCAAACGCAGACCCTTTAAAGGAATACTGCGTGGTACCCATCGCATGGGTCCCAAATCTCCAGGTTCAAGGGCATCTTCCTACATCAAAAACATGCATGAGAAACCCAGAAGATGGTACACCGTGTGATGGGGAAAGGTTTCTAAAACGCACCTCATTTCTCAACTCCTTGTGCCCTGGTTCGCCATTCCAGCCGCTTTACTAGCAAGCTCCCTACTTGGAGCATCAGCACCTTTCACCTCCTGTTCCATGCAGGTTGCAATTTGTCCTGAGGATAAACGGGAAGACGTGGAACCAACGAGAGACTAGCTCTTGGTGTTGGGACAGGCACAGGTCACTCTATTTTCCCATCAGAAAGAAGAATTAACCACAGGCTCAGCCTGCCCCCCGGTACCAGAACAGGGCCTGAAGCCATTCTGCGATTTTGCGGCCAGCTCCCATAAAAACGAGTTGTAAAATGGAGGTTCAGGGCACTGCAATTCACAAACCTGCAGAGTTATAAATGATAACTCCCGTCCACAAATATATTGAGGGAAGGCAAAGAAGAGGATTTGAAATCAAGGCAGAATTGCAGGAAACAGATTTCAGGAGGTAGATACGAATCGCCTTTAAAGCACATGAAAAGCGGCAAAACGTTGACAATGATGCCCTTGGCCAAAAAGGGCGTATGCGTTTTTTCCTTAATATATTCAGGAAAAAACGCATACGCCCTTTTTGGCCAACCAAGCCACCTGGAAAGGCAAATCAGCGCTACAAAGAAGTCTCGCTTCCCATCGGTCAAAAGGGCCATGCTGAAAAAAGTGTCAAAACCAGAAATGCAGGACAGGCCATGGAGAAATGGGAGCCTTGCTACACTGATGGGCGGGATGTAAATTGCCAAGAGCCACTCTGGAGAAGTGTCCGGTGAGTCCTGAAACATCTGAAAAACACAGCTTAGAGAGCATAGGGCACTTCCACTCATGGGGGTATAAATTGGGAAAATTAAAAATCAGCAAGACACAAGCACCCCAAAGTTTAGGGCTGCTCTGTTGACCAGGACCTCCACTTCATTCCACCTTAAATATCCCAGGAAAGAGAAAAATGGATAAAGAAGTTGTGGTCCTTATGTACATTGGAATATCACTCAGCCAGGAAATCAATGTCATAAGGTTAGTAGCAGCATGATGAGTGGATTTAGGTACGACGATTCTAAGTGAAATAAGTCACACAGAAAAGGACACTTCTCATAAGGTATCACTGATAGAGGGAATGTAAAAACCGTTACACTTGAACTGAATTACAAAACAGAACAGAGTCACACATGCAGAAAACACACTATGGCTGCTTAACGGGAAAGGTGAGGTGGGGTGATACATAAAACAAGGGTATCAAATTAGCTCAGATACCGTTCCATAAACCCAATATGTAATAGACAAGACCTACTCCTTGCTCAGAGAACTGGACTCAACACGCCCTATTCACCGCACAAGAATATATCTGACTAATAATAATCGTAAAACCTATGTATTGATATCTCTCTGTTAGTGTGTCAAGTGGGTGTAAAGCGGCATAAACACAGCAGTGAAAAGCAGCTAAACCCCATTATAAAAATAAATTACTTTGAAACACCCATGAAACAAAGACAGTGAAAGAGAGAGAAATTCTTACACAATGCGTTCAGGGGCTGTGATGCAACCTGGATTGACCATATCTAGACGCACAGCTGGATGAGACATAAGGGTGGACACTCTTGGGGCTGAGAGGTTTGGTGAGGTTGGGTGAGCAAACGCAGACCCTTTAAAGGAATACTGCGTGGTACCCATCGCATGGGTCCCAAATCTCCAGGTTCAAGGGCATCTTCCTACATCAAAAACATGCATGAGAAACCCAGAAGATGGTACACCGTGTGATGGGGAAAGGTTTCTAAAACGCACCTCATTTCTCATCTCCTTGTGCCCGGGTTCGCCATTCCAGCCGCTTTACTAGCAAGCTCCCTACTTGGAGCATCAGCACCTTTCACCTCCTGTTCCATGCAGGTTGCAATTTGTCCTGAGGATAAACGGGAAGACGTGGAACCAACGAGAGACTAGCTCTTGGTGTTGGGACAGGCACAGGTCACTCTATTTTCCCATCAGAAAGAAGAATTAACCACAGGCTCAGCCTGCCCCCCGGAACCAGAACAGGGCCTGAAGCCATTCTGCGATTTTGCGGCCAGCTCCCATAAAAACGAGTTGTAAAATGGAGGTTCAGGGCACTGCAATTCACAAACCTGCAGAGTTATAAATGATAACTCTCGTCCACAAATATATTGAGGGAAGGCAAAGAAGAGGATTTGAAATCAAGGCAGAATTGCAGGAAACAGATTTCAGGAGGTAGATACGAATCGCCTTTAAAGCACATGAAAAGCGGCAAAACGTTGACAATGATGCCCTTGGCCAAAAAGGGCGTATGCGTTTTTTCCTGAATATATTCAGGAAAAAACGCATACGCCCTTTTTGGCCAACCAAGCCACCTGGAAAGGCAAATCAGCGCTACAAAGAAGTCTCGCTTCCCATCGGTCAAAAGGGCCATGCTGAAAAAAGTGTCAAAACCAGAAATGCAGGACCGGCCATGGAGAAATGGGAGCCTTGCTACACTGATGGGCGGGATGTAAATTGCCAAGAGCCACTCCGGAGAAGTGTCCGGTGAGTCCTGATACATCTGAAAAACACAGCTTAGAGAGCATAGGGCACTTCCACTCATGGGGGTATAAATTGGGAAAATTAAAAATCAGCAAGACACAAGCACCCCAAAGTTTAGGGCTGCTCTGTTGACCAGGACCTCCACTTCATTCCACCTTAAATATCCCAGGAAAGAGAAAAATGGATAAAGAAGTTGTGGTCCTTATGTACAATGGAATATCACTCAGCCAGGAAATCAATGTCGTAAGGTTAGTAGCAGCATGATGAGTGGATTTAGGTACGACGATTCTAAGTGAAATAAGTCACACAGAAAAGGACACTTCTCATAAGGTATCACTGATAGAGGGAATGTAAAAACCGTTACACTTGAACTGAATTACAAAACAGAACAGAGTCACACATGCAGAAAACACACTATGGCTGCTTAACGGGAAAGGTGAGGTGGGGTGATACATAAAACAAGGGTATCAAATTAGCTCAGATACCGTTCCATAAACCCAATATGTAATAGACAAGACCTACTCCTTGCTCAGAGAACTGGACTCAACACGCCCTATTCACCGCACAAGAATATATCTGACTAATAATAATCGTAAAACCTATGTATTGATATCTCTCTGTTAGTGTGTCAAGTGGGTGTAAAGCGGCATAAACACAGCAGTGAAAAGCAGCTAAACCCCATTATAAAAATAAATTACTTTGAAACACCCATGAAACAAAGACAGTGAAAGAGAGAGAAATTCTTACACAATGCGTTCAGGGGCTGTGATGCAACCTGGATTGACCATATCTAGACGCACAGCTGGATGAGACATAAGGGTGGACACTCTTGGGGCTGAGAGGTTTGGTGAGGTTGGGTGAGCAAACGCAGACCCTTTAAAGGAATACTGCGTGGTACCCATCGCATGGGTCCCAAATCTCCAGGTTCAAGGGCATCTTCCTACATCAAAAACATGCATGAGAAACCCAGAAGATGGTACACCGTGTGATGGGGAAAGGTTTCTAAAACGCACCTCATTTCTCATCTCCTTGTGCCCGGGTTCGCCATTCCAGCCGCTTTACTAGCAAGCTCCCTACTTGGAGCATCAGCACCTTTAACCTCCTGTTCCATACAGGTTGCAATTTGTCCTGAGGATAAACGGGAAGACGTGGAACCAACGAGAGACTAGCTCTTGGTGTTGGGACAGGCACAGGTCACTCTATTTTCCCATCAGAAAGAAGAATTAACCACAGGCTCAGCCTGCCCCCCGGAACCAGAACAGGGCCTGAAGCCATTCTGCGATTTTGCGGCCAGCTCCCATAAAAACGAGTTGTAAAATGGAGGTTCAGGGCACTGCAATTCACAAACCTGCAGAGTTATAAATGATAACTCTCGTCCACAAATATATTGAGGGAAGGCAAAGAAGAGGATTTGAAATCAAGGCAGAATTGCAGGAAACAGATTTCAGGAGGTAGATACGAATCGCCTTTAAAGCACATGAAAAGCGGCAAAACGTTGACAATGATGCCCTTGGCCAAAAAGGGCGTATGCGTTTTTTCCTGAATATATTCAGGAAAAAACGCATACGCCCTTTTTGGCCAACCAAGCCACCTGGAAAGGCAAATCAGCGCTACAAAGAAGTCTCGCTTCCCATCGGTCAAAAGGGCCATGCTGAAAAAAGTGTCAAAACCAGAAATGCAGGACAGGCCATGGAGAAATGGGAGCCTTGCTACACTGATGGGCGGGATGTAAATTGCCAAGAGCCACTCTGGAGAAGTGTCCGGTGAGTCCTGAAACATCTGAAAAACACAGCTTAGAGAGCATAGGGCACTTCCACTCATGGGGGTATAAATTGGGAAAATTAAAAATCAGCAAGACACAAGCACCCCAAAGTTTAGGGCTGCTCTGTTGACCAGGACCTCCACTTCATTCCACCTTAAATATCCCAGGAAAGAGAAAAATGGATAAAGAAGTTGTGGTCCTTATGTACATTGGAATATCACTCAGCCAGGAAATCAATGTCATAAGGTTAGTAGCAGCATGATGAGTGGATTTAGGTACGACGATTCTAAGTGAAATAAGTCACACAGAAAAGGACACTTCTCATAAGGTATCACTGATAGAGGGAATGTAAAAACCGTTACACTTGAACTGAATTACAAAACAGAACAGAGTCACACATGCAGAAAACACACTATGGCTGCTTAACGGGAAAGGTGAGGTGGGGTGATACATAAAACAAGGGTATCAAATTAGCTCAGATACCGTTCCATAAACCCAATATGTAATAGACAAGACCTACTCCTTGCTCAGAGAACTGGACTCAACACGCCCTATTCACCGCACAAGAATATATCTGACTAATAATAATCGTAAAACCTATGTATTGATATCTCTCTGTTAGTGTGTCAAGTGGGTGTAAAGCGGCATAAACACAGCAGTGAAAAGCAGCTAAACCCCATTATAAAAATAAATTACTTTGAAACACCCATGAAACAAAGACAGTGAAAGAGAGAGAAATTCTTACACAATGCGTTCAGGGGCTGTGATTCAACCTGGATTGACCATATCTAGACGCACAGCTGGATGAGACATAAGGGTGGACACTCTTGGGGCTGAGAGGTTTGGTGAGGTTGGGTGAGCAAACGCAGACCCTTTAAAGGAATACTGCGTGGTACCCATCGCATGGGTCCCAAATCTCCAGGTTCAAGGGCATCTTCCTACATCAAAAACATGCATGAGAAACCCAGAAGATGGTACACCGTGTGATGGGGAAAGGTTTCTAAAACGCACCTCATTTCTCATCTCCTTGTGCCCGGGTTCGCCATTCCAGCCGCTTTACTAGCAAGCTCCCTACTTGGAGCATCAGCACCTTTAACCTCCTGTTCCATGCAGGTTGCAATTTGTCCTGAGGATAAACGGGAAGACGTGGAACCAACGAGAGACTAGCTCTTTGTGTTGGGACAGGCACAGGTCACTCTATTTTCCCATCAGAAAGAAGAATTAACCACAGGCTCAGCCTGCCCCCTGGAACCAGAACAGGGCCTGAAGCCATTCTGCGATTTTGCGGCCAGCTCCCATAAAAACGAGTTGTAAAATGGAGGTTCAGGGCACTGCAATTCACAAACCTGCAGAGTTATAAATGATAACTCTCGTCCACAAATATATTGAGGGAAGGCAAAGAAGAGGATTTGAAATCAAGGCAGAATTGCAGGAAACAGATTTCAGGAGGTAGATACGAATCGCCTTTAAAGCACATGAAAAGCGGCAAAACGTTGACAATGATGCCCTTGGCCAAAAAGGGCGTATGCGTTTTTTCCTGAATATATTCAGGAAAAAACGCATACGCCCTTTTTGGCCAACCAAGCAACCTGGAAAGGCAAATCAGCGCTACAAAGAAGTCTCGCTTCCCATCGGTCAAAAGGGCCATGCTGAAAAAAGTGTCAAAACCAGAAATGCAGGACCGGCCATGGAGAAATGGGAGCCTTGCTACACTGATGGGCGGGATGTAAATTGCCAAGAGCCACTCCGGAGAAGTGTCCGGTGAGTCCTGATACATCTGAAAAACACAGCTTAGAGAGCATAGGGCACTTCCACTCATGGGGGTATAAATTGGGAAAATTAAAAATCAGCAAGACACAAGCACCCCAAAGTTTAGGGCTGCTCTGTTGACCAGGACCTCCACTTCATTCCACCTTAAATATCCCAGGAAAGAGAAAAATGGATAAAGAAGTTGTGGTCCTTATGTACAATGGAATATCACTCAGCCAGGAAATCAATGTCGTAAGGTTAGTAGCAGCATGATGAGTGGATTTAGGTACGACGATTCTAAGTGAAATAAGTCACACAGAAAAGGACACTTCTCATAAGGTATCACTGATAGAGGGAATGTAAAAACCGTTACACTTGAACTGAGTTACAAAACAGAACAGAGTCACACATGCAGAAAACACACTATGGCTGCTTAACGGGAAAGGTGAGGTGGGGTGATACATAAAACAAGGGTATCAAATTAGCTCAGATACCGTTCCATAAACCCAATATGTAATAGACAAGACCTGCTCCTTGCTCAGAGAACTGGACTCAACACGCCCTATTCACCGCACAAGAATATATCTGACTAATAATAATCGTAAAACCTATGTATTGATATCTCTCTGTTAGTGTGTCAAGTGGGTGTAAAGCGGCATAAACACAGCAGTGAAAAGCAGCTAAACCCCATTATAAAAATAAATTACTTTGAAACACCCATGAAACAAAGACAGTGAAAGAGAGAGAAATTCTTACACAATGCGTTCAGGGGCTGTGATGCAACCTGGATTGACCATATCTAGACGCACAGCTGGATGAGACATAAGGGTGGACACTCTTGGGGCTGAGAGGTTTGGTGAGGTTGGGTGAGCAAACGCAGACCCTTTAAAGGAATACTGCGTGGTACCCATCGCATGGGTCCCAAATCTCCAGTTTCAAGGGCATCTTCCTACATCAAAAACATGCATGAGAAACCCAGAAGATGGTACACCGTGTGATGGGGAAAGGTTTCTAAAACGCACCTCATTTCTCATCTCCTTGTGCCCGGGTTCGCCATTCCAGCCGCTTTACTAGCAAGCTCCCTACTTGGAGCATCAGCACCTTTAACCTCCTGTTCCATACAGGTTGCAATTTGTCCTGAGGATAAACGGGAAGACGTGGAACCAACGAGAGACTAGCTCTTGGTGTTGGGACAGGCACAGGTCACTCTATTTTCCCATCAGAAAGAAGAATTAACCACAGGCTCAGCCTGCCCCCCGGAACCAGAACAGGGCCTGAAGCCATTCTGCGATTTTGCGGCCAGCTCCCATAAAAACGAGTTGTAAAATGGAGGTTCAGGGCACTGCAATTCACAAACCTGCAGAGTTATAAATGATAACTCTCGTCCACAAATATATTGAGGGAAGGCAAAGAAGAGGATTTGAAATCAAGGCAGAATTGCAGGAAACAGATTTCAGGAGGTAGATACGAATCGCCTTTAAAGCACATGAAAAGCGGCAAAACGTTGACAATGATGCCCTTGGCCAAAAAGGGCGTATGCGTTTTTTCCTGAATATATTCAGGAAAAAACGCATACGCCCTTTTTGGCCAACCAAGCCACCTGGAAAGGCAAATCAGCGCTACAAAGAAGTCTCGCTTCCCATCGGTCAAAAGGGCCATGCTGAAAAAAGTGTCAAAACCAGAAATGCAGGACAGGCCATGGAGAAATGGGAGCCTTGCTACACTGATGGGCGGGATGTAAATTGCCAAGAGCCACTCTGGAGAAGTGTCCGGTGAGTCCTGAAACATCTGAAAAACACAGCTTAGAGAGCATAGGGCACTTCCACTCATGGGGGTATAAATTGGGAAAATTAAAAATCAGCAAGACACAAGCACCCCAAAGTTTAGGGCTGCTCTGTTGACCAGGACCTCCACTTCATTCCACCTTAAATATCCCAGGAAAGAGAAAAATGGATAAAGAAGTTGTGGTCCTTATGTACAATGGAATATCACTCAGCCAGGAAATCAATGTCATAAGGTTAGTAGCAGCATGATGAGTGGATTTAGGTACGACGATTCTAAGTGAAATAAGTCACACAGAAAAGGACACTTCTCATAAGGTATCACTGATAGAGGGAATGTAAAAACCGTTACACTTGAACTGAATTACAAAACAGAACAGAGTCACACATGCAGAAAACACACTATGGCTGCTTAACGGGAAAGGTGAGGTGGGGTGATACATAAAACAAGGGTATCAAATTAGCTCAGATACCGTTCCATAAACCCAATATGTAATAGACAAGACCTACTCCTTGCTCAGAGAACTGGACTCAACACGCCCTATTCACCGCACAAGAATATATCTGACTAATAATAATCGTAAAACCTATGTATTGATATCTCTCTGTTAGTGTGTCAAGTGGGTGTAAAGCGGCATAAACACAGCAGTGAAAAGCAGCTAAACCCCATTATAAAAATAAATTACTTTGAAACACCCATGAAACAAAGACAGTGAAAGAGAGAGAAATTCTTACACAATGCGTTCAGGGGCTGTGATGCAACCTGGATTGACCATATCTAGACGCACAGCTGGATGAGACATAAGGGTGGACACTCTTGGGGCTGAGAGGTTTGGTGAGGTTGGGTGAGCAAACGCAGACCCTTTAAAGGAATACTGCGTGGTACCCATCGCATGGGTCCCAAATCTCCAGGTTCAAGGGCATCTTCCTACATCAAAAACATGCATGAGAAACCCAGAAGATGGTACACCGTGTGATGGGGAAAGGTTTCTAAAACGCACCTCATTTCTCAACTCCTTGTGCCCGGGTTCGCCATTCCAGCCGCTTTACTAGCAAGCTCCCTACTTGGAGCATCAGCACCTTTAACCTCCTGTTCCATGCAGGTTGCAATTTGTCCTGAGGATAAACGGGAAGACGTGGAACCAACGAGAAACTAGCTCTTGGTGTTGGGACAGGCACAGGTCACTCTATTTTCCCATCAGAAAGAAGAATTAACCACAGGCTCAGCCTGCCCCCCGGTACCAGAACAGGGCCTGAAGCCATTCTGCGATTTTGCGGCCAGCTCCCATATAAACGAGTTGTAAAATGGAGGTTCAGGGCACTGCAATTCACAAACCTGCAGAGTTATAAATGATAACTCCCGTCCACAAATATATTGAGGGAAGGCAAAGAAGAGGATTTGAAATCAAGGCAGAATTGCAGGAAACAGATTTCAGGAGGTAGATACGAATCGCCTTTAAAGCACATGAAAAGCGGCAAAACGTTGACAATGATGCCCTTGGCCAAAAAGGGCGTATGCGTTTTTTCCTGAATATATTCAGGAAAAAACGCATACGCCCTTTTTGGCCAACCAAGCCACCTGGAAAGGCAAATCAGCGCTACAAAGAAGTCTCGCTTCCCATCGGTCAAAAGGGCCATGCTGAAAAAAGTGTCAAAACCAGAAATGCAGGACAGGCCATGGAGAAATGGGAGCCTTGCTACACTGATGGGCGGGATGTAAATTGCCAAGAGCCACTCTGGAGAAGTGTCCGGTGAGTCCTGAAACATCTGAAAAACACAGCTTAGAGAGCATAGGGCACTTCCACTCATGGGGGTATAAATTGGGAAAATTAAAAATCAGCAAGACACAAGCACCCCAAAGTTTAGGGCTGCTCTGTTGACCAGGACCTCCACTTCATTCCACCTTAAATATCCCAGGAAAGAGAAAAATGGATAAAGAAGTTGTGGTCCTTATGTACATTGGAATATCACTCAGCCAGGAAATCAATGTCGTAAGGTTAGTAGCAGCATGATGAGTGGATTTAGGTACGACGATTCTAAGTGAAATAAGTCACACAGAAAAGGACACTTCTCATAAGGTATCACTGATAGAGGGAATGTAAAAACCGTTACACTTGAACTGAATTACAAAACAGAACAGAGTCACACATGCAGAAAACACACTATGGCTGCTTAACGGGAAAGGTGAGGTGGGGTGATACATAAAACAAGGGTATCAAATTAGCTCAGATACCGTTCCATAAACCCAATATGTAATAGACAAGACCTACTCCTTGCTCAGAGAACTGGACTCAACACGCCCTATTCACCGCACAAGAATATATCTGACTAATAATAATCGTAAAACCTATGTATTGATATCTCTCTGTTAGTGTGTCAAGTGGGTGTAAAGCGGCATAAACACAGCAGTGAAAAGCAGCTAAACCCCATTATAAAAATAAATTACTTTGAAACACCCATGAAACAAAGACAGTGAAAGAGAGAGAAATTCTTACACAATGCGTTCAGGGGCTGTGATGCAACCTGGATTGACCATATCTAGACGCACAGCTGGATGAGACATAAGGGTGGACACTCTTGGGGCTGAGAGGTTTGGTGAGGTTGGGTGAGCAAACGCAGACCCTTTAAAGGAATACTGCGTGGTACCCATCGCATGGGTCCCAAATCTCCAGGTTCAAGGGCATCTTCCTACATCAAAAACATGCATGAGAAACCCAGAAGATGGTACACCGTGTGATGGGGAAAGGTTTCTAAAACGCACCTCATTTCTCATCTCCTTGTGCCCGGGTTCGCCATTCCAGCCGCTTTACTAGCAAGCTCCCTACTTGGAGCATCAGCACCTTTAACCTCCTGTTCCATACAGGTTGCAATTTGTCCTGAGGATAAACGGGAAGACGTGGAACCAACGAGAGACTAGCTCTTGGTGTTGGGACAGGCACAGGTCACTCTATTTTCCCATCAGAAAGAAGAATTAACCACAGGCTCAGCCTGCCCCCCGGAACCAGAACAGGGCCTGAAGCCATTCTGCGATTTTGCGGCCAGCTCCCATAAAAACGAGTTGTAAAATGGAGGTTCAGGGCACTGCAATTCACAAACCTGCAGAGTTATAAATGATAACTCTCGTCCACAAATATATTGAGGGAAGGCAAAGAAGAGGATTTGAAATCAAGGCAGAATTGCAGGAAACAGATTTCAGGAGGTAGATACGAATCGCCTTTAAAGCACATGAAAAGCGGCAAAACGTTGACAATGATGCCCTTGGCCAAAAAGGGCGTATGCGTTTTTTCCTGAATATATTCAGGAAAAAACGCATACGCCCTTTTTGGCCAACCAAGCCACCTGGAAAGGCAAATCAGCGCTACAAAGAAGTCTCGCTTCCCATCGGTCAAAAGGGCCATGCTGAAAAAAGTGTCAAAACCAGAAATGCAGGACAGGCCATGGAGAAATGGGAGCCTTGCTACACTGATGGGCGGGATGTAAATTGCCAAGAGCCACTCTGGAGAAGTGTCCGGTGAGTCCTGAAACATCTGAAAAACACAGCTTAGAGAGCATAGGGCACTTCCACTCATGGGGGTATAAATTGGGAAAATTAAAAATCAGCAAGACACAAGCACCCCAAAGTTTAGGGCTGCTCTGTTGACCAGGACCTCCACTTCATTCCACCTTAAATATCCCAGGAAAGAGAAAAATGGATAAAGAAGTTGTGGTCCTTATGTACATTGGAATATCACTCAGCCAGGAAATCAATGTCATAAGGTTAGTAGCAGCATGATGAGTGGATTTAGGTACGACGATTCTAAGTGAAATAAGTCACACAGAAAAGGACACTTCTCATAAGGTATCACTGATAGAGGGAATGTAAAAACCGTTACACTTGAACTGAATTACAAAACAGAACAGAGTCACACATGCAGAAAACACACTATGGCTGCTTAACGGGAAAGGTGAGGTGGGGTGATACATAAAACAAGGGTATCAAATTAGCTCAGATACCGTTCCATAAACCCAATATGTAATAGACAAGACCTACTCCTTGCTCAGAGAACTGGACTCAACACGCCCTATTCACCGCACAAGAATATATCTGACTAATAATAATCGTAAAACCTATGTATTGATATCTCTCTGTTAGTGTGTCAAGTGGGTGTAAAGCGGCATAAACACAGCAGTGAAAAGCAGCTAAACCCCATTATAAAAATAAATTACCTTGAAACACCCATGAAACAAAGACAGTGAAAGAGAGAGAAATTCTTACACAATGCGTTCAGGGGCTGTGATGCAACCTGGATTGACCATATCTAGACGCACAGCTGGATGAGACATAAGGGTGGACACTCTTGGGGCTGAGAGGTTTGGTGAGGTTGGGTGAGCAAACGCAGACCCTTTAAAGGAATACTGCGTGGTACCCATCGCATGGGTCCCAAATCTCCAGGTTCAAGGGCATCTTCCTACATCAAAAACATGCATGAGAAACCCAGAAGATGGTACACCGTGTGATGGGGAAAGGTTTCTAAAACGCACCTCATTTCTCATCTCCTTGTGCCCGGGTTCGCCATTCCAGCCGCTTTACTAGCAAGCTCCCTACTTGGAGCATCAGCACCTTTCACCTCCTGTTCCATACAGGTTGCAATTTGTCCTGAGGATAAACGGGAAGACGTGGAACCAACGAGAGACTAGCTCTTGGTGTTGGGACAGGCACAGGTCACTCTATTTTCCCATCAGAAAGAAGAATTAACCACAGGCTCAGCCTGCCCCCCGGAACCAGAACAGGGCCTGAAGCCATTCTGCGATTTTGCGGCCAGCTCCCATAAAAACGAGTTGTAAAATGGAGGTTCAGGGCACTGCAATTCACAAACCTGCAGAGTTATAAATGATAACTCTCGTCCACAAATATATTGAGGGAAGGCAAAGAAGAGGATTTGAAATCAAGGCAGAATTGCAGGAAACAGATTTCAGGAGGTAGATACGAATCGCCTTTAAAGCACATGAAAAGCGGCAAAACGTTGACAATGATGCCCTTGGCCAAAAAGGGCGTATGCGTTTTTTCCTGAATATATTCAGGAAAAAACGCATACGCCCTTTTTGGCCAACCAAGCCACCTGGAAAGGCAAATCAGCGCTACAAAGAAGTCTCGCTTCCCATCGGTCAAAAGGGCCATGCTGAAAAAAGTGTCAAAACCAGAAATGCAGGACAGGCCATGGAGAAATGGGAGCCTTGCTACACAGATGGGCGGGATGTAAATTGCCAAGAGCCACTCTGGAGAAGTGTCCGGTGAGTCCTGAAACATCTGAAAAACACAGCTTAGAGAGCATAGGGCACTTCCACTCATGGGGGTATAAATTGGGAAAATTAAAAATCAGCAAGACACAAGCACCCCAAAGTTTAGGGCTGCTCTGTTGACCAGGACCTCCACTTCATTCCACCTTAAATATCCCAGGAAAGAGAAAAATGGATAAAGAAGTTGTGGTCCTTATGTACATTGGAATATCACTCAGCCAGGAAATCAATGTCATAAGGTTAGTAGCAGCATGATGAGTGGATTTAGGTACGACGATTCTAAGTGAAATAAGTCACACAGAAAAGGACACTTCTCATAAGGTATCACTGATAGAGGGAATGTAAAAACCGTTACACTTGAACTGAATTACAAAACAGAACAGAGTCACACATGCAGAAAACACACTATGGCTGCTTAACGGGAAAGGTGAGGTGGGGTGATACATAAAACAAGGGTATCAAATTAGCTCAGATACCGTTCCATAAACCCAATATGTAATAGACAAGACCTACTCCTTGCTCAGAGAACTGGACTCAACACGCCCTATTCACCGCACAAGAATATATCTGACTAATAATAATCGTAAAACCTATGTATTGATATCTCTCTGTTAGTGTGTCAAGTGGGTGTAAAGCGGCATAAACACAGCAGTGAAAAGCAGCTAAACCCCATTATAAAAATAAATTACTTTGAAACACCCATGAAACAAAGACAGTGAAAGAGAGAGAAATTCTTACACAATGCGTTCAGGGGCTGTGATGCAACCTGGATTGACCATATCTAGACGCACAGCTGGATGAGACATAAGGGTGGACACTCTTGGGGCTGAGAGGTTTGGTGAGGTTGGGTGAGCAAACGCAGACCCTTTAAAGGAATACTGCGTGGTACCCATCGCATGGGTCCCAAATCTCCAGGTTCAAGGGCATCTTCCTACATCAAAAACATGCATGAGAAACCCAGAAGATGGTACACCGTGTGATGGGGAAAGGTTTCTAAAACGCACCTCATTTCTCAACTCCTTGTGCCCGGGTTCGCCATTCCAGCCGCTTTACTAGCAAGCTCCCTACTTGGAGCATCAGCACCTTTAACCTCCTGTTCCATGCAGGTTGCAATTTGTCCTGAGGATAAACGGGAAGACGTGGAACCAACGAGAGACTAGCTCTTGGTGTTGGGACAGGCACAGGTCACTCTATTTTCCCATCAGAAAGAAGAATTAACCACAGGCTCAGCCTGCCCCCCGGTACCAGAACAGGGCCTGAAGCCATTCTGCGATTTTGCGGCCAGCTCCCATAAAAACGAGTTGTAAAATGGAGGTTCAGGGCACTGCAATTCACAAACCTGCAGAGTTATAAATGATAACTCCCGTCCACAAATATATTGAGGGAAGGCAAAGAAGAGGATTTGAAATCAAGGCAGAATTGCAGGAAACAGATTTCAGGAGGTAGATACGAATCGCCTTTAAAGCACATGAAAAGCGGCAAAACGTTGACAATGATGCCCTTGGCCAAAAAGGGCGTATGCGTTTTTTCCTGAATATATTCAGGAAAAAACGCATACGCCCTTTTTGGCCAACCAAGCCACCTGGAAAGGCAAATCAGCGCTACAAAGAAGTCTCGCTTCCCATCGGTCAAAAGGGCCATGCTGAAAAAAGTGTCAAAACCAGAAATGCAGGACAGGCCATGGAGAAATGGGAGCCTTGCTACACTGATGGGCGGGATGTAAATTGCCAAGAGCCACTCTGGAGAAGTGTCCGGTGAGTCCTGAAACATCTGAAAAACACAGCTTAGAGAGCATAGGGCACTTCCACTCATGGGGGTATAAATTGGGAAAATTAAAAATCAGCAAGACACAAGCACCCCAAAGTTTAGGGCTGCTCTGTTGACCAGGACCTCCACTTCATTCCACCTTAAATATCCCAGGAAAGAGAAAAATGGATAAAGAAGTTGTGGTCCTTATGTACATTGGAATATCACTCAGCCAGGAAATCAATGTCATAAGGTTAGTAGCAGCATGATGAGTGGATTTAGGTACGACGATTCTAAGTGAAATAAGTCACACAGAAAAGGACACTTCTCATAAGGTATCACTGATAGAGGGAATGTAAAAACCGTTACACTTGAACTGAATTACAAAACAGAACAGAGTCACACATGCAGAAAACACACTATGGCTGCTTAACGGGAAAGGTGAGGTGGGGTGATACATAAAACAAGGGTATCAAATTAGCTCAGATACCGTTCCATAAACCCAATATGTAATAGACAAGACCTACTCCTTGCTCAGAGAACTGGACTCAACACGCCCTATTCACCGCACAAGAATATATCTGACTAATAATAATCGTAAAACCTATGTATTGATATCTCTCTGTTAGTGTGTCAAGTGGGTGTAAAGCGGCATAAACACAGCAGTGAAAAGCAGCTAAACCCCATTATAAAAATAAATTACTTTGAAACACCCATGAAACAAAGACAGTGAAAGAGAGAGAAATTCTTACACAATGCGTTCAGGGGCTGTGATGCAACCTGGATTGACCATATCTAGACGCACAGCTGGATGAGACATAAGGGTGGACACTCTTGGGGCTGAGAGGTTTGGTGAGGTTGGGTGAGCAAACGCAGACCCTTTAAAGGAATACTGCGTGGTACCCATCGCATGGGTCCCAAATCTCCAGGTTCAAGGGCATCTTCCTACATCAAAAACATGCATGAGAAACCCAGAAGATGGTACACCGTGTGATGGGGAAAGGTTTCTAAAACGCACCTCATTTCTCATCTCCTTGTGCCCGGGTTCGCCATTCCAGCCGCTTTACTAGCAAGCTCCCTACTTGGAGCATCAGCACCTTTCACCTCCTGTTCCATGCAGGTTGCAATTTGTCCTGAGGATAAACGGGAAGACGTGGAACCAACGAGAGACTAGCTCTTGGTGTTGGGACAGGCACAGGTCACTCTATTTTCCCATCAGAAAGAAGAATTAACCACAGGCTCAGCCTGCCCCCCGGAACCAGAACAGGGCCTGAAGCCATTCTGCGATTTTGCGGCCAGCTCCCATAAAAACGAGTTGTAAAATGGAGGTTCAGGGCACTGCAATTCACAAACCTGCAGAGTTATAAATGATAACTCTCGTCCACAAATATATTGAGGGAAGGCAAAGAAGAGGATTTGAAATCAAGGCAGAATTGCAGGAAACAGATTTCAGGAGGTAGATACGAATCGCCTTTAAAGCACATGAAAAGCGGCAAAACGTTGACAATGATGCCCTTGGCCAAAAAGGGCGTATGCGTTTTTTCCTGAATATATTCAGGAAAAAACGCATACGCCCTTTTTGGCCAACCAAGCCACCTGGAAAGGCAAATCAGCGCTACAAAGAAGTCTCGCTTCCCATTGGTCAAAAGGGCCATGCTGAAAAAAGTGTCAAAACCAGAAATGCAGGACCGGCCATGGAGAAATGGGAGCCTTGCTACACTGATGGGCGGGATGTAAATTGCCAAGAGCCACTCCGGAGAAGTGTCCGGTGAGTCCTGATACATCTGAAAAACACAGCTTAGAGAGCATAGGGCACTTCCACTCATGGGGGTATAAATTGGGAAAATTAAAAATCAGCAAGACACAAGCACCCCAAAGTTTAGGGCTGCTCTGTTGACCAGGACCTCCACTTCATTCCACCTTAAATATCCCAGGAAAGAGAAAAATGGATAAAGAAGTTGTGGTCCTTATGTACAATGGAATATCACTCAGCCAGGAAATCAATGTCGTAAGGTTAGTAGCAGCATGATGAGTGGATTTAGGTACGACGATTCTAAGTGAAATAAGTCACACAGAAAAGGACACTTCTCATAAGGTATCACTGATAGAGGGAATGTAAAAACCGTTACACTTGAACTGAATTACAAAACAGAACAGAGTCACACATGCAGAAAACACACTATGGCTGCTTAACGGGAAAGGTGAGGTGGGGTGATACATAAAACAAGGGTATCAAATTAGCTCAGATACCGTTCCATAAACCCAATATGTAATAGACAAGACCTACTCCTTGCTCAGAGAACTGGACTCAACACGCCCTATTCACCGCACAAGAATATATCTGACTAATAATAATCGTAAAACCTATGTATTGATATCTCTCTGTTAGTGTGTCAAGTGGGTGTAAAGCGGCATAAACACAGCAGTGAAAAGCAGCTAAACCCCATTATAAAAATAAATTACTTTGAAACACCCATGAAACAAAGACAGTGAAAGAGAGAGAAATTCTTACACAATGCGTTCAGGGGCTGTGATGCAACCTGGATTGACCATATCTAGACGCACAGCTGGATGAGACATAAGGGTGGACACTCTTGGGGCTGAGAGGTTTGGTGAGGTTGGGTGAGCAAACGCAGACCCTTTAAAGGAATACTGCGTGGTACCCATCGCATGGGTCCCAAATCTCCAGGTTCAAGGGCATCTTCCTACATCAAAAACATGCATGAGAAACCCAGAAGATGGTACACCGTGTGATGGGGAAAGGTTTCTAAAACGCACCTCATTTCTCATCTCCTTGTGCCCGGGTTCGCCATTCCAGCCGCTTTACTAGCAAGCTCCCTACTTGGAGCATCAGCACCTTTAACCTCCTGTTCCATACAGGTTGCAATTTGTCCTGAGGATAAACGGGAAGACGTGGAACCAACGAGAGACTAGCTCTTGGTGTTGGGACAGGCACAGGTCACTCTATTTTCCCATCAGAAAGAAGAATTAACCACAGGCTCAGCCTGCCCCCCGGAACCAGAACAGGGCCTGAAGCCATTCTGCGATTTTGCGGCCAGCTCCCATAAAAACGAGTTGTAAAATGGAGGTTCAGGGCACTGCAATTCACAAACCTGCAGAGTTATAAATGATAACTCTCGTCCACAAATATATTGAGGGAAGGCAAAGAAGAGGATTTGAAATCAAGGCAGAATTGCAGGAAACAGATTTCAGGAGGTAGATACGAATCGCCTTTAAAGCACATGAAAAGCGGCAAAACGTTGACAATGATGCCCTTGGCCAAAAAGGGCGTATGCGTTTTTTCCTGAATATATTCAGGAAAAAACGCATACGCCCTTTTTGGCCAACCAAGCCACCTGGAAAGGCAAATCAGCGCTACAAAGAAGTCTCGCTTCCCATCGGTCAAAAGGGCCATGCTGAAAAAAGTGTCAAAACCAGAAATGCAGGACAGGCCATGGAGAAATGGGAGCCTTGCTACACTGATGGGCGGGATGTAAATTGCCAAGAGCCACTCCGGAGAAGTGTCCGGTGAGTCCTGATACATCTGAAAAACACAGCTTAGAGAGCATAGGGCACTTCCACTCATGGGGGTATAAATTGGGAAAATTAAAAATCAGCAAGACACAAGCACCCCAAAGTTTAGGGCTGCTCTGTTGACCAGGACCTCCACTTCATTCCACCTTAAATATCCCAGGAAAGAGAAAAATGGATAAAGAAGTTGTGGTCCTTATGTACAATGGAATATCACTCAGCCAGGAAATCAATGTCGTAAGGTTAGTAGCAGCATGATGAGTGGATTTAGGTACGACGATTCTAAGTGAAATAAGTCACACAGAAAAGGACACTTCTCATAAGGTATCACTGATAGAGGGAATGTAAAAACCGTTACACTTGAACTGAATTACAAAACAGAACAGAGTCACACATGCAGAAAACACACTATGGCTGCTTAACGGGAAAGGTGAGGTGGGGTGATACATAAAACAAGGGTATCAAATTAGCTCAGATACCGTTCCATAAACCCAATATGTAATAGACAAGACCTACTCCTTGCTCAGAGAACTGGACTCAACACGCCCTATTCACCGCACAAGAATATATCTGACTAATAATAATCGTAAAACCTATGTATTGATATCTCTCTGTTAGTGTGTCAAGTGGGTGTAAAGCGGCATAAACACAGCAGTGAAAAGCAGCTAAACCCCATTATAAAAATAAATTACTTTGAAACACCCATGAAACAAAGACAGTGAAAGAGAGAGAAATTCTTACACAATGCGTTCAGGGGCTGTGATGCAACCTGGATTGACCATATCTAGACGCACAGCTGGATGAGACATAAGGGTGGACACTCTTGGGGCTGAGAGGTTTGGTGAGGTTGGGTGAGCAAACGCAGACCCTTTAAAGGAATACTGCGTGGTACCCATCGCATGGGTCCCAAATCTCCAGGTTCAAGGGCATCTTCCTACATCAAAAACATGCATGAGAAACCCAGAAGATGGTACACCGTGTGATGGGGAAAGGTTTCTAAAACGCACCTCATTTCTCATCTCCTTGTGCCCGGGTTCGCCATTCCAGCCGCTTTACTAGCAAGCTCCCTACTTGGAGCATCAGCACCTTTAACCTCCTGTTCCATACAGGTTGCAATTTGTCCTGAGGATAAACGGGAAGACGTGGAACCAACGAGAGACTAGCTCTTGGTGTTGGGACAGGCACAGGTCACTCTATTTTCCCATCAGAAAGAAGAATTAACCACAGGCTCAGCCTGCCCCCCGGAACCAGAACAGGGCCTGAAGCCATTCTGCGATTTTGCGGCCAGCTCCCATAAAAACGAGTTGTAAAATGGAGGTTCAGGGCACTGCAATTCACAAACCTGCAGAGTTATAAATGATAACTCTCGTCCACAAATATATTGAGGGAAGGCAAAGAAGAGGATTTGAAATCAAGGCAGAATTGCAGGAAACAGATTTCAGGAGGTAGATACGAATCGCCTTTAAAGCACATGAAAAGCGGCAAAACGTTGACAATGATGCCCTTGGCCAAAAAGGGCGTATGCGTTTTTTCCTGAATATATTCAGGAAAAAACGCATACGCCCTTTTTGGCCAACCAAGCCACCTGGAAAGGCAAATCAGCGCTACAAAGAAGTCTCGCTTCCCATCGGTCAAAAGGGCCATGCTGAAAAAAGTGTCAAAACCAGAAATGCAGGACAGGCCATGGAGAAATGGGAGCCTTGCTACACTGATGGGCGGGATGTAAATTGCCAAGAGCCACTCTGGAGAAGTGTCCGGTGAGTCCTGAAACATCTGAAAAACACAGCTTAGAGAGCATAGGGCACTTCCACTCATGGGGGTATAAATTGGGAAAATTAAAAATCAGCAAGACACAAGCACCCCAAAGTTTAGGGCTGCTCTGTTGACCAGGACCTCCACTTCATTCCACCTTAAATATCCCAGGAAAGAGAAAAATGGATAAAGAAGTTGTGGTCCTTATGTACATTGGAATATCACTCAGCCAGGAAATCAATGTCATAAGGTTAGTAGCAGCATGATGAGTGGATTTAGGTACGACGATTCTAAGTGAAATAAGTCACACAGAAAAGGACACTTCTCATAAGGTATCACTGATAGAGGGAATGTAAAAACCGTTACACTTGAACTGAATTACAAAACAGAACAGAGTCACACATGCAGAAAACACACTATGGCTGCTTAACGGGAAAGGTGAGGTGGGGTGATACATAAAACAAGGGTATCAAATTAGCTCAGATACCGTTCCATAAACCCAATATGTAATAGACAAGACCTACTCCTTGCTCAGAGAACTGGACTCAACACGCCCTATTCACCGCACAAGAATATATCTGACTAATAATAATCGTAAAACCTATGTATTGATATCTCTCTGTTAGTGTGTCAAGTGGGTGTAAAGCGGCATAAACACAGCAGTGAAAAGCAGCTAAACCCCATTATAAAAATAAATTACTTTGAAACACCCATGAAACAAAGACAGTGAAAGAGAGAGAAATTCTTACACAATGCGTTCAGGGGCTGTGATGCAACCTGGATTGACCATATCTAGACGCACAGCTGGATGAGACATAAGGGTGGACACTCTTGGGGCTGAGAGGTTTGGTGAGGTTGGGTGAGCAAACGCAGACCCTTTAAAGGAATACTGCGTGGTACCCATCGCATGGGTCCCAAATCTCCAGGTTCAAGGGCATCTTCCTACATCAAAAACATGCATGAGAAACCCAGAAGATGGTACACCGTGTGATGGGGAAAGGTTTCTAAAACGCACCTCATTTCTCATCTCCTTGTGCCCGGGTTCGCCATTCCAGCCGCTTTACTAGCAAGCTCCCTACTTGGAGCATCAGCACCTTTAACCTCCTGTTCCATGCAGGTTGCAATTTGTCCTGAGGATAAACGGGAAGACGTGGAACCAACGAGAGACTAGCTCTTTGTGTTGGGACAGGCACAGGTCACTCTATTTTCCCATCAGAAAGAAGAATTAACCACAGGCTCAGCCTGCCCCCCGGAACCAGAACAGGGCCTGAAGCCATTCTGCGATTTTGCGGCCAGCTCCCATAAAAACGAGTTGTAAAATGGAGGTTCAGGGCACTGCAATTCACAAACCTGCAGAGTTATAAATGATAACTCTCGTCCACAAATATATTGAGGGAAGGCAAAGAAGAGGATTTGAAATCAAGGCAGAATTGCAGGAAACAGATTTCAGGAGGTAGATACGAATCGCCTTTAAAGCACATGAAAAGCGGCAAAACGTTGACAATGATGCCCTTGGCCAAAAAGGGCGTATGCGTTTTTTCCTGAATATATTCAGGAAAAAACGCATACGCCCTTTTTGGCCAACCAAGCAACCTGGAAAGGCAAATCAGCGCTACAAAGAAGTCTCGCTTCCCATCGGTCAAAAGGGCCATGCTGAAAAAAGTGTCAAAACCAGAAATGCAGGACCGGCCATGGAGAAATGGGAGCCTTGCTACACTGATGGGCGGGATGTAAATTGCCAAGAGCCACTCCGGAGAAGTGTCCGGTGAGTCCTGATACATCTGAAAAACACAGCTTAGAGAGCATAGGGCACTTCCACTCATGGGGGTATAAATTGGGAAAATTAAAAATCAGCAAGACACAAGCACCCCAAAGTTTAGGGCTGCTCTGTTGACCAGGACCTCCACTTCATTCCACCTTAAATATCCCAGGAAAGAGAAAAATGGATAAAGAAGTTGTGGTCCTTATGTACAATGGAATATCACTCAGCCAGGAAATCAATGTCGTAAGGTTAGTAGCAGCATGATGAGTGGATTTAGGTACGACGATTCTAAGTGAAATAAGTCACACAGAAAAGGACACTTCTCATAAGGTATCACTGATAGAGGGAATGTAAAAACCGTTACACTTGAACTGAGTTACAAAACAGAACAGAGTCACACATGCAGAAAACACACTATGGCTGCTTAACGGGAAAGGTGAGGTGGGGTGATACATAAAACAAGGGTATCAAATTAGCTCAGATACCGTTCCATAAACCCAATATGTAATAGACAAGACCTGCTCCTTGCTCAGAGAACTGGACTCAACACGCCCTATTCACCGCACAAGAATATATCTGACTAATAATAATCGTAAAACCTATGTATTGATATCTCTCTGTTAGTGTGTCAAGTGGGTGTAAAGCGGCATAAACACAGCAGTGAAAAGCAGCTAAACCCCATTATAAAAATAAATTACTTTGAAACACCCATGAAACAAAGACAGTGAAAGAGAGAGAAATTCTTACACAATGCGTTCAGGGGCTGTGATGCAACCTGGATTGACCATATCTAGACGCACAGCTGGATGAGACATAAGGGTGGACACTCTTGGGGCTGAGAGGTTTGGTGAGGTTGGGTGAGCAAACGCAGACCCTTTAAAGGAATACTGCGTGGTACCCATCGCATGGGTCCCAAATCTCCAGGTTCAAGGGCATCTTCCTACATCAAAAACATGCATGAGAAACCCAGAAGATGGTACACCGTGTGATGGGGAAAGGTTTCTAAAACGCACCTCATTTCTCATCTCCTTGTGCCCGGGTTCGCCATTCCAGCCGCTTTACTAGCAAGCTCCCTACTTGGAGCATCAGCACCTTTAACCTCCTGTTCCATACAGGTTGCAATTTGTCCTGAGGATAAACGGGAAGACGTGGAACCAACGAGAGACTAGCTCTTGGTGTTGGGACAGGCACAGGTCACTCTATTTTCCCATCAGAAAGAAGAATTAACCACAGGCTCAGCCTGCCCCCCGGAACCAGAACAGGGCCTGAAGCCATTCTGCGATTTTGCGGCCAGCTCCCATAAAAACGAGTTGTAAAATGGAGGTTCAGGGCACTGCAATTCACAAACCTGCAGAGTTATAAATGATAACTCTCGTCCACAAATATATTGAGGGAAGGCAAAGAAGAGGATTTGAAATCAAGGCAGAATTGCAGGAAACAGATTTCAGGAGGTAGATACGAATCGCCTTTAAAGCACATGAAAAGCGGCAAAACGTTGACAATGATGCCCTTGGCCAAAAAGGGCGTATGCGTTTTTTCCTGAATATATTCAGGAAAAAACGCATACGCCCTTTTTGGCCAACCAAGCCACCTGGAAAGGCAAATCAGCGCTACAAAGAAGTCTCGCTTCCCATCGGTCAAAAGGGCCATGCTGAAAAAAGTGTCAAAACCAGAAATGCAGGACAGGCCATGGAGAAATGGGAGCCTTGCTACACTGATGGGCGGGATGTAAATTGCCAAGAGCCACTCTGGAGAAGTGTCCGGTGAGTCCTGAAACATCTGAAAAACACAGCTTAGAGAGCATAGGGCACTTCCACTCATGGGGGTATAAATTGGGAAAATTAAAAATCAGCAAGACACAAGCACCCCAAAGTTTAGGGCTGCTCTGTTGACCAGGACCTCCACTTCATTCCACCTTAAATATCCCAGGAAAGAGAAAAATGGATAAAGAAGTTGTGGTCCTTATGTACATTGGAATATCACTCAGCCAGGAAATCAATGTCATAAGGTTAGTAGCAGCATGATGAGTGGATTTAGGTACGACGATTCTAAGTGAAATAAGTCACACAGAAAAGGACACTTCTCATAAGGTATCACTGATAGAGGGAATGTAAAAACCGTTACACTTGAACTGAATTACAAAACAGAACAGAGTCACACATGCAGAAAACACACTATGGCTGCTTAACGGGAAAGGTGAGGTGGGGTGATACATAAAACAAGGGTATCAAATTAGCTCAGATACCGTTCCATAAACCCAATATGTAATAGACAAGACCTACTCCTTGCTCAGAGAACTGGACTCAACACGCCCTATTCACCGCACAAGAATATATCTGACTAATAATAATCGTAAAACCTATGTATTGATATCTCTCTGTTAGTGTGTCAAGTGGGTGTAAAGCGGCATAAACACAGCAGTGAAAAGCAGCTAAACCCCATTATAAAAATAAATTACTTTGAAACACCCATGAAACAAAGACAGTGAAAGAGAGAGAAATTCTTACACAATGCGTTCAGGGGCTGTGATGCAACCTGGATTGACCATATCTAGACGCACAGCTGGATGAGACATAAGGGTGGACACTCTTGGGGCTGAGAGGTTTGGTGAGGTTGGGTGAGCAAACGCAGACCCTTTAAAGGAATACTGCGTGGTACCCATCGCATGGGTCCCAAATCTCCAGGTTCAAGGGCATCTTCCTACATCAAAAACATGCATGAGAAACCCAGAAGATGGTACACCGTGTGATGGGGAAAGGTTTCTAAAACGCACCTCATTTCTCAACTCCTTGTGCCCGGGTTCGCCATTCCAGCCGCTTTACTAGCAAGCTCCCTACTTGGAGCATCAGCACCTTTAACCTCCTGTTCCATGCAGGTTGCAATTTGTCCTGAGGATAAACGGGAAGACGTGGAACCAACGAGAAACTAGCTCTTGGTGTTGGGAAAGGCACAGGTCACTCTATTTTCCCATCAGAAAGAAGAATTAACCACAGGCTCAGCCTGCCCCCCGGTACCAGAACAGGGCCTGAAGCCATTCTGCGATTTTGCGGCCAGCTCCCATATAAACGAGTTGTAAAATGGAGGTTCAGGGCACTGCAATTCACAAACCTGCAGAGTTATAAATGATAACTCCCGTCCACAAATATATTGAGGGAAGGCAAAGAAGAGGATTTGAAATCAAGGCAGAATTGCAGGAAACAGATTTCAGGAGGTAGATACGAATCGCCTTTAAAGCACATGAAAAGCGGCAAAACGTTGACAATGATGCCCTTGGCCAAAAAGGGCGTATGCGTTTTTTCCTGAATATATTCAGGAAAAAACGCATACGCCCTTTTTGGCCAACCAAGCCACCTGGAAAGGCAAATCAGCGCTACACAGAAGTCTCGCTTCCCATCGGTCAAAAGGGCCATGCTGAAAAAAGTGTCAAAACCAGAAATGCAGGACAGGCCATGGAGAAATGGGAGCCTTGCTACACTGATGGGCGGGATGTAAATTGCCAAGAGCCACTCTGGAGAAGTGTCCGGTGAGTCCTGAAACATCTGAAAAACACAGCTTAGAGAGCATAGGGCACTTCCACTCATGGGGGTATAAATTGGGAAAATTAAAAATCAGCAAGACACAAGCACCCCAAAGTTTAGGGCTGCTCTGTTGACCAGGACCTCCACTTCATTCCACCTTAAATATCCCAGGAAAGAGAAAAATGGATAAAGAAGTTGTGGTCCTTATGTACATTGGAATATCACTCAGCCAGGAAATCAATGTCGTAAGGTTAGTAGCAGCATGATGAGTGGATTTAGGTACGACGATTCTAAGTGAAATAAGTCACACAGAAAAGGACACTTCTCATAAGGTATCACTGATAGAGGGAATGTAAAAACCGTTACACTTGAACTGAATTACAAAACAGAACAGAGTCACACATGCAGAAAACACACTATGGCTGCTTAACGGGAAAGGTGAGGTGGGGTGATACATAAAACAAGGGTATCAAATTAGCTCAGATACCGTTCCATAAACCCAATATGTAATAGACAAGACCTACTCCTTGCTCAGAGAACTGGACTCAACACGCCCTATTCACCGCACAAGAATATATCTGACTAATAATAATCGTAAAACCTATGTATTGATATCTCTCTGTTAGTGTGTCAAGTGGGTGTAAAGCGGCATAAACACAGCAGTGAAAAGCAGCTAAACCCCATTATAAAAATAAATTACTTTGAAACACCCATGAAACAAAGACAGTGAAAGAGAGAGAAATTCTTACACAATGCGTTCAGGGGCTGTGATGCAACCTGGATTGACCATATCTAGACGCACAGCTGGATGAGACATAAGGGTGGACACTCTTGGGGCTGAGAGGTTTGGTGAGGTTGGGTGAGCAAACGCAGACCCTTTAAAGGAATACTGCGTGGTACCCATCGCATGGGTCCCAAATCTCCAGGTTCAAGGGCATCTTCCTACATCAAAAACATGCATGAGAAACCCAGAAGATGGTACACCGTGTGATGGGGAAAGGTTTCTAAAACGCACCTCATTTCTCATCTCCTTGTGCCCGGGTTCGCCATTCCAGCCGCTTTACTAGCAAGCTCCCTACTTGGAGCATCAGCACCTTTAACCTCCTGTTCCATACAGGTTGCAATTTGTCCTGAGGATAAACGGGAAGACGTGGAACCAACGAGAGACTAGCTCTTGGTGTTGGGACAGGCACAGGTCACTCTATTTTCCCATCAGAAAGAAGAATTAACCACAGGCTCAGCCTGCCCCCCGGAACCAGAACAGGGCCTGAAGCCATTCTGCGATTTTGCGGCCAGCTCCCATAAAAACGAGTTGTAAAATGGAGGTTCAGGGCACTGCAATTCACAAACCTGCAGAGTTATAAATGATAACTCTCATCCACAAATATATTGAGGGAAGGCAAAGAAGAGGATTTGAAATCAAGGCAGAATTGCAGGAAACAGATTTCAGGAGGTAGATACGAATCGCCTTTAAAGCACATGAAAAGCGGCAAAACGTTGACAATGATGCCCTTGGCCAAAAAGGGCGTATGCGTTTTTTCCTGAATATATTCAGGAAAAAACGCATACGCCCTTTTTGGCCAACCAAGCCACCTGGAAAGGCAAATCAGCGCTACAAAGAAGTCTCGCTTCCCATCGGTCAAAAGGGCCATGCTGAAAAAAGTGTCAAAACCAGAAATGCAGGACAGGCCATGGAGAAATGGGAGCCTTGCTACACTGATGGGCGGGATGTAAATTGCCAAGAGCCACTCTGGAGAAGTGTCCGGTGAGTCCTGAAACATCTGAAAAACACAGCTTAGAGAGCATAGGGCACTTCCACTCATGGGGGTATAAATTGGGAAAATTAAAAATCAGCAAGACACAAGCACCCCAAAGTTTAGGGCTGCTCTGTTGACCAGGACCTCCACTTCATTCCACCTTAAATATCCCAGGAAAGAGAAAAATGGATAAAGAAGTTGTGGTCCTTATGTACATTGGAATATCACTCAGCCAGGAAATCAATGTCATAAGGTTAGTAGCAGCATGATGAGTGGATTTAGGTACGACGATTCTAAGTGAAATAAGTCACACAGAAAAGGACACTTCTCATAAGGTATCACTGATAGAGGGAATGTAAAAACCGTTACACTTGAACTGAATTACAAAACAGAACAGAGTCACACATGCAGAAAACACACTATGGCTGCTTAACGGGAAAGGTGAGGTGGGGTGATACATAAAACAAGGGTATCAAATTAGCTCAGATACCGTTCCATAAACCCAATATGTAATAGACAAGACCTACTCCTTGCTCAGAGAACTGGACTCAACACGCCCTATTCACCGCACAAGAATATATCTGACTAATAATAATCGTAAAACCTATGTATTGATATCTCTCTGTTAGTGTGTCAAGTGGGTGTAAAGCGGCATAAACACAGCAGTGAAAAGCAGCTAAACCCCATTATAAAAATAAATTACCTTGAAACACCCATGAAACAAAGACAGTGAAAGAGAGAGAAATTCTTACACAATGTGTTCAGGGGCTGTGATGCAACCTGGATTGACCATATCTAGACGCACAGCTGGATGAGACATAAGGGTGGACACTCTTGGGGCTGAGAGGTTTGGTGAGGTTGGGTGAGCAAACGCAGACCCTTTAAAGGAATACTGCGTGGTACCCATCGCATGGGTCCCAAATCTCCAGGTTCAAGGGCATCTTCCTACATCAAAAACATGCATGAGAAACCCAGAAGATGGTACACCGTGTGATGGGGAAAGGTTTCTAAAACGCACCTCATTTCTCATCTCCTTGTGCCCGGGTTCGCCATTCCAGCCGCTTTACTAGCAAGCTCCCTACTTGGAGCATCAGCACCTTTAACCTCCTGTTCCATACAGGTTGCAATTTGTCCTGAGGATAAACGGGAAGACGTGGAACCAACGAGAGACTAGCTCTTGGTGTTGGGACAGGCACAGGTCACTCTATTTTCCCATCAGAAAGAAGAATTAACCACAGGCTCAGCCTGCCCCCCGGAACCAGAACAGGGCCTGAAGCCATTCTGCGATTTTGCGGCCAGCTCCCATAAAAACGAGTTGTAAAATGGAGGTTCAGGGCACTGCAATTCACAAACCTGCAGAGTTATAAATGATAACTCTCGTCCACAAATATATTGAGGGAAGGCAAAGAAGAGGATTTGAAATCAAGGCAGAATTGCAGGAAACAGATTTCAGGAGGTAGATACGAATCGCCTTTAAAGCACATGAAAAGCGGCAAAACGTTGACAATGATGCCCTTGGCCAAAAAGGGCGTATGCGTTTTTTCCTGAATATATTCAGGAAAAAACGCATACGCCCTTTTTGGCCAACCAAGCCACGTGGAAAGGCAAATCAGCGCTACACAGAAGTCTCGCTTCCCATCGGTCAAAAGGGCCATGCTGAAAAAAGTGTCAAAACCAGAAATGCAGGACAGGCCATGGAGAAATGGGAGCCTTGCTACACTGATGGGCGGGATGTAAATTGCCAAGAGCCACTCTGGAGAAGTGTCCGGTGAGTCCTGAAACATCTGAAAAACACAGCTTAGAGAGCATAGGGCACGTCCACTCATGGGGGTATAAATTGGGAAAATTAAAAATCAGCAAGACACAAGCACCCCAAAGTTTAGGGCTGCTCTGTTGACCAGGACCTCCACTTCATTCCACCTTAAATATCCCAGGAAAGAGAAAAATGGATAAAGAAGTTGTGGTCCTTATGTACATTGGAATATCACTCAGCCAGGAAATCGATGTCGTAAGGTTAGTAGCAGCATGATGAGTGGATTTAGGTACGACGATTTTAAGTGAAATAAGTCACACAGAAAAGGACACTTCTCATAAGGTATCACTGATAGAGGGAATGTAAAAACCGTTACACTTGAACTGAATTACAAAACAGAACAGAGTCACACATGCAGAAAACACACTATGGCTGCTTAACGGGAAAGGTGAGGTGGGGTGATACATAAAACAAGGGTATCAAATTAGCTCAGATACCGTTCCATAAACCCAATATGTAATAGACAAGACCTACTCCTTGCTCAGAGAACTGGACTCAACACGCCCTATTCACCGCACAAGAATATATCTGACTAATAATAATCGTAAAACCTATGTATTGATATCTCTCTGTTAGTGTGTCAAGTGGGTGTAAAGCGGCATAAACACAGCAGTGAAAAGCAGCTAAACCCCATTATAAAAATAAATTACTTTGAAACACCCATGAAACAAAGACAGTGAAAGAGAGAGAAATTCTTACACAATGCGTTCAGGGGCTGTGATGCAACCTGGATTGACCATATCTAGACGCACAGCTGGATGAGACATAAGGGTGGACACTCTTGGGGCTGAGAGGTTTGGTGAGGTTGGGTGAGCAAACGCAGACCCTTTAAAGGAATACTGCGTGGTACCCATCGCATGGGTCCCAAATCTCCAGGTTCAAGGGCATCTTCCTACATCAAAAACATGCATGAGAAACCCAGAAGATGGTACACCGTGTGATGGGGAAAGGTTTCTAAAACGCACCTCATTTCTCATCTCCTTGTGCCCGGGTTCGCCATTCCAGCCGCTTTACTAGCAAGCTCCCTACTTGGAGCATCAGCACCTTTAACCTCCTGTTCCATACAGGTTGCAATTTGTCCTGAGGATAAACGGGAAGACGTGGAACCAACGAGAGACTAGCTCTTGGTGTTGGGACAGGCACAGGTCACTCTATTTTCCCATCAGAAAGAAGAATTAACCACAGGCTCAGCCTGCCCCCCGGAACCAGAACAGGGCCTGAAGCCATTCTGCGATTTTGCGGCCAGCTCCCATAAAAACGAGTTGTAAAATGGAGGTTCAGGGCACTGCAATTCACAAACCTGCAGAGTTATAAATGATAACTCTCGTCCACAAATATATTGAGGGAAGGCAAAGAAGAGGATTTGAAATCAAGGCAGAATTGCAGGAAACAGATTTCAGGAGGTAGATACGAATCGCCTTTAAAGCACATGAAAAGCGGCAAAACGTTGACAATGATGCCCTTGGCCAAAAAGGGCGTATGCGTTTTTTCCTGAATATATTCAGGAAAAAACGCATACGCCCTTTTTGGCCAACCAAGCCACCTGGAAAGGCAAATCAGCGCTACAAAGAAGTCTCGCTTCCCATCGGTCAAAAGGGCCATGCTGAAAAAAGTGTCAAAACCAGAAATGCAGGACAGGCCATGGAGAAATGGGAGCCTTGCTACACTGATGGGCGGGATGTAAATTGCCAAGAGCCACTCTGGAGAAGTGTCCGGTGAGTCCTGAAACATCTGAAAAACACAGCTTAGAGAGCATAGGGCACTTCCACTCATGGGGGTATAAATTGGGAAAATTAAAAATCAGCAAGACACAAGCACCCCAAAGTTTAGGGCTGCTCTGTTGACCAGGACCTCCACTTCATTCCACCTTAAATATCCCAGGAAAGAGAAAAATGGATAAAGAAGTTGTGGTCCTTATGTACATTGGAATATCACTCAGCCAGGAAATCAATGTCATAAGGTTAGTAGCAGCATGATGAGTGGATTTAGGTACGACGATTCTAAGTGAAATAAGTCACACAGAAAAGGACACTTCTCATAAGGTATCACTGATAGAGGGAATGTAAAAACCGTTACACTTGAACTGAATTACAAAACAGAACAGAGTCACACATGCAGAAAACACACTATGGCTGCTTAACGGGAAAGGTGAGGTGGGGTGATACATAAAACAAGGGTATCAAATTAGCTCAGATACCGTTCCATAAACCCAATATGTAATAGACAAGACCTACTCCTTGCTCAGAGAACTGGACTCAACACGCCCTATTCACCGCACAAGAATATATCTGACTAATAATAATCGTAAAACCTATGTATTGATATCTCTCTGTTAGTGTGTCAAGTGGGTGTAAAGCGGCATAAACACAGCAGTGAAAAGCAGCTAAACCCCATTATAAAAATAAATTACTTTGAAACACCCATGAAACAAAGACAGTGAAAGAGAGAGAAATTCTTACACAATGCGTTCAGGGGCTGTGATGCAACCTGGATTGACCATATCTAGACGCACAGCTGGATGAGACATAAGGGTGGACACTCTTGGGGCTGAGAGGTTTGGTGAGGTTGGGTGAGCAAACGCAGACCCTTTAAAGGAATACTGCGTGGTACCCATCGCATGGGTCCCAAATCTCCAGGTTCAAGGGCATCTTCCTACATCAAAAACATGCATGAGAAACCCAGAAGATGGTACACCGTGTGATGGGGAAAGGTTTCTAAAACGCACCTCATTTCTCATCTCCTTGTGCCCGGGTTCGCCATTCCAGCCGCTTTACTAGCAAGCTCCCTACTTGGAGCATCAGCACCTTTAACCTCCTGTTCCATGCAGGTTGCAATTTGTCCTGAGGATAAACGGGAAGACGTGGAACCAACGAGAGACTAGCTCTTTGTGTTGGGACAGGCACAGGTCACTCTATTTTCCCATCAGAAAGAAGAATTAACCACAGGCTCAGCCTGCCCCCCGGAACCAGAACAGGGCCTGAAGCCATTCTGCGATTTTGCGGCCAGCTCCCATAAAAACGAGTTGTAAAATGGAGGTTCAGGGCACTGCAATTCACAAACCTGCAGAGTTATAAATGATAACTCTCGTCCACAAATATATTGAGGGAAGGCAAAGAAGAGGATTTGAAATCAAGGCAGAATTGCAGGAAACAGATTTCAGGAGGTAGATACGAATCGCCTTTAAAGCACATGAAAAGCGGCAAAACGTTGACAATGATGCCCTTGGCCAAAAAGGGCGTATGCGTTTTTTCCTGAATATATTCAGGAAAAAACGCATACGCCCTTTTTGGCCAACCAAGCCACCTGGAAAGGCAAATCAGCGCTACAAAGAAGTCTCGCTTCCCATCGGTCAAAAGGGCCATGCTGAAAAAAGTGTCAAAACCAGAAATGCAGGACCGGCCATGGAGAAATGGGAGCCTTGCTACACTGATGGGCGGGATGTAAATTGCCAAGAGCCACTCCGGAGAAGTGTCCGGTGAGTCCTGATACATCTGAAAAACACAGCTTAGAGAGCATAGGGCACTTCCACTCATGGGGGTATAAATTGGGAAAATTAAAAATCAGCAAGACACAAGCACCCCAAAGTTTAGGGCTGCTCTGTTGACCAGGACCTCCACTTCATTCCACCTTAAATATCCCAGGAAAGAGAAAAATGGATAAAGAAGTTGTGGTCCTTATGTACAATGGAATATCACTCAGCCAGGAAATCAATGTCGTAAGGTTAGTAGCAGCATGATGAGTGGATTTAGGTACGACGATTCTAAGTGAAATAAGTCACACAGAAAAGGACACTTCTCATAAGGTATCACTGATAGAGGGAATGTAAAAACCGTTACACTTGAACTGAGTTACAAAACAGAACAGAGTCACACATGCAGAAAACACACTATGGCTGCTTAACGGGAAAGGTGAGGTGGGGTGATACATAAAACAAGGGTATCAAATTAGCTCAGATACCGTTCCATAAACCCAATATGTAATAGACAAGACCTGCTCCTTGCTCAGAGAACTGGACTCAACACGCCCTATTCACCGCACAAGAATATATCTGACTAATAATAATCGTAAAACCTATGTATTGATATCTCTCTGTTAGTGTGTCAAGTGGGTGTAAAGCGGCATAAACACAGCAGTGAAAAGCAGCTAAACCCCATTATAAAAATAAATTACTTTGAAACACCCATGAAACAAAGACAGTGAAAGAGAGAGAAATTCTTACACAATGCGTTCAGGGGCTGTGATGCAACCTGGATTGACCATATCTAGACGCACAGCTGGATGAGACATAAGGGTGGACACTCTTGGGGCTGAGAGGTTTGGTGAGGTTGGGTGAGCAAACGCAGACCCTTTAAAGGAATACTGCGTGGTACCCATCGCATGGGTCCCAAATCTCCAGGTTCAAGGGCATCTTCCTACATCAAAAACATGCATGAGAAACCCAGAAGATGGTACACCGTGTGATGGGGAAAGGTTTCTAAAACGCACCTCATTTCTCATCTCCTTGTGCCCGGGTTCGCCATTCCAGCCGCTTTACTAGCAAGCTCCCTACTTGGAGCATCAGCACCTTTAACCTCCTGTTCCATACAGGTTGCAATTTGTCCTGAGGATAAACGGGAAGACGTGGAACCAACGAGAGACTAGCTCTTGGTGTTGGGACAGGCACAGGTCACTCTATTTTCCCATCAGAAAGAAGAATTAACCACAGGCTCAGCCTGCCCCCCGGAACCAGAACAGGGCCTGAAGCCATTCTGCGATTTTGCGGCCAGCTCCCATAAAAACGAGTTGTAAAATGGAGGTTCAGGGCACTGCAATTCACAAACCTGCAGAGTTATAAATGATAACTCTCGTCCACAAATATATTGAGGGAAGGCAAAGAAGAGGATTTGAAATCAAGGCAGAATTGCAGGAAACAGATTTCAGGAGGTAGATACGAATCGCCTTTAAAGCACATGAAAAGCGGCAAAACGTTGACAATGATGCCCTTGGCCAAAAAGGGCGTATGCGTTTTTTCCTGAATATATTCAGGAAAAAACGCATACGCCCTTTTTGGCCAACCAAGCCACCTGGAAAGGCAAATCAGCGCTACAAAGAAGTCTCGCTTCCCATCGGTCAAAAGGGCCATGCTGAAAAAAGTGTCAAAACCAGAAATGCAGGACAGGCCATGGAGAAATGGGAGCCTTGCTACACTGATGGGCGGGATGTAAATTGCCAAGAGCCACTCTGGAGAAGTGTCCGGTGAGTCCTGAAACATCTGAAAAACACAGCTTAGAGAGCATAGGGCACTTCCACTCATGGGGGTATAAATTGGGAAAATTAAAAATCAGCAAGACACAAGCACCCCAAAGTTTAGGGCTGCTCTGTTGACCAGGACCTCCACTTCATTCCACCTTAAATATCCCAGGAAAGAGAAAAATGGATAAAGAAGTTGTGGTCCTTATGTACATTGGAATATCACTCAGCCAGGAAATCAATGTCATAAGGTTAGTAGCAGCATGATGAGTGGATTTAGGTACGACGATTCTAAGTGAAATAAGTCACACAGAAAAGGACACTTCTCATAAGGTATCACTGATAGAGGGAATGTAAAAACCGTTACACTTGAACTGAATTACAAAACAGAACAGAGTCACACATGCAGAAAACACACTATGGCTGCTTAACGGGAAAGGTGAGGTGGGGTGATACATAAAACAAGGGTATCAAATTAGCTCAGATACCGTTCCATAAACCCAATATGTAATAGACAAGACCTACTCCTTGCTCAGAGAACTGGACTCAACACGCCCTATTCACCGCACAAGAATATATCTGACTAATAATAATCGTAAAACCTATGTATTGATATCTCTCTGTTAGTGTGTCAAGTGGGTGTAAAGCGGCATAAACACAGCAGTGAAAAGCAGCTAAACCCCATTATAAAAATAAATTACTTTGAAACACCCATGAAACAAAGACAGTGAAAGAGAGAGAAATTCTTACACAATGCGTTCAGGGGCTGTGATGCAACCTGGATTGACCATATCTAGACGCACAGCTGGATGAGACATAAGGGTGGACACTCTTGGGGCTGAGAGGTTTGGTGAGGTTGGGTGAGCAAACGCAGACCCTTTAAAGGAATACTGCGTGGTACCCATCGCATGGGTCCCAAATCTCCAGGTTCAAGGGCATCTTCCTACATCAAAAACATGCATGAGAAACCCAGAAGATGGTACACCGTGTGATGGGGAAAGGTTTCTAAAACGCACCTCATTTCTCAACTCCTTGTGCCCGGGTTCGCCATTCCAGCCGCTTTACTAGCAAGCTCCCTACTTGGAGCATCAGCACCTTTAACCTCCTGTTCCATGCAGGTTGCAATTTGTCCTGAGGATAAACGGGAAGACGTGGAACCAACGAGAAACTAGCTCTTGGTGTTGGGAAAGGCACAGGTCACTCTATTTTCCCATCAGAAAGAAGAATTAACCACAGGCTCAGCCTGCCCCCCGGTACCAGAACAGGGCCTGAAGCCATTCTGCGATTTTGCGGCCAGCTCCCATATAAACGAGTTGTAAAATGGAGGTTCAGGGCACTGCAATTCACAAACCTGCAGAGTTATAAATGATAACTCCCGTCCACAAATATATTGAGGGAAGGCAAAGAAGAGGATTTGAAATCAAGGCAGAATTGCAGGAAACAGATTTCAGGAGGTAGATACGAATCGCCTTTAAAGCACATGAAAAGCGGCAAAACGTTGACAATGATGCCCTTGGCCAAAAAGGGCGTATGCGTTTTTTCCTGAATATATTCAGGAAAAAACGCATACGCCCTTTTTGGCCAACCAAGCCACCTGGAAAGGCAAATCAGCGCTACACAGAAGTCTCGCTTCCCATCGGTCAAAAGGGCCATGCTGAAAAAAGTGTCAAAACCAGAAATGCAGGACAGGCCATGGAGAAATGGGAGCCTTGCTACACTGATGGGCGGGATGTAAATTGCCAAGAGCCACTCCGGAGAAGTGTCCGGTGAGTCCTGATACATCTGAAAAACACAGCTTAGAGAGCATAGGGCACTTCCACTCATGGGGGTATAAATTGGGAAAATTAAAAATCAGCAAGACACAAGCACCCCAAAGTTTAGGGCTGCTCTGTTGACCAGGACCTCCACTTCATTCCACCTTAAATATCCCAGGAAAGAGAAAAATGGATAAAGAAGTTGTGGTCCTTATGTACAATGGAATATCACTCAGCCAGGAAATCAATGTCGTAAGGTTAGTAGCAGCATGATGAGTGGATTTAGGTACGACGATTCTAAGTGAAATAAGTCACACAGAAAAGGACACTTCTCATAAGGTATCACTGATAGAGGGAATGTAAAAACCGTTACACTTGAACTGAGTTACAAAACAGAACAGAGTCACACATGCAGAAAACACACTATGGCTGCTTAACGGGAAAGGTGAGGTGGGGTGATACATAAAACAAGGGTATCAAATTAGCTCAGATACCGTTCCATAAACCCAATATGTAATAGACAAGACCTGCTCCTTGCTCAGAGAACTGGACTCAACACGCCCTATTCACCGCACAAGAATATATCTGACTAATAATAATCGTAAAACCTATGTATTGATATCTCTCTGTTAGTGTGTCAAGTGGGTGTAAAGCGGCATAAACACAGCAGTGAAAAGCAGCTAAACCCCATTATAAAAATAAATTACTTTGAAACACCCATGAAACAAAGACAGTGAAAGAGAGAGAAATTCTTACACAATGCGTTCAGGGGCTGTGATGCAACCTGGATTGACCATATCTAGACGCACAGCTGGATGAGACATAAGGGTGGACACTCTTGGGGCTGAGAGGTTTGGTGAGGTTGGGTGAGCAAACGCAGACCCTTTAAAGGAATACTGCGTGGTACCCATCGCATGGGTCCCAAATCTCCAGGTTCAAGGGCATCTTCCTACATCAAAAACATGCATGAGAAACCCAGAAGATGGTACACCGTGTGATGGGGAAAGGTTTCTAAAACGCACCTCATTTCTCATCTCCTTGTGCCCGGGTTCGCCATTCCAGCCGCTTTACTAGCAAGCTCCCTACTTGGAGCATCAGCACCTTTAACCTCCTGTTCCATACAGGTTGCAATTTGTCCTGAGGATAAACGGGAAGACGTGGAACCAACGAGAGACTAGCTCTTGGTGTTGGGACAGGCACAGGTCACTCTATTTTCCCATCAGAAAGAAGAATTAACCACAGGCTCAGCCTGCCCCCCGGAACCAGAACAGGGCCTGAAGCCATTCTGCGATTTTGCGGCCAGCTCCCATAAAAACGAGTTGTAAAATGGAGGTTCAGGGCACTGCAATTCACAAACCTGCAGAGTTATAAATGATAACTCTCGTCCACAAATATATTGAGGGAAGGCAAAGAAGAGGATTTGAAATCAAGGCAGAATTGCAGGAAACAGATTTCAGGAGGTAGATACGAATCGCCTTTAAAGCACATGAAAAGCGGCAAAACGTTGACAATGATGCCCTTGGCCAAAAAGGGCGTATGCGTTTTTTCCTGAATATATTCAGGAAAAAACGCATACGCCCTTTTTGGCCAACCAAGCCACCTGGAAAGGCAAATCAGCGCTACAAAGAAGTCTCGCTTCCCATCGGTCAAAAGGGCCATGCTGAAAAAAGTGTCAAAACCAGAAATGCAGGACAGGCCATGGAGAAATGGGAGCCTTGCTACACTGATGGGCGGGATGTAAATTGCCAAGAGCCACTCTGGAGAAGTGTCCGGTGAGTCCTGAAACATCTGAAAAACACAGCTTAGAGAGCATAGGGCACTTCCACTCATGGGGGTATAAATTGGGAAAATTAAAAATCAGCAAGACACAAGCACCCCAAAGTTTAGGGCTGCTCTGTTGACCAGGACCTCCACTTCATTCCACCTTAAATATCCCAGGAAAGAGAAAAATGGATAAAGAAGTTGTGGTCCTTATGTACATTGGAATATCACTCAGCCAGGAAATCAATGTCATAAGGTTAGTAGCAGCATGATGAGTGGATTTAGGTACGACGATTCTAAGTGAAATAAGTCACACAGAAAAGGACACTTCTCATAAGGTATCACTGATAGAGGGAATGTAAAAACCGTTACACTTGAACTGAATTACAAAACAGAACAGAGTCACACATGCAGAAAACACACTATGGCTGCTTAACGGGAAAGGTGAGGTGGGGTGATACATAAAACAAGGGTATCAAATTAGCTCAGATACCGTTCCATAAACCCAATATGTAATAGACAAGACCTACTCCTTGCTCAGAGAACTGGACTCAACACGCCCTATTCACCGCACAAGAATATATCTGACTAATAATAATCGTAAAACCTATGTATTGATATCTCTCTGTTAGTGTGTCAAGTGGGTGTAAAGCGGCATAAACACAGCAGTGAAAAGCAGCTAAACCCCATTATAAAAATAAATTACTTTGAAACACCCATGAAACAAAGACAGTGAAAGAGAGAGAAATTCTTACACAATGCGTTCAGGGGCTGTGATGCAACCTGGATTGACCATATCTAGACGCACAGCTGGATGAGACATAAGGGTGGACACTCTTGGGGCTGAGAGGTTTGGTGAGGTTGGGTGAGCAAACGCAGACCCTTTAAAGGAATACTGCGTGGTACCCATCGCATGGGTCCCAAATCTCCAGGTTCAAGGGCATCTTCCTACATCAAAAACATGCATGAGAAACCCAGAAGATGGTACACCGTGTGATGGGGAAAGGTTTCTAAAACGCACCTCATTTCTCAACTCCTTGTGCCCGGGTTCGCCATTCCAGCCGCTTTACTAGCAAGCTCCCTACTTGGAGCATCAGCACCTTTAACCTCCTGTTCCATGCAGGTTGCAATTTGTCCTGAGGATAAACGGGAAGACGTGGAACCAACGAGAAACTAGCTCTTGGTGTTGGGAAAGGCACAGGTCACTCTATTTTCCCATCAGAAAGAAGAATTAACCACAGGCTCAGCCTGCCCCCCGGTACCAGAACAGGGCCTGAAGCCATTCTGCGATTTTGCGGCCAGCTCCCATATAAACGAGTTGTAAAATGGAGGTTCAGGGCACTGCAATTCACAAACCTGCAGAGTTATAAATGATAACTCCCGTCCACAAATATATTGAGGGAAGGCAAAGAAGAGGATTTGAAATCAAGGCAGAATTGCAGGAAACAGATTTCAGGAGGTAGATACGAATCGCCTTTAAAGCACATGAAAAGCGGCAAAACGTTGACAATGATGCCCTTGGCCAAAAAGGGCGTATGCGTTTTTTCCTGAATATATTCAGGAAAAAACGCATACGCCCTTTTTGGCCAACCAAGCCACCTGGAAAGGCAAATCAGCGCTACACAGAAGTCTCGCTTCCCATCGGTCAAAAGGGCCATGCTGAAAAAAGTGTCAAAACCAGAAATGCAGGACAGGCCATGGAGAAATGGGAGCCTTGCTACACTGATGGGCGGGATGTAAATTGCCAAGAGCCACTCTGGAGAAGTGTCCGGTGAGTCCTGAAACATCTGAAAAACACAGCTTAGAGAGCATAGGGCACTTCCACTCATGGGGGTATAAATTGGGAAAATTAAAAATCAGCAAGACACAAGCACCCCAAAGTTTAGGGCTGCTCTGTTGACCAGGACCTCCACTTCATTCCACCTTAAATATCCCAGGAAAGAGAAAAATGGATAAAGAAGTTGTGGTCCTTATGTACATTGGAATATCACTCAGCCAGGAAATCAATGTCATAAGGTTAGTAGCAGCATGATGAGTGGATTTAGGTACGACGATTCTAAGTGAAATAAGTCACACAGAAAAGGACACTTCTCATAAGGTATCACTGATAGAGGGAATGTAAAAACCGTTACACTTGAACTGAATTACAAAACAGAACAGAGTCACACATGCAGAAAACACACTATGGCTGCTTAACGGGAAAGGTGAGGTGGGGTGATACATAAAACAAGGGTATCAAATTAGCTCAGATACCGTTCCATAAACCCAATATGTAATAGACAAGACCTACTCCTTGCTCAGAGAACTGGACTCAACACGCCCTATTCACCGCACAAGAATATATCTGACTAATAATAATCGTAAAACCTATGTATTGATATCTCTCTGTTAGTGTGTCAAGTGGGTGTAAAGCGGCATAAACACAGCAGTGAAAAGCAGCTAAACCCCATTATAAAAATAAATTACTTTGAAACACCCATGAAACAAAGACAGTGAAAGAGAGAGAAATTCTTACACAATGCGTTCAGGGGCTGTGATGCAACCTGGATTGACCATATCTAGACGCACAGCTGGATGAGACATAAGGGTGGACACTCTTGGGGCTGAGAGGTTTGGTGAGGTTGGGTGAGCAAACGCAGACCCTTTAAAGGAATACTGCGTGGTACCCATCGCATGGGTCCCAAATCTCCAGGTTCAAGGGCATCTTCCTACATCAAAAACATGCATGAGAAACCCAGAAGATGGTACACCGTGTGATGGGGAAAGGTTTCTAAAACGCACCTCATTTCTCATCTCCTTGTGCCCGGGTTCGCCATTCCAGCCGCTTTACTAGCAAGCTCCCTACTTGGAGCATCAGCACCTTTAACCTCCTGTTCCATACAGGTTGCAATTTGTCCTGAGGATAAACGGGAAGACGTGGAACCAACGAGAGACTAGCTCTTGGTGTTGGGACAGGCACAGGTCACTCTATTTTCCCATCAGAAAGAAGAATTAACCACAGGCTCAGCCTGCCCCCCGGAACCAGAACAGGGCCTGAAGCCATTCTGCGATTTTGCGGCCAGCTCCCATAAAAACGAGTTGTAAAATGGAGGTTCAGGGCACTGCAATTCACAAACCTGCAGAGTTATAAATGATAACTGTCGTCCACAAATATATTGAGGGAAGGCAAAGAAGAGGATTTGAAATCAAGGCAGAATTGCAGGAAACAGATTTCAGGAGGTAGATACGAATCGCCTTTAAAGCACATGAAAAGCGGCAAAACGTTGACAATGATGCCCTTGGCCAAAAAGGGCGTATGCGTTTTTTCCTGAATATATTCAGGAAAAAACGCATACGCCCTTTTTGGCCAACCAAGCCACCTGGAAAGGCAAATCAGCGCTACAAAGAAGTCTCGCTTCCCATCGGTCAAAAGGGCCATGCTGAAAAAAGTGTCAAAACCAGAAATGCAGGACAGGCCATGGAGAAATGGGAGCCTTGCTACACTGATGGGCGGGATGTAAATTGCCAAGAGCCACTCTGGAGAAGTGTCCGGTGAGTCCTGAAACATCTGAAAAACACAGCTTAGAGAGCATAGGGCACTTCCACTCATGGGGGTATAAATTGGGAAAATTAAAAATCAGCAAGACACAAGCACCCCAAAGTTTAGGGCTGCTCTGTTGACCAGGACCTCCACTTCATTCCACCTTAAATATCCCAGGAAAGAGAAAAATGGATAAAGAAGTTGTGGTCCTTATGTACATTGGAATATCACTCAGCCAGGAAATCAATGTCATAAGGTTAGTAGCAGCATGATGAGTGGATTTAGGTACGACGATTCTAAGTGAAATAAGTCACACAGAAAAGGACACTTCTCATAAGGTATCACTGATAGAGGGAATGTAAAAACCGTTACACTTGAACTGAATTACAAAACAGAACAGAGTCACACATGCAGAAAACACACTATGGCTGCTTAACGGGAAAGGTGAGGTGGGGTGATACATAAAACAAGGGTATCAAATTAGCTCAGATACCGTTCCATAAACCCAATATGTAATAGACAAGACCTACTCCTTGCTCAGAGAACTGGACTCAACACGCCCTATTCACCGCACAAGAATATATCTGACTAATAATAATCGTAAAACCTATGTATTGATATCTCTCTGTTAGTGTGTCAAGTGGGTGTAAAGCGGCATAAACACAGCAGTGAAAAGCAGCTAAACCCCATTATAAAAATAAATTACCTTGAAACACCCATGAAACAAAGACAGTGAAAGAGAGAGAAATTCTTACACAATGCGTTCAGGGGCTGTGATGCAACCTGGATTGACCATATCTAGACGCACAGCTGGATGAGACATAAGGGTGGACACTCTTGGGGCTGAGAGGTTTGGTGAGGTTGGGTGAGCAAACGCAGACCCTTTAAAGGAATACTGCGTGGTACCCATCGCATGGGTCCCAAATCTCCAGGTTCAAGGGCATCTTCCTACATCAAAAACATGCATGAGAAACCCAGAAGATGGTACACCGTGTGATGGGGAAAGGTTTCTAAAACGCACCTCATTTCTCATCTCCTTGTGCCCGGGTTCGCCATTCCAGCCGCTTTACTAGCAAGCTCCCTACTTGGAGCATCAGCACCTTTAACCTCCTGTTCCATACAGGTTGCAATTTGTCCTGAGGATAAACGGGAAGACGTGGAACCAACGAGAGACTAGCTCTTGGTGTTGGGACAGGCACAGGTCACTCTATTTTCCCATCAGAAAGAAGAATTAACCACAGGCTCAGCCTGCCCCCCGGAACCAGAACAGGGCCTGAAGCCATTCTGCGATTTTGCGGCCAGCTCCCATAAAAACGAGTTGTAAAATGGAGGTTCAGGGCACTGCAATTCACAAACCTGCAGAGTTATAAATGATAACTCTCGTCCACAAATATATTGAGGGAAGGCAAAGAAGAGGATTTGAAATCAAGGCAGAATTGCAGGAAACAGATTTCAGGAGGTAGATACGAATCGCCTTTAAAGCACATGAAAAGCGGCAAAACGTTGACAATGATGCCCTTGGCCAAAAAGGGCGTATGCGTTTTTTCCTGAATATATTCAGGAAAAAACGCATACGCCCTTTTTGGCCAACCAAGCCACCTGGAAAGGCAAATCAGCGCTACAAAGAAGTCTCGCTTCCCATCGGTCAAAAGGGCCATGCTGAAAAAAGTGTCAAAACCAGAAATGCAGGACAGGCCATGGAGAAATGGGAGCCTTGCTACACTGATGGGCGGGATGTAAATTGCCAAGAGCCACTCTGGAGAAGTGTCCGGTGAGTCCTGAAACATCTGAAAAACACAGCTTAGAGAGCATAGGGCACTTCCACTCATGGGGGTATAAATTGGGAAAATTAAAAATCAGCAAGACACAAGCACCCCAAAGTTTAGGGCTGCTCTGTTGACCAGGACCTCCACTTCATTCCACCTTAAATATCCCAGGAAAGAGAAAAATGGATAAAGAAGTTGTGGTCCTTATGTACATTGGAATATCACTCAGCCAGGAAATCAATGTCATAAGGTTAGTAGCAGCATGATGAGTGGATTTAGGTACGACGATTCTAAGTGAAATAAGTCACACAGAAAAGGACACTTCTCATAAGGTATCACTGATAGAGGGAATGTAAAAACCGTTACACTTGAACTGAATTACAAAACAGAACAGAGTCACACATGCAGAAAACACACTATGGCTGCTTAACGGGAAAGGTGAGGTGGGGTGATACATAAAACAAGGGTATCAAATTAGCTCAGATACCGTTCCATAAACCCAATATGTAATAGACAAGACCTACTCCTTGCTCAGAGAACTGGACTCAACACGCCCTATTCACCGCACAAGAATATATCTGACTAATAATAATCGTAAAACCTATGTATTGATATCTCTCTGTTAGTGTGTCAAGTGGGTGTAAAGCGGCATAAACACAGCAGTGAAAAGCAGCTAAACCCCATTATAAAAATAAATTACTTTGAAACACCCATGAAACAAAGACAGTGAAAGAGAGAGAAATTCTTACACAATGCGTTCAGGGGCTGTGATGCAACCTGGATTGACCATATCTAGACGCACAGCTGGATGAGACATAAGGGTGGACACTCTTGGGGCTGAGAGGTTTGGTGAGGTTGGGTGAGCAAACGCAGACCCTTTAAAGGAATACTGCGTGGTACCCATCGCATGGGTCCCAAATCTCCAGGTTCAAGGGCATCTTCCTACATCAAAAACATGCATGAGAAACCCAGAAGATGGTACACCGTGTGATGGGGAAAGGTTTCTAAAACGCACCTCATTTCTCAACTCCTTGTGCCCGGGTTCGCCATTCCAGCCGCTTTACTAGCAAGCTCCCTACTTGGAGCATCAGCACCTTTAACCTCCTGTTCCATGCAGGTTGCAATTTGTCCTGAGGATAAACGGGAAGACGTGGAACCAACGAGAAACTAGCTCTTGGTGTTGGGAAAGGCACAGGTCACTCTATTTTCCCATCAGAAAGAAGAATTAACCACAGGCTCAGCCTGCCCCCCGGTACCAGAACAGGGCCTGAAGCCATTCTGCGATTTTGCGGCCAGCTCCCATATAAACGAGTTGTAAAATGGAGGTTCAGGGCACTGCAATTCACAAACCTGCAGAGTTATAAATGATAACTCCCGTCCACAAATATATTGAGGGAAGGCAAAGAAGAGGATTTGAAATCAAGGCAGAATTGCAGGAAACAGATTTCAGGAGGTAGATACGAATCGCCTTTAAAGCACATGAAAAGCGGCAAAACGTTGACAATGATGCCCTTGGCCAAAAAGGGCGTATGCGTTTTTTCCTGAATATATTCAGGAAAAAACGCATACGCCCTTTTTGGCCAACCAAGCCACCTGGAAAGGCAAATCAGCGCTACACAGAAGTCTCGCTTCCCATCGGTCAAAAGGGCCATGCTGAAAAAAGTGTCAAAACCAGAAATGCAGGACAGGCCATGGAGAAATGGGAGACTTGCTACACTGATGGGCGGGATGTAAATTGCCAAGAGCCACTCTGGAGAAGTGTCCGGTGAGTCCTGAAACATCTGAAAAACACAGCTTAGAGAGCATAGGGCACTTCCACTCATGGGGGTATAAATTGGGAAAATTAAAAATCAGCAAGACACAAGCACCCCAAAGTTTAGGGCTGCTCTGTTGACCAGGACCTCCACTTCATTCCACCTTAAATATCCCAGGAAAGAGAAAAATGGATAAAGAAGTTGTGGTCCTTATGTACATTGGAATATCACTCAGCCAGGAAATCAATGTCGTAAGGTTAGTAGCAGCATGATGAGTGGATTTAGGTACGACGATTCTAAGTGAAATAAGTCACACAGAAAAGGACACTTCTCATAAGGTATCACTGATAGAGGGAATGTAAAAACCGTTACACTTGAACTGAATTACAAAACAGAACAGAGTCACACATGCAGAAAACACACTATGGCTGCTTAACGGGAAAGGTGAGGTGGGGTGATACATAAAACAAGGGTATCAAATTAGCTCAGATACCGTTCCATAAACCCAATATGTAATAGACAAGACCTACTCCTTGCTCAGAGAACTGGACTCAACACGCCCTATTCACCGCACAAGAATATATCTGACTAATAATAATCGTAAAACCTATGTATTGATATCTCTCTGTTAGTGTGTCAAGTGGGTGTAAAGCGGCATAAACACAGCAGTGAAAAGCAGCTAAACCCCATTATAAAAATAAATTACTTTGAAACACCCATGAAACAAAGACAGTGAAAGAGAGAGAAATTCTTACACAATGCGTTCAGGGGCTGTGATGCAACCTGGATTGACCATATCTAGACGCACAGCTGGATGAGACATAAGGGTGGACACTCTTGGGGCTGAGAGGTTTGGTGAGGTTGGGTGAGCAAACGCAGACCCTTTAAAGGAATACTGCGTGGTACCCATCGCATGGGTCCCAAATCTCCAGGTTCAAGGGCATCTTCCTACATCAAAAACATGCATGAGAAACCCAGAAGATGGTACACCGTGTGATGGGGAAAGGTTTCTAAAACGCACCTCATTTCTCATCTCCTTGTGCCCGGGTTCGCCATTCCAGCCGCTTTACTAGCAAGCTCCCTACTTGGAGCATCAGCACCTTTAACCTCCTGTTCCATACAGGTTGCAATTTGTCCTGAGGATAAACGGGAAGACGTGGAACCAACGAGAGACTAGCTCTTGGTGTTGGGACAGGCACAGGTCACTCTATTTTCCCATCAGAAAGAAGAATTAACCACAGGCTCAGCCTGCCCCCCGGAACCAGAACAGGGCCTGAAGCCATTCTGCGATTTTGCGGCCAGCTCCCATAAAAACGAGTTGTAAAATGGAGGTTCAGGGCACTGCAATTCACAAACCTGCAGAGTTATAAATGATAACTCTCGTCCACAAATATATTGAGGGAAGGCAAAGAAGAGGATTTGAAATCAAGGCAGAATTGCAGGAAACAGATTTCAGGAGGTAGATACGAATCGCCTTTAAAGCACATGAAAAGCGGCAAAACGTTGACAATGATGCCCTTGGCCAAAAAGGGCGTATGCGTTTTTTCCTGAATATATTCAGGAAAAAACGCATACGCCCTTTTTGGCCAACCAAGCCACCTGGAAAGGCAAATCAGCGCTACAAAGAAGTCTCGCTTCCCATCGGTCAAAAGGGCCATGCTGAAAAAAGTGTCAAAACCAGAAATGCAGGACAGGCCATGGAGAAATGGGAGCCTTGCTACACTGATGGGCGGGATGTAAATTGCCAAGAGCCACTCTGGAGAAGTGTCCGGTGAGTCCTGAAACATCTGAAAAACACAGCTTAGAGAGCATAGGGCACTTCCACTCATGGGGGTATAAATTGGGAAAATTAAAAATCAGCAAGACACAAGCACCCCAAAGTTTAGGGCTGCTCTGTTGACCAGGACCTCCACTTCATTCCACCTTAAATATCCCAGGAAAGAGAAAAATGGATAAAGAAGTTGTGGTCCTTATGTACATTGGAATATCACTCAGCCAGGAAATCAATGTCATAAGGTTAGTAGCAGCATGATGAGTGGATTTAGGTACGACGATTCTAAGTGAAATAAGTCACACAGAAAAGGACACTTCTCATAAGGTATCACTGATAGAGGGAATGTAAAAACCGTTACACTTGAACTGAATTACAAAACAGAACAGAGTCACACATGCAGAAAACACACTATGGCTGCTTAACGGGAAAGGTGAGGTGGGGTGATACATAAAACAAGGGTATCAAATTAGCTCAGATACCGTTCCATAAACCCAATATGTAATAGACAAGACCTACTCCTTGCTCAGAGAACTGGACTCAACACGCCCTATTCACCGCACAAGAATATATCTGACTAATAATAATCGTAAAACCTATGTATTGATATCTCTCTGTTAGTGTGTCAAGTGGGTGTAAAGCGGCATAAACACAGCAGTGAAAAGCAGCTAAACCCCATTATAAAAATAAATTACCTTGAAACACCCATGAAACAAAGACAGTGAAAGAGAGAGAAATTCTTACACAATGCGTTCAGGGGCTGTGATGCAACCTGGATTGACCATATCTAGACGCACAGCTGGATGAGACATAAGGGTGGACACTCTTGGGGCTGAGAGGTTTGGTGAGGTTGGGTGAGCAAACGCAGACCCTTTAAAGGAATACTGCGTGGTACCCATCGCATGGGTCCCAAATCTCCAGGTTCAAGGGCATCTTCCTACATCAAAAACATGCATGAGAAACCCAGAAGATGGTACACCGTGTGATGGGGAAAGGTTTCTAAAACGCACCTCATTTCTCATCTCCTTGTGCCCGGGTTCGCCATTCCAGCCGCTTTACTAGCAAGCTCCCTACTTGGAGCATCAGCACCTTTAACCTCCTGTTCCATACAGGTTGCAATTTGTCCTGAGGATAAACGGGAAGACGTGGAACCAACGAGAGACTAGCTCTTGGTGTTGGGACAGGCACAGGTCACTCTATTTTCCCATCAGAAAGAAGAATTAACCACAGGCTCAGCCTGCCCCCCGGAACCAGAACAGGGCCTGAAGCCATTCTGCGATTTTGCGGCCAGCTCCCATAAAAACGAGTTGTAAAATGGAGGTTCAGGGCACTGCAATTCACAAACCTGCAGAGTTATAAATGATAACTCTCGTCCACAAATATATTGAGGGAAGGCAAAGAAGAGGATTTGAAATCAAGGCAGAATTGCAGGAAACAGATTTCAGGAGGTAGATACGAATCGCCTTTAAAGCACATGAAAAGCGGCAAAACGTTGACAATGATGCCCTTGGCCAAAAAGGGCGTATGCGTTTTTTCCTGAATATATTCAGGAAAAAACGCATACGCCCTTTTTGGCCAACCAAGCCACCTGGAAAGGCAAATCAGCGCTACAAAGAAGTCTCGCTTCCCATCGGTCAAAAGGGCCATGCTGAAAAAAGTGTCAAAACCAGAAATGCAGGACAGGCCATGGAGAAATGGGAGCCTTGCTACACTGATGGGCGGGATGTAAATTGCCAAGAGCCACTCTGGAGAAGTGTCCGGTGAGTCCTGAAACATCTGAAAAACACAGCTTAGAGAGCATAGGGCACGTCCACTCATGGGGGTATAAATTGGGAAAATTAAAAATCAGCAAGACACAAGCACCCCAAAGTTTAGGGCTGCTCTGTTGACCAGGACCTCCACTTCATTCCACCTTAAATATCCCAGGAAAGAGAAAAATGGATAAAGAAGTTGTGGTCCTTATGTACATTGGAATATCACTCAGCCAGGAAATCGATGTCGTAAGGTTAGTAGCAGCATGATGAGTGGATTTAGGTACGACGATTCTAAGTGAAATAAGTCACACAGAAAAGGACACTTCTCATAAGGTATCACTGATAGAGGGAATGTAAAAACCGTTACACTTGAACTGAATTACAAAACAGAACAGAGTCACACATGCAGAAAACACACTATGGCTGCTTAACGGGAAAGGTGAGGTGGGGTGATACATAAAACAAGGGTATCAAATTAGCTCAGATACCGTTCCATAAACCCAATATGTAATAGACAAGACCTACTCCTTGCTCAGAGAACTGGACTCAACACGCCCTATTCACCGCACAAGAATATATCTGACTAATAATAATCGTAAAACCTATGTATTGATATCTCTCTGTTAGTGTGTCAAGTGGGTGTAAAGCGGCATAAACACAGCAGTGAAAAGCAGCTAAACCCCATTATAAAAATAAATTACTTTGAAACACCCATGAAACAAAGACAGTGAAAGAGAGAGAAATTCTTACACAATGCGTTCAGGGGCTGTGATGCAACCTGGATTGACCATATCTAGACGCACAGCTGGATGAGACATAAGGGTGGACACTCTTGGGGCTGAGAGGTTTGGTGAGGTTGGGTGAGCAAACGCAGACCCTTTAAAGGAATACTGCGTGGTACCCATCGCATGGGTCCCAAATCTCCAGGTTCAAGGGCATCTTCCTACATCAAAAACATGCATGAGAAACCCAGAAGATGGTACACCGTGTGATGGGGAAAGGTTTCTAAAACGCACCTCATTTCTCATCTCCTTGTGCCCGGGTTCGCCATTCCAGCCGCTTTACTAGCAAGCTCCCTACTTGGAGCATCAGCACCTTTAACCTCCTGTTCCATGCAGGTTGCAATTTGTCCTGAGGATAAACGGGAAGACGTGGAACCAACGAGAGACTAGCTCTTTGTGTTGGGACAGGCACAGGTCACTCTATTTTCCCATCAGAAAGAAGAATTAACCACAGGCTCAGCCTGCCCCCCGGAACCAGAACAGGGCCTGAAGCCATTCTGCGATTTTGCGGCCAGCTCCCATAAAAACGAGTTGTAAAATGGAGGTTCAGGGCACTGCAATTCACAAACCTGCAGAGTTATAAATGATAACTCTCGTCCACAAATATATTGAGGGAAGGCAAAGAAGAGGATTTGAAATCAAGGCAGAATTGCAGGAAACAGATTTCAGGAGGTAGATACGAATCGCCTTTAAAGCACATGAAAAGCGGCAAAACGTTGACAATGATGCCCTTGGCCAAAAAGGGCGTAGGCGTTTTTTCCTGAATATATTCAGGAAAAAACGCATACGCCCTTTTTGGCCAACCAAGCCACCTGGAAAGGCAAATCAGCGCTACAAACAAGTCTCGCTTCCCATCGGTCAAAAGGGCCATGCTGAAAAAAGTGTCAAAACCAGAAATGCAGGACCGGCCATGGAGAAATGGGAGCCTTGCTACACTGATGGGCGGGATGTAAATTGCCAAGAGCCACTCCGGAGAAGTGTCCGGTGAGTCCTGATACATCTGAAAAACACAGCTTAGAGAGCATAGGGCACTTCCACTCATGGGGGTATAAATTGGGAAAATTAAAAATCAGCAAGACACAAGCACCCCAAAGTTTAGGGCTGCTCTGTTGACCAGGACCTCCACTTCATTCCACCTTAAATATCCCAGGAAAGAGAAAAATGGATAAAGAAGTTGTGGTCCTTATGTACAATGGAATATCACTCAGCCAGGAAATCAATGTCGTAAGGTTAGTAGCAGCATGATGAGTGGATTTAGGTACGACGATTCTAAGTGAAATAAGTCACACAGAAAAGGACACTTCTCATAAGGTATCACTGATAGAGGGAATGTAAAAACCGTTACACTTGAACTGAGTTACAAAACAGAACAGAGTCACACATGCAGAAAACACACTATGGCTGCTTAACGGGAAAGGTGAGGTGGGGTGATACATAAAACAAGGGTATCAAATTAGCTCAGATACCGTTCCATAAACCCAATATGTAATAGACAAGACCTGCTCCTTGCTCAGAGAACTGGACTCAACACGCCCTATTCACCGCACAAGAATATATCTGACTAATAATAATCGTAAAACCTATGTATTGATATCTCTCTGTTAGTGTGTCAAGTGGGTGTAAAGCGGCATAAACACAGCAGTGAAAAGCAGCTAAACCCCATTATAAAAATAAATTACTTTGAAACACCCATGAAACAAAGACAGTGAAAGAGAGAGAAATTCTTACACAATGCGTTCAGGGGCTGTGATGCAACCTGGATTGACCATATCTAGATGCACAGCTGGATGAGACATAAGGGTGGACACTCTTGGGGCTGAGAGGTTTGGTGAGGTTGGGTGAGCAAACGCAGACCCTTTAAAGGAATACTGCGTGGTACCCATCGCATGGGTCCCAAATCTCCAGGTTCAAGGGCATCTTCCTACATCAAAAACATGCATGAGAAACCCAGAAGATGGTACACCGTGTGATGGGGAAAGGTTTCTAAAACGCACCTCATTTCTCATCTCCTTGTGCCCGGGTTCGCCATTCCAGCCGCTTTACTAGCAAGCTCCCTACTTGGAGCATCAGCACCTTTAACCTCCTGTTCCATACAGGTTGCAATTTGTCCTGAGGATAAACGGGAAGACGTGGAACCAACGAGAGACTAGCTCTTGGTGTTGGGACAGGCACAGGTCACTCTATTTTCCCATCAGAAAGAAGAATTAACCACAGGCTCAGCCTGCCCCCCGGAACCAGAACAGGGCCTGAAGCCATTCTGCGATTTTGCGGCCAGCTCCCATAAAAACGAGTTGTAAAATGGAGGTTCAGGGCACTGCAATTCACAAACCTGCAGAGTTATAAATGATAACTCTCGTCCACAAATATATTGAGGGAAGGCAAAGAAGAGGATTTGAAATCAAGGCAGAATTGCAGGAAACAGATTTCAGGAGGTAGATACGAATCGCCTTTAAAGCACATGAAAAGCGGCAAAACGTTGACAATGATGCCCTTGGCCAAAAAGGGCGTATGCGTTTTTTCCTGAATATATTCAGGAAAAAACGCATACGCCCTTTTTGGCCAACCAAGCCACCTGGAAAGGCAAATCAGCGCTACAAACAAGTCTCGCTTCCCATCGGTCAAAAGGGCCATGCTGAAAAAAGTGTCAAAACCAGAAATGCAGGACAGGCCATGGAGAAATGGGAGCCTTGCTACACTGATGGGCGGGATGTAAATTGCCAAGAGCCACTCTGGAGAAGTGTCCGGTGAGTCCTGAAACATCTGAAAAACACAGCTTAGAGAGCATAGGGCACTTCCACTCATGGGGGTATAAATTGGGAAAATTAAAAATCAGCAAGACACAAGCACCCCAAAGTTTAGGGCTGCTCTGTTGACCAGGACCTCCACTTCATTCCACCTTAAATATCCCAGGAAAGAGAAAAATGGATAAAGAAGTTGTGGTCCTTATGTACATTGGAATATCACTCAGCCAGGAAATCAATGTCATAAGGTTAGTAGCAGCATGATGAGTGGATTTAGGTACGACGATTCTAAGTGAAATAAGTCACACAGAAAAGGACACTTCTCATAAGGTATCACTGATAGAGGGAATGTAAAAACCGTTACACTTGAACTGAATTACAAAACAGAACAGAGTCACACATGCAGAAAACACACTATGGCTGCTTAACGGGAAAGGTGAGGTGGGGTGATACATAAAACAAGGGTATCAAATTAGCTCAGATACCGTTCCATAAACCCAATATGTAATAGACAAGACCTACTCCTTGCTCAGAGAACTGGACTCAACACGCCCTATTCACCGCACAAGAATATATCTGACTAATAATAATCGTAAAACCTATGTATTGATATCTCTCTGTTAGTGTGTCAAGTGGGTGTAAAGCGGCATAAACACAGCAGTGAAAAGCAGCTAAACCCCATTATAAAAATAAATTACTTTGAAACACCCATGAAACAAAGACAGTGAAAGAGAGAGAAATTCTTACACAATGCGTTCAGGGGCTGTGATGCAACCTGGATTGACCATATCTAGACGCACAGCTGGATGAGACATAAGGGTGGACACTCTTGGGGCTGAGAGGTTTGGTGAGGTTGGGTGAGCAAACGCAGACCCTTTAAAGGAATACTGCGTGGTACCCATCGCATGGGTCCCAAATCTCCAGGTTCAAGGGCATCTTCCTACATCAAAAACATGCATGAGAAACCCAGAAGATGGTACACCGTGTGATGGGGAAAGGTTTCTAAAACGCACCTCATTTCTCAACTCCTTGTGCCCGGGTTCGCCATTCCAGCCGCTTTACTAGCAAGCTCCCTACTTGGAGCATCAGCACCTTTAACCTCCTGTTCCATGCAGGTTGCAATTTGTCATGAGGATAAACGGGAAGACGTGGAACCAACGAGAGACTAGCTCTTGGTGTTGGGACAGGCACAGGTCACTCTATTTTCCCATCAGAAAGAAGAATTAACCACAGGCTCAGCCTGCCCCCCGGTACCAGAACAGGGCCTGAAGCCATTCTGCGATTTTGCGGCCAGCTCCCATATAAACGAGTTGTAAAATGGAGGTTCAGGGCACTGCAATTCACAAACCTGCAGAGTTATAAATGATAACTCCCGTCCACAAATATATTGAGGGAAGGCAAAGAAGAGGATTTGAAATCAAGGCAGAATTGCAGGAAACAGATTTCAGGAGGTAGATACGAATCGCCTTTAAAGCACATGAAAAGCGGCAAAACGTTGACAATGATGCCCTTGGCCAAAAAGGGCGTATGCGTTTTTTCCTGAATATATTCAGGAAAAAACGCATACGCCCTTTTTGGCCAACCAAGCCACCTGGAAAGGCAAATCAGCGCTACAAAGAAGTCTCGCTTCCCATCGGTCAAAAGGGCCATGCTGAAAAAAGTGTCAAAACCAGAAATGCAGGACAGGCCATGGAGAAATGGGAGCCTTGCTACACTGATGGGCGGGATGTAAATTGCCAAGAGCCACTCTGGAGAAGTGTCCGGTGAGTCCTGAAACATCTGAAAAACACAGCTTAGAGAGCATAGGGCACTTCCACTCATGGGGGTATAAATTGGGAAAATTAAAAATCAGCAAGACACAAGCACCCCAAAGTTTAGGGCTGCTCTGTTGACCAGGACCTCCACTTCATTCCACCTTAAATATCCCAGGAAAGAGAAAAATGGATAAAGAAGTTGTGGTCCTTATGTACATTGGAATATCACTCAGCCAGGAAATCAATGTCATAAGGTTAGTAGCAGCATGATGAGTGGATTTAGGTACGACGATTCTAAGTGAAATAAGTCACACAGAAAAGGACACTTCTCATAAGGTATCACTGATAGAGGGAATGTAAAAACCGTTACACTTGAACTGAATTACAAAACAGAACAGAGTCACACATGCAGAAAACACACTATGGCTGCTTAACGGGAAAGGTGAGGTGGGGTGATACATAAAACAAGGGTATCAAATTAGCTCAGATACCGTTCCATAAACCCAATATGTAATAGACAAGACCTACTCCTTGCTCAGAGAACTGGACTCAACACGCCCTATTCACCGCACAAGAATATATCTGACTAATAATAATCGTAAAACCTATGTATTGATATCTCTCTGTTAGTGTGTCAAGTGGGTGTAAAGCGGCATAAACACAGCAGTGAAAAGCAGCTAAACCCCATTATAAAAATAAATTACTTTGAAACACCCATGAAACAAAGACAGTGAAAGAGAGAGAAATTCTTACACAATGCGTTCAGGGGCTGTGATGCAACCTGGATTGACCATATCTAGACGCACAGCTGGATGAGACATAAGGGTGGACACTCTTGGGGCTGAGAGGTTTGGTGAGGTTGGGTGAGCAAACGCAGACCCTTTAAAGGAATACTGCGTGGTACCAATCTCATGGGTCCCAAATCTCCAGGTTCAAGGGCATCTTCCTACATCAAAAACATGCATGAGAAACCCAGAAGATGGTACACCGTGTGATGGGGAAAGGTTTCTAAAACGCACCTCATTTCTCAACTCCTTGTGCCCGGGTTCGCCATTCCAGCCGCTTTACTAGCAAGCTCCCTACTTGGAGCATCAGCACCTTTAACCTCCTGTTCCATGCAGGTTGCAATTTGTCCTGAGGATAAACGGGAAGACGTGGAACCAACGAGAGACTAGCTCTTGGTGTTGGGACAGGCACAGGTCACTCTATTTTCCCATCAGAAAGAAGAATTAACCACAGGCTCAGCCTGCCCCCCGGTACCAGAACAGGGCCTGAAGCCATTCTGCGATTTTGCGGCCAGCTCCCATAAAAACGAGTTGTAAAATGGAGGTTCAGGGCACTGCAATTCACAAACCTGCAGAGTTATAAATGATAACTCCCGTCCACAAATATATTGAGGGAAGGCAAAGAAGAGGATTTGAAATCAAGGCAGAATTGCAGGAAACAGATTTCAGGAGGTAGATACGAATCGCCTTTAAAGCACATGAAAAGCGGCAAAACGTTGACAATGATGCCCTTGGCCAAAAAGGGCGTATGCGTTTTTTCCTGAATATATTCAGGAAAAAACGCATACGCCCTTTTTGGCCAACCAAGCCACCTGGAAAGGCAAATCAGCGCTACAAAGAAGTCTCGCTTCCCATCGGTCAAAAGGGCCATGCTGAAAAAAGTGTCAAAACCAGAAATGCAGGACAGGCCATGGAGAAATGGGAGCCTTGCTACACTGATGGGCGGGATGTAAATTGCCAAGAGCCACTCTGGAGAAGTGTCCGGTGAGTCCTGAAACATCTGAAAAACACAGCTTAGAGAGCATAGGGCACTTCCACTCATGGGGGTATAAATTGGGAAAATTAAAAATCAGCAAGACACAAGCACCCCAAAGTTTAGGGCTGCTCTGTTGACCAGGACCTCCACTTCATTCCACCTTAAATATCCCAGGAAAGAGAAAAATGGATAAAGAAGTTGTGGTCCTTATGTACATTGGAATATCACTCAGCCAGGAAATCAATGTCATAAGGTTAGTAGCAGCATGATGAGTGGATTTAGGTACGACGATTCTAAGTGAAATAAGTCACACAGAAAAGGACACTTCTCATAAGGTATCACTGATAGAGGGAATGTAAAAACCGTTACACTTGAACTGAATTACAAAACAGAACAGAGTCACACATGCAGAAAACACACTATGGCTGCTTAACGGGAAAGGTGAGGTGGGGTGATACATAAAACAAGGGTATCAAATTAGCTCAGATACCGTTCCATAAACCCAATATGTAATAGACAAGACCTACTCCTTGCTCAGAGAACTGGACTCAACACGCCCTATTCACCGCACAAGAATATATCTGACTAATAATAATCGTAAAACCTATGTATTGATATCTCTCTGTTAGTGTGTCAAGTGGGTGTAAAGCGGCATAAACACAGCAGTGAAAAGCAGCTAAACCCCATTATAAAAATAAATTACTTTGAAACACCCATGAAACAAAGACAGTGAAAGAGAGAGAAATTCTTACACAATGCGTTCAGGGGCTGTGATGCAACCTGGATTGACCATATCTAGACGCACAGCTGGATGAGACATAAGGGTGGACACTCTTGGGGCTGAGAGGTTTGGTGAGGTTGGGTGAGCAAACGCAGACCCTTTAAAGTAATACTGCGTGGTACCCATCGCATGGGTCCCAAATCTCCAGGTTCAAGGGCATCTTCCTACATCAAAAACATGCATGAGAAACCCAGAAGATGGTACACCGTGTGATGGGGAAAGGTTTCTAAAACGCACCTCATTTCTCATCTCCTTGTGCCCGGGTTCGCCATTCCAGCCGCTTTACTAGCAAGCTCCCTACTTGGAGCATCAGCACCTTTCACCTCCTGTTCCATGCAGGTTGCAATTTGTCCTGAGGATGAACGGGAAGACGTGGAACCAACGAGAGACTAGCTCTTGGTGTTGGGACAGGCACAGGTCACTCTATTTTCCCATCAGAAAGAAGAATTAACCACAGGCTCAGCCTGCCCCCCGGAACCAGAACAGGGCCTGAAGCCATTCTGCGATTTTGCGGCCAGCTCCCATAAAAACGAGTTGTAAAATGGAGGTTCAGGGCACTGCAATTCACAAACCTGCAGAGTTATAAATGATAACTCTCGTCCACAAATATATTGAGGGAAGGCAAAGAAGAGGATTTGAAATCAAGGCAGAATTGCAGGAAACAGATTTCAGGAGGTAGATACGAATCGCCTTTAAAGCACATGAAAAGCGGCAAAACGTTGACAATGATGCCCTTGGCCAAAAAGGGCGTATGCGTTTTTTCCTGAATATATTCAGGAAAAAACGCATACGCCCTTTTTGGCCAACCAAGCCACCTGGAAAGGCAAATCAGCGCTACAAAGAAGTCTCGCTTCCCATCGGTCAAAAGGGCCATGCTGAAAAAAGTGTCAAAACCAGAAATGCAGGACAGGCCATGGAGAAATGGGAGCCTTGCTACACTGATGGGCGGGATGTAAATTGCCAAGAGCCACTCTGGAGAAGTGTCTGGTGAGTCCTGAAACATCTGAAAAACACAGCTTAGAGAGCATAGGGCACTTCCACTCATGGGGGTATAAATTGGGAAAATGAAAAATCAGCAAGACACAAGCACCCCAAAGTTTAGGGCTGCTCTGTTGACCAGGACCTCCACTTAATTCCACCTTAAATATCCCAGGAAAGAGAAAAATGGATAAAGAAGTTGTGGTCCTTATGTACAATGGAATATCACTCAGCCATGAAATCAATGTCGTAAGGTTAGTAGCAGCATGATGAGTGGATTTAGGTACGACGATTCTAAGTGAAATAAGTCACACAGAAAAGGACACTTCTCATAAGGTATCACTGATAGAGGGAATGTAAAAACCGTTACACTTGAACTGAATTACAAAACAGAACAGAGTCACACATGCAGAAAACACACTATGGCTGCTTAACGGGAAAGGTGAGGTGGGGTGATACATAAAACAAGGGTATCAAATTAGCTCAGATACCGTTCCATAAACCCAATATGTAATAGACAAGACCTACTCCTTGCTCAGAGAACTGGACTCAACACGCCCTATTCACCGCACAAGAATATATCTGACTAATAATAATCGTAAAACCTATGTATTGATATCTCTCTGTTAGTGTGTCAAGTGGGTGTAAAGCGGCATAAACACAGCAGTGAAAAGCAGCTAAACCCCATTATAAAAATAAATTACTTTGAAACACCCATGAAACAAAGACAGTGAAAGAGAGAGAAATTCTTACACAATGCGTTCAGGGGCTGTGATGCAACCTGGATTGACCATATCTAGACGCACAGCTGGATGAGACATAAGGGTGGACACTCTTGGGGCTGAGAGGTTTGGTGAGGTTGGGTGAGCAAACGCAGACCCTTTAAAGTAATACTGCGTGGTACCCATCGCATGGGTCCCAAATCTCCAGGTTCAAGGGCATCTTCCTACATCGAAAACATGCATGAGAAACCCAGAAGATGGTACACCGTGTGATGGGGAAAGGTTTCTAAAACGCACCTCATTTCTCATCTCCTTGTGCCCGGGTTAGCCATTCCAGCCTCTTTACTAGCAATCTCCCTACTTGGAGCATCAGCACCTTTCACCTCCTGTTCCGTACAGGTTGCAATTTGTCCTGAGGATGAACGGGAAGACGTGGAACCAACGAGAGACTAGCTCTTGGTGTTGGGACAGGCACAGGTAACTCTATTTTCCCATCAGAAAGAAAAATTAACCACAGGCTCAGCCTGCCCCACGGAACCAGAACAGGGCCTGAAGCCATTCTGCGATTTTGCGGCCAGCTCCCATAAAAAGGAGTTGTAAAATGGAGGTTCAGGGCACTGCAATTCACAAACCTGCACAGTTATAAATGATAACTCTCGTCCACAAATATATTGAGGGAAGGCAAAGAAGAGGATTTGAAATCAAGGCAGAATTGCAGGAAACAGATTTCAGGAGGTAGATACGAATCGCCTTTAAAGCACATGAGAAGCGGCAAGACGTTGACAATGATGCCCTTGGCCAAAAAGGGCGTATGCGTTTTTTCCTGAATATATTCAGGAAAAAACGCATACGCCCTTTTTGGCCAACCAAGCAACCTGGAAAGGCAAATCAGCGCTACAAAGAAGTCTCGCTTCCCATCGGTCAAAAGGGCCATGCTGAAAAAAGTGTCAAAACCAGAAATGCAGGACAGGCCATGGAGAAATGGGAGCCTTGCTACACTGATGGGCGGGATGTAAATTGCCAAGAGCCACTCTGGAGAAGTGTCCGGTGAGTCCTGAAACATCTGAAAAACACAGCTTAGAGAGCATAGGGCACTTCCACTCATGGGGGTATAAATTGGGAAAATTAAAAATCAGCAAGACACAAGCACCCCAAAGTTTAGGGCTGCTCTGTTGACCAGGACCTCCACTTCATTCCACCTTAAATATCCCAGGAAAGAGAAAAATGGATAAAGAAGTTGTGGTCCTTATGTACATTGGAATATCACTCAGCCAGGAAATCAATGTCATAAGGTTAGTAGCAGCATGATGAGTGGATTTAGGTACGACGATTCTAAGTGAAATAAGTCACACAGAAAAGGACACTTCTCATAAGGTATCACTGATAGAGGGAATGTAAAAACCGTTACACTTGAACTGAATTACAAAACAGAACAGAGTCACACATGCAGAAAACACACTATGGCTGCTTAACGGGAAAGGTGAGGTGGGGTGATACATAAAACAAGGGTATCAAATTAGCTCAGATACCGTTCCATAAACCCAATATGTAATAGACAAGACCTACTCCTTGCTCAGAGAACTGGACTCAACACGCCCTATTCACCGCACAAGAATATATCTGACTAATAATAATCGTAAAACCTATGTATTGATATCTCTCTGTTAGTGTGTCAAGTGGGTGTAAAGCGGCATAAACACAGCAGTGAAAAGCAGCTAAACCCCATTATAAAAATAAATTACTTTGAAACACCCATGAAACAAAGACAGTGAAAGAGAGAGAAATTCTTACACAATGCGTTCAGGGGCTGTGATGCAACCTGGATTGACCATATCTAGACGCACAGCTGGATGAGACATAAGGGTGGACACTCTTGGGGCTGAGAGGTTTGGTGAGGTTGGGTGAGCAAACGCAGACCCTTTAAAGTAATACTGCGTGGTACCCATCGCATGGGTCCCAAATCTCCAGGTTCAAGGGCATCTTCCTACATCAAAAACATGCATGAGAAACCCAGAAGATGGTACACCGTGTGATGGGGAAAGGTTTCTAAAACGCACCTCATTTCTCATCTCCTTGTGCCCGGGTTCGCCATTCCAGCCGCTTTACTAGCAAGCTCCCTACTTGGAGCATCAGCACCTTTCACCTCCTGTTCCATGCAGGTTGCAATTTGTCCTGAGGATGAACGGGAAGACGTGGAACCAACGAGAGACTAGCTCTTGGTGTTGGGACAGGCACAGGTCACTCTATTTTCCCATCAGAAAGAAGAATTAACCACAGGCTCAGCCTGCCCCCCGGAACCAGAACAGGGCCTGAAGCCATTCTGCGATTTTGCGGCCAGCTCCCATAAAAACGAGTTGTAAAATGGAGGTTCAGGGCACTGCAATTCACAAACCTGCAGAGTTATAAATGATAACTCTCGTCCACAAATATATTGAGGGAAGGCAAAGAAGAGGATTTGAAATCAAGGCAGAATTGCAGGAAACAGATTTCAGGAGGTAGATACGAATCGCCTTTAAAGCACATGAAAAGCGGCAAAACGTTGACAATGATGCCCTTGGCCAAAAAGGGCGTATGCGTTTTTTCCTGAATATATTCAGGAAAAAACGCATACGCCCTTTTTGGCCAACCAAGCCACCTGGAAAGGCAAATCAGCGCTACAAAGAAGTCTCGCTTCCCATCGGTCAAAAGGGCCATGCTGAAAAAAGTGTCAAAACCAGAAATGCAGGACAGGCCATGGAGAAATGGGAGCCTTGCTACACTGATGGGCGGGATGTAAATTGCCAAGAGCCACTCTGGAGAAGTGTCTGGTGAGTCCTGAAACATCTGAAAAACACAGCTTAGAGAGCATAGGGCACTTCCACTCATGGGGGTATAAATTGGGAAAATGAAAAATCAGCAAGACACAAGCACCCCAAAGTTTAGGGCTGCTCTGTTGACCAGGACCTCCACTTAATTCCACCTTAAATATCCCAGGAAAGAGAAAAATGGATAAAGAAGTTGTGGTCCTTATGTACAATGGAATATCACTCAGCCATGAAATCAATGTCGTAAGGTTAGTAGCAGCATGATGAGTGGATTTAGGTACGACGATTCTAAGTGAAATAAGTCACACAGAAAAGGACACTTCTCATAAGGTATCACTGATAGAGGGAATGTAAAAACCGTTACACTTGAACTGAATTACAAAACAGAACAGAGTCACACATGCAGAAAACACACTATGGCTGCTTAACGGGAAAGGTGAGGTGGGGTGATACATAAAACAAGGGTATCAAATTAGCTCAGATACCGTTCCATAAACCCAATATGTAATAGACAAGACCTACTCCTTGCTCAGAGAACTGGACTCAACACGCCCTATTCACCGCACAAGAATATATCTGACTAATAATAATCGTAAAACCTATGTATTGATATCTCTCTGTTAGTGTGTCAAGTGGGTGTAAAGCGGCATAAACACAGCAGTGAAAAGCAGCTAAACCCCATTATAAAAATAAATTACTTTGAAACACCCATGAAACAAAGACAGTGAAAGAGAGAGAAATTCTTACACAATGCGTTCAGGGGCTGTGATGCAACCTGGATTGACCATATCTAGACGCACAGCTGGATGAGACATAAGGGTGGACACTCTTGGGGCTGAGAGGTTTGGTGAGGTTGGGTGAGCAAACGCAGACCCTTTAAAGTAATACTGCGTGGTACCCATCGCATGGGTCCCAAATCTCCAGGTTCAAGGGCATCTTCCTACATCGAAAACATGCATGAGAAACCCAGAAGATGGTACACCGTGTGATGGGGAAAGGTTTCTAAAACGCACCTCATTTCTCATCTCCTTGTGCCCGGGTTAGCCATTCCAGCCTCTTTACTAGCAATCTCCCTACTTGGAGCATCAGCACCTTTCACCTCCTGTTCCGTACAGGTTGCAATTTGTCCTGAGGATGAACGGGAAGACGTGGAACCAACGAGAGACTAGCTCTTGGTGTTGGGACAGGCACAGGTAACTCTATTTTCCCATCAGAAAGAAAAATTAACCACAGGCTCAGCCTGCCCCACGGAACCAGAACAGGGCCTGAAGCCATTCTGCGATTTTGCGGCCAGCTCCCATAAAAAGGAGTTGTAAAATGGAGGTTCAGGGCACTGCAATTCACAAACCTGCACAGTTATAAATGATAACTCTCGTCCACAAATATATTGAGGGAAGGCAAAGAAGAGGATTTGAAATCAAGGCAGAATTGCAGGAAACAGATTTCAGGAGGTAGATACGAATCGCCTTTAAAGCACATGAGAAGCGGCAAGACGTTGACAATGATGCCCTTGGCCAAAAAGGGCGTATGCGTTTTTTCCTGAATATATTCAGGAAAAAACGCATACGCCCTTTTTGGCCAACCAAGCAACCTGGAAAGGCAAATCAGCGCTACAAAGAAGTCTCGCTTCCCATCGGTCAAAAGGGCCATGCTGAAAAAAGTGTCAAAACCAGAAATGCAGGACAGGCCATGGAGAAATGGGAGCCTTGCTACACTGATGGGCGGGATGTAAATTGCCAAGAGCCACTCTGGAGAAGTGTCCGGTGAGTCCTGAAACATCTGAAAAACACAGCTTAGAGAGCATAGGGCACTTCCACTCATGGGGGTATAAATTGGGAAAATTAAAAATCAGCAAGACACAAGCACCCCAAAGTTTAGGGCTGCTCTGTTGACCAGGACCTCCACTTCATTCCACCTTAAATATCCCAGGAAAGAGAAAAATGGATAAAGAAGTTGTGGTCCTTATGTACAATGGAATATCACTCAGCCATGAAATCAATGTCGTAAGGTTAGTAGCAGCATGATGAGTGGATTTAGGTACGACGATTCTAAGTGAAATAAGTCACACAGAAAAGGACACTTCTCATAAGGTATCACTGATAGAGGGAATGTAAAAACCGTTACACTTGAACTGAATTACAAAACAGAACAGAGTCACACATGCAGAAAACACACTATGGCTGCTTAACGGGAAAGGTGAGGTGGGGTGATACATAAAACAAGGGTATCAAATTAGCTCAGATACCGTTCCATAAACCCCATATGTAATAGACAAGACCTACTCCTTGCTCAGAGAACTGGACTCAACACGCCCTATTCACCGCACAAGAATATATCTGACTAATAATAATCGTAAAACCTATGTATTGATATCTCTCTGTTAGTGTGTCAAGTGGGTGTAAAGCGGCATAAACACAGCAGTGAAAAGCAGCTAAACCCCATTATAAAAATAAATTACTTTGAAACACCCATGAAACAAAGACAGTGAAAGAGAGAGAAATTCTTAACACAATGCGTTCAGGGGCTGTGATGCAACCTGGATTGACCATATCTAGACGCACAGCTGGATGAGACATAAGGGTGGACACTCTTGGGGCTGAGAGGTTTGGTGAGGTTGGGTGAGCAAACGCAGACCCTTTAAAGGAATACTGCGTGGTACCCATCGCATGGGTCCCAAATCTCCAGGTTCAAGGGCATCTTCCTACATCAAAAACATGCATGAGAAACCCAGAAGATGGTACACCGTGTGATGGGGAAAGGTTTCTAAAACGCACCTCATTTCTCATCGCCTTGTGCCCGGGTTCGCCATTCCAGCCGCTTTACTAGCAAGCTCCCTACTTGGAGCATCAGCACCTTTAACCTCCTGTTCCATACAGGTTGCAATTTGTCCTGAGGATAAACGGGAAGACGTGGAACCAACGAGAGACTAGCTCTTGGTGTTGGGACAGGCACAGGTCACTCTATTTTCCCATCAGAAAGAAGAATTAACCACAGGCTCAGCCTGCCCCCCGGAACCAGAACAGGGCCTGAAGCCATTCTGCGATTTTGCGGCCAGCTCCCATAAAAACGAGTTGTAAAATGGAGGTTCAGGGCACTGCAATTCACAAACCTGCAGAGTTATAAATGATAACTCTCGTCCACAAATATATTGAGGGAAGGCAAAGAATAGGATTTGAAATCAAGGCAGAATTGCAGGAAACAGATTTCAGGAGGTAGATACGAATCGCCTTTAAAGCACATGAGAAGCGGCAAAACGTTGACAATGATGCCCTTGGCCAAAAAGGGCGTATGCGTTTTTTCCTGAATATATTCAGGAAAAATCGCATACGCCCTTTTTGGCCAACCAAGCCACCTGGAAAGGCAAATCAGCGCTACAAAGAAGTCTCGCTTCCCATCGGTCAAAAGGGCCATGCTGAAAAAAGTGTCAAAACCAGAAATGCAGGACAGGCCATGGAGAAATGGGAGCCTTGCTACACTGATGGGCGGGATGTAAATTGCCAAGAGCCACTCCGGAGAAGTGTCCGGTGAGTCCTGAAACATCTGAAAAACACAGCTTAGAGAGCATAGGGCACTTCCACTCATGGGGGTATAAATTGGGAAAATTAAAAATCAGCAAGACACAAGCACCCCAAAGTTTAGGGCTGCTCTGTTGACCAGGACCTCCACTTCATTCCACCTTAAATATCCCAGGAAAGAGAAAAATGGATAAAGAAGTTGTGGTCCTTATGTACATTGGAATATCACTCAGCCAGGAAATCAATGTCATAAGGTTAGTAGCAGCATGATGAGTGGATTTAGGTACGACGATTCTAAGTGAAATAAGTCACACAGAAAAGGACACTTCTCATAAGGTATCACTGATAGAGGGAATGTAAAAACCGTTACACTTGAACTGAATTACAAAACAGAACAGAGTCACACATGCAGAAAACACACTATGGCTGCTTAACGGGAAAGGTGAGGTGGGGTGATACATAAAACAAGGGTATCAAATTAGCTCAGATACCGTTCCATAAACCCAATATGTAATAGACAAGACCTACTCCTTGCTCAGAGAACTGGACTCAACACGCCCTATTCACCGCACAAGAATATATCTGACTAATAATAATCGTAAAACCTATGTATTGATATCTCTCTGTTAGTGTGTCAAGTGGGTGTAAAGCGGCATAAACACAGCAGTGAAAAGCAGCTAAACCCCATTATAAAAATAAATTACTTTGAAACACCCATGAAACAAAGACAGTGAAAGAGAGAGAAATTCTTACACAATGCGTTCAGGGGCTGTGATGCAACCTGGATTGACCATATCTAGACGCACAGCTGGATGAGACATAAGGGTGGACACTCTTGGGGCTGAGAGGTTTGGTGAGGTTGGGTGAGCAAACGCAGACCCTTTAAAGGAATACTGCGTGGTACCAATCTCATGGGTCCCAAATCTCCAGGTTCAAGGGCATCTTCCTACATCAAAAACATGCATGAGAAACCCAGAAGATGGTACACCGTGTGATGGGGAAAGGTTTCTAAAACGCACCTCATTTCTCAACTCCTTGTGCCCGGGTTCGCCATTCCAGCCGCTTTACTAGCAAGCTCCCTACTTGGAGCATCAGCACCTTTAACCTCCTGTTCCATGCAGGTTGCAATTTGTCCTGAGGATAAACGGGAAGACGTGGAACCAACGAGAGACTAGCTCTTGGTGTTGGGACAGGCACAGGTCACTCTATTTTCCCATCAGAAAGAAGAATTAACCACAGGCTCAGCCTGCCCCCCGGTACCAGAACAGGGCCTGAAGCCATTCTGCGATTTTGCGGCCAGCTCCCATAAAAACGAGTTGTAAAATGGAGGTTCAGGGCACTGCAATTCACAAACCTGCAGAGTTATAAATGATAACTCCCGTCCACAAATATATTGAGGGAAGGCAAAGAAGAGGATTTGAAATCAAGGCAGAATTGCAGGAAACAGATTTCAGGAGGTAGATACGAATCGCCTTTAAAGCACATGAAAAGCGGCAAAACGTTGACAATGATGCCCTTGGCCAAAAAGGGCGTATGCGTTTTTTCCTGAATATATTCAGGAAAAAACGCATACGCCCTTTTTGGCCAACCAAGCCACCTGGAAAGGCAAATCAGCGCTACAAAGAAGTCTCGCTTCCCATCGGTCAAAAGGGCCATGCTGAAAAAAGTGTCAAAACCAGAAATGCAGGACAGGCCATGGAGAAATGGGAGCCTTGCTACACTGATGGGCGGGATGTAAATTGCCAAGAGCCACTCTGGAGAAGTGTCCGGTGAGTCCTGAAACATCTGAAAAACACAGCTTAGAGAGCATAGGGCACTTCCACTCATGGGGGTATAAATTGGGAAAATTAAAAATCAGCAAGACACAAGCACCCCAAAGTTTAGGGCTGCTCTGTTGACCAGGACCTCCACTTCATTCCACCTTAAATATCCCAGGAAAGAGAAAAATGGATAAAGAAGTTGTGGTCCTTATGTACATTGGAATATCACTCAGCCAGGAAATCAATGTCATAAGGTTAGTAGCAGCATGATGAGTGGATTTAGGTACGACGATTCTAAGTGAAATAAGTCACACAGAAAAGGACACTTCTCATAAGGTATCACTGATAGAGGGAATGTAAAAACCGTTACACTTGAACTGAATTACAAAACAGAACAGAGTCACACATGCAGAAAACACACTATGGCTGCTTAACGGGAAAGGTGAGGTGGGGTGATACATAAAACAAGGGTATCAAATTAGCTCAGATACCGTTCCATAAACCCAATATGTAATAGACAAGACCTACTCCTTGCTCAGAGAACTGGACTCAACACGCCCTATTCACCGCACAAGAATATATCTGACTAATAATAATCGTAAAACCTATGTATTGATATCTCTCTGTTAGTGTGTCAAGTGGGTGTAAAGCGGCATAAACACAGCAGTGAAAAGCAGCTAAACCCCATTATAAAAATAAATTACTTTGAAACACCCATGAAACAAAGACAGTGAAAGAGAGAGAAATTCTTACACAATGCGTTCAGGGGCTGTGATGCAACCTGGATTGACCATATCTAGACGCACAGCTGGATGAGACATAAGGGTGGACACTCTTGGGGCTGAGAGGTTTGGTGAGGTTGGGTGAGCAAACGCAGACCCTTTAAAGTAATACTGCGTGGTACCCATCGCATGGGTCCCAAATCTCCAGGTTCAAGGGCATCTTCCTACATCAAAAACATGCATGAGAAACCCAGAAGATGGTACACCGTGTGATGGGGAAAGGTTTCTAAAACGCACCTCATTTCTCATCTCCTTGTGCCCGGGTTCGCCATTCCAGCCGCTTTACTAGCAAGCTCCCTACTTGGAGCATCAGCACCTTTCACCTCCTGTTCCATGCAGGTTGCAATTTGTCCTGAGGATGAACGGGAAGACGTGGAACCAACGAGAGACTAGCTCTTGGTGTTGGGACAGGCACAGGTCACTCTATTTTCCCATCAGAAAGAAGAATTAACCACAGGCTCAGCCTGCCCCCCGGAACCAGAACAGGGCCTGAAGCCATTCTGCGATTTTGCGGCCAGCTCCCATAAAAACGAGTTGTAAAATGGAGGTTCAGGGCACTGCAATTCACAAACCTGCAGAGTTATAAATGATAACTCTCGTCCACAAATATATTGAGGGAAGGCAAAGAAGAGGATTTGAAATCAAGGCAGAATTGCAGGAAACAGATTTCAGGAGGTAGATACGAATCGCCTTTAAAGCACATGAAAAGCGGCAAAACGTTGACAATGATGCCCTTGGCCAAAAAGGGCGTATGCGTTTTTTCCTGAATATATTCAGGAAAAAACGCATACGCCCTTTTTGGCCAACCAAGCCACCTGGAAAGGCAAATCAGCGCTACAAAGAAGTCTCGCTTCCCATCGGTCAAAAGGGCCATGCTGAAAAAAGTGTCAAAACCAGAAATGCAGGACAGGCCATGGAGAAATGGGAGCCTTGCTACACTGATGGGCGGGATGTAAATTGCCAAGAGCCACTCTGGAGAAGTGTCTGGTGAGTCCTGAAACATCTGAAAAACACAGCTTAGAGAGCATAGGGCACTTCCACTCATGGGGGTATAAATTGGGAAAATGAAAAATCAGCAAGACACAAGCACCCCAAAGTTTAGGGCTGCTCTGTTGACCAGGACCTCCACTTAATTCCACCTTAAATATCCCAGGAAAGAGAAAAATGGATAAAGAAGTTGTGGTCCTTATGTACAATGGAATATCACTCAGCCATGAAATCAATGTCGTAAGGTTAGTAGCAGCATGATGAGTGGATTTAGGTACGACGATTCTAAGTGAAATAAGTCACACAGAAAAGGACACTTCTCATAAGGTATCACTGATAGAGGGAATGTAAAAACCGTTACACTTGAACTGAATTACAAAACAGAACAGAGTCACACATGCAGAAAACACACTATGGCTGCTTAACGGGAAAGGTGAGGTGGGGTGATACATAAAACAAGGGTATCAAATTAGCTCAGATACCGTTCCATAAACCCAATATGTAATAGACAAGACCTACTCCTTGCTCAGAGAACTGGACTCAACACGCCCTATTCACCGCACAAGAATATATCTGACTAATAATAATCGTAAAACCTATGTATTGATATCTCTCTGTTAGTGTGTCAAGTGGGTGTAAAGCGGCATAAACACAGCAGTGAAAAGCAGCTAAACCCCATTATAAAAATAAATTACTTTGAAACACCCATGAAACAAAGACAGTGAAAGAGAGAGAAATTCTTACACAATGCGTTCAGGGGCTGTGATGCAACCTGGATTGACCATATCTAGACGCACAGCTGGATGAGACATAAGGGTGGACACTCTTGGGGCTGAGAGGTTTGGTGAGGTTGGGTGAGCAAACGCAGACCCTTTAAAGTAATACTGCGTGGTACCCATCGCATGGGTCCCAAATCTCCAGGTTCAAGGGCATCTTCCTACATCGAAAACATGCATGAGAAACCCAGAAGATGGTACACCGTGTGATGGGGAAAGGTTTCTAAAACGCACCTCATTTCTCATCTCCTTGTGCCCGGGTTAGCCATTCCAGCCTCTTTACTAGCAATCTCCCTACTTGGAGCATCAGCACCTTTCACCTCCTGTTCCGTACAGGTTGCAATTTGTCCTGAGGATGAACGGGAAGACGTGGAACCAACGAGAGACTAGCTCTTGGTGTTGGGACAGGCACAGGTAACTCTATTTTCCCATCAGAAAGAAAAATTAACCACAGGCTCAGCCTGCCCCACGGAACCAGAACAGGGCCTGAAGCCATTCTGCGATTTTGCGGCCAGCTCCCATAAAAAGGAGTTGTAAAATGGAGGTTCAGGGCACTGCAATTCACAAACCTGCACAGTTATAAATGATAACTCTCGTCCACAAATATATTGAGGGAAGGCAAAGAAGAGGATTTGAAATCAAGGCAGAATTGCAGGAAACAGATTTCAGGAGGTAGATACGAATCGCCTTTAAAGCACATGAGAAGCGGCAAGACGTTGACAATGATGCCCTTGGCCAAAAAGGGCGTATGCGTTTTTTCCTGAATATATTCAGGAAAAAACGCATACGCCCTTTTTGGCCAACCAAGCAACCTGGAAAGGCAAATCAGCGCTACAAAGAAGTCTCGCTTCCCATCGGTCAAAAGGGCCATGCTGAAAAAAGTGTCAAAACCAGAAATGCAGGACAGGCCATGGAGAAATGGGAGCCTTGCTACACTGATGGGCGGGATGTAAATTGCCAAGAGCCACTCTGGAGAAGTGTCCGGTGAGTCCTGAAACATCTGAAAAACACAGCTTAGAGAGCATAGGGCACTTCCACTCATGGGGGTATAAATTGGGAAAATTAAAAATCAGCAAGACACAAGCACCCCAAAGTTTAGGGCTGCTCTGTTGACCAGGACCTCCACTTCATTCCACCTTAAATATCCCAGGAAAGAGAAAAATGGATAAAGAAGTTGTGGTCCTTATGTACAATGGAATATCACTCAGCCATGAAATCAATGTCGTAAGGTTAGTAGCAGCATGATGAGTGGATTTAGGTACGACGATTCTAAGTGAAATAAGTCACACAGAAAAGGACACTTCTCATAAGGTATCACTGATAGAGGGAATGTAAAAACCGTTACACTTGAACTGAATTACAAAACAGAACAGAGTCACACATGCAGAAAACACACTATGGCTGCTTAACGGGAAAGGTGAGGTGGGGTGATACATAAAACAAGGGTATCAAATTAGCTCAGATACCGTTCCATAAACCCCATATGTAATAGACAAGACCTACTCCTTGCTCAGAGAACTGGACTCAACACGCCCTATTCACCGCACAAGAATATATCTGACTAATAATAATCGTAAAACCTATGTATTGATATCTCTCTGTTAGTGTGTCAAGTGGGTGTAAAGCGGCATAAACACAGCATTGAAAAGCAGCTAAACCCCATTATAAAAATAAATTACTTTGAAACACCCATGAAACAAAGACAGTGAAAGAGAGAGAAATTCTTAACACAATGCGTTCAGGGGCTGTGATGCAACCTGGATTGACCATATCTAGACGCACAGCTGGATGAGACATAAGGGTGGACACTCTTGGGGCTGAGAGGTTTGGTGAGGTTGGGTGAGCAAACGCAGACCCTTTAAAGGAATACTGCGTGGTACCCATCGCATGGGTCCCAAATCTCCAGGTTCAAGGGCATCTTCCTACATCAAAAACATGCATGAGAAACCCAGAAGATGGTACACCGTGTGATGGGGAAAGGTTTCTAAAACGCACCTCATTTCTCAACTCCTTGTGCCCGGGTTCGCCATTCCAGCCGCTTTACTAGCAAGCTCCCTACTTGGAGCATCAGCACCTTTAACCTCCTGTTCCATGCAGGTTGCAATTTGTCCTGAGGATAAACGGGAAGACGTGGAACCAACGAGAGACTAGCTCTTGGTGTTGGGACAGGCACAGGTCACTCTATTTTCCCATCAGAAAGAAGAATTAACCACAGGCTCAGCCTGCCCCCCGGTACCAGAACAGGGCCTGAAGCCATTCTGCGATTTTGCGGCCAGCTCCCATAAAAACGAGTTGTAAAATGGAGGTTCAGGGCACTGCAATTCACAAACCTGCAGAGTTATAAATGATAACTCCCGTCCACAAATATATTGAGGGAAGGCAAAGAAGAGGATTTGAAATCAAGGCAGAATTGCAGGAAACAGATTTCAGGAGGTAGATACGAATCGCCTTTAAAGCACATGAAAAGCGGCAAAACGTTGACAATGATGCCCTTGGCCAAAAAGGGCGTATGCGTTTTTTCCTTAATATATTCAGGAAAAAACGCATACGCCCTTTTTGGCCAACCAAGCCACCTGGAAAGGCAAATCAGCGCTACAAAGAAGTCTCGCTTCCCATCGGTCAAAAGGGCCATGCTGAAAAAAGTGTCAAAACCAGAAATGCAGGACAGGCCATGGAGAAATGGGAGCCTTGCTACACTGATGGGCGGGATGTAAATTGCCAAGAGCCACTCTGGAGAAGTGTCCGGTGAGTCCTGAAACATCTGAAAAACACAGCTTAGAGAGCATAGGGCACTTCCACTCATGGGGGTATAAATTGGGAAAATTAAAAATCAGCAAGACACAAGCACCCCAAAGTTTAGGGCTGCTCTGTTGACCAGGACCTCCACTTCATTCCACCTTAAATATCCCAGGAAAGAGAAAAATGGATAAAGAAGTTGTGGTCCTTATGTACATTGGAATATCACTCAGCCAGGAAATCAATGTCATAAGGTTAGTAGCAGCATGATGAGTGGATTTAGGTACGACGATTCTAAGTGAAATAAGTCACACAGAAAAGGACACTTCTCATAAGGTATCACTGATAGAGGGAATGTAAAAACCGTTACACTTGAACTGAATTACAAAACAGAACAGAGTCACACATGCAGAAAACACACTATGGCTGCTTAACGGGAAAGGTGAGGTGGGGTGATACATAAAACAAGGGTATCAAATTAGCTCAGATACCGTTCCATAAACCCAATATGTAATAGACAAGACCTACTCCGTGCTCAGAGAACTGGACTCAACACGCCCTATTCACCGCACAAGAATATATCTGACTAATAATAATCGTAAAACCTATGTATTGATATCTCTCTGTTAGTGTGTCAAGTGGGTGTAAAGCGGCATAAACACAGCAGTGAAAAGCAGCTAAACCCCATTATAAAAATAAATTACTTTGAAACACCCATGAAACAAAGACAGTGAAAGAGAGAGAAATTCTTACACAATGCGTTCAGGGGCTGTGATGCAACCTGGATTGACCATATCTAGACGCACAGCTGGATGAGACATAAGGGTGGACACTCTTGGGGCTGAGAGGTTTGGTGAGGTTGGGTGAGCAAACGCAGACCCTTTAAAGGAATACTGCGTGGTACCAATCTCATGGGTCCCAAATCTCCAGGTTCAAGGGCATCTTCCTACATCAAAAACATGCATGAGAAACCCAGAAGATGGTACACCGTGTGATGGGGAAAGGTTTCTAAAACGCACCTCATTTCTCAACTCCTTGTGCCCGGGTTCGCCATTCCAGCCGCTTTACTAGCAAGCTCCCTACTTGGAGCATCAGCACCTTTAACCTCCTGTTCCATGCAGGTTGCAATTTGTCCTGAGGATAAACGGGAAGACGTGGAACCAACGAGAGACTAGCTCTTGGTGTTGGGACAGGCACAGGTCACTCTATTTTCCCATCAGAAAGAAGAATTAACCACAGGCTCAGCCTGCCCCCCGGTACCAGAACAGGGCCTGAAGCCATTCTGCGATTTTGCGGCCAGCTCCCATAAAAACGAGTTGTAAAATGGAGGTTCAGGGCACTGCAATTCACAAACCTGCAGAGTTATAAATGATAACTCCCGTCCACAAATATATTGAGGGAAGGCAAAGAAGAGGATTTGAAATCAAGGCAGAATTGCAGGAAACAGATTTCAGGAGGTAGATACGAATCGCCTTTAAAGCACATGAAAAGCGGCAAAACGTTGACAATGATGCCCTTGGCCAAAAAGGGCGTATGCGTTTTTTCCTTAATATATTCAGGAAAAAACGCATACGCCCTTTTTGGCCAACCAAGCCACCTGGAAAGGCAAATCAGCGCTACAAAGAAGTCTCGCTTCCCATCGGTCAAAAGGGCCATGCTGAAAAAAGTGTCAAAACCAGAAATGCAGGACAGGCCATGGAGAAATGGGAGCCTTGCTACACTGATGGGCGGGATGTAAATTGCCAAGAGCCACTCTGGAGAAGTGTCCGGTGAGTCCTGAAACATCTGAAAAACACAGCTTAGAGAGCATAGGGCACTTCCACTCATGGGGGTATAAATTGGGAAAATTAAAAATCAGCAAGACACAAGCACCCCAAAGTTTAGGGCTGCTCTGTTGACCAGGACCTCCACTTCATTCCACCTTAAATATCCCAGGAAAGAGAAAAATGGATAAAGAAGTTGTGGTCCTTATGTACATTGGAATATCACTCAGCCAGGAAATCAATGTCATAAGGTTAGTAGCAGCATGATGAGTGGATTTAGGTACGACGATTCTAAGTGAAATAAGTCACACAGAAAAGGACACTTCTCATAAGGTATCACTGATAGAGGGAATGTAAAAACCGTTACACTTGAACTGAATTACAAAACAGAACAGAGTCACACATGCAGAAAACACACTATGGCTGCTTAACGGGAAAGGTGAGGTGGGGTGATACATAAAACAAGGGTATCAAATTAGCTCAGATACCGTTCCATAAACCCAATATGTAATAGACAAGACCTACTCCTTGCTCAGAGAACTGGACTCAACACGCCCTATTCACCGCACAAGAATATATCTGACTAATAATAATCGTAAAACCTATGTATTGATATCTCTCTGTTAGTGTGTCAAGTGGGTGTAAAGCGGCATAAACACAGCAGTGAAAAGCAGCTAAACCCCATTATAAAAATAAATTACTTTGAAACACCCATGAAACAAAGACAGTGAAAGAGAGAGAAATTCTTACACAATGCGTTCAGGGGCTGTGATGCAACCTGGATTGACCATATCTAGACGCACAGCTGGATGAGACATAAGGGTGGACACTCTTGGGGCTGAGAGGTTTGGTGAGGTTGGGTGAGCAAACGCAGACCCTTTAAAGTAATACTGCGTGGTACCCATCGCATGGGTCCCAAATCTCCAGGTTCAAGGGCATCTTCCTACATCAAAAACATGCATGAGAAACCCAGAAGATGGTACACCGTGTGATGGGGAAAGGTTTCTAAAACGCACCTCATTTCTCATCTCCTTGTGCCCGGGTTCGCCATTCCAGCCGCTTTACTAGCAAGCTCCCTACTTGGAGCATCAGCACCTTTCACCTCCTGTTCCATGCAGGTTGCAATTTGTCCTGAGGATGAACGGGAAGACGTGGAACCAACGAGAGACTAGCTCTTGGTGTTGGGACAGGCACAGGAAACTCTATTTTCCCATCAGAAAGAAGAATTAACCACAGGCTCAGCCTGCCCCCCGGAACCAGAACAGGGCCTGAAGCCATTCTGCGATTTTGCGGCCAGCTCCCATAAAAACGAGTTGTAAAATGGAGGTTCAGGGCACTGCAATTCACAAACCTGCAGAGTTATAAATGATAACTCTCGTCCACAAATATATTGAGGGAAGGCAAAGAAGAGGATTTGAAATCAAGGCAGAATTGCAGGAAACAGATTTCAGGAGGTAGATACGAATCGCCTTTAAAGCACATGAAAAGCGGCAAAACGTTGACAATGATGCCCTTGGCCAAAAAGGGCGTATGCGTTTTTTCCTGAATATATTCAGGAAAAAACGCATACGCCCTTTTTGGCCAACCAAGCCACCTGGAAAGGCAAATCAGTGCTACAAAGAAGTCTCGCTTCCCATCGGTCAAAAGGGCCATGCTGAAAAAAGTGTCAAAACCAGAAATGCAGGACAGGCCATGGAGAAATGGGAGCCTTGCTACACTGATGGGCGGGATGTAAATTGCCAAGAGCCACTCTGGAGAAGTGTCTGGTGAGTCCTGAAACATCTGAAAAACACAGCTTAGAGAGCATAGGGCACTTCCACTCATGGGGGTATAAATTGGGAAAATGAAAAATCAGCAAGACACAAGCACCCCAAAGTTTAGGGCTGCTCTGTTGACCAGGACCTCCACTTAATTCCACCTTAAATATCCCAGGAAAGAGAAAAATGGATAAAGAAGTTGTGGTCCTTATGTACAATGGAATATCACTCAGCCATGAAATCAATGTCGTAAGGTTAGTAGCAGCATGATGAGTGGATTTAGGTACGACGATTCTAAGTGAAATAAGTCACACAGAAAAGGACACTTCTCATAAGGTATCACTGATAGAGGGAATGTAAAAACCGTTACACTTGAACTGAATTACAAAACAGAACAGAGTCACACATGCAGAAAACACACTATGGCTGCTTAACGGGAAAGGTGAGGTGGGGTGATACATAAAACAAGGGTATCAAATTAGCTCAGATACCGTTCCATAAACCCAATATGTAATAGACAAGACCTACTCCTTGCTCAGAGAACTGGACTCAACACGCCCTATTCACCGCACAAGAATATATCTGACTAATAATAATCGTAAAACCTATGTATTGATATCTCTCTGTTAGTGTGTCAAGTGGGTGTAAAGCGGCATAAACACAGCAGTGAAAAGCAGCTAAACCCCATTATAAAAATAAATTACTTTGAAACACCCATGAAACAAAGACAGTGAAAGAGAGAGAAATTCTTACACAATGCGTTCAGGGGCTGTGATGCAACCTGGATTGACCATATCTAGACGCACAGCTGGATGAGACATAAGGGTGGACACTCTTGGGGCTGAGAGGTTTGGTGAGGTTGGGTGAGCAAACGCAGACCCTTTAAAGTAATACGGCGTGGTACCCATCGCATGGGTCCCAAATCTCCAGGTTCAAGGGCATCTTCCTACATCGAAAACATGCATGAGAAACCCAGAAGATGGTACACCGTGTGATGGGGAAAGGTTTCTTAAACGCACCTCATTTCTCATCTCCTTGTGCCCGGGTTAGCCATTCCAGCCTCTTTACTAGCAATCTCCCTACTTGGAGCATCAGCACCTTTCACCTCCTGTTCCGTACAGGTTGCAATTTGTCCTGAGGATGAACGGGAAGACGTGGAACCAACGAGAGACTAGCTCTTGGTGTTGGGACAGGCACAGGTAACTCTATTTTCCCATCAGAAAGAAAAATTAACCACAGGCTCAGCCTGCCCCACGGAACCAGAACAGGGCCTGAAGCCATTCTGCGATTTTGCGGCCAGCTCCCATAAAAAGGAGTTGTAAAATGGAGGTTCAGGGCACTGCAATTCACAAACCTGCAGAGTTATAAATGATAACTCTCGTCCACAAATATATTGAGGGAAGGCAAAGAAGAGGATTTGAAATCAAGGCAGAATTGCAGGAAACAGATTTCAGGAGGTAGATACGAATCGCCTTTAAAGCACATGAGAAGCGGCAAGACGTTGACAATGATGCCCTTGGCCAAAAAGGGCGTATGCGTTTTTTCCTGAATATATTCAGGAAAAAACGCATACGCCCTTTTTGGCCAACCAAGCAACCTGGAAAGGCAAATCAGCGCTACAAAGAAGTCTCGCTTCCCATCGGTCAAAAGGGCCATGCTGAAAAAAGTGTCAAAACCAGAAATGCAGGACAGGCCATGGAGAAATGGGAGCCTTGCTACACTGATGGGCGGGATGTAAATTGCCAAGAGCCACTCTGGAGAAGTGTCCGGTGAGTCCTGAAACATCTGAAAAACACAGCTTAGAGAGCATAGGGCACTTCCACTCATGGGGGTATAAATTGGGAAAATTAAAAATCAGCAAGACACAAGCACCCCAAAGTTTAGGGCTGCTCTGTTGACCAGGACCTCCACTTCATTCCACCTTAAATATCCCAGGAAAGAGAAAAATGGATAAAGAAGTTGTGGTCCTTATGTACAATGGAATATCACTCAGCCATGAAATCAATGTCGTAAGGTTAGTAGCAGCATGATGAGTGGATTTAGGTACGACGATTCTAAGTGAAATAAGTCACACAGAAAAGGACACTTCTCATAAGGTATCACTGATAGAGGGAATGTAAAAACCGTTACACTTGAACTGAATTACAAAACAGAACAGAGTCACACATGCAGAAAACACACTATGGCTGCTTAACGGGAAAGGTGAGGTGGGGTGATACATAAAACAAGGGTATCAAATTAGCTCAGATACCGTTCCATAAACCCAATATGTAATAGACAAGACCTACTCCTTGCTCAGAGAACTGGACTCAACACGCCCTATTCACCGCACAAGAATATATCTGACTAATAATAATCGTAAAACCTATGTATTGATATCTCTCTGTTAGTGTGTCAAGTGGGTGTAAAGCGGCATAAACACAGCAGTGAAAAGCAGCTAAACCCCATTATAAAAATAAATTACTTTGAAACACCCATGAAACAAAGACAGTGAAAGAGAGAGAAATTCTTAACACAATGCCTTCAGGGGCTGTGATGCAACCTGGATTGACCATATCTAGACGCACAGCTGGATGAGACATAAGGGTGGACACTCTTGGGGCTGAGAGGTTTGGTGAGGTTGGGTGAGCAAACGCAGACCCTTTAAAGGAATACTGCGTGGTACCCATCGCATGGGTCCCAAATCTCCAGGTTCAAGGGCATCTTCCTACATCAAAAACATGCATGAGAAACCCAGAAGATGGTACACCGTGTGATGGGGAAAGGTTTCTAAAACGCACCTCATTTCTCATCGCCTTGTGCCCGGGTTCGCCATTCCAGCCGCTTTACTAGCAAGCTCCCTACTTGGAGCATCAGCACCTTTAACCTCCTGTTCCATACAGGTTGCAATTTGTCCTGAGGATAAACGGGAAGACGTGGAACCAACGAGAGACTAGCTCTTGGTGTTGGGACAGGCACAGGTCACTCTATTTTCCCATCAGAAAGAAGAATTAACCACAGGCTCAGCCTGCCCCCCGGAACCAGAACAGGGCCTGAAGCCATTCTGCGATTTTGCGGCCAGCTCCCATAAAAACGAGTTGTAAAATGGAGGTTCAGGGCACTGCAATTCACAAACCTGCAGAGTTATTAATGATAACTCTCGTCCACAAATATATTGAGGGAAGGCAAAGAATAGGATTTGAAATCAAGGCAGAATTGCAGGAAACAGATTTCAGGAGGTAGATACGAATCGCCTTTAAAGCACATGAGAAGCGGCAAAACGTTGACAATGATGCCCTTGGCCAAAAAGGGCGTATGCGTTTTTTCCTGAATATATTCAGGAAAAATCGCATACGCCCTTTTTGGCCAACCAAGCAACCTGGAAAGGCAAATCAGCGCTACAAAGAAGTCTCGCTTCCCATCGGTCAAAAGGGCCATGCTGAAAAAAGTGTCAAAACCAGAAATGCAGGACAGGCCATGGAGAAATGGGAGCCTTGCTACACTGATGGGCGGGATGTAAATTGCCAAGAGCCACTCCGGAGAAGTGTCCGGTGAGTCCTGAAACATCTGAAAAACACAGCTTAGAGAGCATAGGGCACTTCCACTCATGGGGGTATAAATTGGGAAAATTAAAAATCAGCAAGACACAAGCACCCCAAAGTTTAGGGCTGCTCTGTTGACCAGGACCTCCACTTCATTCCACCTTAAATATCCCAGGAAAGAGAAAAATGGATAAAGAAGTTGTGGTCCTTATGTACAATGGAATATCACTCAGCCATGAAATCAATGTCGTAAGGTTAGTAGCAGCATGATGAGTGGATTTAGGTACGACGATTCTAAGTGAAATAAGTCACACAGAAAAGGACACTTCTCATAAGGTATCACTGATAGAGGGAATGTAAAAACCGTTACACTTGAACTGAATTACAAAACAGAACAGAGTCACACATGCAGAAAACACACTATGGCTGCTTAACGGGAAAGGTGAGGTGGGGTGATACATAAAACAAGGGTATCAAATTAGCTCAGATACCGTTCCATAAACTCAATATGTAATAGACAAGACCTACTCCTTGCTCAGAGAACTGGACTCAACACGCCCTATTCACCGCACAAGAATATATCTGACTAATAATAATCGTAAAACCTATGTATTGATATCTCTCTGTTATTGTGTCAAGTGGGTGTAAAGCAGCATAAACACAGCAGTGAAAAGCAGCTAAACCCCATTATAAAAATAAATTACTTTGAAACACCCATGAAACAAAGACAGTGAAAGAGAGAGAAATTCTTACACAATGCGTTCAGGGGCTGTGATGCAACCTGGATTGACCATATCTAGACGCACAGCTGGATGAGACATAAGGGTGGACACTCTTGGGGCTGAGAGGTTTGGTGAGGTTGGGTGAGCAAACGCAGACCCTTTAAAGGAATACTGCGTGGTACCCATCGCATGGGTCCCAAATCTCCAGGTTCAAGGGCATCTTCCTACATCAAAAACATGCATGAGAAACCCAGAAGATGGTACACCGTGTGATGGGGAAAGGTTTCTAAAACGCACCTCATTTCTCATCGCCTTGTGCCCGGGTTCGCCATTCCAGCCGCTTTACTAGCAAGCTCCCTACTTGGAGCATCAGCACCTTTAACCTCCTGTTCCATACAGGTTGCAATTTGTCCTGAGGATAAACGGGAAGACGTGGAACCAACGAGAGACTAGCTCTTGGTGTTGGGACAGGCACAGGTCACTCTATTTTCCCATCAGAAAGAAGAATTAACCACAGGCTCAGCCTGCCCCCCGGAACCAGGACAGGGCCTGAAGCCATTCTGCGATTTTGCGGCCAGCTCCCATAAAAACGAGTTGTAAAATGGAGGTTCAGGGCACTGCAATTCACAAACCTGCAGAGTTATTAATGATAACTCTCGTCCACAAATATATTGAGGGAAGGCAAAGAATAGGATTTGAAATCAAGGCAGAATTGCAGGAAACAGATTTCAGGAGGTAGATACGAATCGCCTTTAAAGCACATGAGAAGCGGCAAAACGTTGACAATGATGCCCTTGGCCAAAAAGGGCGTATGCGTTTTTTCCTGAATATATTCAGGAAAAATCGCATACGCCCTTTTTGGCCAACCAAGCAACCTGGAAAGGCAAATCAGCGCTACAAAGAAGTCTCGCTTCCCATCGGTCAAAAGGGCCATGCTGAAAAAAGTGTCAAAACCAGAAATGCAGGACAGGCCATGGAGAAATGGGAGCCTTGCTACACTGATGGGCGGGATGTAAATTGCCAAGAGCCACTCCGGAGAAGTGTCCGGTGAGTCCTGAAACATCTGAAAAACACAGCTTAGAGAGCATAGGGCACTTCCACTCATGGGGGTATAAATTGGGAAAATTAAAAATCAGCAAGACACAAGCACCCCAAAGTTTAGGGCTGCTCTGTTGACCAGGACCTCCACTTCATTCCACCTTAAATATCCCAGGAAAGAGAAAAATGGATAAAGAAGTTGTGGTCCTTATGTACAATGGAATACCACTCAGCCATGAAATCAATGTCGTAAGGTTAGTAGCAGCATGATGAGTGGATTTAGGTACGACGATTCTAAGTGAAATAAGTCACACAGAAAAGGACACTTCTCATAAGGTATCACTGATAGAGGGAATGTAAAAACCGTTACACTTGAACTGAGTTACAAAACAGAACAGAGTCACACATGCAGAAAACACACTATGGCTGCTTAACGGGAAAGGTGAGGTGGGGTGATACATAAAACAAGGGTATCAAATTAGCTCAGATACCGTTCCATAAACTCAATATGTAATAGACAAGACCTACTCCTTGCTCAGAGAACTGGACTCAACACGCCCTATTCACCACACAAGAATATATCTGACTAATAATAATCGTAAAACCTATGTATTGATATCTCTCTGTTAGTGTGTCAAGTGGGTGTAAAGCGGCATAAACACAGCAGTGAAAAGCAGCTAAACCCCATTATAAAAATAAATTACTTTGAAACACCCATGAAACAAAGACAGTGAAAGAGAGAGAAATTCTTACACAATGAGTTCAGGGGCTGTGATGCAACCTGGATTGACCATATCTAGACGCACAGCTGGATGAGACATAAGGGTGGACACTCTTGGGGCTGAGAGGTTTGGTGAGGTTGGGTGAGCAAACGCAGACCCTTTAAAGGAATACTGCGTGGTACCCATCGCATGGGTCCCAAATCTCCAGGTTCAAGGGCATCTTCCGACATCAAAAACATACATGAGAAACCCAGAAGATGGTACACCGTGTGATGGGGAAAGGTTTCTAAAACGCACCTCATTTCTCATCTCCTTGTGCCCGGGTTCGCCATTCCAGCCGCTTTACTAGCAAGCTCCCTACTTGGAGCATCAGCACCTTTAACCTCCTGTTCCATACAGGTTGCAATTTGTCCTAAGGATAAACGGGAAGACGTGGAAACAACGAGAGACTAGCTCTTGGTGTTGGGACAGGCACAGGTCACTCTATTTTCCCATCAGAAAGAAGAATTAACCACAGGCTCAGCCTGCCCCCCGGAACCAGAACAGGGCCTGAAGCCATTCTGCGATTTTGCGGCCAGCTCCCATAAAAACGAGTTGTAAAATGGAGGTTCAGGGCACTGCAATTCACAAACCTGCAGAGTTATTAATGATAACTCTCGTCCACAAATATATTGAGGGAAGGCAAAGAAGAGGATTTGAAATCAAGGCAGAATTGCAGGAAACAGATTTCAGGAGGTAGATACGAATCGCCTTTAAAGCACATGAGAAGCGGCAAAACGTTGACAATGATGCCCTTGGCCAAAAAGGGCGTATGCGTTTTTTCCTGAATATATTCAGGAAAAAACGCATACGCCCTTTTTGGCCAACCAAGCAACCTGGAAAGGCAAATCAGCGCTACAAAGAAGTCTCGCTTCCCATCGGTCAAAAGGGCCATGCTGAAAAAAGTGTCAAAACCAGAAATGCAGGACAGGCCATGGAGAAATGGGAGCCTTGCTACACTGATGGGCGGGATGTAAATTGCCAAGAGCCACTCCGGAGAACTGTCCGGTGAGTCCTGAAACATCTGAAAAACACAGCTTAGAGAGCATAGGGCACTTCCACTCATGGGGGTATAAATTGGGAAAATTAAAAATCAGCAAGACACAAGCACCCCAAAGTTTAGGGCTGCTCTGTTGACCAGGACCTCCACTTCATTCCACCTTAAATATCCCAGGAAAGAGAAAAATGGATAAAGAAGTTGTGGTCCTTATGTACAATGGAATATCACTCAGCCATGAAATCAATGTCGTAAGGTTAGTAGCAGCATGATGAGTGGATTTAGGTACGACGATTCTAAGTGAAATAAGTCACACAGAAAAGGACACTTCTCATAAGGTATCACTGATAGAGGGAATGTAAAAACCGTTACACTTGAACTGAATTACAAAACAGAACAGAGTCACACATGCAGAAAACACACTATGGCTGCTTAACGGGAAAGGTGAGGTGGGGTGATACATAAAACAAGGGTATCAAATTAGCTCAGATACCGTTCCATAAACTCAATATGTAATAGACAAGACCTACTCCTTGCTCAGAGAACTGGACTCAACACGCCCTATTCACCGCACAAGAATATATCTGACTAGTAATAATCTTAAAACCTATGTATTGATATCTCTCTGTTAGTGTGTCAAGTGGGTGTAAAGCAGCATAAACACAGCAGTGAAAAGCAGCTAAACCCCATTATAAAAATAAATTACTTTGAAACACCCATGAAACAAAGACAGTGAAAGAGAGAGAAATTCTTACACAATGCGTTCAGGGGCTGTGATGCAACCTGGATTGACCATATCTGGACGCACACCTGGATGAGACATAAGGGTGGACACTCTTGGGGCTGAGAGGTTTGGTGAGGTTGGGTGAGCAAACGCAGACCCTTTAAAGTAATACTGCGTGGTACCCATCGCATGGGTCCCAAATCTCCAGGTTCAAGGGCATCTTCCTACATCAAAAACATGCATGAGAAACCCAGAAGATGGTACACCGTGTGATGGGGAAAGGTTTCTAAAACGCACCTCATTTCTCATCTCCTTGTGCCCGGGTTCGCCATTCCAGCCGCTTTACTAGCAAGCTCCCTACTTGGAGCATCAGCACCTTTAACCTCCTGTTCCATACAGGTTGCAATTTGTCCTGAGGATAAACGGGAAGACGTGGAACCAACGAGAGACTAGCTCTTGGTGTTGGGACAGGCACGGGTCACTCTATTTTCCCATCAGAAAGAAGAATTAACCACAGGCTCAGCCTGCCCCCCGGAACCAGAACAGGGCCTGAAGCCATTCTGCGATTTTGCGGCCAGCTCCCATAAAAACGAGTTGTAAAATGGAGGTTCAGGGCACTGCAATTCACAAACCTGCAGAGTTATAAATGATAACTCTCGTCCACAAATATATTGAGGGAAGGCAAAGAAGAGGATTTGAAATCAAGGCAGAATTGCAGGAAAGAGATTTCAGGAGGTAGATACGAATCGCCTTTAAAGCACATGAAAAGCGGCAAAACGTTGACAATGATGCCCTTGGCCAAAAAGGGCGTATGCGTTTTTTCCTGAATATATTCAGGAAAAAACGCATACGCCCTTTTTGGCCAACCAAGGAACCTGGAAAGGCAAATCAGCGCTACAAAGAAGTCTCGCTTCCCATCGGTCAAAAGGGCCATGCTGAAAAAAGTGTCAAAACCAGAAATGCAGGACAGGCCATGGAGAAATGGGAGCCTTGCTACACTGATGGGCGGGATGTAAATTGCCAAGAGCCACTCCGGAGAAGTGTCCGGTGAGTCCTGAAACATCTGAAAAACACAGCTTAGAGAGCATAGGGCACTTCCACTCATGGGGGTATAAATTGGGAAAATTAAAAATCAGCAAGACACAAGCACCCCAAAGTTTAGGGCTGCTCTGTTGACCAGGACCTCCACTTCATTCCACCTTAAATATCCCAGGAAAGAGAAAAATGGATAAAGAAGTTGTGGTCCTTATGTACAATGGAATATCACTCAGCCATGAAATCAATGTCGTAAGGTTAGTAGCAGCATGATGAGTGGATTTAGGTACGACGATTCTAAGTGAAATAAGTCACACAGAAAAGGACACTTCTCATAAGGTATCACTGATAGAGGGAATGTAAAAACCGTTACACTTGAACTGAATTACAAAACAGAACAGAGTCACACATGCAGAAAACACACTATGGCTGCTTAACGGGAAAGGTGAGGTGGGGTGATACATAAAACAAGGGTATCAAATTAGCTCAGATACCGTTCCATAAACCCAATATGTAATAGACAAGACCTACTCCTTGCTCAGAGAACTGGACTCAACACGCCCTATTCACCACACTAGAATATATCTGACTAATAATAATCGTAAAACCTATGTATTGATATCTCTCTGTTAGTGTGTCAAGTGGGTGTAAAGCGGCATAAACACAGCAGTGAAAAGCAGCTAAACCCCATTATAAAAATAAATTACTTTGAAACACCCATGAAACAAAGACAGTGAAAGAGAGAGAAATTCTTACACAATGCGTTCAGGGGCTGTGATGCAACCTGGATTGACCATATCTAGACGCACAGCTGGATGAGACATAAGGGTGGACACTCTTGGGGCTGAGAGGTTTGGTGAGGTTGGGTGAGCAAACGCAGACCCTTTAAAGGAATACTGCGTGGTACCCATCGCATGGGTCCCAAATCTCCAGGTTCAAGGGCATCTTCCTACATCAAAAACATGCATGAGAAACCCAGAAGATGGTACACCGTGTGATGGGGAAAGGTTTCTAAAACGCACCTCATTTCTCATCTCCTTGTGCCCGGGTTCGCCATTCCAGCCGCTTTACTAGCAAGCTCCCTACTTGGAGCATCAGCACCTTTAACCTCCTGTTCCGTACAGGTTGCAATTTGTCCTGAGGATAAACGGGAAGACGTGGAACCAACGAGAGACTAGCTCTTGGTGTTGGGACAGGCACAGGTCACTCTATTTTCCCATCAGAAAGAAGAATTAACCACAGGCTCAGCCTGCCCCCCGGAACCAGAACAGGGCCTGAAGCCATTCTGCGATTTTGCGGCCAGCTCCCATAAAAACGAGTTGTAAAATGGAGGTTCAGGGCACTGCAATTCACAAACCTGCAGAGTTATAAATGATAACTCTCGTCCACAAATATATTGAGGGAAGGCAAAGAAGAGGATTTGAAATCAAGGCAGAATTGCAGGAAACAGATTTCAGGAGGTAGATACGAATCGCCTTTAAAGCACATGAAAAGCGGCAAAACGTTGACAATGATGCCCTTGGCCAAACAGGGCGTATGCGTTTTTTCCTGAATATATTCAGGAAAAAACGCATACGCCCTGTTTGGCCAACCAAGCAACCTGGAAAGGCAAATCAGCGCTACAAACAAGTCTCGCTTCCCATCGGTCAAAAGGGCCATGCTGAAAAAAGTGTCAAAACCAGAAATGCAGGACAGGCCATGGAGAAATGGGAGCCTTGCTACACTGATGGGCGGGATGTAAATTGCCAAGAGCCACTCTGGAGAAGTGTCCGGTGAGTCCTGAAACATCTGAAAAACACAGCTTAGAGAGCATAGGGCACTTCCACTCATGGGGGTATAAATTGGGAAAATTAAAAATCAGCAAGACACAAGCACCCCAAAGTTTAGGGCTGCTCTGTTGACCAGGACCTCCACTTCATTCCACCTTAAATATCCCAGGAAAGAGAAAAATGGATAAAGAAGTTGTGGTCCTTATGTACAATGGAATATCACTCAGCCATGAAATCAATGTCGTAAGGTTAGTAGCAGCATGATGAGTGGATTTAGGTACGACGATTCTAAGTGAAATAAGTCACACAGAAAAGGACACTTCTCATAAGGTATCACTGATAGAGGGAATGTAAAAACCGTTACACTTGAACTGAATTACAAAACAGAACAGAGTCACACATGCAGAAAACACACTATGGCTGCTTAACGGGAAAGGTGAGGTGGGGTGATACATAAAACAAGGGTATCAAATTAGCTCAGATACCGTTCCATAAACCCAATATGTAATAGACAAGACCTACTCCTTGCTCAGAGAACTGGACTCAACACGCCCTATTCACCGCACAAGAATATATCTGACTAATAATAATCGTAAAACCTATGTATTGATATCTCTCTGTTAGTGTGTCAAGTGGGTGTAAAGCGGCATAAACACAGCAGTGAAAAGCAGCTAAACCCCATTATAAAAATAAATTACTTTGAAACACCCATGAAACAAAGACAGTGAAAGAGAGAGAAATTCTTACACAATGCGTTCAGGGGCTGTGATGCAACCTGGATTGACCATATCTAGACGCACAGCTGGATGAGACATAAGGGTGGACACTCTTGGGGCTGAGAGGTTTGGTGAGGTTGGGTGAGCAAACGCAGACCCTTTAAAGGAATACTGCGTGGTACCCATCGCATGGGTCCCAAATCTCCAGGTTCAAGGGCATCTTCCTACATCAAAAACATACATGAGAAACCCAGAAGATGGTACACCGTGTGATGGGGAAAGGTTTCTAAAACGCACCTCATTTCTCATCTCCTTGTGCCCGGGTTCGCCATTCCAGCCGCTTTACTAGCAAGCTCCCTACTTGGAGCATCAGCACCTTTAACCTCCTGTTCCATACAGGTTGCAATTTGTCCTGAGGATAAACGGGAAGACGTGGAACCAACGAGAGACTAGCTCTTGGTGTTGGGACAGGCACAGGTCACTCTATTTTCCCATCAGAAAGAAGAATTAACCACAGGCTCAGCCTGCCCCCCGGAACCAGAACAGGGCCTGAAGCCATTCTGCGATTTTGCGGCCAGCTCCCATAAAAACGAGTTGTAAAATGGAGGTTCAGGGCACTGCAATTCACAAACCTGCAGAGTTATTAATGATAACTCTCGTCCACAAATATATTGAGGGAAGGCAAAGAAGAGGATTTGAAATCAAGGCAGAATTGCAGGAAACAGATTTCAGGAGGTAGATACGAATCGCCTTTAAAGCACATGAGAAGCGGCAAAACGTTGACAATGATGCCCTTGGCCAAAAAGGGCGTATGCGTTTTTTCCTGAATATATTCAGGAAAAAATGCATACGCCCTTTTTGGCCAACCAAGCAACCTGGAAAGGCAAATCAGCGCTACAAAGAAGTCTCGCTTCCCATCGGTCAAAAGGGCCATGCTGAAAAAAGTGTCAAAACCAGAAATGCAGGACAGGCCATGGAGAAATGGGAGCCTTGCTACACTGATGGGCGGGATGTAAATTGCCAAGAGCCACTCCGGAGAACTGTCCAGTGAGTCCTGAAACATCTGAAAAACACAGCTTAGAGAGCATAGGGCACGTCCACTCATGGGGGTATAAATTGGGAAAATTAAAAATCAGCAAGACACAAGCACCCCAAAGTTTAGGGCTGCTCTGTTGACCAGGACCTCCACTTCATTCCACCTTAAATATCCCAGGAAAGAGAAAAATGGATAAAGAAGTTGTGGTCCTTATGTACAATGGAATATCACTCAGCCATGAAATCAATGTCGTAAGGTTAGTAGCAGCATGATGAGTGGATTTAGGTACGACGATTCTAAGTGAAATAAGTCACACAGAAAAGGACACTTCTCATAAGGTATCACTGATAGAGGGAATGTAAAAACCGTTACACTTGAACTGAATTACAAAACAGAACAGAGTCACACATGCAGAAAACACACTATGGCTGCTTAACGGGAAAGGTGAGGTGGGGTGATACATAAAACAAGGGTATCAAATTAGCTCAGATACCGTTCCATAAACTCAATATGTAATAGACAAGACCTACTCCTTGCTCAGAGAACTGGACTCAACACGCCCTATTCACCGCACAAGAATATATCTGACTAATAATAATCGTAAAACCTATGTATTGATATCTCTCTGTTATTGTGTCAAGTGGGTGTAAAGCGGCATAAACACAGCAGTGAAAAGCAGCTAAACCCCATTATAAAAATAAATTACTTTGAAACACCCATGAAACAAAGACAGTGAAAGAGAGAGAAATTCTTACACAATGCGTTCAGGGGCTGTGATGCAACCTGGATTGACCATATCTAGACGCACAGCTGGATGAGACATAAGGGTGGACACTCTTGGGGCTGAGAGGTTTGGTGAGGTTGGGTGAGCAAACGCAGACCCTTTAAAGTAATACTGCGTGGTACCCATCGCATGGGTCCCAAATCTCCAGGTTCAAGGGCATCTTCCTACATCAAAAACATGCATGAGAAACCCAGAAGATGGTACACCGTGTGATGGGGAAAGGTTTCTAAAACGCACCTCATTTCTCATCTCCTTGTGCCCGGGTTCGCCATTCCAGCCGCTTTACTAGCAAGCTCCCTACTTGGAGCATCAGCACCTTTAACCTCCTGTTCCATACAGGTTGCAATTTGTCCTGAGGATAAACGGGAAGACGTGGAACCAACGAGAGACTAACTCTTGGTGTTGGGACAGGCACAGGTCACTCTATTTTCCCATCAGAAAGAAGAATTAACCACAGGCTCAGCCTGCCCCCCGGAACCAGAACAGGGCCTGAAGCCATTCTGCGATTTTGCGGCCAGCTCCCATAAAAACGAGTTGTAAAATGGAGGTTCAGGGCACTGCAATTCACAAACCTGCAGAGTTATAAATGATAACTCTCGTCCACAAATATATTGAGGGAAGGCAAAGAAGAGGATTTGAAATCAAGGCAGAATTGCAGGAAAGAGATTTCAGGAGGTAGATACGAATCGCCTTTAAAGCACATGAAAAGCGGCAAAACGTTGACAATGATGCCCTTGGCCAAAAAGGGCGTATGCGTTTTTTCCTGAATATATTCAGGAAAAAACGCATACGCCCTTTTTGGCCAACCAAGGAACCTGGAAAGGCATATCAGCGCTACAAAGAAGTCTCGCTTCCCATCGGTCAAAAGGGCCATGCTGAAAAAAGTGTCAAAACCAGAAATGCAGGACAGGCCATGGAGAAATGGGAGCCTTGCTACACTGATGGGCGGGATGTAAATTGCCAAGAGCCACTCTGGAGAAGTGTCCGGTGAGTCCTGAAACATCTGAAAAACACAGCTTAGAGAGCATAGGGCACTTCCACTCATGGGGGTATAAATTGGGAAAATTAAAAATCAGCAAGACACAAGCACCCCAAAGTTTAGGGCTGCTCTCTTGACCAGGACCTCCACTTCATTCCACCTTAAATATCCCAGGAAAGAGAAAAATGGATAAAGAAGTTGTGGTCCTTATGTACAATGGAATATCACTCAGCCATGAAATCAATGTCGTAAGGTTAGTAGCAGCATGATGAGTGGATTTAGGTACGACGATTCTAAGTGAAATAAGTCACAGAGAAAAGGACACTTCTCATAAGGTATCACTGATAGAGGGAATGTAAAAACCGTTACACTTGAACTGAATTACAAAACAGAACAGAGTCACACATGCAGAAAACACACTATGGCTGCTTAACGGGAAAGGTGAGGTGGGGTGATACATAAAACAAGGGTATCAAATTAGCTCAGATACCGTTCCATAAACCCAATATGTAATAGACAAGACCTACTCCTTGCTCAGAGAACTGGACTCAACACGCCCTATTCACCACACTAGAATATATCTGACTAATAATAATCGTAAAACCTATGTATTGATATCTCTCTGTTAGTGTGTCAAGTGGGTGTAAAGCAGCATAAACACAGCAGTGAAAAGCAGCTAAACCCCATTATAAAAATAAATTAATTTGAAACACCCATGAAACAAAGACAGTGAAAGAGAGAGAAATTCTTACACAATGAGTTCAGGGGCTGTGATGCAACCTGGATTGACCATATCTAGACGCACAGCTGGATGAGACATAAGGGTGGACACTCTTGGGGCTGAGAGGTTTGGTGAGGTTGGGTGAGCAAACGCAGACCCTTTAAAGTAATACTGCGTGGTACCCATCGCATGGGTCCCAAATCTCCAGGTTCAAGGGCATCTTCCTACATCAAAAACATGCATGAGAAACCCAGAAGATGGTACACCGTGTAATGGGGAAAGGTTTCTAAAACGCACCTCATTTCTCATCTCCTTGTGCCCGGGTTCGCCATTCCAGCCGCTTTACTAGCAATCTCCCTACTTGGAGCATCAGCACCTTTAACCTCCTGTTCCGTACAGGTTGCAATTTGTCCTGAGGATAAACGGGATGACGTGGAACCAACGAGAGACTAGCTCTTGGTGTTGGGACAGGCACAGGTCACTCTATTTTCCCATCAGAAAGAAGAATTAACCACAGGCTCAGCCTGCCCCCCGGAACCAGAACAGGGCCTGAAGCCATTCTGCGATTTTGCGGCCAGCTCCCATAAAAACGAGTTGTAAAATGGAGGTTCAGGGCACTGCAATTCACAAACCTGCAGAGTTATAAATGATAACTCTCGTCCACAAATATATTGAGGGAAGGCAAAGAAGAGGATTTGAAATCAAGGCAGAATTGCAGGAAACAGATTTCAGGAGGTAGATACGAATCGCCTTTAAAGCACATGAGAAGCGGCAAAACGTTGACAATGATGCCCTTGGCCAAAAAGGGCGTATGCGTTTTTTCCTGAATATATTCAGGAAAAAACGCATACGCCCTTTTTGGCCAACCAAGCAACCTGGAAAGGCAAATCAGCGCTACAAACAAGTCTCGCTTCCCATCGGTCAAAAGGGCCATGCTGAAAAAAGTGTCAAAACCAGAAATGCAGGACAGGCCATGGAGAAATGGGAGCCTTGCTACACTGATGGGCGGGATGTAAATTGCCAAGAGCCACTCTGGAGAAGTGTCCGGTGAGTCCTGAAACATCTGAAAAACACAGCTTAGAGAGCATAGGGCACTTCCACTCATGGGGGTATAAATTGGGAAAATTAAAAATCAGCAAGACACAAGCACCCCAAAGTTTAGGGCTGCTCTGTTGACCAGGACCTCCACTTCATTCCACCTTAAATATCCCAGGAAAGAGAAAAATGGATAAAGAAGTTGTGGTCCTTATGTACAATGGAATATCACTCAGCCATGAAATCAATGTCGTAAGGTTAGTAGCAGCATGATGAGTGGATTTAGGTACGACGATTCTAAGTGAAATAAGTCACACAGAAAAGGACACTTCTCCTAAGGTATCACTGATAGAGGGAATGTAAAAACCGTTACACTTGAACTGAATTACAAAACAGAACAGAGTCACACATGCAGAAAACACACTATGGCTGCTTAACGGGAAAGGTGAGGTGGGGTGATACATAAAACAAGGGTATCAAATTAGCTCAGATACCGTTCCATAAACCCAATATGTAATAGACAAGACCTACTCCTTGCTCAGAGAACTGGACTCAACACGCCCTATTCACCGCACAAGAATATATCTGACTAATAATAATCGTAAAACCTATGTATTGATATCTCTCTGTTAGTGTGTCAAGTGGGTGTAAAGCGGCATAAACACAGCAGTGAAAAGCAGCTAAACCCCATTATAAAAATAAATTGCTTTGAAACACCCATGAAACAAAGACAGTGAAAGAGAGAGAAATTCTTACACAATGCGTTCAGGGGCTGTGATGCAACCTGGATTGACCATATCTAGACGCACAGCTGGATGAGACATAAGGGTGGACACTCTTGGGGCTGAGAGGTTTGGTGAGGTTGGGTGAGCAAACGCAGACCCTTTAAAGGAATACTGCGTGGTACCCATCGCATGGGTCCCAAATCTCCAGGTTCAAGGGCATCTTCCTACATCAAAAACATACATGAGAAACCCAGAAGATGGTACACCGTGTGATGGGGATAGGTTTCTAAAACGCACCTCATTTCTCATCTCCTTGTGCCCGGGTTCGCCATTCCAGCCGCTTTACTAGCAAGCTCCCTACTTGGAGCATCAGCACCTTTAACCTCCTGTTCCATACAGGTTGCAATTTGTCCTGAGGATAAACGGGAAGACGTGGAACCAACGAGAGACTAGCTCTTGGTGTTGGGACAGGCACAGGTCACTCTATTTTCCCATCAGAAAGAAGAATTAACCACAGGCTCAGCCTGCCCCCCGGAACCAGAACAGGGCCTGAAGCCATTCTGCGATTTTGCGGCCAGCTCCCATAAAAACGAGTTGTAAAATGGAGGTTCAGGGCACTGCAATTCACAAACCTGCAGAGTTATTAATGATAACTCTCGTCCACAAATATATTGAGGGAAGGCAAAGAAGAGGATTTGAAATCAAGGCAGAATTGCAGGAAACAGATTTCAGGAGGTAGATACGAATCGCCTTTAAAGCACATGAGAAGCGGCAAAACGTTGACAATGATGCCCTTGGCCAAAAAGGGCGTATGCGTTTTTTCCTGAATATATTCAGGAAAAAATGCATACGCCCTTTTTGGCCAACCAAGCAACCTGGAAAGGCAAATCAGCGCTACAAAGAAGTCTCGCTTCCCATCGGTCAAAAGGGCCATGCTGAAAAAAGTGTCAAAACCAGAAATGCAGGACAGGCCATGGAGAAATGGGAGCCTTGCTACACTGATGGGCGGGATGTAAATTGCCAAGAGCCACTCCGGAGAACTGTCCGGTGAGTCCTGAAACATCTGAAAAACACAGCTTAGAGAGCATAGGGCACGTCCACTCATGGGGGTATAAATTGGGAAAATTAAAAATCAGCAAGACACAAGCACCCCAAAGTTTAGGGCTGCTCTGTTGACCAGGACCTCCACTTCATTCCACCTTAAATATCCCAGGAAAGAGAAAAATGGATAAAGAAGTTGTGGTCCTTATGTACAATGGAATATCACTCAGCCATGAAATCAATGTCGTAAGGTTAGTAGCAGCATGATGAGTGGATTTAGGTACGACGATTCTAAGTGAAATAAGTCACACAGAAAAGGACACTTCTCATAAGGTATCACTGATAGAGGGAATGTAAAAACCGTTACACTTGAACTGAATTACAAAACAGAACAGAGTCACACATGCAGAAAACACACTATGGCTGCTTAACGGGAAAGGTGAGGTGGGGTGATACATAAAACAAGGGTATCAAATTAGCTCAGATACCGTTCCATAAACCCAATATGTAATAGACAAGACCTACTCCTTGCTCAGAGAACTGGACTCAACACGCCCTATTCACCGCACAAGAATATATCTGACTAATAATAATCGTAAAACCTATGTATTGATATCTCTCTGTTATTGTGTCAAGTGGGTGTAAAGCGGCATAAACACAGCAGTGAAAAGCAGCTAAACCCCATTATAAAAATAAATTACTTTGAAACACCCATGAAACAAAGACAGTGAAAGAGAGAGAAATTCTTACACAATGCGTTCAGGGGCTGTGATGCAACCTGGATTGACCATATCTAGACGCACAGCTGGATGAGACATAAGGGTGGACACTCTTGGGGCTGAGAGGTTTGGTGAGGTTGGGTGAGCAAACGCAGACCCTTTAAAGTAATACGGCGTGGTACCCATCGCATGGGTCCCAAATCTCCAGGTTCAAGGGCATCTTCCTACATCAAAAACATGCATGAGAAACCCAGAAGATGGTACACCGTGTGATGGGGAAAGGTTTCTAAAACGCACCTCATTTCTCATCTCCTTGTGCCCGGGTTCGCCATTCCAGCCGCTTTACTAGCAAGCTCCCTACTTGGAGCATCAGCACCTTTAACCTCCTGTTCCATACAGGTTGCAATTTGTCCTGAGGATAAACGGGAAGACGTGGAACCAACGAGAGACTAGCTCTTGGTGTTGGGACAGGCACAGGTCACTCTATTTTCCCATCAGAAAGAAGAATTAACCACAGGCTCAGCCTGCCCCCCGGAACCAGAACAGGGCCTGAAGCCATTCTGCGATTTTGCGGCCAGCTCCCATAAAAACGAGTTGTAAAATGGAGGTTCAGGGCACTGCAATTCACAAACCTGCAGAGTTATAAATGATAACTCTCGTCCACAAATATATTGAGGGAAGGCAAAGAAGAGGATTTGAAATCAAGGCAGAATTGCAGGAAAGAGATTTCAGGAGGTAGATACGAATCGCCTTTAAAGCACATGAAAAGCGGCAAAACGTTGACAATGATGCCCTTGGCCAAAAAGGGCGTATGCGTTTTTTCCTGAATATATTCAGGAAAAAACGCATACGCCCTTTTTGGCCAACCAAGGAACCTGGAAAGGCATATCAGCGCTACAAAGAAGTCTCGCTTCCCATCGGTCAAAAGGGCCATGCTGAAAAAAGTGTCAAAACCAGAAATGCAGGACAGGCCATGGAGAAATGGGAGCCTTGCTACACTGATGGGCGGGATGTAAATTGCCAAGAGCCACTCTGGAGAAGTGTCCGGTGAGTCCTGAAACATCTGAAAAACACAGCTTAGAGAGCATAGGGCACTTCCACTCATGGGGGTATAAATTGGGAAAATTAAAAATCAGCAAGACACAAGCACCCCAAAGTTTAGGGCTGCTCTGTTGACCAGGACCTCCACTTCATTCCACCTTAAATATCCCAGGAAAGAGAAAAATGGATAAAGAAGTTGTGGTCCTTATGTACAATGGAATATCACTCAGCCATGAAATCAATGTCGTAAGGTTAGTAGCAGCATGATGAGTGGATTTAGGTACGACGATTCTAAGTGAAATAAGTCACACAGAAAAGGACACTTCTCATAAGGTATCACTGATAGAGGGAATGTAAAAACCGTTACACTTGAACTGAATTACAAAACAGAACAGAGTCACACATGCAGAAAACACACTATGGCTGCTTAACGGGAAAGGTGAGGTGGGGTGATACATAAAACAAGGGTATCAAATTAGCTCAGATACCGTTCCATAAACCCAATATGTAATAGACAAGACCTACTCCTTGCTCAGAGAACTGGACTCAACACGCCCTATTCACCACACTAGAATATATCTGACTAATAATAATCGTAAAACCTATGTATTGATATCTCTCTGTTAGTGTGTCAAGTGGGTGTAAAGCAGCATAAACACAGCAGTGAAAAGCAGCTAAACCCCATTATAAAAATAAATTACTTTGAAACACCCATGAAACAAAGACAGTGAAAGAGAGAGAAATTCTTACACAATGAGTTCAGGGGCTGTGATGCAACCTGGATTGACCATATCTAGACGCACAGCTGGATGAGACATAAGGGTGGACACTCTTGGGGCTGAGAGGTTTGGTGAGGTTGGGTGAGCAAACGCAGACCCTTTAAAGTAATACTGCGTGGTACCCATCGCATGGGTCCCAAATCTCCAGGTTCAAGGGCATCTTCCTACATCAAAAACATGCATGAGAAACCCAGAAGATGGTACACCGTGTAATGGGGAAAGGTTTCTAAAACGCACCTCATTTCTCATCTCCTTGTGCCCGGGTCCGCCATTCCAGCCGCTTTACTAGCAATCTCCCTACTTGGAGCATCAGCACCTTTAACCTCCTGTTCCGTACAGGTTGCAATTTGTCCTGAGGATAAACGGGATGACGTGGAACCAACGAGAGACTAGCTCTTGGTGTTGGGACAGGCACAGGTCACTCTATTTTCCCATCAGAAAGAAGAATTAACCACAGGCTCAGCCTGCCCCCCGGAACCAGAACAGGGCCTGAAGCCATTCTGCGATTTTGCGGCCAGCTCCCATAAAAACGAGTTGTAAAATGGAGGTTCAGGGCACTGCAATTCACAAACCTGCAGAGTTATAAATGATAACTCTCGTCCACAAATATATTGAGGGAAGGCAAAGAAGAGGATTTGAAATCAAGGCAGAATTGCAGGAAACAGATTTCAGGAGGTAGATACGAATCGCCTTTAAAGCACATGAGAAGCGGCAAAACGTTGACAATGATGCCCTTGGCCAAAAAGGGCGTATGCGTTTTTTCCTGAATATATTCAGGAAAAAACGCATACGCCCTTTTTGGCCAACCAAGCAACCTGGAAAGGCAAATCAGCGCTACAAACAAGTCTTGCTTCCCATCGGTCAAAAGGGCCATGCTGAAAAAAGTGTCAAAACCAGAAATGCAGGACAGGCCATGGAGAAATGGGAGCCTTGCTACACTGATGGGCGGGATGTAAATTGCCAAGAGCCACTCTGGAGAAGTGTCCGGTGAGTCCTGAAACATCTGAAAAACACAGCTTAGAGAGCATAGGGCACTTCCACTCATGGGGGTATAAATTGGGAAAATGAAAAATCAGCAAGACACAAGCACCCCAAAGTTTAGGGCTGCTCTGTTGACCAGGACCTCCACTTCATTCCACCTTAAATATCCCAGGAAAGAGAAAAATGGATAAAGAAGTTGTGGTCCTTATGTACAATGGAATATCACTCAGCCATGAAATCAATGTCGTAAGGTTAGTAGCAGCATGATGAGTGGATTTAGGTACGACGATTCTAAGTGAAATAAGTCACACAGAAAAGGACACTTCTCCTAAGGTATCACTGATAGAGGGAATGTAAAAACCGTTACACTTGAACTGAATTACAAAACAGAACAGAGTCACACATGCAGAAAACACACTATGGCTGCTTAACGGGAAAGGTGAGGTGGGGTGATACATAAAACAAGGGTATCAAATTAGCTCAGATACCGTTCCATAAACCCAATATGTAATAGACAAGACCTACTCCTTGCTCAGAGAACTGGACTCAACACGCCCTATTCACCGCACAAGAATATATCTGACTAATAATAATCGTAAAACCTATGTATTGATATCTCTCTGTTAGTGTGTCAAGTGGGTGTAAAGCGGCATAAACACAGCAGTGAAAAGCAGCTAAACCCCATTATAAAAATAAATTGCTTTGAAACACCCATGAAACAAAGACAGTGAAAGAGAGAGAAATTCTTACACAATGCGTTCAGGGGCTGTGATGCAACCTGGATTGACCATATCTAGACGCACACCTGGATGAGACATAAGGGTGGACACTCTTGGGGCTGAGAGGTTTGGTGAGGTTGGGTGAGCAAACGCAGACCCTTTAAAGGAATACTGCGTGGTACCCATCGCATGGGTCCCAAATCTCCAGGTTCAAGGGCATCTTCCTACATCAAAAACATACATGAGAAACCCAGAAGATGGTACACCATGTGATGGGGAAAGGTTTCTAAAACGCACCTCATTTCTCATTTCCTTGTGCCCGGGTTCGCCATTCCAGCCGCTTTACTAGCAAGCTCCCTACTTGGAGCATCAGCACCTTTAACCTCCTGTTCCATACAGGTTGCAATTTGTCCTGAGGATAAATGGGAAGACGTGGAACCAACGAGAGACTAGCTCTTGGTGTTGGGACAGGCACAGGTCACTCTATTTTCCCATCAGAAAGAAGAATTAACCACAGGCTCAGCCTGCCCCCCGGAACCAGAACAGGGCCTGAAGCCATTCTGCGATTTTGCGGCCAGCTCCCATAAAAACGAGTTGTAAAATGGAGGTTCAGGGCACTGCAATTCACAAACCTGCAGAGTTATTAATGATAACTCTCGTCCACAAATATATTGAGGGAAGGCAAAGAAGAGGATTTGAAATCAAGGCAGAATTGCAGGAAACAGATTTCAGGAGGTAGATACGAATCGCCTTTAAAGCACATGAAAAGCGGCAAAACGTTGACAATGATGCCCTTGGCCAAAAAGGGCGTATGCGTTTTTTCCTGAATATATTCAGGAAAAAATGCATACGCCCTTTTTGGCCAACCAAGCAACCTGGAAAGGCAAATCAGCGCTACAAAGAAGTCTCGCTTCCCATCGGTCAAAAGGGCCATGCTGAAAAAAGTGTCAAAACCAGAAATGCAGGACAGGCCATGGAGAAATGGGAGCCTTGCTACACTGATGGGCGGGATGTAAATTGCCAAGAGCCACCCCGGAGAACTGTCCGGTGAGTCCTGAAACATCTGAAAAACACAGCTTAGAGAGCATAGGGCACGTCCACTCATGGGGGTATAAATTGGGAAAATTAAAAATCAGCAAGACACAAGCACCCCAAAGTTTAGGGCTGCTCTGTTGACCAGGACCTCCACTTCATTCCACCTTAAATATCCCAGGAAAGAGAAAAATGGATAAAGAAGTTGTGGTCCTTATGTACAATGGAATATCACTCAGCCATGAAATCAATGTCGTAAGGTTAGTAGCAGCATGATGAGTGGATTTAGGTACGACGATTCTAAGTGAAATAAGTCACACAGAAAAGGACACTTCTCCTAAGGTATCACTGATAGAGGGAATGTAAAAACCGTTACACTTGAACTGAATTACAAAACAGAACAGAGTCACACATGCAGAAAACACACTATGGCTGCTTAACGGGAAAGGTGAGGTGGGGTGATACATAAAACAAGGGTATCAAATTAGCTCAGATACCGTTCCATAAACTCAATATGTAATAGACAAGACCTACTCCTTGCTCAGAGAACTGGACTCAACACGCCCTATTCACCGCACAAGAATATATCTGACTAATAATAATCGTAAAACCTATGTATTGATATCTCTCTGTTATTGTGTCAAGTGGGTGTAAAGCGGCATAAACACAGCAGTGAAAAGCAGCTAAACCCCATTATAAAAATAAATTACTTTGAAACACCCATGAAACAAAGACAGTGAAAGAGAGAGAAATTCTTACACAATGCGTTCAGGGGCTGTGATGCAACCTGGATTGACCATATCTAGACGCACAGCTGGATGAGACATAAGGGTGGACACTCTTGGGGCTGAGAGGTTTGGTGAGGTTGGGTGAGCAAACGCAGACCCTTTAAAGGAATACTGCGTGGTACCCATCGCATGGGTCCCAAATCTCCAGGTTCAAGGGCATCTTCCTACATCAAAAACATGCATGAGAAACCCAGAAGATGGTACACCGTGTGATGGGGAAAGGTTTCTAAAACGCACCTCATTTCTCATCTCCTTGTGCCCGGGTTCGCCATTCCAGCCGCTTTACTAGCAAGCTCCCTACTTGGAGCATCAGCACCTTTAACCTCCTGTTCCATACAGGTTGCAATTTGTCCTGAGGATAAACGGGAAGACGTGGAACCAACGAGAGACTAGCTCTTGGTGTTGGGACAGGCACAGGTCACTCTATTTTCCCATCAGAAAGAAGAATTAACCACAGGCTCAGCCTGCCCCCCGGAACCAGAACAGGGCCTGAAGCCATTCTGCGATTTTGCGGCCAGCTCCCATAAAAACGAGTTGTAAAATGGAGGTTCAGGGCACTGCAATTCACAAACCTGCAGAGTTATAAATGATAACTCTCGTCCACAAATATATTGAGGGAAGGCAAAGAAGAGGATTTGAAATCAAGGCAGAATTGTAGGAAAGAGATTTCAGGAGGTAGATACGAATCGCCTTTAAAGCACATGAAAAGCGGCAAAACGTTGACAATGATGCCCTTGGCCAAAAAGGGCGTATGCGTTTTTTCCTGAATATATTCAGGAAAAAACGCATACGCCCTTTTTGGCCAACCAAGGAACCTGGAAAGGCATATCAGCGCTACAAAGAAGTCTCGCTTCCCATCGGTCAAAAGGGCCATGCTGAAAAAAGTGTCAAAACCAGAAATGCAGGACAGGCCATGGAGAAATGGGAGCCTTGCTACACTGATGGGCGGGATGTAAATTGCCAAGAGCCACTCTGGAGAAGTGTCCGGTGAGTCCTGAAACATCTGAAAAACACAGCTTAGAGAGCATAGGGCACTTCCACTCATGGGGGTATAAATTGGGAAAATTAAAAATCAGCAAGACACAAGCACCCCAAAGTTTAGGGCTGCTCTCTTGACCAGGACCTCCACTTCATTCCACCTTAAATATCCCAGGAAAGAGAAAAATGGATAAAGAAGTTGTGGTCCTTATGTACAATGGAATATCACTCAGCCATGAAATCAATGTCGTAAGGTTAGTAGCAGCATGATGAGTGGATTTAGGTACGACGATTCTAAGTGAAATAAGTCACACAGAAAAGGACACTTCTCATAAGGAATCACTGATAGAGGGAATGTAAAAACCGTTACACTTGAACTGAATTACAAAACAGAACAGAGTCACACATGCAGAAAACACACTATGGCTGCTTAACGGGAAAGGTGAGGTGGGGTGATACATAAAACAAGGGTATCAAATTAGCTCAGATACTGTTCCATAAACCCAATATGTAATAGACAAGACCTACTCCTTGCTCAGAGAACTGGACTCAACACGCCCTATTCACCACACTAGAATATATCTGACTAATAATAATCGTAAAACCTATGTATTGATATCTCTCTGTTAGTGTGTCAAGTGGGTGTAAAGCAGCATAAACACAGCAGTGAAAAGCAGCTAAACCCCATTATAAAAATAAATTACTTTGAAACACCCATGAAACAAAGACAGTGAAAGAGAGAGAAATTCTTACACAATGAGTTCAGGGGCTGTGATGCAACCTGGATTGACCATATCTAGACGCACAGCTGGATGAGACATAAGGGTGGACACTCTTGGGGCTGAGAGGTTTGGTGAGGTTGGGTGAGCAAACGCAGACCCTTTAAAGTAATACTGCGTGGTACCCATCGCATGGGTCCCAAATCTCCAGGTTCAAGGGCATCTTCCTACATCAAAAACATGCATGAGAAACCCAGAAGATGGTACACCGTGTAATGGGGAAAGGTTTCTAAAACGCACCTCATTTCTCATCTCCTTGTGCCCGGGTTCGCCATTCCAGCCGCTTTACTAGCAAGCTCCCTACTTGGAGCATCAGCACCTTTAACCTCCTGTTCCGTACAGGTTGCAATTTGTCCTGAGGATAAACGGGAAGACGTGGAACCAACGAGAGACTAGCTCTTGGTGTTGGGACAGGCACAGGTCACTCTATTTTCCCATCAGAAAGAAGAATTAACCACAGGCTCAGCCTGCCCCCCGGAACCAGAACAGGGCCTGAAGCCATTCTGCGATTTTGCGGCCAGCTCCCATAAAAACGAGTTGTAAAATGGAGGTTCAGGGCACTGCAATTCACAAACCTGCAGAGTTATAAATGATAACTCTCGTCCACAAATATATTGAGGGAAGGCAAAGAAGAGGATTTGAAATCAAGGCAGAATTGCAGGAAAGAGATTTCAGGAGGTAGATACGAATCGCCTTTAAAGCACATGAAAAGCGGCAAAACGTTGACAATGATGCCCTTGGCCAAAAAGGGCGTATGCGTTTTTTCCTGAATATATTCAGGAAAAAACGCATACGCCCTTTTTGGCCAACCAAGCAACCTGGAAAGGCAAATCAGCGCTACAAAGAAGTCTCGCTTCCCATCGGTCAAAAGGGCCATGCTGAAAAATGTGTCAAAACCAGAAATGCAGGACAGGCCGTGGAGAAATGGGAGCCTTGCTACACTGATGGGCGGGATGTAAATTGCCAAGAGCCACTCTGGAGAAGTGTCCGGTGAGTCCTGAAACATCTGAAAAACACAGCTCAGAGAGCATAGGGCACTTCCACTCATGGGGGTATAAATTGGGAAAATTAAAAATCAGCAAAACACAAGCACCCCAAAGTTTAGGGCTGCTCTGTTGACCAGGACCTCCACTTCATTCCACCTTAAATATCCCAGGAAAGAGAAAAATGGATAAAGAAGTTGTGGTCCTTATGTACAATGGAATATCACTCAGCCATGAAATCAATGTCGTAAGGTTAGTAGCAGCATGATGAGTGGATTTAGGTACGACGATTCTAAGTGAAATAAGTCACACAGAAAAGGACACTTCTCATAAGGTATCACTGATAGAGGGAATGTAAAAACCGTTACACTTGAACTGAATTACAAAACAGAACAGAGTCACACATGCAGAAAACACACTATGGCTGCTTAACGGGAAAGGTGAGGTGGGGTGATACATAAAACAAGGGTATCAAATTAGCTCAGATACCGTTCCATAAACCCAATATGTAATAGACAAGACCTACTCCTTGCTCAGAGAACTGGACTCAACACGCCCTATTCACCGAACAAGAATATATCTGACTAATAATAATCGTAAAACCTATGTATTGATATCTCTCTGTTAGTGTGTCAAGTGGGTGTAAAGCGGCATAAACACAGCAGTGAAAAGCAGCTAAACCCCATTATAAAAATAAATTACTTTGAAACACCCATGAAACAAAGACAGTGAAAGAGAGAGAAATTCTTACACAATGCGTTCAGGGGCTGTGATGCAACCTGGATTGACCATATCTAGATGCACAGCTGGATGAGACATAAGGGTGGACACTCTTGGGGCTGAGAGGTTTGGTGAGGTTGGGTGAGCAAACGCAGACCCTTTAATGTAATACTGCCTGGTACCCATCGCATGGGTCCCAAATCTCCAGGTTCAAGGGCATCTTCCTACATCAAAAACATGCATGAGAAACCCAGAAGATGGTACACCGTGTGATGGGGAAAGGTTTCTAAAACGCACCTCATTTCTCATCTCCTTGTGCCCGGGTTCACCATTCCAGCCGCTTTACTAGCAAGCTCCCTACTTGGAGCATCAGCACCTTTAACCTCCTGTTCCATACAGGTTGCAATTTGTCCTGAGGATAAACGGGAAGACGTGGAACCAACGAGAGACTAGCTCTTGCTGTTGGGACAGGCACAGGTCACTCTATTTTCCCATCAGAAAGAAGAATTAACCACAGGCTCAGCCTGCCCTCCGGAACCAGAAGAGGGCCTGAAGCCATTCTGCGATTTTGCGGCCAGCTCCCATAAAAACGAGTTGTAAAATGGAGGTTCAGGGCACTGCAATTCACAAACCTGCAGAGTTATTAATGATAACTCTCGTCCACAAATATATTGAGAGAAGGCAAAGAAGAGGATTTGAAATCAAGGCAGAATTGCAGGAAACAGATTTCAGGAGGTAGATACGAATCGCCTTTAAAGCACATGAAAAGCGGCAAAACGTTGACAATGATGCCCTTGGCCAAAAAGGGCGTATGCGTTTTTTCCTGAATATATTCAGGAAAAAACGCATACGCCCTTTTTGGCCAACCAAGCAACCTGGAAAGGCAAATCAGCGCTACAAACAAGTCTCGCTTCCCATCGGTCAAAAGGGCCATGCTGAAAAAAGTGTCAAAACCAGAAATGCAAGACAGGCCATGGAGAAATGGGAGCCTTGCTACACTGATGGGTGGGATGTAAATTGCCAAGAGCGACTCTGGAGAAGTGTCCGGTGAGTCCTGAAACATCTGAAAAACACAGCTTAGAGAGCATAGGACACTTCCACTCATGGGGGTATAAATTGGGAAAATTAAAAATCAGCAAGACACAAGCACCCCAAAGTTTAGGGCTGCTCTCTTGACCAGGACCTCCACTTCATTCCACCTTAAATATCCCAGGAAAGAGAAAAATGGATAAAGAAGTTGTGGTCCTTATGTACAATGGAATATCACTCAGCCATGAAATCAATGTCGTAAGGTTAGTAGCAGCATGATGAGTGGATTTAGGTACGACGATTCTAAGTGAAATAAGTCACACAGAAAAGGACACTTCTCATAAGGTATCACTGATAGAGGGAATGTAAAAACCGTTACACTTGAACTGAATTACAAAACAGAACAGAGTCACACATGCAGAAAACACACTATGGCTGCTTAACGGGAAAGGTGAGGTGGGGTGATACATAAAACAAGGGTATCAAATTAGCTCAGATACCGTTCCATAAACCCAATATGTAATAGACAAGACCTACTCCTTGCTCAGAGAACTGGACTCAACACGCCCTATTCACCGCACAAGAATATATCTGACTAATAATAATCGTAAAACCTATGTATTGATATCTCTCTGTTAGTGTGTCAAGTGGGTGTAAAGCGGCATAAACACAGCAGTGAAAAGCAGCTAAACCCCATTATAAAAATAAATTACTTTGAAACACCCATGAAACAAAGACAGTGAAAGAGAGAGAAATTCTTACACAATGCGTTCAGGGGCTGTGATGCAACCTGGATTGACCATATCTAGACGCACAGCTGGATGAGACATAAGGGTGGACACTCTTGGGGCTGAGAGGTTTGGTGAGGTTGGGTGAGCAAACGCAGACCCTTTAAAGGAATACTGCGTGGTACCCATCGCATGGGTCCCAAATCTCCAGGTTCAAGGGCATCTTCCTACATCAAAAACATGCATGAGAAACCCAGAAGATGGTACACCGTGTGATGGGGAAAGGTTTCTAAAACGCACCTCATTTCTCATCTCCTTGTGCCCGGGTTCGCCATTCCAGCCGCTTTACTAGCAAGCTCCCTACTTGGAGCATCAGCACCTTTAACCTCCTGTTCCATACAGGTTGCAATTTGTCCTGAGGATAAACGGGAAGACGTGGAACCAACGAGAGACTAGCTCTTGGTGTTGGGACAGGCACAGGTCACTCTATTTTCCCATCAGAAAGAAGAATTAACCACAGGCTCAGCCTGCCCCCCGGAACCAGAACAGGGCCTGAAGCCATTCTGCGATTTTGCGGCCAGCTCCCATAAAAACGAGTTGTAAAATGGAGGTTCAGGGCACTGCAATTCACAAACCTGCAGAGTTATAAATGATAACTCTCGTCCACAAATATATTGAGGGAAGGCAAAGAAGAGGATTTGAAATCAAGGCAGAATTGCAGGAAAGAGATTTCAGGAGGTAGATACGAATCGCCTTTAAAGCACATGAAAAGCGGCAAAACGTTGACAATGATGCCCTTGGCCAAAAAGGGCGTATGCGTTTTTTCCTGAATATATTCAGGAAAAAACGCATACGCCCTTTTTGGCCAACCAAGGAACCTGGAAAGGCATATCAGCGCTACAAAGAAGTCTCGCTTCCCATCGGTCAAAAGGGCCATGCTGAAAAAAGTGTCAAAACCAGAAATGCAGGACAGGCCATGGAGAAATGGGAGCCTTGCTACACTGATGGGCGGGATGTAAATTGCCAAGAGCCACTCTGGAGAAGTGTCCGGTGAGTCCTGAAACATCTGAAAAACACAGCTTAGAGAGCATAGGGCACTTCCACTCATGGGGGTATAAATTGGGAAAATTAAAAATCAGCAAGACACAAGCACCCCAAAGTTTAGGGCTGCTCTCTTGACCAGGACCTCCACTTCATTCCACCTTCAATATCCCAGGAAAGAGAAAAATGGATAAAGAAGTTGTGGTCCTTATGTACAATGGAATATCACTCAGCCATGAAATCAATGTCGTAAGGTTAGTAGCAGCATGATGAGTGGATTTAGGTACGACGATTCTAAGTGAAATAAGTCACACAGAAAAGGACACTTCTCATAAGGTATCACTGATAGAGGGAATGTAAAAACCGTTACACTTGAACTGAATTACAAAACAGAACAGAGTCACACATGCAGAAAACACACTATGGCTGCTTAACGGGAAAGGTGAGGTGGGGTGATACATAAAACAAGGGTATCAAATTAGCTCAGATACCGTTCCATAAACCCAATATGTAATAGACAAGACCTACTCCTTGCTCAGAGAACTGGACTCAACACGCCCTATTCACCACACTAGAATATATCTGACTAATAATAATCGTAAAACCTATGTATTGATATCTCTCTGTTATTGTGTCAAGTGGGTGTAAAGCGGCATAAACACAGCAGTGAAAAGCAGCTAAACCCCATTATAAAAATAAATTACTTTGAAACACCCATGAAACAAAGACAGTGAAAGAGAGAGAAATTCTTACACAATGCGTTCAGGGGCTGTGATGCAACCTGGATTGACCATATCTAGACGCACAGCTGGATGAGACATAAGGCTGGACACTCTTGGGGCTGAGAGGTTTGGTGAGGTTGGGTGAGCAAACGCAGACCCTTTAAAGGAATACTGCGTGGTACCCATCGCATGGGTCCCAAATCTCCAGGTTCAAGGGCATCTTCCTACATCAAAAACATGCATGAGAAACCCAGAAGATGGTACACCGTGTGATGGGGAAAGGTTTCTAAAACGCACCTCATTTCTCATCTCCTTGTGCCCGGGTTCGCCATTCCAGCCGCTTTACTAGCAAGCTCCCTACTTGGAGCATCAGCACCTTTAACCTCCTGTTCCATACAGGTTGCAATTTGTCCTGAGGATAAACGGGAAGACGTGGAACCAACGAGAGACTAGCTCTTGGTGTTGGGACAGGCACAGGTCACTCTATTTTCCCATCAGAAAGAAGAATTAACCACAGGCTCAGCCTGCCCCCCGGAACCAGAACAGGGCCTGAAGCCATTCTGCGATTTTGCGGCCAGCTCCCATAAAAACGAGTTGTAAAATGGAGGTTCAGGGCACTGCAATTCACAAACCTGCAGAGTTATAAATGATAACTCTCGTCCACAAATATATTGAGGGAAGGCAAATAAGAGGATTTGAAATCAAGGCAGAATTGCAGGAAAGAGATTTCAGGAGGTAGATACGAATCGCCTTTAAAGCACATGAAAAGCGGCAAAACGTTGACAATGATGCCCTTGGCCAAAAAGGGCGTATGCGTTTTTTCCTGAATATATTCAGGAAAAAACGCATACGCCCTTTTTGGCCAACCAAGGAACCTGGAAAGGCATATCAGCGCTACAAAGAAGTCTCGCTTCCCATCGGTCAAAAGGGCCATGCTGAAAAAAGTGTCAAAACCAGAAATGCAGGACAGGCCATGGAGAAATGGGAGCCTTGCTACACTGATGGGCGGGATGTAAATTGCCAAGAGCCACTCTGGAGAAGTGTCCGGTGAGTCCTGAAACATCTGAAAAACACAGCTTAGAGAGCATAGGGCACTTCCACTCATGGGGGTATAAATTGGGAAAATTAAAAATCAGCAAGACACAAGCACCCCAAAGTTTAGGGCTGCTCTCTTGACCAGGACCTCCACTTCATTCCACCTTAAATATCCCAGGAAAGAGAAAAATGGATAAAGAAGTTGTGGTCCTTATGTACAATGGAATATCACTCAGCCATGAAATCAATGTCGTAAGGTTAGTAGCAGCATGATGAGTGGATTTAGGTACGACGATTCTAAGTGAAATAAGTCACACAGAAAAGGACACTTCTCATAAGGTATCACTGATAGAGGGAATGTAAAAACCGTTACACTTGAACTGAATTACAAAACAGAACAGAGTCACACATGCAGAAAACACACTATGGCTGCTTAACGGGAAAGGTGAGGTGGGGTGATACATAAAACAAGGGTATCAAATTAGCTCAGATACCGTTCCATAAACCCAATATGTAATAGACAAGACCTACTCCTTGCTCAGAGAACTGGACCCAACACGCCCTATTCACCACACTAGAATATATCTGACTAATAATAATCGTAAAACCTATGTATTGATATCTCTCTGTTAGTGTGTCAAGTGGGTGTAAAGCGGCATAAACACAGCAGTGAAAAGCAGCTAAACCCCATTATAAAAATAAATTACTTTGAAACACCCATGAAACAAAGACAGTGAAAGAGAGAGAAATTCTTACACAATGCGTTCAGGGGCTGTGATGCAACCTGGATTGACCATATCTAGACGCACAGCTGGATGAGACATAAGGGTGGACACTCTTGGGGCTGAGAGGTTTGGTGAGGTTGGGTGAGCAAACGCAGACCCTTTAAAGTAATACTGCGTGGTACCCATCGCATGGGTCCCAAATCTCCAGGTTCAAGGGCATCTTCCTACATCAAAAACATGCATGAGAAACCCAGAAGATGGTACACCGTGTGATGGGGAAAGGTTTCTAAAACGCACCTCATTTCTCATCTCCTTGTGCCCGGGTTCACCATTCCAGCCGCTTTACTAGCAAGCTCCCTACTTGGAGCATCAGCACCTTTAACCTCCTGTTCCATACAGGTTGCAATTTGTCCTGAGGATAAACGGGAAGACGTGGAACCAACGAGAGACTAGCTCTTGGTGTTGGGACAGGCACAGGTCACTCTATTTTCCCATCAGAAAGAAGAATTAACCACAGGCTCAGCCTGCCCCCCGGAACCAGAACAGGGCCTGAAGCCATTCTGCGATTTTGCGGCCAGCTCCCATAAAAACGAGTTGTAAAATGGAGGTTCAGGGCACTGCAATTCACAAACCTGCAGAGTTATAAATGATAACTCTCGTCCACAAATATATTGAGGGAAGGCAAAGAAGAGGATTTGAAATCAAGGCAGAATTGCAGGAAAGAGATTTCAGGAGGTAGATACGAATCGCCTTTAAAGCACATGAAAAGCGGCAAAACGTTGACAATGATGCCCTTGGCCAAAAAGGGCGTATGCGTTTTTTCCTGAATATATTCAGGAAAAAACGCATACGCCCTTTTTGGCCAACCAAGGAACCTGGAAAGGCATATCAGCGCTACAAAGAAGTCTCGCTTCCCATCGGTCAAAAGGGCCATGCTGAAAAAAGTGTCAAAACCAGAAATGCAGGACAGGCCATGGAGAAATGGGAGCCTTGCTACACTGATGGGCGGGATGTAAATTGCCAAGAGCCACTCTGGAGAAGTGTCCGGTGAGTCCTGAAACATCTGAAAAACACAGCTTAGAGAGCATAGGGCACTTCCACTCATGGGGGTATAAATTGGGAAAATTAAAAATCAGCAAGACACAAGCACCCCAAAGTTTAGGGCTGCTCTCTTGACCAGGACCTCCACTTCATTCCACCTTCAATATCCCAGGAAAGAGAAAAATGGATAAAGAAGTTGTGGTCCTTATGTACAATGGAATATCACTCAGCCATGAAATCAATGTCGTAAGGTTAGTAGCAGCATGATGAGTGGATTTAGGTACGACGATTCTAAGTGAAATAAGTCACACAGAAAAGGACACTTCTCATAAGGTATCACTGATAGAGGGAATGTAAAAACCGTTACACTTGAACTGAATTACAAAACAGAACAGAGTCACACATGCAGAAAACACACTATGGCTGCTTAACGGGAAAGGTGAGGTGGGGTGATACATAAAACAAGGGTATCAAATTAGCTCAGATACCGTTCCATAAACCCAATATGTAATAGACAAGACCTACTCCTTGCTCAGAGAACTGGACCCAACACGCCCTATTCACCACACTAGAATATATCTGACTAATAATAATCGTAAAACCTATGTATTGATATCTCTCTGTTAGTGTGTCAAGTGGGTGTAAAGCGGCATAAACACAGCAGTGAAAAGCAGCTAAACCCCATTATAAAAATAAATTACTTTGAAACACCCATGAAACAAAGACAGTGAAAGAGAGAGAAATTCTTACACAATGCGTTCAGGGGCTGTGATGCAACCTGGATTGACCATATCTAGACGCACAGCTGGATGAGACATAAGGGTGGACACTCTTGGGGCTGAGAGGTTTGGTGAGGTTGGGTGAGCAAACGCAGACCCTTTAAAGTAATACTGCGTGGTACCCATCGCATGGGTCCCAAATCTCCAGGTTCAAGGGCATCTTCCTACATCAAAAACATGCATGAGAAACCCAGAAGATGGTACACCGTGTGATGGGGAAAGGTTTCTAAAACGCACCTCATTTCTCATCTCCTTGTGCCCGGGTTCACCATTCCAGCCGCTTTACTAGCAAGCTCCCTACTTGGAGCATCAGCACCTTTAACCTCCTGTTCCATACAGGTTGCAATTTGTCCTGAGGATAAACGGGAAGACGTGGAACCAACGAGAGACTAGCTCTTGGTGTTGGGACAGGCACAGGTCACTCTATTTTCCCATCAGAAAGAAGAATTAACCACAGGCTCAGCCTGCCCCCCGGAACCAGAACAGGGCCTGAAGCCATTCTGCGATTTTGCGGCCAGCTCCCATAAAAACGAGTTGTAAAATGGAGGTTCAGGGCACTGCAATTCACAAACCTGCAGAGTTATAAATGATAACTCTCGTCCACAAATATATTGAGGGAAGGCAAAGAAGAGGATTTGAAATCAAGGCAGAATTGCAGGAAAGAGATTTCAGGAGGTAGATACGAATCGCCTTTAAAGCACATGAAAAGCGGCAAAACGTTGACAATGATGCCCTTGGCCAAAAAGGGCGTATGCGTTTTTTCCTGAATATATTCAGGAAAAAACGCATACGCCCTTTTTGGCCAACCAAGGAACCTGGAAAGGCATATCAGCGCTACAAAGAAGTCTCGCTTCCCATCGGTCAAAAGGGCCATGCTGAAAAAAGTGTCAAAACCAGAAATGCAGGACAGGCCATGGAGAAATGGGAGCCTTGCTACACTGATGGGCGGGATGTAAATTGCCAAGAGCCACTCTGGAGAAGTGTCCGGTGAGTCCTGAAACATCTGAAAAACACAGCTTAGAGAGCATAGGGCACTTCCACTCATGGGGGTATAAATTGGGAAAATTAAAAATCAGCAAGACACAAGCACCCCAAAGTTTAGGGCTGCTCTGTTGACCAGGACCTCCACTTCATTCCACCTTAAATATCCCAGGAAAGAGAAAAATGGATAAAGAAGTTGTGGTCCTTATGTACAATGGAATATCACTCAGCCATGAAATCAATGTCGTAAGGTTAGTAGCAGCATGATGAGTGGATTTAGGTACGACGATTCTAAGTGAAATAAGTCACACAGAAAAGGACACTTCTCATAAGGTATCACTGATAGAGGGAATGTAAAAACCGTTACACTTGAACTGAATTACAAAACAGAACAGAGTCACACATGCAGAAAACACACTATGGCTGCTTAACGGGAAAGGTGAGGTGGGGTGATACATAAAACAAGGGTATCAAATTAGCTCAGATACCGTTCCATAAACCCAATATGTAATAGACAAGACCTACTCCTTGCTCAGAGAACTGGACTCAACACGCCCTATTCACCACACTAGAATATATCTGACTAATAATAATCGTAAAACCTATGTATTGATATCTCTCTGTTAGTGTGTCAAGTGGGTGTAAAGCGGCATAAACACAGCAGTGAAAAGCAGCTAAACCCCATTATAAAAATAAATGACTTTGAAACACCCATGAAACAAAGACAGTGAAAGAGAGAGAAATTCTTACACAATGAGTTCAGGGGCTGTGATGCAACCTGGATTGACCATATCTAGACGCACAGCTGGATGAGACATAAGGGTGGACACTCTTGGGGCTGAGAGGTTTGGTGAGGTTGGGTGAGCAAACGCAGACCCTTTAAAGTAATACTGCGTGGTACCCATCGCATGGGTCCCAAATCTCCAGGTTCAAGGGCATCTTCCTACATCAAAAACATGCATGAGAAACCCAGAAGATGGTACACCGTGTAATGGGGAAAGGTTTCTAAAACGCACCTCATTTCTCATCTCCTTGTGCCCGGGTTCGCCATTCCAGCCGCTTTACTAGCAAGCTCCCTACTTGGAGCATCAGCACCTTTAACCTCCTGTTCCGTACAGGTTGCAATTTGTCCTGAGGATAAACGGGAAGACGTGGAACCAACGAGAGACTAGCTCTTGGTGTTGGGACAGGCACAGGTCACTCTATTTTCCCATCAGAAAGAAGAATTAACCACAGGCTCAGCCTGCCCCCCGGAACCAGAACAGGGCCTGAAGCCATTCTGCGATTTTGCGGCCAGCTCCCATAAAAACGAGTTGTAAAATGGAGGTTCAGGGCACTGCAATTCACAAACCTGCAGAGTTATAAATGATAACTCTCGTCCACAAATATATTGAGGGAAGGCAAAGAAGAGGATTTGAAATCAAGGCAGAATTGCAGGAAAGAGATTTCAGGAGGTAGATACGAATCGCCTTTAAAGCACATGAAAAGCGGCAAAACGTTGACAATGATGCCCTTGGCCAAAAAGGGCGTATGCGTTTTTTCCTGAATATATTCAGGAAAAAACGCATACGCCCTTTTTGGCCAACCAAGCAACCTGGAAAGGCAAATCAGCGCTACAAAGAAGTCTCGCTTCCCATCGGTCAAAAGGGCCATGCTGAAAAAAGTGTCAAAACCAGAAATGCAGGACAGGCCATGGAGAAATGGGAGCCTTGCTACACTGATGGGCGGGATGTAAATTGCCAAGAGCCACTCTGGAGAAGTGTCCGGTGAGTCCTGAAACATCTGAAAAACACAGCTCAGAGAGCATAGGGCACTTCCACTCATGGGGGTATAAATTGGGAAAATTAAAAATCAGCAAAACACAAGCACCCCAAAGTTTAGGGCTGCTCTGTTGACCAGGACCTCCACTTCATTCCACCTTAAATATCCCAGGAAAGAGAAAAATGGATAAAGAAGTTGTGGTCCTTATGTACAATGGAATATCACTCAGCCATGAAATCAATGTCGTAAGGTTAGTAGCAGCATGATGAGTGGATTTAGGTACGACGATTCTAAGTGAAATAAGTCACACAGAAAAGGACACTTCTCATAAGGTATCACTGATAGAGGGAATGTAAAAACCGTTACACTTGAACTGAATTACAAAACAGAACAGAGTCACACATGCAGAAAACACACTATGGCTGCTTAACGGGAAAGGTGAGGTGGGGTGATACATAAAACAAGGGTATCAAATTAGCTCAGATACCGTTCCATAAACCCAATATGTAATAGACAAGACCTACTCCTTGCTCAGAGAACTGGACTCAACACGCCCTATTCACCGAACAAGAATATATCTGACTAATAATAATCGTAAAACCTATGTATTGATATCTCTCTGTTAGTGTGTCAAGTGGGTGTAAAGCGGCATAAACACAGCAGTGAAAAGCAGCTAAACCCCATTATAAAAATAAATTACTTTGAAACACCCATGAAACAAAGACAGTGAAAGAGAGAGAAATTCTTACACAATGCGTTCAGGGGCTGTGATGCAACCTGGATTGACCATATCTAGATGCACAGCTGGATGAGACATAAGGGTGGACACTCTTGGGGCTGAGAGGTTTGGTGAGGTTGGGTGAGCAAACGCAGACCCTTTAATGTAATACTGCCTGGTACCCATCGCATGGGTCCCAAATCTCCAGGTTCAAGGGCATCTTCCTACATCAAAAACATGCATGAGAAACCCAGAAGATGGTACACCGTGTGATGGGGAAAGGTTTCTAAAACGCACCTCATTTCTCATCTCCTTGTGCCCGGGTTCACCATTCCAGCCGCTTTACTAGCAAGCTCCCTACTTGGAGCATCAGCACCTTTAACCTCCTGTTCCATACAGGTTGCAATTTGTCCTGAGGATAAACGGGAAGACGTGGAACCAACGAGAGACTAGCTCTTGCTGTTGGGACAGGCTCAGGTCACTCTATTTTCCCATCAGAAAGAAGAATTAACCACAGGCTCAGCCTGCCCTCCGGAACCAGAAGAGGGCCTGAAGCCATTCTGCGATTTTGCGGCCAGCTCCCATAAAAACGAGTTGTAAAATGGAGGTTCAGGGCACTGCAATTCACAAACCTGCAGAGTTATTAATGATAACTCTCGTCCACAAATATATTGAGAGAAGGCAAAGAAGAGGATTTGAAATCAAGGCAGAATTGCAGGAAACAGATTTCAGGAGGTAGATACGAATCGCCTTTAAAGCACATGAAAAGCGGCAAAACGTTGACAATGATGCCCTTGGCCAAAAAGGGCGTATGCGTTTTTTCCTGAATATATTCAGGAAAAAACGCATACGCCCTTTTTGGCCAACCAAGCAACCTGGAAAGGCAAATCAGCGCTACAAACAAGTCTCGCTTCCCATCGGTCAAAAGGGCCATGCTGAAAAAAGTGTCAAAACCAGAAATGCAAGACAGGCCATGGAGAAATGGGAGCCTTGCTACACTGATGGGTGGGATGTAAATTGCCAAGAGCGACTCTGGAGAAGTGTCCGGTGAGTCCTGAAACATCTGAAAAACACAGCTTAGAGAGCATAGGACACTTCCACTCATGGGGGTATAAATTGGGAAAATTAAAAATCAGCAAGACACAAGCACCCCAAAGTTTAGGGCTGCTCTCTTGACCAGGACCTCCACTTCATTCCACCTTAAATATCCCAGGAAAGAGAAAAATGGATAAAGAAGTTGTGGTCCTTATGTACAATGGAATATCACTCAGCCATGAAATCAATGTCGTAAGGTTAGTAGCAGCATGATGAGTGGATTTAGGTACGACGATTCTAAGTGAAATAAGTCACACAGAAAAGGACACTTCTCATAAGGTATCACTGATAGAGGGAATGTAAAAACCGTTACACTTGAACTGAATTACAAAACAGAACAGAGTCACACATGCAGAAAACACACTATGGCTGCTTAACGGGAAAGGTGAGGTGGGGTGATACATAAAACAAGGGTATCAAATTAGCTCAGATACCGTTCCATAAACCCAATATGTAATAGACAAGACCTACTCCTTGCTCAGAGAACTGGACTCAACACGCCCTATTCACCGCACAAGAATATATCTGACTAATAATAATCGTAAAACCTATGTATTGATATCTCTCTGTTAGTGTGTCAAGTGGGTGTAAAGCGGCATAAACACAGCAGTGAAAAGCAGCTAAACCCCATTATAAAAATAAATTACTTTGAAACACCCATGAAACAAAGACAGTGAAAGAGAGAGGAATTCTTACACAATGCGTTCAGGGGCTGTGATGCAACCTGGATTGACCATATCTAGACGCACAGCTGGATGAGACATAAGGGTGGACACTCTTGGGGCTGAGAGGTTTGGTGAGGTTGGGTGAGCAAACGCAGACCCTTTAAAGTAATACTGCGTGGTACCCATCGCATGGGTCCCAAATCTCCAGGTTCAAGGGCATCTTCCTACATCAAAAACATGCATGAGAAACCCAGAAGATGGTACACCGTGTGATGGGGAAAGGTTTCTAAAACGCACCTCATTTCTCATCTCCTTGTGCCCGGGTTCGCCATTCCAGCCGCTTTACTAGCAAGCTCCCTACTTGGAGCATCAGCACCTTTAACTTCCTGTTCCGTACAGGTTGCAATTTGTCCTGAGGATAAACGGGAAGACGTGGAACCAACGAGAGACTAGCTCTTGGTGTTGGGACAGGCACAGGTCACTCTATTTTCCCATCAGAAAGAAGAATTAACCACAGGCTCAGCCTGCCCCCCGGAACCAGAACAGGGCCTGAAGCCATTCTGCGATTTTGCGGCCAGCTCCCATAAAAACGAGTTGTAAAATGGAGGTTCAGGGCACTGCAATTCACAAACCTGCAGAGTTATAAATGATAACTCTCGTCCACAAATATATTGAGGGAAGGCAAAGAAGAGGATTTGAAATCAAGGCAGAATTGCAGGAAAGAGATTTCAGGAGGTAGATACGAATCGCCTTTAAAGCACATGAAAAGCGGCAAAACGTTGACAATGATGCCCTTGGCCAAAAAGGGCGTATGCGTTTTTTCCTGAATATATTCAGGAAAAAACGCATACGCCCTTTTTGGCCAACCAAGCAACCTGGAAAGGCAAATCAGCGCTACAAAGAAGTCTCGCTTCCCATCGGTCAAAAGGGCCATGCTGAAAAATGTGTCAAAACCAGAAATGCAGGACAGGCCATGGAGAAATGGGAGCCTTGCTACACTGATGGGCGGGATGTAAATTGCCAAGAGCCACTCTGGAGAAGTGTCCGGTGAGTCCTGAAACATGTGAAAAACACAGCTCAGAGAGCATAGGGCACTTCCACTCATGGGGGTATAAATTGGGAAAATTAAAAATCAGCAAAACACAAGCACCCCAAAGTTTAGGGCTGCTCTGTTGACCAGGACCTCCACTTCATTCCACCTTAAATATCCCAGGAAAGAGAAAAATGGATAAAGAAGTTGTGGTCCTTATGTACAATGGAATATCACTCAGCCATGAAATCAATGTCGTAAGGTTAGTAGCAGCATGATGAGTGGATTTAGGTACGACGATTCTAAGTGAAATAAGTCACACAGAAAAGGACACTTCTCATAAGGTATCACTGATAGAGGGAATGTAAAAACCGTTACACTTGAACTGAATTACAAAACAGAACAGAGTCACACATGAAGAAAACACACTATGGCTGCTTAACGGGAAAGGTGAGGTGGGGTGATACATAAAACAAGGGTATCAAATTAGCTCAGATACCGTTCCATAAACCCAATATGTAATAGACAAGACCTACTCCTTGCTCAGAGAACTGGACTCAACACGCCCTATTCACCGAACAAGAATATATCTGACTAATAATAATCGTAAAACCTATGTATTGATATCTCTCTGTTAGTGTGTCAAGTGGGTGTAAAGCGGCATAAACACAGCAGTGAAAAGCAGCTAAACCCCATTATAAAAATAAATTACTTTGAAACACCCATGAAACAAAGACAGTGAAAGAGAGAGAAATTCTTACACAATGCGTTCAGGGGCTGTGATGCAACCTGGATTGACCATATCTAGATGCACAGCTGGATGAGACATAAGGGTGGACACTCTTGGGGCTGAGAGGTTTGGTGAGGTTGGGTGAGCAAACGCAGACCCTTTAATGTAATACTGCCTGGTACCCATCGCATGGGTCCCAAATCTCCAGGTTCAAGGGCATCTTCCTACATCAAAAACATGCATGAGAAACCCAGAAGATGGTACACCGTGTGATGGGGAAAGGTTTCTAAAACGCACCTCATTTCTCATCTCCTTGTGCCCGGGTTCACCATTCCAGCCGCTTTACTAGCAAGCTCCCTACTTGGAGCATCAGCACCTTTAACCTCCTGTTCCATACAGGTTGCAATTTGTCCTGAGGATAAACGGGAAGACGTGGAACCAACGAGAGACTAGCTCTTGCTGTTGGGACAGGCACAGGTCACTCTATTTTCCCATCAGAAAGAAGAATTAACCACAGGCTCAGCCTGCCCTCCGGAACCAGAAGAGGGCCTGAAGCCATTCTGCGATTTTGCGGCCAGCTCCCATAAAAACGAGTTGTAAAATGGAGGTTCAGGGCACTGCAATTCACAAACCTGCAGAGTTATTAATGATAACTCTCGTCCACAAATATATTGAGAGAAGGCAAAGAAGAGGATTTGAAATCAAGGCAGAATTGCAGGAAACAGATTTCAGGAGGTAGATACGAATCGCCTTTAAAGCACATGAAAAGCGGCAAAACGTTGACAATGATGCCCTTGGCCAAAAAGGGCGTATGCGTTTTTTCCTGAATATATTCAGGAAAAGACACATACGCCCTTTTTGGCCAACCAAGCAACCTGGAAAGGCAAATCAGCGCTACAAACAAGTCTCGCTTCCCATCGGTCAAAAGGGCCATGCTGAAAAAAGTGTCAAAACCAGAAATGCAAGACAGGCCATGGAGAAATGGGAGCCTTGCTACACTGATGGGTGGGATGTAAATTGCCAAGAGCGACTCTGGAGAAGTGTCCGGTGAGTCCTGAAACATCTGAAAAACACAGCTTAGAGAGCATAGGACACTTCCACTCATGGGGGTATAAATTGGGAAAATTAAAAATCAGCAAGACACAAGCACCCCAAAGTTTAGGGCTGCTCTCTTGACCAGGACCTCCACTTCATTCCACCTTAAATATCCCAGGAAAGAGAAAAATGGATAAAGAAGTTGTGGTCCTTATGTACAATGGAATATCACTCAGCCATGAAATCAATGTCGTAAGGTTAGTAGCAGCATGATGAGTGGATTTAGGTACGACGATTCTAAGTGAAATAAGTCACACAGAAAAGGACACTTCTCATAAGGAATCACTGATAGAGGGAATGTAAAAACCGTTACACTTGAACTGAATTACAAAACAGAACAGAGTCACACATGCAGAAAACACACTATGGCTGCTTAACGGGAAAGGTGAGGTGGGGTGATACATAAAACAAGGGTATCAAATTAGCTCAGATACCGTTCCATAAACCCAATATGTAATAGACAAGACCTACTCCTTGCTCAGAGAACTGGACTCAACACGCCCTATTCACCGCACAAGAATATATCTGACTAATAATAATCGTAAAACCTATGTATTGATATCTCTCTGTTAGTGTGTCAAGTGGGTGTAAAGCGGCATAAACACAGCAGTGAAAAGCAGCTAAACCCCATTATAAAAATAAATTACTTTGAAACACCCATGAAACAAAGACAGTGAAAGAGAGAGAAATTCTTACACAATGCGTTCAGGGGCTGTGATGCAACCTGGATTGACCATATCTAGACGCACAGCTGGATGAGACATAAGGGTGGACACTCTTGGGGCTGAGAGGTTTGGTGAGGTTGGGTGAGCAAACGCAGACCCTTTAAAGGAATACTGCGTGGTACCCATCGCATGGGTCCCAAATCTCCAGGTTCAAGGGCATCTTCCTACATCAAAAACATGCATGAGAAACCCAGAAGATGGTACACCGTGTGATGGGGAAAGGTTTCTAAAACGCACCTCATTTCTCATCTCCTTGTGCCCGGGTTCGCCATTCCAGCCGCTTTACTAGCAAGCTCCCTACTTGGAGCATCAGCACCTTTAACTTCCTGTTCCGTACAGGTTGCAATTTGTCCTGAGGATAAACGGGAAGACGTGGAACCAACGAGAGACTAGCTCTTGGTGTTGGGACAGGCACAGGTCACTCTATTTTCCCATCAGAAAGAAGAATTAACCACAGGCTCAGCCTGCCCCCCGGAACCAGAACAGGGCCTGAAGCCATTCTGCAATTTTGCGGCCAGCTCCCATAAAAACGAGTTGTAAAATGGAGGTTCAGGGCACTGCAATTCACAAACCTGCAGAGTTATTAATGATAACTCTCGTCCACAAATATATTGAGGGAAGGCAAAGAAGAGGATTTGAAATCAAGGCAGAATTGCAGGAAACAGATTTCAGGAGGTAGATACGAATCGCCTTTAAAGCACATGAAAAGCGGCAAAATGTTGACAATGATGCCCTTGGCCAAAAAGGGCGTATGCGTTTTTTCCTGAATATATTCAGGAAAAAACGCATACGCCCTTTTTGGCCAACCAAGCAACCTGGAAAGGCAAATCAGCGCTACAAAGAAGTCTCGCTTCCCATCGGTCAAAAGGGCCATGCTGAAAAAAGTGTCAAAACCAGAAATGCAGGACAGGCCATGGAGAAATGGGAGCCTTGCTACACTGATGGGCGGGATGTAAATTGCCAAGAGCCACTCTGGAGAAGTGTCCGGTGAGTCCTGAAACATCTGAAAAACACAGCTCAGAGAGCATAGGGCACTTCCACTCATGGGGGTATAAATTGGGAAAATTAAAAATCAGCAAAACACAAGCACCCCAAAGTTTAGGGCTGCTCTGTTGACCAGGACCTCCACTTCATTCCACCTTAAATATCCCAGGAAAGAGAAAAATGGATAAAGAAGTTGTGGTCCTTATGTACAATGGAATATCACTCAGCCATGAAATCAATGTCGTAAGGTTAGTAGCAGCATGATGAGTGGATTTAGGTACGACGATTCTAAGTGAAATAAGTCACACAGAAAAGGACACTTCTCATAAGGTATCACTGATAGGGGGAATGTAAAAACCGTTACACTTGAACTGAATTACAAAACAGAATAGAGTCACACATGCAGAAAACACACTATGGCTGCTTAACGGGAAAGGTGAGGTGGGGTGATACATAAAACAAGGGTATCAAATTAGCTCAGATATCGTTCCATAAACCCAATATGTAATAGACAAGACCTACTCCTTGCTCAGAGAACTGGACTCAACACGCCCTATTCACCGCACAAGAATATATCTGACTAATAATAATCGTAAAACCTATGTATTGATATCTCTCTGTTAGTGTGTCAAGTGGGTATAAAGCGGCATAAACACAGCAGTGAAAAGCAGCTAAACCCCATTATAAAAATAAATTACTTTGAAACACCCATGAATAAAGACAGTGAAAGAGAGAGAAATTCTTACACAATGAGTTCAGGGGCTGTGATGCAACCTGGATTGACCATATCTAGACCCACAGCTGGATGAGACATAAGGGTGGACACTCTTGGGGCTGAGAGGTTTGGTGAGGTTGGGTGAGCAAACGCAGACCCTTTAAAGTAATACTGCGTGGTACCCATCGCATGGGTCCCAAATCTCCAGGTTCAAGGGCATCTATCTACATCAAAGCCATACATGAGAAACCCAGAAGATGGTACACCGTGTGATGGGGAAAGGTTTCTAAAACGCACTTCATTTCTCATCTCCTTGTGCCCGGGTTCGCCATTCCAGCCACTTTACTAGCAAGCTCCCTACTTGGAGCATCAGCACCTTTAACCTCCTGTTCCATACAGGTTGCAATTTGTCCTGAGGATAAACGGGAAGACGTGGAACCAACGAGAGACTAGCTCTTGGTGTTGGGACAGGCACAGGTCACTCTATTTTCCCATCAGAAAGAAGAATTAACCACAGGCTCAGCCTGCCCCCCGGAACCAGAACAGGGCCTGAAGCCATTCTGCGATTTTGTGGCCAGCTCCCATAAAAACGAGTTGTAAAATGGAGGTTCAGGGCACTGCAATTCACAAACCTGCAGAGTTATAAATGATAACTCTCGTCCACAAATATATTGAGGGAAGGCAAAGAAGAGGATTTGAAATCAAGGCAGAATTGCAGGAAACAGATTTCAGGAGGTAGATTCGAATCGCCTTTAAAGCACAGGAAAAGCGGCAAAACGTTGACAATGATGCCCTTGGCCAAAAAGGGCGTATGCGTTTTTTCCTGAATATATTCAGGAAAAAACGCATACGCCCTTTTTGGCCAACCAAGCAACCTGGAAAGGCAAATCAGCGCTACAAAGAAGTCTCGCTTCCCATCGGTCAAAAGGGCCATGCTGAAAAAAGTGTCAAAACCAGAAATGCAGGACAGGCCATGGAGAAATGGGAGCCTTGCTACACTGATGGGCGGGATGTAAATTGCCAAGAGCCACTCTGGAGAAGTGTCCGGTGAGTCCTGAAACATCTGAAAAACACAGCTTAGAGAGCATAGGGCACTTCCACTCATGGGGGTATAAATTGGGAAAATTAAAAATCAGCAAGACACAAGCACCCCAAAGTTTAGGGCTGCTCTGTTGACCAGGACCTCCACTTCATTCCACCTTCAATATCCCAGGAAAGAGAAAAATGGATAAAGAAGTTGTGGTCCTTATGTACAATGGAATATCACTCAGCCATGAAATCAATGTCGTAAGGTTAGTAGCAGCATGATGAGTGGATTTAGGTATGACGATTCTAAGTGAAATAAGTCACACAGAAAAGGACACTTCTCATAAGGTGTCACTGATAGAGGGAATGTAAAAACCGTTACACTTGAACTGAATTACAAAACAGAACAGAGTCACATGCAGAAAACACACTATGGCTGCTTAACGGGAAAGGTGAGGTGGGATGATACATAAAACAAGGGTATCAAATTAGCTCAGATATCGTTCCATAAACCCAATATGTAATAGACAAGACCTACTCCTTGCTCAGAGAACTGGACTCAACACGCCCTATTCACCGCACAAGAATATATCTGACTAATAATAATCGTAAAACCTATGTATTGATATCTCTCTGTTAGTGTGTCAAGTGGGTATAAAGCGGCATAAACACAGCAGTGAAAAGCAGCTAAACCCCATTATAAAAATAAATTACTTTGAAAAACCCATGAAACAAAGACAGTGAAAGAGAGAGAAATTCTTACACAATGCGTTCAGGGGCTGTGATGCAACCTGGATTGACCATATCTAGACCCACAGTTGGATGAGACATAAGAGTGGACACTCTTGGGGCTGAGAGGTTTGGTGAGGTTGGGTGAGCAAACGCAGACCCTTTAAAGTAATACTGCATGGTACCCATCGCATGGGTCCCAAATCTCCAGGTTCAAGGGTATCTTCCTACATCAAAAACATGCATGAGAAACCCAGAAGATGGTACACCGTGTGATGGGGAAAGGTTTGTAAAACGCACCTCATTTCTCATCGCCTTGTGCCCGGGTTCGCCATTCCAGCCGCTTTACTAGCAAGCTCCCTACTTGGAGCATCAGCACCTTTAACCTCCTGTTCCGTACAGGTTGCAATTTGTCCTGAGGATAAACGGGAAGACGTGGAACCAACGAGAGACTAGCTCTTGGTGTTGGGACAGGCAGAGGTCACTCTATTTTCCCATCAGAAAGAAGAATTAACCACAGGCTCAGCCTGCCCCCCGGAACCAGAACAGGGCCTGAAGCCATTCTGCGATTTTGCGGCCAGCTCCCATAAAAACGAGTTGTAAAATGGAGGTTCAGGGCACTGCAATTCACAAACCTGCAGAGTTATAAATGATAACTCTCGTCCACAAATATATTGAGGGAAGGCAAAGAAGAGGATTTGAAATCAAGGCAGAATTGCAGGAAACAGATTTCAGGAGGTAGATTCGAATCGCCTTTAAAGCACATGAAAAGCGGCAAAACGTTGACAATGATGCCCTTGGCCAAAAAGGGCGTATGCGTTTTTTCCTGAATATATTCAGGAAAAAACGCATACGCCCTTTTTGGCCAACCAAGCAACCTGGAAAGGCAAATCAGTGCTACAAAGAAGTCTCGCTGCCCATCGGTCAAAAGGGCCATGCTGAAAAAAGTGTCAAAACCAGAAATGCAGGACAGGCCATGGAGAAATGGGAGCCTTGCTACACTGATGGGCGGGATGTAAATTGCCAAGAGCCACTCTGGAGAAGTGTCCGGTGAGTCCTGAAACATCTGAAAAACACAACTTAGAGAGCATAGGGCACTTCCACTCATGGGGGTATAAATTGGGAAAATGAAAAATCAGCAAGACACAAGCACCCCAAAGTTTAGGGCTGCTCTGTTGACAAGGCCCTCCACTTCATTCCACCTTAAATATCCCAGGAAAGAGAAAAATGGATAAAGAAGTTGTGGTCCTTATGTACAAGGGAATATCACTCAGCCATGAAATCAATGTCATAAGGCTAGTAGCAGCATGATGAGTGGTTTTAGGTACGACGATTCTAAGTGAAATAAGTCACACAGAAAAGGACACTTCTCATAAGGTATCACTGATAGAGGGAATGTAAAAACCGTTACACTTGAACTGAATTACAAAACAGAACAGAGTCACACATGCAGAAAACACACTATGGCTGCTTAACGGGAAAGGTGAGGTGGGGTGATACATAAAACAAGGGTTTCAAATTAGCTCAGATACCGTTCCATAAACCCAATATGTAATAGACAAGACCTACTCCTTGCTCAGAGAACTGGACTCAACACGCCCTATTCCCCGCAGAAGAATATATCTGACTAGTAATAATCGTAAAGCCTATGTATTGATATCTCTCTGTTAGTGTGTCAAGTGGGTGTAAAGCGGCATAAACACAGCAGTGAAAAGCAGCTAAATCCCATTATAAAAATAAATTACTTTGAAAAACCCATGAAACAAAGACAGTGAAAGAGAGAGGAATTCTTACACAATGCGTTCAGGGGCTGTGATGCAACCTGGATTGACCATATCTAGACCCACAGCTGGATCAGACATAAGGGTGGACACTCTTGGGGCTGAGAGGTTTGGTGAGGTTGGGTGAGCAAACGCAGACCCTTTAAAGTAATACTGCATGGTACCCATCGCATGGGTCCCAAATCTCCAGGTTCAAGGGCATCTTCCTACATCAAAAACATGCATGAGAAACCTAGAAGATGGTACACCGTGTGATGGGGAAAGGTTTCTAAAACGCACCTCATTTCTCATCTCCTTGTGCCCGGGTTCGCCATTCCAGCCGCTTTACTAGCAATCTCCCTACTTGGAGCATCAGCACCTTTAACCTCCTGTTCCGTAGAGGTTGCAATTTGTCCTGAGGATAAACGGGAAGACGTGGAACCAACGAGAGACTAGCTCTTGGTGTTGGGACAGGCACAGGTCACTCTATTTTCCCATCAGAAAGAAGAATTAACCACAGGCTCAGCCTGCCCCCCGGAACCAGAACAGGGCCTGAAGCCATTCTGCGATTTTGCGGCCAGCTCCCATAAAAACGAGTTGTAAAATGGAGGTTCAGGGCACTGCAATTCACAAACCTGCAGTTATAAATGATAACTCTCGTCCACAAATATATTGAGGGAAGGCAACGAAGAGGATTTGAAATCAAGGCAGAATTGCAGGAAACATATTTCAGGAAGTAGATTCGAATCGCATTTAAAGCACATGAAAAGCGGCAAAACGTTGACAATGATGCCCTTGGCCAAAAAGGGCGTATGCGTTTTTTCCTGAATATATTCAGGAAAAAACGCATACGCCCTTTTTGGCCAACCAAGCAACCTGGAAAGGCAAATCAGCACTACAAAGAAGTCTCGCTTCCCATCGGTCAAAAGGGCCATGCTGAAAAAAGTGTCAAAACCAGAAATGGAGGACAGGCCATGGAGAAATGGGAGCCTTGCTACACTGATGGGCGCGATGTAAATTGCCAACAGCCACTCTGGAGAAGTGTCCGGTGAGTCCTGAAACATCTGAAAAACACAGCTTAGAGAGCATAGGGCACTTCCACTCATGGGGGTATGAATTGGGAAAATGAAAAATCAGCAAGACACAAGCACCCCAAAGTTTAGGGCTGCTCTGTTGACAAGGACCTCCACTTCATTCCACCTTAAATATCCCAGGAAAGAGAAAAATGGGTAAAGAAGTTGTGGTCCTTATGTACAATGGAATATCACTCAGCCATGAAATCAATGTCATAAGGCTAGTAGCAGCATGATGAGTGGATTTAGGTACGACGATTCTAAGTGAAATAAGTCACACAGAAAAGGACACTTCTCATAAGGTATCACTGATAGAGGGAATGTAAAAACCGTTACACTTGAACTGAATTACAAAACAGAACAGAGTCACACATGTAGAAAAAACATTATGGCTGCTTAACGGGAAAGGTGAGGTGGGGTGATACATAAAACAAGGGTATCAAATTAGCTCAGACACCATTCCATAAACCCAATATGTAATAGACAAGACCTACTCCTTGCTCAGAGAACTGGACTCAACACGCCCTATTCACCGCACAAGAATATATCTGACTAGTAATAATCGTAAAGCCTATGTATTGATATCTCTCTGTTAGTGTGTCAAGTGGGTGTAAAGCGGCATAAACACAGCAGTGAAAAGCAGCTAAACCCCATTATAAAAATAAATTACTTTGAAACACCCAAGAAACAAAGACAGTGAAAGAGAGAGGAATTCTTACACAATGCGTTCAGGGGATGTGATGCAACCTGGATTGACCATATCTAGATTCACAGCTGGATCATACATAAGAGTGGACACTCTTGGGGCTGAGAGGTTTGGTGAGGTTGGGTGAGCAAACGCAGACCCTTTAAAGTAATACTGCATGGTACCCATCGCATGGGTCCCAAATCTCCAGGTTCAAGGGTATCTTCCTACATCAAAAACATGCATGAGAAACCCAGAAGATGGTACACCGTGTGATGGGGAAAGGTTTCTAAAACGCACCTCATTTCTCATCGCCTTGTGCCAGGGTTCGCCATTCCAGCCGCTTTACTAGCAAGCTCCCTACTTGGAGCATCAGCACCTTTAACCTCCTGTTCCGTACAGGTTGCAATTTGTCCTGAGGATAAACGGGAAGACGTGGAACCAACGAGAGACTAGCTCTTGGTGTTGGGACAGGCAGAGGTCACTCTATTTTCCCATCAGAAAGAAGAATTAACCACAGGCTCAGCCTGCCCCCCGGAACCAGAACAGGGCCTGAAGCCATTCTGCGATTTTGCGGCCAGCTCCCATAAAAACGAGTTGTAAAATGGAGGTCCAGGGCACTGCAATTCACAAACCTGCAGAGTTATAAATGATAACTCTCGTCCACAAATATATTGAGGGAAGGCAAAGAAGAGGATTTTAAATCAAGGCAGAATTGCAGGAAACAGATTTCAGGAGGTAGATTCGAATCGCCTTTAAAGCACATGAAAAGCGGCAAAATGTTGACAATGATGCCCTTGGCCAAAAAGGGCGTATGCGTTTTTTCCTGAATATATTCAGGAAAAAACGCATACGCCCTTTTTGGCCAACCAAGCAACCTGGAAAGGCAAATCAGCGCTACAGAGAAGTCTCGCTTCCCATCGGTCAAAAGGGCCATGCTGAAAAAAGTTTCAAAACCAGAAATGCAGGACAGGCCATGGAGAAATGGGAGCCTTGCTACACCGATGGGCGGGATGTAAATTGCCAAGAGCCACTCTGGAGAAGTGTCCGGTGAGTCCTGAAACATCTGAAAAACACATCTTAGAGAGCATAGGGCACTTCCACTCATGGGGGTATAAATTGGGAAAATTAAAAATCAGCAAGACACAAGCACCCCAAAGTTTAGGGCTGCTCTCTTGACCAGGACCTCCACTTCATTCCACCTTCAATATCCCAGGAAAGAGAAAAATGGGTAAAGAAGTTGTGGTCCTTATGTACAATGGAATATCACTCAGCCATGAAATCAATGTCATAAGGCTAGTAGCAGCATGATGAGTGGATTTAGGTACGACGATTCTAAGTGAAATTAGTCACACAGAAAAAGACACGTATCATAAGCTATCACTTATAGAGGGAATGTAAAAACCGCTACACTTGAACTGAATTACAAAGCAGAACAGAGTCACACGTTTAGAAAACACACTATGGCTGGTTAACGGGAAAGGTGAGGTGGGGTGATGCATAAAACAAGGGTTTCAAATTATCTGAGATACCGTTCCATAAACCCAATATGTAATAGACAAGAACTACTCCTTGCTCAGAGAACAGGACTCAACACACCCTATTCACCGCAAAAGAATATATTTGATTAGTAGTAATCTTAAAACCTATGTATTGATATCTCTCTGTTAGTGTGTCAAGTGGGTGTAAAGCGGCATAAACACAGTAGTGAAAAGCAGCTAAACCCCATTATAAAAATAAATTACTTTTAAAAACCCATGATACAAAGACAGTGAAAGAGAGAGAAATTCTTACACAATTCGTTCAGGGGCTGTGATGCAACCTGGATCGACCATATCTAGACCCACAGCTGGGTGAGAGATAAGGGTGGACACTCTTGCGGCTGAGAGGTTTGGTGAGGTTGGATGAGCCAACGCAGACCCTTTAAAGTAATACTGCGTGACACCCAACCCATGGGTCCCAAATCTCCAGGTTCAAGGGCATCTTCCTACATCAAAAACATGCATGAGAAACCCAGAAGATGCTACACCATGTGATCGGGAATGGTTTCTAAAATGCACCTCATTTATCATCTCCTTGTGCTCGGGTTCGCCATTCCAGCCACTTTCCTAGCAATCTCCCTACTTGGAGCATCAGCACCTTTAACCTCCTGTTCCGTACAGGTTGCAATTTGTACTGAGGATGAACGGGAAGAGGGGGAACCAATGAGAGACTAGATCTAGGTGTTGGGACAAGCACAGGTCACTCTATTTTCCCTTCAGAAAGAAGAATTAACCACAGGCTCAGCCTGCCCCCCGGAAGTAGAACAGGGCCTGAAGCAATCCTGCGCTTTTGCGGCCAACTCCCAAAAAAGCGAGTTGAAAAATGGATCTCAGGGGCACTGCAATTCACAAACCTGCAGAGTTATCAATGATAACTCTCGTCCACAAATATATTGAGGGAAGGCAACGAAGAGGATATGAAAGCAAGGCAGAATTGCAGAAACCGACTTAAGGAGGTAGATTCGAATCGCCTTTAAAGCAAATGAAAAGCGGCAAAACGTTGACAATGATACCCTTGGCCAAAAAGGGCGTATGCGTTTTTTCCTGAATATATTCAGGAAAAAACGCATATGCCCTTTTTGGCCAACCAAGCAACCTGGAAAGGCAAATCAGCGCTACAAAGAAGTCTCGCTTCCCATTGGTCAAAAGGGCCATGCTGAAAAAAGTGTCAAAACCAGAAATGCAGGACAGGCCATGGAGAAATGGGAGCCTTGCTACACTGATGGGCGGGATGTAAATTGCCAACAGCCACTCTGGAGAAGTGTACGGTGTGTCCTGAAACATCTAAAAAACACAGTTTAGAGAGCATAGGGCATTTCCACTCATGGGCGTATAAATTGGGAAAACTAAAAATCAGCAAGACACAGGCACACCAAAGTTTAGGGCTGCTCTGTTGACAAGAACCTTCTCTTCATTACACCTTAAATATCCCAGGAAATAGGAAAATGGATAACGATGTTGTGGTCCTTATGTACAATGGAATATCACTCAGCCATGAAATCAATGTCATAAGGCTATTAGCAGCATGATGAGTGGATTTATGTTCGACGATTCTAAGTGAAATAAGTCACACAGAAAAAGACACTTATCATAAGCTATCACTTATAGAGGGAATGTAAAAACCACTACAGTTGAACTGAATTACAAAGCAGAACAGAGTCACACGTTTAGAAAACACACTATGGCTGCTTAACGGGAAAGGTGAGGTGGGGTGATGCATAAAACAAGGGTTTCGTATTAGCTCAAATACCGATCCATAAACCCAATATGTAATAGACAAGACCTACTCCTTGCTCAGTGAAGTGGATGCAACACCCCCTATTCAACGAACAAGAATATATCTGACTAGTAAAAATCTTAAAACCTATGTATTGATTTCTCTCTGTAAGTGAATCAAGTGGGTGTAAAGGGGCATAAACACAGCAGTGAAAATCAGGTAAACCCCATTATAAAAATAAATTACTTTAAAATCCCAAAAAACAAAGACAGTGATAGAGGGAGAAATTTTTACATAATTCGTTCCGGGGCTGTGATGCAACCTGGTGTGACCATATCTAGACCCACAGCTGGATGAGAAATAAAGCTGGACACTCTTGGGGCTGAAGGTCTCTTTCCCTATTTACCAGATTGGGAACGTAGAAAGGCTGCCACCCTCTGGCCGTTACCTGCAAAAGCAACTTTAAAACCTGTGCTAATGGTCACTTCATATGAACAAGTACTTCAGGGCTGTAAATGAAACGTGCCCTCAAAATGTCTTGAGGGAGGTAATGGCCAAAAATTTTCAAAATGTGACACTTACTTTAAGAAAACACTTTGAAGAACTAAGCTGTAATCACAGTTTGATAAATAAAAAGGGCATGCTTTAAAGCTCAATTTCAACAGATTATGGGACACATGCAAATTCAACCACAGATAGGTATCAGCTCGCACCTGTTAGAATAACCATCAGCAAGAAAACTACAAACAATAAATATTGAAGGTGTTTTGGAGAAATGCATACCCTCAATTTTAAGTGGGACGTAACCTGGAAAGAGCCACTAATGAGAACTGAATGGTGGTGCCTTTAAAACATACACACTGAGCTACCATATGATACAGCAAGCCCACTCCTTGGCCTATAACATAAGAAGATATAACTGGAAAGACACAGGCAAGCAAATGTGCATTGCAGCAGTATTACAATAGCCAAGACATGGAGGCAACCAGAAAGTCCATCAAGAGGTGCGTGGCCAAAGAAGAACTGGTACACGTACAGATGGAATATTAGCCAGGGAAAAAAATGAAACAATGCCATTTGCAGCACCATGTATGATTCTTGAGGTAATCAGGCAAATTGTACTAAGTCAGAAAGCAAAAGACACATATCCTATAATATCACTTATAGGTCTTAGCTAAAAATTGATACCAATGAAGATATTTCCACAGAGAAATGCAATCACAGATTCATTAAACAAACTTATGGTTCACCAAATGGAAAGGTGTGAGGATTGGATACATTAGGATATTGGGGTTAAGATAGATATAGAAACACATGTGAAATATGTAATCACCAAAGACCTACGTAATACCAAGACAAGACTACTCAACATCGTGTCATAACCTACATGGGAAAATGATCCAAAGAAGAATAGATATATGTATATGTTTAAAAGAACCACATCTTTCACACCTAGAAGAAACAAAACATTTTAATTAAATTTGCTCTGACAAAAAATAAAAATTAAATTAAAAAAAGAACAAGAAGTAATGAGACATAAACTTAAGGGGCTATTTGCTGGCACATTGCATTCTAATTTACAACCAGAACATGACTTCCATTAAGGCTCTGTCATCACTAATAAAGCAGCTTTATAAGCAATGTTGAAGGTAGCTTAAAAGAAGTCTCACTAATTATTGATAGTAACAAGGAAACAAAGAAAAGTAAAAATCTCACTGCAAAAAGTATACATAGGGTAAGGATAGTAGATCAAACACTTATTAAACTTCTGTAAAGAATAAAAGACAACAGTAGTATGTTTTTTTAAAAAGAGAGGGCCCAAATAAATCTGAAATGAAAGAGATGATGTTACAACGGACACCACAGAAATACAAAGTATCCTAAGATACACACAGGGTAACTCAGGGCTCAGACTGGACAGAGCCCACTCTCCAGTCCCCTGTACATGACTTACAGGAGCCTCAGGAACTGAGGAGGGGGTCCCTGAGGAGAGGCTCAAGATAGAATATGGTAGACATTAACATGACTGCATTCATCTTAAACATGCCTGAACTACATTCACACGAGATGATTTTGTCCTGTATGTACATCGGCACCTCTAGTTGGAACTGCAGATCTTTGGCTTCAACACCTCTACTGACAACATTAGCGTCACCTGCTGTGGACCGTCTCCTATAGGATTTCTAGAATCACAAAACATCGAAGCTTCACAGGACCCAGAGTCTGTGCAACTCCACACAGAGTCTCAGAGTCTCAACTCCACTCAGATACTCCACTCTTGGAGGGCACACACAAAGTAGTGTGCACATCAGGATCCAGGGGAAGGAGCAGTGACCCTGTAGGAGAATGACCAGAACTACCTGCTACTTTTAGAGGGTCTCCTGCAGAGGCAGGTGGTGGCTGTGGCTGTGGCTCACCGTGAGGACAACGACACTGGCAGCAGAAGTTCTGGGAAATACTCCTCAGTGTGAGCCCTCCCAGAGTCCGCCATTAGCCCCACCAAGAGCAAGGTAGGCTCCAGGGCTGGGTCGCCTCAGGCCAAACAACCAACATGGAGGGAACCCAGCCCCATGCATCAGCAGACAAGCGGATTAAACTTTTTATTAAAGTTTTATTTAATCCGTAGACAAGCGGATTAAAGCTCTGCCCACCAAAGCAACACCCAGCTCTACCCACCACCAGTCCTTCCCATCAGGAAGCTTGCACAAGCCTCTAAGATAGACTCATCCACCGGAGAGCAGACAGCAGAAGCAAGAAGAACTACAATTCTGCAGCCTGTGGAAGGAAAACCACATTCACAGAAAGATAGACAAAATGAAAAGGCAGAGGACTTTATACCAGATCAAGGAACAAGATAAAACCCCAGAAAAAAAAACAAAATGAGGTGGAGATAGGGAACCTTCCAGAAAAAAAAATTCAGAATAATGATAGTGAAGTTGAGCCAAGACCTTGGAAAAAGAAAGGAGGCAAAGATCGAGAAGATGCAAGAAATGTTTAACAAAGACCTAGAAGAATTAAGGAACAAACACCTAGAAGAATTAAAGAACAAACAAACAGAGGTGAACAATGGAATAACTGAAATGAAAAATACACTAGAAGGAATCAGTAGCAGAATAACTGTGGCAGAAGAACGGATAAGTGACCTGGAAGACAGAAAGGTGGAAATCACTGCCATGGAACAGAATAAAGAAAAAGAATGAAAATAAACGAAGACACCCCAAGAGTCCTCTGGGACAACATTAAACGCAACAACATTCGCATTATAGGGGTCCCAGAAGGAGAAGAGAGAGAGAAAGGACCCGAGAATATATTTAAAGAGATAATGGTCAAAAACTTCCCTAGCATGGGAAAAGAAATAGCCACCCAAGTCCAGAAGCACAGAGTGTCCCAGGCAGGATAAACCAAAGGAGAAAAATGACAAGACACATAGTAATCAAATTGACAAAAATTAACGACAAAGAAAAATGATTGAAAGCAGCAAGGGAAAAATGACAAATAACATACAAGGGAACTCCCATAAGGATAACAACTGATTTCTCAGCAGAAAATCTACAAGCCAGAAGGAAGTGGCATGATAAATTTAAAGTGATGAAAGGGAAGAACCTACAACCAAGAGTACTCCACCCTGCAAAGAGCTCATTCAGATTTGATGGAGAAATCAAAAGCCTTACAGACAAGCAAAAGCTAAGAGAATTCAGCACCATGAAACCAGCTCTACACCAAATGCTAAAGGAACTTCTCTAAGTGGGAAACACAAGAGAAGAAAAGGACCCACCAAGACAAACCCATAACAATTAAGAAAATAGTAGTAGGAACATACATATCGATAATTACCTTAAACGTGAATGCACTACATGTTCCAACCAAAAGACACAGGCTCGCTGAATGGATACAAAAACAAGACCCATATATATGCTGTCTACAAGAGATCCATTTCAGACCTAGGGACACATACAGACTCAAAGTGAGGCGATGGAAAAATATATTCTATGCAAATGAAAATCAAAAGAAAGCTGGAGTAGCAATACTCATATCAGATAAAATAGACTTTAAAATAAAGAATGTTACAAGAGACGAGGAAAGGCACTACATAATGGTCAGGGGATCAATCCAAGAAGAAGATATAACAACTATAAATATATATGTACCCAAAATAGGAGCAGCTCAATGTATAAGGCAACTGCTAACAGCTATAAAAGAGGAAATCGACAGTAACACAATAATAGCGGGGGACTTTAACAGCTCACTTACACCAGTGGAGATCAGCCAGACAGAAAATTAATAAGGAAACACAAGCTTTAAATGACACAATAGACCAGATAGAGTTAATTGATATTTATAGGACATTCCATCCAAAAACAGCAGATTACACGTTCTTCTCAACTGCACACGGAACATTCTCCAGGATAGATCACATCTTGGGTCACAGATAAAGCCTCAGTAAATTTAAGAAAACTGAAATCATATCAAGCAGCTGTTCCGACCACAATGCTATGAGATTAGAAATCAATTACACGGAAAAAACCGTAAAAAACACAAACACATGGAGGCTAAACAATACGTTACTAAATAACCAAGAGATCACTGAAGAAATCAAAGAGGAAATCAAAAACTACCTAGAGACAAATGACAACAAAAACACGATGATCCAAAACCTATGGGATGCAGCAAAAGGAGTTCTAAGAGGGAAGTTTATAGCAATACAAGCCTACCTCAAGAAACAAGAAAAATCTCAAATAAACAATCTAACCTTACACCTAGAGGAACTAGAGAAAGAAGAACAAAACCCAAAGTTAGTAGAAGGAAAGAAATCATAAAGATCAGAGCAGAAATAAATGAAATAGAAACAAAGAAAACGAAAGCAAAGATCAATAAAACTAAAAGCTGGTTCTTTGAGAAGATAAGCAAAAATGATCAACCTTTAGCCGGACTCCAGAAAAAGAGGGAGAGGACGCAAATCAACAAAATTAGAAGTGAAAAAGCAGAAGTTATAACAGACACCACAGGAATACAAAGCATCCTAAGAGACTACTACAAGCAACTCTAGGCCAATAAAATGGACAATCTGGAAGAAATGGACAAATTCTTAGAAAGGGATAACCTTCTAAGACTGAACCAGGAAGAAATAGAAAATATGAACAAACCTATCACAAGCAATGAAATTGAAACTGTGATTAAAAATCTTCCAACAAACAAAAGTCCAGAACCAGATGGCATCACAGGTGAATTCTATCAAACATTTAGAGCAGAGCTAACACCCAACCTTCTCAAATTCTTCAAAACAATTGCAGCGGAAGGAACACTCCCAAACTCATTCTATGAGACCACCATCACCCTGATACCAAAATCAGACAGAGATACTACAAGGAAAGAAAATTATAGACCAATATCACTGATGAATATAGATGTAAAAATCCTCAACAAAATACTAGCAAACAGAATCGAACAACACATGAAAAGGATCATACACCATGATCAAGTGGGGTTTATCCCAGGGATGCGAGGATTCTTCAATATACACAAATCAATGTGATACACCATATTAACAAATTGTAGAATAAAAGCATATGATCATCTCAATAGATGAAGGAAAAGATTTTGAGAAAATTCAACACTCATTTACGATAAAAACTCTGCAGAGTGTGGGCATAGAGGGAAACTACCTCAACATAATAAAGGCCATATATGACAAACCCACAGCAAACAACATTCTCAATGGTGAAAAACTGAAAGCGTTTCCTCTAAGATCAGGAACAAGACGAGGATGTCCACTCTCACCACTGCTATTCAACATAGTTTTGGAAGTCCTAGCCATGGCAATCAGAGAAGAAAAAGAAATAAAAGGAATACAAAAAGGAAAAGAAGAAGTAAAATTGTCACTGTTTGCAGATGACATGATATCATAGATAGAGAATCCTAAAGATGCCACCAGAAAACCACTGGAGCTAATCAATGAATTTGGTAAAGTTGCAGGATACAAAATTAATGCACAGAAATTGCTTGCATTCCTATACACTAACAATGAAAGATCAGAAAGAGAAATTAAGGAAACAATCCCATTACCACTGCAACAAAAAGAATAAAATACCTAGGAATAAACCTACCTAAGGAAGTAAAAGACCTGTACTCAGAAAACTATAAGACACTGATGAAAGAAATCAAAGATGATATAAACAGATGGAGACATATACCATGTTCTCGGATTAGAAGAATCAATATTGTGAAAATGACTATACTACCCAAAGCAATCTACAGATTCAATGCAATCCCGATCAAAATACCTTTGGCATTTTCTACAGAACAAGAAAAAAAAAATCTTAAAATTTGTAGGGAGACACAAAAGACCCTGGATAGCCAAAGCAGTCTTGAGGGGGGAAAAAAAAGAGCTGGAGGAATCAGACTTCCAGACTTCAGACTATATTGCAAAGCTACAGTAATCAAGATAATATGGTACTGACACAAGAACAGAAATATAGGTCAATAGAGCAGGATAGAAAGCACAGAGATAAACCCACGTACCTATGGTTCACTAATCTATGACAAAGGAGGCAAGGGTATACAATGGAGAAAAGACAGTGTCTTCAGCAAGTGGTGCTGGGAAAACTGGACAGTTACATGTAAAAGAATGAAATTAGTACACACCCTAACACCATACACAAAAATAAACTCAAAATGGATTAGAGACCTAAATATAAGACCAGCCACTATAAAACTCTTAGAGGAAAACATAAGCAGAACAGTCTATGACATAAATCACAGCAAGATCCTTTTTGACCCACCTCCTAGAGAAATGGAAATAAAAACAAAAATAAAAAAATGGGACCGAATGAAACATAAATTCTTTTGCACAGCAAAGGAAAACATAAGCAAGATGAAAAGACAACCATCAGAATGGGAGAAAATATTTTCAAATGAAGCAAATGGCAAAGGATTAATCTCCAAAAAGCAGCTCATGTAGCTCAATATCACAAAACCAAACAATCCAATCCAAAAATGGGCAGAAGACCTAAATAGACATTTCTCCAAAGAAGATATACAGGTTGCCAACAAACACATGAAAGGATGCTGAACATCACTAATCATTAGAGAAATGCAAATCAAAACTACAGTGAGGTATCACCTCACACCAGTCAGAATGGCCATCATCAAAAAATCTACCAACAATAAATGCTGGAGAGGCATTTCTTGGAGCAAAGGGAACCCTCTTGCACTGTTGGTGGGAATGTAAATTGATATAGCCACTAGGGAGAACGGTATGGGGGTTCCTTAAAAACTAAAAATAGAACTACCATACAACCCAGCAAACCCACTCCTGGACATTTACCCTGAGAAAACCATAATTCAAAAAGAGTCATGTACCACAATGTTCACTGTAGCTCTATTTACAATAGCCAGGACATGGAAGCAACCTAAGTGTCCATCAACAGATAAATGGATAAGGAAGATGTGGCACAAATATACAATGGAACATTATTCAGCCATAAAAAGAAACGAAATTGAGTTACTTTTAGTGAGGTGGATGGATCTAGAGTCTGTCCTACAGAGTGAAGTAAGTCAGAAAGAGAAAAACAAATACCGTATGCTAACACATATATATGGAATCTTAAAAAAAAAAGTTTATGAAGAACCTAGGGGCAGGAAAGGATTAAGGACACAGACGTAGAGAAAGGACTTGAGGACATGGGGAGAGGGAAGGGTAAGCTGGGACAAAGTGAGAGAGTGGTATGGACATATATACACTACCAAATGTAAAATTGATAGCTACTGGGAAGCAGCCACATAGCACAGGGAGATCAGCGCTGTGCTTTGTGACCACCTAAAAGGGTGGGATAAGGGAGTGAGAGGGAGTTGCAAGAGGGAGGGGATATGGTGTTATATGTATACGCACAGCTGATTCACTTTTTTATACAGCAGAAACTAACACACAATTGTAAAGCAATTATACTCCAATAAAGATGTAAAAGAAAAAAAAAAGCCCAGAGATAAACCTACACACCTATGGCCCACTAATCTATGACAAAGGAGGCAAGGGTATACAAAGGAGAAAAGACAGTCTCTTCAATAAGTGGTGCTGGGAAAAATGGACAGCTACATGTAAAAGAATGAAATTAGAACACTCCCTAACACCATACACAAAAAATAAACTCAAAATGGATTAGAGACCGAAATGTAAGACCGGACACTATAAAACTCTTAGAGGAAAACATAGGAAGAATACTCTTTGACATAAATCACAGCAAGATCTTTTTTGATCCACCTCCTAGAGTAATGGAATAAAAAAAAATAAACATATGGGAGCAAATGAAACCTAAAAGCTTTTGCAAAGCAAAGGAAACAACAAACAAGACGAAAAGACAACCCTCACAATGGGAGAAAATATTTGCAAACGAATCAATGGACAAAGGATTAATCTCCAATGTATATAAACAGCTCATGCAGCTCAACAGTAAAAAAACAAACAACCCAATCCAAAAATGGGCAGATGACGTAAATAGACATTTGTCCCAAGAAGACATACAGATGACCAAGAAGCACATGAAAAGTTGCTCAACATCACTAATTATTAGAGAAATATAAACCAAAACTACAATGAGGTATCGCCTCACATGAGTTAGAATGGGCATCATCAGAAAATCTACAAGCAACAAATGCTGGAGAGGGTGTGGAGAAAAGGGAACCCTCTTACACTATTTGTGGGAATGTAAATTGATACAGTCACGATGGAGAACAGTATGGAGGTTCCTTAAGAAACTAAAAATAGAATTACCATATGACCCAGCAATCCCACTACTGGCCATATACCCAGAGAAAACCATAATTCAAAAAGACATATTCACCACAATATTCATTGCAGCACTATTTACAATAGCCAGGTCATGGAAGCAACCTAAATGCCCATAGACAGACGAACAGAAAAGATGTGCTACATATATAAAATGGAATATTACTCAGCCATAAAAAGGAATGAAATTGGGTCATTTGTAGAGACGTGGATAGATCTAGAGACTGTCATACAGAGTGAAGTAAGTCAGAAAGAGAAAAACAAATATCGTATATTAACGCATACATGTGGAACCTAGAAAAATGGTAAAGATGAACCGGTTTGCAAGGCACAAATAGAGACACAGATGTAGAGAACAAATGTATGGACACCAAGGGGGGAAAGTGGCAGGGTGGTGGTGGTGGGATGAATTGCGAGCCTGGGATTGACATATATACACTTATATGTATAAAATAGGTTACCAATAAGAGCCTGCTGTATAAAAAAATGAATAAAATAAATTCAAAAATTAAAAAATAAGTAATACTTAAAAAAATAAAACAGAAAAAAAGTTCTGTCCTTCCCATAGACGTATTTATATGAATGAATTATTTCCATGCTTATATCCATAAATACAAAAAGAGGAATAAAACTTACCTTGAACCAAAAAAGAAAAAAAAAAAAAAACAGAACCCACTGGTCATACAGAGGAAAACCCTATCAGGGCACTTGCTCCAGGGGTAAACAATTCTGAAGTTGGTCACAGGTGGGGAATCATCTCCCATGCAGCCAGCAGCCCCCACACGAGGAGCGTCCTCATTGCAAAGCTGGGGGACCGTGAGGAGGCATCTCTGAGTAAACGTGAGCTGAGCCCCAGGCCAGCTGCTGCTGAACTTTTCCCACCCTTCCCAGGTAAAACACCTGAATGTGTGCAAAGACTTTAAAAACTAGAGGAAGGGGCTTGGAGTCACACCAGCGACAGCACGCAGGCCGACTTGGTGCCTGCAGGCCAGCCAGGATGGTCCTGGCCCCGGGCGCTCGTCTGGAAGCTTTCCATTTCCCTGCCTGAGGTACCCCTCCTGTCCCGGCCCCCACTGCTTTTTTCCTTCCTCACCTCTGCCCGGGGAGAAATTCCAGCAGCAAGTATGGGTGACACATCCTCTTCTTTAGCAGGTGGCAGCCCGGCAACTCCTGCAGAAAGTCCAGCAGAGCCCCAGTCACACTGGGCCACTCATAGAGCCGTGGGCCCTACTCCCTCCCACCAGCCCAACCCCGAGACTGCTGACGGGGCAGAGAATATGGCGTCAGGCACAGCTGCAGAGGCTTTTGCTGCCTGGAGGGGTGTTTATATTGACCTCAACCCAGGCACACCTGGGAAGGGCTGGCCGGCCGGGTCAGGCTGCCCAGGTCAGCCAATCCTCGCCCCTCAGGGGCTCAGAGTTGCAGAAAATGGGCCTTGCTGCACCGGCCAGATCCAAGGAACAGGTGTAGGGTCCCGAGAGTCAGGATAGATAAGGGGCGGCAGCCCTGGCTTGTTTTCGAATCATTTTATCTGGTCCATGAGTGGGAGACAACTTCAAGAAGACCCTCTGCTAATGAGAGGAACCCAGGAGTCAGGGAGAGGAGGGGTGGTGGGTGGAGACAGAGGCCTGGTGCCCCGGCTGCAGTGGAAGCCCCTGGAAGACCAGGCAGAGGGAGGCCGCACAGAGTGAAGCCTAGGGTCACAGACCTGTTGGAGCTGCTGTTTGTTAGTTCAAGCTCTGCTCTGAGGTGCTCTGTGTCAGCTCTGAGTGACAGGGGTGCTGGGGGTGCTCTGCAATGAGGGCTATGTGCACGGTTCCTGTGTGCCCAGCCCTGCCGGGGTACCTGTCCACGGGAGCTCCATATCCAGGGAGGGGCCTGCCCACGAGAGCCCCGTGGGCTGCTGCGTACCTGCCCAGGTGAGCTCCATATCCTGGGAGGGGCCTGACCACAAGAGCCCCGTGGGCTGCTGGGGACCTGGTAGAGGACGCCAGGACAGTCAGTGAAGCCACAGAGGATATACATCTAGTAGTTCCTAATTCCTACACCCTGCTGGTCATTCTACCATCCACCAGGACATGGCATTCTGTATTAGACTTCAATGATGCCTTCTTCTGTATTCCATTAGTCCCAGAGTCACAAGAAATTTTGGCTGTGAGTGGCAGGACTCAACCTACAACAAAAACAATACTGCTGGGCCGTCCTGCCCCAGGGGTTCAAAAATTCCCACACCATCTTTGGGGAAACGTTAGCTAAAGACCTAAAAGATCTACCTCTGGAGAAGGGAACCCTCCTTCAATATGCAGATGACATTCTGATCACCAGCCCGACTAAGGAGGCCTCTGAACTACCTAGCCAATAAAAGATAGAAGGTGTCCAAGGAAAAGGCTCAAATATCACAAACTAAGGTGGCCTTCCTGGGCTTCATTCGCACAGAAGGTCGGAGAAGCCCACCCCAGGAAAGGGAAGAAGCCATTTGCAGCCTCACCTTTCCTGAAACTAGAAGACAGCTTAGGGGTTCCTGGGGAGACCGGGGTTTGCTGCATCTGGATCCCTAACTACAGTCTAATAGCTGGGCCTCTATATGAAACACTGAAAGGAAAAGATGATGATCCTTTTGAATAGAATCCAGAAGCGGCCTTTCAAGAATGGAAAGAGCAATCAATTCAGACCCTGGCCCTGGACCTCCCTAAGTTAGCTAAACCCTTTGACCTTTACATTCCTGGTCCAAGGCGAATCGCCCTTGGAGTATTAGTGCAAAAACTGGGACCACTTGAAATGGAACAATGTAAGAATGCCCTCCAGGCATTGGCCAGCCACCCCATCCGACCAGGATACTGGGGGTATCTAAAAACCTGGAAATCAGCAGCCCGCAAGGCCAGCTCCCTCCTAAGGGAAAAGGACGCCACTTGGTGATCCTAACCACCCACCATGCCCTGAAGTTGCAGGGATTGCTCCGTGGGCACAATGACCTCGAGTGAGGAGGCCCTCCAACACCAACCTCCAGAGAGACAACCTGGGGCAATGGGCCCCCATGACGACTCGTGTGACCATCACTTGACCTGGAGCTTCTCTCAGAAAACAACAAGAGTGTGCCCCAAAAGAGCAGACTATTGCTTACAGGACTTACTGCACCCAGAGCGGAGCTAATAAACTTGGCAGGGGAACCGTAAATAACGCTGCCACCATAGAAAAGCCTACAGACACCGCAGTGACGGCGGCCAATGAGACCGGCTGTACTCCTGGCTACTTCAAAAGGCCGTTGACTGAGTGGCCGTCATGGTCCTGGATCACCACCGGCCCTGGACTGTCTGGAAGTTGAGCAAGCAGGGCTCTGACACCTGGTGCTGTTTGTACGTTAATTCAGTGGCCTAACTAAAGAAAGCACAGACTACTGGTCAGAGCATCTAGGCTGGCAGAAACCATCAGCCTAAGGGGGCCGAACCAATGTGGAGCAGGGTAAAACCGCCCACCCCCCCAGCGTCTCTGCACATCTCTTTCCTGGACCCTTAAAGGTCATTAGAATCTATAAAACTTCCAATGCTGGTGCTCAGGCAGACGAGCAGTGAGGGAGGAGGCCTGCGGACAATCAACCTCACCTGGAGGCTGCTGGGGAGAAGTCCTGCCCCTCCCCCTGGGTATGAGGACACCCAACTCAGCATGAAGCATTTACAGAAGACGTGTCTGCACCCTCAGCGCCCCAAGAATGAGGAATGGGACAAAAGGCAGAGGAGGGCTTTGTCACTGGCAAAGCCCATTAAAAATTCCTGGGAGATAAAAATAGAATCTGGGCAATAAAATAAAGTCTAACCATTTTTTCCTTTGTGCTTTGTCTAATTTCACTTGCTCCTAGGTTTCCACATGCAGAGGTCCCACACCCGACACTTCAGACCCGATTTCCTCGTGCAAAATGGCTGGGCCGACACCTCAGCTCGTGGGGCCCCGTGCAGACTCTGCGACATAGAGCCTGAGCTCCAGCCAACCTGGCCCTCGAGAGCTCCGCCCCCTCCCTCCCGCTGATGCTGACAGGATCCCTACACAGCAGCCCGGCCCACAACCCGCAGGGGAGCACACACTCTCACCTCTCCATTCTCTGATCAAAATATAAAGTTTTCCTTTGCTTCTGAACCAAAGTCAGTCTCGATCTGTTGGCTCCAATGACACTGGGCAGGGAGACCCTTGTTGGGGCCCACTCTGCAGGATCAGTAACAGAATTTGAGAACATTGTAACTTCAATGAACAGATGTGTGAGCCAAACTGTAATTAACATAGAGCAGTGTATAAGGCTCGTGTAAAATAAGATGTTTCTAACACTTCCATTTGATATTTCCATCACTTTATTATAAGCAAGTTCAGTGGAGGGGTTTGTCTTATTTGTCAGGTCAACAGTAGAGAAATGCAGTGATTTCTTTCCAAGGATGTACATCTAATAATCTTGGTTGAAGTTTCAACCTTGTTTGGAATGATTTTCCATTGAAAATGATACCTCTCTTTCAGCTCCTAGATTTCTGAGAAGTATAAAATCTTATATTTTTTATTACCAAAGGGGAAAGGTGGGAGGAGGGATAAATTAACAGTTCCAGACTAACATATACACACTGCTATGTATAAAATATATCATCAACAAGGAACTACTGTATAGCACAGGGAACTATACTCAATATTTTGTAATGACCCCTGAGGGGAAATAATCTGAAAAACAATAGATATCTATATCGACATCATCTATCAACTACAGATAAAATGGAAACTAAAGGAGGCCGATGGTGAGCGTTTCTGAACCTGAAGACTTCAATCATCTAAAGTTCGGACTCTGCCCACGGCCCAAGTCCCTTAATGAACACACATGTACCAGTAGCTTAAAAATTCCCCAGATTGGAGTTCGGGGAGACACTGATTTGGAAAAATCCCTTGTGTTCTCCTTACATACACGGGACCTTTCCTACAGCTAAAACATGCCTGTGACACCCAGAAGATGGAACACGGTTGGATCAGGAAGATTTTGGAAAAGGCACCAAAACTCCTAATTTCCTGGTTGTTGGGTTCACCTCTCCAGCCTTTTTCCTTAAAATCTCCCCACTTGAGGATGTCAGCACCTTCAACATCCAGTTGCACAGAAATTGGAATTTGTCCAAAGGAAGAAGGGGAAGGAGGAGAAACAAGGAGAGCCAAGCCCTAGATGTTCGGAGAGGCACATGTCACTCTACTTTCCAGTCAGGAAGAAGAATTAAGAAAAGGCTTAGCCTGCCACCGGGAACCAGAGTAGGGCCAGAAGCAAATGAGAGTTTCTGTGGAAAGCTCCCAAAAAAGCGAGTTGAAAAATGGAGCTCAGGGGCACTGCAATTCACAAATCTGCAGAGTTATAAATGATAACTCTCGTCCACAAATATATTGAGGGAAGGCAACGAAGAGGATTTGAAATCAAGGCAGAATTGCAGGAAACAGATTTCAGGAGTTAGATTCGAATCACCCCTAAAGCACATGAAAAGCGGCAAAACGTCGACAATGATGCACTTGGCCAAAAAGAGCATATGCGTTTTTTTCTGAATGAATTCAGGAAAAAACCCATAGGCCCTTTGTGGCCAACCAAGCAAGCCGGAAATGCAATTCAGCACTACAAAGAAGTCTGACTTCCCATCGGTCAAAATGGCCTTGCTAAAAAAGTGTAAAAACAAGAAATGCAGGAGAGGCCAGGGAGGAAAGGGAGCCTTGTTACACTGATGGGTGGGGTATAAATTGCCAATGATGACTCTGGAGAAGGGTATGGTGTTTCCTAAAACATCTAAAAAACACAGCTAGACAGAAAGGGGCACATCCACTCATGGGCGTATAAATTGGGAAAACTAAAAATCAGCAAGACACAGGCACCCCAAACATTAGGGCTGCTCTGTAGACAAAAACCTCCACTTAATTCCACCTTAAATATCCAAGGAAAGAGAAAAATGGATAAAGAAGTTGTGGTCCATATGTACAATTGTATATCACTCAGGCGTGAGATAAATATTATAAGGCTGGTAGCAGCATGATGAGTGGATTTAGGTAGGACTATTCTAAGTGAAATAAGTCACACAGAAAAAGACACTCATCATAAGATATCACTAACAGAGGGAATGTAAAAACTGCTACACTTGAACGGAATTACAAAACAGAACAGATTCACACATTAAGAAAACACACTATGGTTGCTTAACGGGAAATGTGAGGTGGGGTGATGCATAAAACAAGGATTTCAAATTAGCTCAGATAACGTTCCATAAATCCAATATGTAATAGACAAGACCTACTCCTTGCTCAGTGAACTGGACTCAACACCCCCTATTCACCGCTCAAAAACATATATGACTAGTAAGAATCGTAAAACCTGTGTATTGATATCTCTCTGGAAGTGAGTCAAGTGGGTGTAAAGTGGCATAAACACAGCCGTGAAAAGCAGCTAAACCCCATTATAAAAATAAATTACTTTTAAAAACCCGTGAAACAAAGACAGTGAAAGAGAGAAATTCTTACAAAATTCGTTCAGGGGCTGTGATGCCACCTGGATTGACCATATCTAGACCCACAGCTGGATGAGACATAAGGGTGGACACTCTCGGGGCTGAGAGGCTTGGTGAGGCTGGGGGAGCAAACGCAGAGCCTTTAAAGTAATACTGCCTGTTACCCATCCCATGGGTTCCAAATCTCCAGGTTCAAGGGCATCTTCCTACATCGAAAACATGCATGAGAAACCCAGAAGGTGGTACACTGTGTGATCGGGAAAGGTTTCTAAAACGCACCTCATTTCTCCTCTCCTTGTGCTCGGGTTCGCCATTCCAGCTGCTTTAGTAGCAATCGCCCTCCATGGAGAATCAGCACCTTTAACCTCCTGTTCCATACAGCTTGCAATTTGTCCTGAGGATGAACGGAAAGACGGGGAGCCAATGAGAGATTAGCTCTTGGTGTTGGGACAGGCACAGGTCACTCTATTTTCCCATCAGGAAGAAGAATTAACCACAGGCTCAGCCTGCCGCCCAGAACAAGAATAGTGCCTGAGGCCATCCTGCGCTTTTGCGGACAGCTCCCAAAAAAGCGAGTTGAAAAATGGAGCTCAGGGGCATTGCAATTCACAAACCAGCAGAGTTATAAATGATAACTCTCGTCCAAAAATATATTGAGGGAAGGCAACGAAGAGGATTTGAAATCAAGGCAGAATTGCAAGACACAGATTTCAGGAGGTAGATACGAATCGCCTTTAAAGCACATGAAAAGCGGCAAAACGTCGAAAATGATGCACTTGGCCAAAAAGAGCATATGCGTTTTTTTCTGAATGAATTCAGGAAAAATCCCATAGGCCCTTTGTGGCCAACCAAGCAACCTGGAAAGGCAAATCAGTGCTACAAAGATATCTCGCTTCCCATCGGTCAAAAGGGCCATGCTGAAAAAAGTGTCAAAACCAGAAATGCAGGACAGGCCATGGAGAAATGGGAGCCTTGCTACACTGATGGGCGGGATGTAAATTGCCAACAGCCACTCTGGAGAAGTGTACGGTGTGTCCTGAAACATCTGAAAAACACAGC